>NW_028270150.1:83652224-84268891 GCF_037043375.1 Chiloscyllium plagiosum
ACCATTCCTTCAAAATTGCTGAGTCAAAATCCTGCAACTCCCTTCCTAATTGCAGTGTCAATGTACGTATATCAAATGGAGCAATTCAAGAAGGCAGCTCACTACCACTTTCTCAAGGTAGGTATGGACAATAAAAGTTGGACTGGCCAGTGATGCCCCTCCCCCAAAGGAATAAGCAGAGATCCTTCATAATATTTCCGAGCACAATCTTTTATGGTTTGAGTGAATTATTACCGTCATTGCAATTCACATTTGTCAACTGACCCCTGATGAAGGATCTTCTATGGTTTTGGACAAAGGAATGGGTCAAGGTATTCAAGTTGTATAAATGTAAGTCAGAGATTATGTAATGCTTGTACACCAGAAATGTCTGAAAAGATTAAGCTAGCTTTGGATACTTGTTTGGAGTAGCCACTGTGATCTCTAATGTGTTAGATAATGGTGAGGAGAGAGAGAGAGAGATTGCATTTACCTCATGTACCATAAGTGCTAATGAGCAATATAATGTTCAGAATGTGAAGCATTGTCTTTGATATTTCAACTAATGTTTGTTCATAAATGTTTGTTTGATCATAGTTTCACATTAAACTGAACATAAGCTATTGACTAATGTTTTGAATCCAAATGCTCTGGTTCCAATTTTAGCTTCAGCCCACAATGTAGAGGTGAGCTTTGATTTTGTTTGCTTTTAAGTAAGAGACTGAAGAGAAACAATTGAGAAATCATTGCATTGGTGATGAAATGTCTAGATTACCATCCCCATCCGATGGTACCAGCAGGGAGGATTCATTTTAATTTTCACATAGAGTCAAAACGATGCACAGCACGGAAGCCGACCCTTCGGTCCAATCATCTATGCTGACCAGATATTCTAAATGAATCTAGTCCCATTTGCCAGCTTTTGCCCCATATTTCTCTGAACTCCTTCTATGCTCCATATATCCATCCAGGTTCCTTTTAAATATTGTAATTGTACCAGCCTCCACCACTACCTCAGGCAGCTCATTCCATACACACAGCACCCTCTGTGTGAAAAGGTTGCCCTTTAGATACCTTTTAAATTTTCCCCCTCTTAAACCAATGCACTCTACTTTTGGACTCCTCTAACCTGGGGAAAAGACCTTGACTAGCCACCCTATCCATGTCCCTCATACTTTTATAAATTTCTAAAAGATCACCTCTCAGCTTCCAATGTTCAAGGGAAAACAGTCCCAGCCTATTCAGCAACTCCCTTTAGCTCAAACCCTCCAACTATGGCAACATTCTTGTAAATCTTTTCTGAACACTATCAAGTTTCACAACTTCATCCCTATTGCAGGAAGACCAGAATTGAACATAGTGTTCCAAAGGTGGCCTAACCAATGTCCTGTACAACCGCAATATGACCTCCCAACTTCTATAATCAAAGCACTGAGTGATAAAATGCCTTCTTCACTACCTGTACTAAATGCCTTCTTCGCTACCTGTCTACCTGAATGTGCACCCCGAGGTCCTTGTCTGACAACATTCCCCAGGATCTTACCTGTAAGTGTTTAAGTCCTGCCATGACTTGCCCTACCAAAATCCAGCACCTCAAATTTATTTACATTAAACTTTATCTGCCACTCCTTGGTCATTTGCCCATCTGATCAAGGTCCCGCTGTACTCTGAGGTAACCTTCTTCACTGTGCATAACACCACCACATGCAGATGAGTTGCTAGTCACAACTTGAAGGGACTCCCACATTGTCAAAGGTTTATGACTGTATTACAAATGGGTGGCCAATACAGATATGGTATTTACAAATCAAGCTATTTTTCATCCATAATGTGTTGTCAGTTGATAAAGGTTTTGTTATGTGGGAAGCCAGTATTGTAATTTCATGAAGGTATGAATCAAAGATGCTTGTGACCTCATGATCCACACTTGGGGAAGAGTTTATTGAGAAGCTATCTTTTGTTTCAGGATTAGATAAGGGCATAGAAAACACAATTAAACTCTGCAGAGTACATCAAACTATAGTTAACTTTGCAACCATGAAAATGGCCAGCTAGAGAGTGTCACAGTCAGCTATTAGTTATGACAACTATTTGAAGGCTGTTAAGATCTTTATGAACAGCCAGCAAAACATTTTGTGTCACCTGAGTAATTCCTCTAGGTACCCAGATGAAACTGTTTCTGACAACAGACCTCAGTTTCATTCAAAAGAATTATCAAATTTCGTGAGAATAATTGGGGGAAGACACACTCATGTTGCATTGTGTTATCCTGCTTCAAGCAGAGCAGCAGATTGCAAATTGGTAAGCATGCTCTTGTTAAACAATTGCTGGATATAAACTGGAAGAAATGTCAGATACAATTGAATCATAAACAAGCAAATGTATTACTTCATTTATCGTAACATACCTCATCCTAATAGTGGTAGAATACCAGCTGAATTGTTTCTTAGAAGGTAGCCTGGAGTGAGGTTTTCATTGCTGAAATCATGTTTGGCACAGACAGAAGAAGAAAAGTAATTCAGACAGAAAGAGAGTTACGATAGGGATAGCATGACCGAAGAAGTCTGAAGCTGAACCAGAGGATAAAGTGAAACAATAGCATTAACAAGTAGTTGAAGTAGCTACCAGGGACAGTCATAAAGTCCATGATTCTTGCATGTACTTAGTCAATATATTGATAATGGAATGGTTAGATTTATATATGTTGATCATGAAGTACCTGCAAACGTTCATGAAGAAGGGAGTTGGGAAAAATCGAAAACCTGTGATGAATTGGATAGTTGGGATACCAGCTGAGTACCATAATTTGTGCCTGAAACCAGTTCAGATCCAAATCAGTCAGACGTATCTTGTGAAGATTCAATTAAAGTCATTGCTCAGTAGAGGAAACTTCTTAGTCTCAGGTCAAAACTGGCCAAGGTCCTTTTGAGTTGTGAAAATTTGGGTCAAGGTAGGATGTATCTTTTTAGGGATAGGGAATTAGCGAATAAGTTAAATTTGTAAATAAGTGGAAACTGAAAGATGTATATAAGTTGAATGGAAGTTTGGTCTTCAGTAAGGAGGGAGGACTGTGTTATACAGTTCTGTGGCCATTTGTATACATATCTATATAGCAGAATAAACACATTGAGTTTGCTGTTGTCATTCCATGTGCTGACATTGTTTTAGTATTCCCTGCAAAGATATCATATGAAGGTTGGATAAGCAAGGTCTGGGTGAGATGAGTCTTGATCTAATTCACTAACAGCTGCAGGCTTCAATGGCTCAATGGTCCATGGTCTAGGAATGCAAAGATTGGATATGCTCAGCGACTTTGTCACAGATGGGATTATTCCAATTCCTCATTACCTGTGAAGATTAGAGCTGCACTTTACTTAACAGGCCATTTGGAAAGCTAGCAAAAAAAGAAAATAGAAAACTGAAGGTCAGAATGGGAAACAGAATTCTCAACAAATAATGTATATAAAAGCCAGAGAGGAGAAATTATATAATGCTATGAAAAGCATTTTGTATCCTAAATTATAACACCTCGAGAAGTTCACATGGAGAGATAACGCTGGGCGGAATTCTATATGAACAAGCAGCTGCAGCTCCCAGGCTTCGTCCAGGCACATTCCTGGATGTTGACGTCACTTTGAAATGAAACTTACTCCAGATTGGTTGTTAATGTCTTGTGTGAAGTGTGATTCTGCACTACTGCAGTCCTGAAATTTCTGGTTTACTGGATTTGGATGTGAAGGGAAACTCCACATTTCACAGCCACTGTTGAATTTAGTAACATTTCTCAATAATCAATCCCAGTCTGATAATGGAGACACCTTGAGTTCAAATCCTACAGTGGCAACTTCAGAATTTGCATTACATAAATGGACATGGAAATAAATTTCTGGTCCAGAATTTTTGATCTCCAGACTGAAATTGTCCACAAATTCTTGACATTGGCTGGCATTTGAGTTTGTTAGCATGTTTTTGCCTGTGTGTGTATCCACAACATGCTGATTTGAATATTCTTACTCAACTGGATGTAGAATTAAGAATATTAAAGTTTGATTGAAGGACACATTCTTTCTGCCAATTCAAAGTTGCCAGTCAGCAGGCTGTGACCTGGCCACTGGATGGAACCAGACTTGGGGTGGGGAGTTGTGGTGTAAAATTCCAAGCAGTGGAATGTGGTGAAACGGTTAAAAATTATGTCCCAATACATGTGTGAATCTAACCGGAATGGAGGTGTTGCTTAGTCCCGTGTGAATCTTATTACACACCTCCCCGTGTGAATCTTCTTATCTGTATGTAACCAGAATGGAATGTGTTTTTTAGCCTTGCTCTGCTGTTCACATGAATGTTTATATCTGGAAAAGAGTATATCAGCTGGAAAAGTCTCCAGTTCGGTGAGTCTGCTCCGGGGTTACGTTTAACCGCCGAGCGTGGGTTGTTGGCAACCGCTCTACGAGAACTGACGGCTCCCAGTTCCGGTAACATGTAGAGTGAGTATAAGCCAGACCCGTTGTGGCGACGCTGCGGGGAATAAAATGCCCATATTCTAGCAGACTCGCCTCTTGGTCGTTTGTTCTGTGTCAGACTACTCTCCTACGAACCTGACCTTGAGAATTTTTTAAAACATTTGGCGTAGTCGGCAGGATCAATCGCAATTGAGGAGAGATTTTGATACAGAACAATGTTTTGGAAAAAGACTAAGAAACCAGAAGAACAAACTGTGGAGGTCCCGACCGTCCCGGGATGGCATGGATGTGGGCATGTACGTGGCAGTTTGTTTGAGAGAGGATCCCAGTCCTGCCGAAGAACCCCTTGCCTGGGGTACAGCGGAGGATGTGGGCATGTCCAAAAAGCTGAAGCGGAGTTAACAGAATTGAATGGGATTGAACTGAACTGAACTGAGTGGAACTGAAGTGAATCAAATTGAACGGAACAAAATGGAACTGAGCTAAATTGAATTGAAATGGACGGAACTGAATTGAACACAATTGAATTGAACTGAACAGACCTGAACTGAGCTGAATTGAACTACACTGAATTGACTGAACTGAAATTAACTGAAACGAATTGAACTGAATTAAGCATAATGTAACACATGTATTGGGCCAAGCAGTGGAATGTGGTGTAAAATTCCAAGCAGTGGAATGTGGTGAAACGGTTAAAAATTATGTCCCAATACATGTGTGAATCTAACCGGAATGGAGGTGTTGCTTAGTCCCGTGTGAATCTTATTACACACCTCCCCGTGTGAATCTTCTTATCTGTATGTAACCAGAATGGAATGTGTTTTTTAGCCTTGCTCTGCTGTTCACATGAATGTTTATATCTGGAAAAGAGTATATCAGCTGGAAAAGTCTCCAGTTCGGTGAGTCTGCTCCAGGGTTACGTTTAACCGCCGAGCGTGGGTTGTTGGCAACCGCTCTACGAGAACTGACGGCTCCCAGTTCCGGTAACATGTAGAGTGAGTATAAGCCAGACCCGTTGTGGCGACGCTGCGGGGAATAAAATGCCCATATTCTAGCAGACTCGCCTCTTGGTCGTTTGTTCTGTGTCAGACTACTCTCCTACGAACCTGACCTTGAGAATTTTTTAAAACAGGAGTGGGAGGGGGAAGGGGCAACAGTCTGGGTGGCCTTTTAAAAAATTCCTACCCTAAATTCCATTCCCCATCACTGTCAATGTATAATGTGGCTAAAGGTCACCCAATGGGAGTCCAGCAGCATGGACAGGTTTTTATATAGGAAGCTGTCCAGAGGCTCCTCTTCCCTCTTTCTTACCTGCATCAGCAGCACTAGCTTGGCATGTCTTCTTTCTGTTTCTTCAGTCTGAGAAGCTCTGCAGTTCTTAATTGGATTTTGTAAGGCACTTATTGTCCTTTTGGACAGTGAACCAACGAATTTAAATTGGACACTACTATTTAGCTAAAGGAGCGATTTGCAACTTGAAGATCAAGACCAATTGCATGCTGTGCTGTTTAGCTACACAAGATTATGTTGTCTTTAGAGTAGTGAGGTGGACACTTCACAGGACAGATTTGCACCAGCAGTCTTGGAATTAAGAGAAAACTACTTAACAACAGCCTTTGGATTTGATTTTTAAGTTGCAGTTTCAGAGACCTGTCAGTAATGTTTCCTCTTAGCTGTCTGGCTGTGTGGGTGTGCAGCCATTCCAATGATCCACACATGGCGATTGCTATTGGTATGCAGATTATAGCACTGAATCCCAGTTCCAGAAATTACTGTCATGGATTGGTCATCGAAGTAAACTAGAGGGCATGCTGCCTGTATGGCAGTGCACTCAAAGTCATCCAGGGGTCTGCAAACTAGAACCACAGTCTCCCCCTTCTCTCCTTGCATGAAGAATGACAAAAAAAACCTTGAGAATCTAGACAAAAAAATTCTAATATAAGAAAAGATACAGTAGCCTTGACAGATGCTGAATCAAAAAGTTACCGTTGCTCTGTGGACATAATTATGTTATCATTGCTAAAGCTCAAAAGAACTGTGAGAAAGAACTTAACCCCACCTTTGTGATCCAGCCTGTGATGTACAGAATTTGTTTATCCCAGCCTATGTTTGCCATTCTCTATATTTGTGTCAAATCATCTGCTTTTGTCTGTCTTACTTGTGAGTGAATATGTATGTTTTTAGATTTTCAAAAGGGTCTAATTTAAGTCACATAGTAGTAGATTAGCAATCCATTTTTGCCATTTGTTATAGAATAAATTTGGTCATAATCAATAGAGTTTTCTTCGTCCGAAGCGAGTGAGAATTGCTTTTGAACCGGAATAGCAGTCAATGAGGCAAATTGATCAACTTGGTAGTTTAACTGGGTAGCTCCATATTTGTGTTATCTTGTGGAATAATGGGGCTTGATTACTGGTGCATCCTTTCCAATTGAGTTGTGAAAACTGTGAGAATGATCCTGACCAATCCTTCAAATATCGCATCTGCATCTGATGCCAGTTGGGATCCAGAAATGTTCTTGACTCCAGAAGAAAAGTTTGCCACTCAAATCAGTACTAGTTGGCACAAACCTGTCTGAATATTGTAAAATCCCAATGGATTCACTAACTTCTTAAAGGAAGGGACATGGAGTTACAATGAACAGGTTTTCAGATTAATGACTGACTCCCTCAAAAATGGCACTAATTTCTTCACACCTCTGCTGCCTTAACTCTCTCACACTCTCTAATTTATTAATAGAGAATGATTTATTTCAAGCCTTTTTAGCCCTGTCAGTGTTCCTGCTGAATCATACTGAAGTTTGTTCTACGTAAGTGTTGTTACTAAGGGAGAGCATTGTGCTCATTGTCATCTCCTGGTATTCAGTAGGAGGGGAATTATTTCCAATCTATCAAGGGCTTATCCTCAGATTCTACTTTGTCTACACCTCTTCATCTTACCTTGTACTAGTGAAATAATAATGTCTACATTCATTCCACTGATCCTTCACCAATTTGTTCAGTTAAGGGGGATAACTTTTTCTAGGCACGGTAAGTTAAATGCAGTGTCCGACCAGTCTAGTCCCTGCCTTTGGTGGTCAGAAACAGGATCCTCTGCTCATTAGGGATCAAGAGCAGAAAGGCCATCACAGACAACCTGTCCTGACCTCTTTCTGCCCCATTGTGGACTATCATGCTCCCAGAATGAGAGAGAGGCAAGTATTATAGAAGATGAAGGTGGTGGCACAGCAATTACAGAAGGTGTGGGAGATGAGGTTTCCTGAGTGAGTGGGCAGCACGGAGGGCATGCAGCATTCGCGTGTCAGAGTTTTAGGCTGGGTGAGGGTAAATGGGGAAGATGGTGCAGACATTTTGTAAGACTGGTAGAACATGAGTCTTGGTGGGAGGTAAGTGCAGTAGCAGAGATAGAGTGAGTGTGATATCAGAGAGGGGTTGGTGGCCCTTACCCTGGCAGAATGGGAAAAGTCATTGACCCATTTCCTACAGTGATAGGTATTCCTTCAAATGGTTGAGAGTGCCTCAATACTGATGGCAATGTTGGACCGGGCTGACATGGCCTGATGTCATTGCTTCCATTGCTGCTCTTGGGGGAAGAGGATGACTCATCTGTGCAACACTGCAACAAAAGGAGTTCCAGGACCATGCTTTCAAAGCGGGGTGACAATTTCCCTCTGTTTGCCATGTCTGGGGCAAGTGTCAGGAACCATGCAAGGCAGCTCCAGACTGATGGGTATAGATAGGTTTAATGGTAGTGTCTTCTCCCTAAGATGAGGGATTTCAAGACTAGAGGCATATTTTTAAGATGAGAGGAGAGAGATTCAAAAAAGACGGCAAATTGTTTATACAGAGGGTGATTTGTGTGTAGAATTATCTTCTTGAGGAAGGGATGGGGTGCAGGGGGAGTTACAACATTTGAAAGACACTTAGATAAGTACATGAATAGGAAAGGTTTGGAGGGATATGAACCAGGAGCAGGCAGGTGGGACTTGTTTAGTTTGGGATTATGTTTGGCATGGCCTGGTTGGACTGAAGGGTCTGTTTCTGCTTCTAGCGTCTTTTGCAGGCTCAGTATAACCTCTTTGTTCTTGTACTCTGTTAGGATACTGTAATGAGTTATGACTCTCTGACTATGACAATGAATGTGGCAAGAGAAAATTTGCTTGTCATCGCGACAAGAATCTCTCCACCAAACTGGTCACGACCCACACTTTGTCAAAAAAGGAATATTCTGGCCTTGGGGCTGAGTAACAATCAAAGACAAGATTAAAGAAGGTGGTGGGGAAATGGAGCAAAGAGACATCAGCATATCATAACATTGTATTGGGTAGGAGGAGGTCAGTCAGCCCATCATGTCAACATCAACTCTCTCAATAAACATCATTACCTTGGAACATTCCACTTCCTTTCCCTTGAAACCTTGTCATTGTTTCTATTTTAATAATAATCTAATGTCTTCTTGAGTGTCTCATTTGAGCATGGCTGTTACACATTTCCAGATGGTGCATTCCAGACCCTAACTATGCACTGTGTGTAAAGTATTTCTTCACATTCCATTTGCTTCTTTTGCAAATTACCTGAAGTCAGTACCCCCTTATCCTTGATCTTTTTAGAAGTGGGATCAGTTTCTCCCTTTCTACTGTGTTCAAACCCTTTGAATTTTGAAAACTTCTAATTAATAGTGATTTTTGAGAAGAGTTGAAGTTCAGGTTAATGCCAAGTATGTAAGTTAGCTCACTGAGCTGGAAGGTTTGTTTTCAGACATTTTGTCACCACACTAGGTAACATCATCAGTGAGAGAATCTGGTGAAGCGCTAGTGGTATGTCGTGCCTCTCTATTTTTCGGTCTTGGTTTCTTAAGGTGGGTGATGTCATTTCCGGTCCTTTTTTTAAAGAGGATGTAGATAGGGTCTAACCCAATGTGGTAAAAACAATGACTGCAGATGCTGGAAACCAGATTCTGGATCAGTGGTGCTGGAAGAGCACAGCAATTCAGGCAGCATCCGACGAGCAGCAAAATCGACATTTTGGGCAAAAGCCCTTCATCAGGAACGTCGATTTTGCTGCTTGTCGGATGCTGCCTGAATTGCTGTGCTCTTCAAGCACCACTGATCCAGAATCTGGTTTCCAGCATTTGCAGTCATTGTTTTTACCTCGTTGATTTTAACCCTACTGCGAATCCTCTTGCAAGGATGCCTGCCTTGAAGAAGTTTTCCTCCTCTCTCTACAAGAATCTCAGGGAGTCACTCTCTCACTGCAACTCCCAGGTCATTTCCTCTAACCCAATTGATAGAGTTCTGGTTAGAATGCCATGTCTCTAAGAATTCTTATGCGTGTCTTTGTTTCACTTGTCCTGGGATGTGTGTGTTGTCCCAGTCAAAGTGGTGTATGCATACTTATATAACTTACATACTTCTAACTAATCTTTGATTAGTATTTGCCTTGCCAAGGGAAGTAATCCTAATTTCTCCAATCTATCTTCAGAACCAAAATTTGTCATCCCTGAATCATTCTTGTAAACCTCTTCTGTACTCTTTCCAATGCAGTCACATCTCTCCTACGATGTGGCTCCCAGAACTGTATACAATACTCCAGCTGAGGCATCACTAGCATCTTTTACAGGTTCAGTATAACCTCTTTGTTCTTGTACTCTGTTAGGATACTGTGATGAGTTATGCACGTGTACAACCATGTCTCTCTCCTCCTGTACATCCTTTAAGGAGGCACCCTTTAATTTAAACTGTCTCTTCATGTTTATTCTAACAAAATTCTAGCACTTCACTTCTACCATGTGCTACCAATACATACCTATGGAACCCAATGTCTTTCAGATGACGTTTACAAGGGACTGTGTATAAATGTGCATATGGAAATGAAAGATGGTGTTTGACAAGGACTTGGGGACTCTGGGTAATGGCTTGTAAGTGGGTTATTGCTGGTGTTTCTTTGGCTACCATTTGTTAGATCAGAATACAAAGGCCTTTCCACATAGGCGGCACGGTGGCACAGTGGTTAGCACTGCTGCCTCACAGCGCCAGAGACCCGGGTTCAATTCCCGCCTCAGGCGACTGACTGTGTGGAGTTTGCACGTTCTCCCCGTGTCTGCGTGGGTTTCGCTCCGGTTTCCTCCCACAGTCCAAAGATGTGCAGGTTAGGTGAATTGGCCATGCTAAATTGCCCGTAGTGTTAGGTGTAGGGGAATGGGTCTGGATGGGTTGCGCTTCGGCGGGTTGGTGTGGACTTGTTGGGCCGAAGGGCCTGTTTCTACACTGTAAGTAATCTTAAAAAAAAAGCTGAAGGGCACAAAAGAGGCATTGGAGGTGATGGTATGATCAGTAATGTTGAAGTTTGCATTTGAGCCAAGAAAGATATAGAGGGATAGCTTAACATAATTGCGTCCACAAAGAATATCGCTTGTGACTTTGATAAAAGGCTGTATCAGTATTGTGGTGGGAATGAAAATCTGATGGGAGGAAATCAAAAATAGAATCCGATGTACAATCAATATTAAATCCCATTCTGCTGCCATCATGTTTATGTTATTCTCAAACTGGAATCATTTAAGAAAACAAAATTATTTTTAAAATCCCCCCCCAAATCCTCCGGATATATTTTAGGAGTGCAGCTAAACAGAAAAATGAAACACATGCTTGAGATAGACATTATTGGATGCTCTGTTAAAAGTGGGGGAGTTAAGAAGCCTCCTTCATCAGGAAATGCCTGTTTCTAGTTACAGGTTCCCAGAAGAATGTAGCAGCTGCATGTCTGAACAGTCTACATCTTAAATTTAAGCTGGGGATGGGGCTGGAGGATGAGGACTGAAAATTACTCCTCCCTGTTGGCATTTTTTTATTGAAGTCAACACAAATACAAAATAGATGTCTTTAGCTTATTGCATGGCTTTTCCAGTGAAGTTGCTGACAGCAGGAATTCTGGTCCATAGAGAATGAAATCATAGAATCCCGACAGTGTGGAAACAGGCCCTTTGGCCCAACAAGTCCACACCAACTGTGAAGAGTCTCCCACCCAGACCCATTCCCCTAACTAATACACCGAACCTATACACCCCTGAACACTATGGGGCAACTTAGCATGGCTAATTCACCTAACCTGCACATCTTTGGATTGTGGGGGGAAACCCACGCAGACACAGGGAGAACGTGCAAACTCCACACAGACAGTCACCCGAGGCTGGAATCAAACGTAGTTTCCTTGTGCTGTGACGTAGCAGTGCTAACCACTGAGCCACCCGTGCCACCTCAAACACTTTGAGCTAACCATCGGGGTGGGAGTGTACATGCTTCCGTCACTTTGTGCGGCATGAACTCAAGTGCAGACTTTAGGACTCTGATTCCTTGGAAAAAGACTTTGGAAATTCAGGTGCAGATGACAGCAAGATTCCTCTTTGCTCCCGAATTCCCCAAAACTGTCTGTGTTGTGAAAGTGCTCTCCTTGTAGGGAAAGTGTTAATGATTTCACTGCAAAGAATAGCTCCTTCTCCCAGCTTTATGTTTTGCCCTAACTGTACAGCCGTTCAGGATATTTTCTTACGGATTAACTCCCACCTCATGAAGCTCAGATTTTCCTTCAGTTTTCAAGCCCCTTGTAAACTTTATTTGACTTCCTTCTCTAAGATTAATCGTTCCTTTTATTTTATTCATCTTTGGATTTGCTTTGCTCACAAGTGTTATGTGGTCCAATTATTTACATATCAGAGGGAATGGGATGATCTAACTCTGGGAAAGTTTTCACTAAGTACACTTTCCCCATGGACAAACAACAACATTTGCATTCCTAAGGTGCCTTTAATGTTACAAAACATTTTAAGGTACTTATAAGCTTTAATGCTAAACTACATCAGGAGGAGTGACTAAAAGGAGTGATTAAACAGATACTTTTTAACAAATGTGTTTAAGGAGAAGGGAGAGATAGCACTGCTGACAGTTTTGGGGAGGGAATGCTTGGCCTGAGGGCCAGGATGCTGCAGGTATGACTACCAATGAAACAATCATAACTAGGGACCTGAAAGAGGTCAGTAATAGAGGAGGTAGACAGGCAGAAGGCTGGAAGAACACAGCAAGCCAGGCGGCATCATGAGGTGGAGAAGTTGGTGTTTCAGGTGTAACCCTTCTTCAGGACTGAGGGTGGGTGTAGGGGGAGCTGCAGATAAAGAGGTTGAGGTGGTGAGGTGGGGATAGGGGAAGATAGGTAGAGGGTATGACCTGATTGGTCAGTGGGAGGAATGAATCTGGTTAGTGGCAGGGAGGAGAGGAAGGGATGGGGAGGGGCTAGGAAGGGAGTCGGGGGGAGGGAAGGAAGGTACTTGAAATTGGAGAACTCAATGTTGACCCCTCCAAGCTGTAAGCTGCCCAGGTGGAAGATGAGGTGTTGTTCCTCCAATTTGCAGTTTGGTCCATTGTGGCAATGAAGGAGGCTAAGGATGGTCACATTGGAGAAGGAGTGGGAAGGGGAATTAAAACGGGCGGTGACTGGGAGGTCCAGTTGCCCCTGCAGGTCCGGCTGAGATGCTCAGCGAACCATTCCCTAAGTTTACGTCCGGTCTCCCCGATGTAGAGAAGACCACATCGGGAGCACCTGATGCAGTAAACTAGGTTGGAGGAGAAGCAGGTAAATCTCTGTCTCACCTGGAAGGACTGTTTGGGCCCTGGATGGAGGTGAGGGGGTGGTGTACCAGCAGGTTTTACATCTTTTCCGGTTGCAGGGGAACATATCTGGGAGTTCAGGGTGATGGGGCTGGGTGGGGGGGGGGGGGGGATGTCGGTGGGGAGTGTGGTGCAAATCAAGGACTAACAAAGGGAATGGTCCTTGCAGAAGGCAGAGAGGGGTGGGGGAGGAAGATGGTCTTGGTGGTGGGGTCTCATTGGAGTTGGCAGAAGTGTTTAAGGATGATGCATTGGATGCAGATACTGATGGGGTGGAAGGTGAAGACAAGTGGGATTCTGTCTTTATTGTATTTTGGAGGGGGGGTTAGAGCAGTGGAATAGAGGTGGTGTGTTGGAAGGCTGTCTGGTTGACAGAGGGGGGATACCACATTGTTTGAAATAGGTAGACATCTGAGATGCTTGGGAGTGGAATGTTTCCTCATCTGAGCAGATGTGGTGGAGTTGGAGGAATGGAAAACGGGATGGAGTTCTTGCAGGATACTGGGTGGGAGAAGGTGTAGTCCAGGTAGTTGTGAGAATCTGTGGGTTTAGAGTAAACACCCATCTGGAGACTGTCACCAGAGATGGAAATGGAGAGATCAAGAAAGGGAAGGGAGGTGTCCCAGATGGACCAAGTGAATTTGAGGGCGGGGTGGAAATTGTGGGCGAAGTCCCTGCACCGGTGCAGTCAACGATGTAACGGCGGAGGAGTTGGGGCACAGTGCCTGGGTAAGTACTGAAGAGGGATTGTTCGACACAGCCAACAAAGAGACCAGCATAGCTGGAGCCCATGGTCACCCCCTGGATTTGGAAGAAATGGGAGGAGTGAAAGGAAAAGTTTCTAAGGGTGACGACCAGTTCGGCAAGGCAGAGGAGGGTATTGGTGAAGGAGATCTAATATAGTGGTGAGCTGAATCTTACATTCCTAGTGTCAGTATAATCAAGATGTTTGGGGGATTTTTTATCCCATGGCTTATGGAGATTTCTCACCATACCTTATCAAACTCACCTGATTAACTATCTACCCGACCTCGACGACATCCCTCTCATTTTAGCCCCATTGTATCACACACTGTTTCTGGACTAACTTTCCACTCACCAGCAACATTCCCTCTAATTCATTTTTCTGTTGCATGGATCATCAATGTTGATTTCACTAGTTTTTCATTTCCCCTCCCCCCTCACCTTATCTCAGATCCAACCTTCCAACTCAGAACCGCCCTCTTGACCTGTTCTACCATGGCCCAACATTTCACATCAACCCCACCACCCCGTGGCCCAACATTTGAACTCCCCCTCCCAATCTGCCGAGGACATGCAGGTCCTGAGCCTCCTCCACTGCCACTCCGTCACCACCCGATGCCTGGAGGAAGAATGCCTCATCTTCCGCCTCGGAACACTTCAACCCCAGGGCATCACTGTGGACTTCACCAGTTTCCTCATTTCCCCTCCCCCGACCTTATCCCAGTTCCAACCTTCCAGCTCAGCACTGTCCTCATGACCTGTCCTACCTGCCAATCTACCATCCCACATATCCAGTCCACCCTCCTCTCTGACCTATCACCTCCATCCCCACCCCCATCCACCCATTGTACTCTTTTCTACCTTCCCCCCACCCTCCTCTCTGACCTATCACCTCCATCCTCAGCCCATTCACCTATTATACTCTTTGCTACCTTCCCCCCTCCCCATTTATCTCTCCACCCTGGAGGCTCCATGCCTCTATTCCTGATGAAGAGCTTTTGCTCGAAACGTCGATTTTCCTGCTCCTCGTATGCTGCCTGACCTGCCGTGCTTTTCCAGCACCACTCTGATCTAAACTCTGGTTTCCAGCATCTGCAGTCCTCACTTTTGCCTACTTGTCCTATGTGTCCATCTTCCTTCCCACCTATCCGCTCCATCCTCCTCTCTGACCTATTACCTTCACCCCACCTTCGTCTACCTATCGCATCCTCAGCTACCTTGCCCCCAGCCCCACCCCCCCTCCCGTTTATCTCTCAGCCCCTTTTGGCTACCCCCTCATTCCTGATGAAGTGCTTATGCTCGAAACGTTGACTCTCCTGTTCCTCACACACTGCCTGACCTGTTGTGCTTTTGCAGCACCACACTCTTTGACGCTGATCTCCAGCATCTGCAGTCCTCACTTTCTTCCTGTCCCTAGCTACGTCCCAACTAACCTCCCTCTTCAAGTTGCAGCTTCTCTGACCCCCATTGCCCACTGTAGACCGCAACTTGTCATTGTCCAGTAGGGGTACACTATATGAGATAATTCCAAACATGAGCTTTTATTTACAGACAGCTAAATTGAACAAAACAAAACCACCAGAGGCTTCAGTTTGCCCCCACAATGCAAACCAATTGCTGGCAGATTGATCAACCACTATTTTACATTCCATGGCTGTCAAAGAGAGTAGAATCATAGAGTCCTACAGCACCGAGACAGGCCCTTTGATCCAAACTGGTTTGTGCTGATCAACATGTCTGTCCAAGCTAACCCCATTTCCCCCTGCACTTGGCCCATACCCTTCTAAACCTTTCCTGTCCATATATTTATCCAAATGCCTTTTAAATGTTGTTATTGTACCTACCTCAATCACTTCCGCTGGCAGCTCATTCCAAATTTCTCGGCCCACTTCCCCAACTGATCATGGATGTCTGCTGTACCCAGCTCTCATTTACTGGTACTGGGTTTCAATTAGGTTCTTTCTGGCTTGAAACACCTGATATGGCTGAGTTCTAACATAGAGAAGGAGAGCTTCGTCCTCCTTGATCTCCTCTTTGATAGAGTGCCTCCATTTCCCTGGTTCCTTGGCATATATCACATCACTTTTTTGAGTGTACCAATTGTCCAAAGCACAATACAATAGGATGATAGAGCACACCCCGTCCAGACTATAATAGGAAGGCTCCCAAGTCTAGTTGAAGCAGTGGAACTGCATTTTCAGTAGCCCGACTATGTGCTACGCTTTGATTTTATTGACAATTTCCATTGTGCTATCAACTGGTCTTCTCAGTGCCGTGTGTGTCCAAGTCAATGGTATTCTGAATCTGAGGGAAGCCAACATTCTTTCCACACCCTACCGCCCAGGCTGCAGCACTGACTGTATCGTCGGCTAACAAAATCAGCTGGTGTAATCTTGAGCAGATGCCACTAGTCTCTGTCCTGATGTATTTGTAAATGCACGACTGAGTCATCCTACTTGGGCCACCCATCACTGTCACATCGAAGTTCAAGACGGCTTCCATCTTCACAGCCAAGAGATGACGATGGCCTACCACTTCTGCAGCTCTGAGGTCTCACTCTAGCAGCCGGCATAGTTCCATCATACTCCTCCAAACAGTGAGATATCCAGCACCCTGATAACAAGGGCCATGTCTCCATTCTGCTTCAGTCTCAGCATGTGCACCTACTTGGTGAAGGTGCCACATTGGCTGAGTGAGCAACATATCACATCAAAAAAAGGAATGTCTGCTGCATTCTCATCCTTTCTCATCCCAGATCCGCATCAACAATGAAATGTATCATTGCATTCAGTAACAACCATCATTAACTGACATGACAGATGATGAAGCAATTGTCTCCGCCTACCAGAGCACCCTTGGAAGTTTCACAAGTTATAGGTCGCTTTTGGCCAACATTTCCCTCTTTTCATGTCATTGCTTCAAATGTCTGTATCATTGAGATGCCAGGGTCCAATTTCCAAGCACCTTTGACCAGCTTTTGAACTCTGCACTTGCACTCTGCATGCAGTGCAAATGGTTGATGAAATGACTGCAAATTAAATGTAGCCGATGTTTACAAATGTATTTGCCCCTTCAGTGTTCTAACTTCCAGCAGACTTAGAACCCGAGCTTTCGCCCATCAAACTGAAAATTCTGCCCAATGTGGGCATTGGCTCAGCCATTTTCCAATTGCAGTTAGCACCCAGATAATGGCAGGGAATGCAGCTTGCAATTGATACCGGGAGCAGTGGGGTCTGCCATACACTCCGCAGAACATCCATGTCCCCTTCTACCTTATATTACCCTGACAACACATTTCTCCCATCCCCCATTTGGAGACATATGACATTGAACTTTGCCTGCACTGTCCTCACTATGCCCTAAGTCTGACATTACATCCTAATGATGCTCATCCTGGTCTTCTACTCTCTTCCTTTGGTGGTTACATGACAGTCACAGTAAGCAACCACTCTCCATAATCATGCCCTCTAATGCTGTTCTGCATACCCACCCTTATACTTTGAGTTTCCCCTGTCACTAAAGTGGACCCACTTCAACATATGCCTCTGTCCTCAGTCCCCAGCCTCAACCTTTCTTTTGGCAATCAGTCCCCTTTATCACTCCAGCACCATCCTCAACAATCATTGCAGAGATCCCAAGACTGTATTTGCTCCAGAACACTGACAAACATCGACTAGATATGTCTGACCAGACCCTTGATCACTGTCATTGCAGCTCCCCAATAACAGTTGCTGACTTCCCAGACTGTAGTCAGACATGTCCCCTGACTGCGACTGGTCCAAGCGAACGACTGGCTGCAGCCAATCCCGTGACCTTGCTCATGACTGTCAGCAGCACCCCTTTGACAGAACTGAGGACCAGTCTTTACCCATGACATGACCATTTAATTAAATAAATATGCCTCGCAGGCAGCTGGCACATGCTGTGGGTTTTAGTTTGATGTCTCAAGTGTACTGAACAGCAAGATGTTTCCCCCACTACTCCTGGACAGATCTCTACTGACAAGCATGACAGCCAGCCAATTTGTGTGTCTGCATAAAAGGATACATCAAAATGATAGGACTTTATAAACGATAGACTTTAGGCTGAGCTCTGGCTGAAATGCCATCATACTAACAGGCAAGTCAAGTCAGATCAAGGAATGGAGCATCGAGGTAGGTGCCAAGTGAACATGTATTAAGAGGGCAAGCAAGCAGCCCTGAGCCACAGCCCAGTCCAATTTGTGAACTGAGATCCTGTCACAACATGGAAGACATCCTGGCAGCAGTTTTTCAGTGTTAGTTGCCAGTACATAGGTCTGCAATTTCTAAGTGTCCTGCAAGTGGATTGGAGAGGTACCGTGAGGAGCATGAGGAGTTGGCAGTAATTGGATGTCAATGTTCCTAGATGAGGGGTGGTGCTCATGCATCATGCCCTGTGGTGCTGTTTCACACTGAGCAGCACAGAAGGTCCCCACAGCCAGTGGTGAGCTGAAGTTGTTCGGCAACCGGGGCTGGCTTCCGGGTCAAGAATTCTCAACATCGAGTTTGCCGCAGCTGTGAGATGTCCTGTTAATGAAGTCATTAACAAGCAGTAATCCCCTTAATTGGCAACTTGTTGCTGCCCTGTGGCAACCTACTTTGACACCGGGAACTGCATAAAAGTTGCTGCACGTTGCTCCTGGTGTTGAGACAGTATACCCGAATTTCTCAAGTGATTCTGCTGCATTTCTCACCAGACCCCATGCCATCTAAGCCCATGCCATCCAAGCCCATGCCATCCAAGACCATGCCATCCAAGACCATGCCATCCAAGACCATGCTATCCAAGACCATGCCATCCAAGACCATGCCATCGAAGACCATGCCATCCAAACCCATGCTGTCCAAACCCATTCTATCCAAGCCCCTATAAGATTCTGCCCAGCATTTCTATTATAAATACCTGGACAAATACTTCTGAATTTTGAAATACACTTTCATTTGCAAACATAATTACATCTAATCAGTTAATAGATAGATTCTTTCCTCTTGCAGCCAATTTGAACAGTATAATGTAAACAGGATGGTGTAGCATTCTGGGCAGTTATAGCTTACATCATTGCTGTAATCAGTTAGGGAGGAATAATGAGGATGATAAATTAACAAATTCTGCTGAATACTGACAGCCAGCCAGCCAAATGCTTTGCCAGCAGATGTTGTTCTTGGATTAGGATTCCTGTAGGCGAGCTATAAATATCTAATTTTCTAATCCTCATGCAGTGACCAGTGTAACTATTTCAGAATTCAGTCAAAACGAAAACATAGTTTATATAGAATGATTAAGTCTGCAGTTCTTTACAAAATTTTGGCAAAGTATTATCAAATCCTACCACTTGGAGTATAAGAAAATGGACAATTTGGAACTATTTTCTGGACTAATTCAGATCATGTGCTGCAAGGAAAATAAAACAGTGTTAAATGTAATAAAATATGGCCACACAATTTGGCTGTGTAGTGCTAGTGTTGCAGTACAAGTACAGAAGCAAAATAGTATCTGTATTACTTCCACCCAATTGTGGCATGGTCTGCACATGCTGAATGTTCTCCTGGTCAGTCTGTTAGTACGAGCATTACAAAAATGCATGAGAAGTGTGCAGTGAAGTCTGCAAGACAGAGAGTCATAGAGATGTACAACGTGGAAATAGACAATTCAGTCCAATTCACCTATTCTAGTCCTACCGGCCTGCACTCAGCCAATATCCCTCCAAATCCTTCCTATTAATATATCCATTCAAATGCCTTTTAAATGTTGCAATTGTACCAGCCTCAACCACTTCCTCTGGCAGCTCATTCCATACACGTACCACCCTCTGCGTGAAAAAGTTACCTCTTAGGTCTCCTTTAAATCTTTTCCCTCTCATCCTAAACCTATGCCCACTAGTTCTGGACTCCCCCACCCCAGGGAAAATACCTTGTCTATTTATCCTAATCATGCCCCACATGATTTTATAAACCTCTATAAGGTCACCCCCTCAGCCTCTGACGCTCCAGGGAAAACAGCCCTAGCCTATTCAGCCTCTCCCTATAGCTCAAATCCTCCAATCCTGGCAACATCCTTGTAAATCTTTTCTGAACTCTTTCAAGTTTCACAATATCTTTCTGATAGGAAGGAGACCAGAATTGCACACAATATTCCAACAGTGGCCTAACCAATGTCCTGTACAGCCGCAACATGACCTCCCAACTCCTGTACCCTATACTCTGACCAATAACGGAAAGCATACCAAATGCCTTCTTCACTATTCTATCTACCTGTGACTCTACTTTCAAAGAGCTATGAACCTGCTCTCCAAGGTGTCTTTGTTCAGCAACACTCCCTAGGACCTTACCATTGAGTGTGTAAGTCCTGCTAAGATTTCCTGCTAAGAAATGCAGCAACTCGCATTTATCTAAATTAAACTCCATCTGTCACTTATCAGCCCATTGCTCACCTGATCAAGATCCCGTTGTAATCCGAGGTAACCTTCTTCACTGACCACTACATCCCCTCTGGTGTCATCTGCAAGCATACTAATTATATCTCTGAAGCTCACATCCGAATCATTTATATAAAAGACGAAAAGTAGTGGAACCAGCACCGATCCTTCTGGCACTCCACTGGTCACAAGCCTCCAGTCTGAAAAACAACCCTCCACCACAACCCTCTGTCTTCTACCTTTGAGCCAGTTCTGTGTGGCAGAATCAGATGTCGAATACAGCAAGACCCATCTCAACATTGAGATGGTGTCGCAAGGCAACAATGAGATGCCAATTGACATGCGTTATTGATTGTTACACACCTGGTTACTGCCACAACTTATCTCATCTGTATTCAGCCTCCCATCTTACCAAGCACACCAAATAAGCAAGAAATTGGGAAAACTTGTCAAGGAAACCAAGCCAAGTATCTGAAGAATTCTGAGCTGTTTGCTCTGAACAACCTCCGTGCTGTATATTAAGCAACAACATCCCAGGACATGAGCTATGGGCTCCAGCCGAAAACACTTCTCCATCTTGCTTATTGGCATTTGGAACCAGCTAACCCACCATCGCCATTCTGTCCTGTCTACTTTTCACTGACAGTGTGCTCTGACAGCACAGACCTGCATTGCAGGGTGCACCAGCGATGAGCATTGAAGGGCTGCAGCAGGGACACTCTGGGCAGAGGGATAGGCACCCAGTTTGCAGACTGGACCAGGCTGCAGCTCGGGGATGCTTGCTAGCTCACTCAGCACTCACTCACCCAGCGCCTCTCTGCATGCTCACAGCACCCCTAAATTGCCTGGCCAGGCTGTGCCGAGTACCTTAGTGAACAGCAGTGTGCTACGTCAGTCTCACACCTGCTCCATGTGCCAGCAGTATATGCAGCAAACGCACTGCATGAGCAACAAGCCGGCAGCCATGGATCCAAGTCAAAGGAAAGTAGTTCTCACTGAAATCTATCGAGGCAACCATCAGTCAGGTATAACAACACAGTCCATCAGAGGCAACCTCCCTCAGTGAAGCCATCGCCAAGGTAGTGAGCTTGTCAGTTTAGTCCTCGTGACGAGAGCCTGCATGCTCTGGACAAGTTGTGGTACAATAGAGAAGGCACTGAAAGATTTGCAAACATTGGGGACAACATTGGCCACTAGCACTACAGAGCCAAATTGTGTGGTCATATTTTATTACATTTAACACTGTTTTATTTTCCTTGCAGCACATGATCTGAATTCATCCAGACACATAGCACTGGGTCATGATGAGATCTTTTGTCCCTCCTTGATCAACATCCCTAATGTCTGGCTTCTCCTGTGTGTAAAAACATAGATAAAGACAATATGGTGGCATCGTTGTTAGTTTGTGGTTCCCACGTGGAAAAGAAAGAGGTGAGCATTTGGAAGGGAGTGAGGAAGCAGCTCAGCGCATTCCAGATCATCAGAACCCTCCCGATATGGGAAGTTAAAGGGGAAGAGGGGATAGGAGAAGAGTGGCAGTGTATTATGGGCTACAGTGAGGATGCTGGTACATGAGGGTTGATGGGAGGTGTGGGCAGTGTTAGATTGAGTGTGGGTGACAAGAGAGATGAGTGTGATACTTAGCATGGCGTAGCAGAGTGGTGACTGATCTTTCGAAACTGCTGGCTGATCCCTTATGCTCTGGCTTAGCACTGACCTGGAAGATGATTTCAGACTAAGCTGAATAGGTCTGGTGGTGTGGCCTCCTCTGCCAGTCCACCAGGAGGAGGATACCTTCTTGTTGTACCATCCTGTCCACCAGGACCTGCAGGTCCCGGTTGGCAAAAGGCAGTGTCAGCTTTCCCTTCTCCATTCAGGTGTTCAAATTCTGTCTGTCTACGAGGAAGGCATTTTCATCATGTCAGGGTGCACTGCAACATTTTAAAGATAGGGCAAATACAAGTAATGCCACTGTCTTGGCAGATATCGGATGAGTGGCAAGTTATTCTGGAAATGGCACATGGTAGGATGGGGCAGAAATGGGATGTGAGAGGTGCCATAGGAGCGTGGTGGTAACTAATGAGGCAGGTTTGGTAAGATATGGTGAGAGAACTTACTCAGTTAATGGTGAGGATCTCTTTAAGTATCAATTGGGACCTAGCCAAAAATCACAATATTCAGCCGAGTGTGGAGATGAGGAAAATATGTTTTGTACAGTGAGCTGTGATGATCTGGAATTCACTATCTGAAAGGGTAGTGAAAGCAGATTCCTTTGAATGGAAATTGAACATATACTTAAAAGGAAACATTGCAGAGCTGTGGGGATTCAGAAGGGCAGTGAATCATAAGATCCCTACAGTGCTGTAAGATGCCATTCCGCTCATCGAGTCTGCACCAACCCTCCGAAAAGCATTCCACCCAGACCCAGCCTATACCCATAAACCAACATTTACCATGGCCAATCCACCTAACCTGCACATCTTTGGACTGTGGGAGGAAACTGGAGCACCCGGAGGAAACCCACCTGGACACAAGAAGAACGTGCAAACTCCGCAATTGCCCAAGGCTGGAATTGAACCGGGGTCCCTGATGCTGTGAAACAGCCATACTAACCACTGTGCCACCATACTGCCCATGAAGGAATAAAGAGAGCAGAAAGCAGGCACAGATACAATGGGCTGAATGGCCTCTTCTGTTCAATAATAGCCAGGAAGACTAGCTGTAAGAAAAAATATTTTTCACCATCAAAAACCATCTGGTGGATTTACATAGATGGGGCCATCAGATGAAACGGCTCCACAGGAAAGGCAGCAGCCAAACAACAATACAAAAGTAGCTTTGAAGTAAAACTGGATCAGAAAGGTACCTTATTCTAGAGCATCCTTGGCAAGTGATTCTACGGGGCTCAGCCAAGTTTTGTGTGACTGTGTGAATGTTTGGAGTTATTTGTTGTTGTGTGTTGAATCAAGGGCCTATTACAAAACATTTTAAACACTGGCTGGGCCAGGTTTACACTGCTGAGGTAAGTAAATCAAGTCAGGAACCAACTTGGTGGATCCACCTCGGCTTAAAGTGTCCAATCCTAGATAATCTTTGCTGTGGGGAGAGTGCAGGCTTGGCAGTGGGACCTACTTCAATCTGCTGGCCCCTATAGCCGATAGGAGAAAGTGAGGACTGCAGATGCCGGAGATCAGAGTCGAGAGTGTGGTGCTGGAAAATCACAGCAGGTCAGGCAGCATTTGAGGAACTGGAGAATTGACATTTCAGGCAACATTCCTAAAGCTGATAGGCAGCCGCAAGGGTGGGTTAGTTCTGAGGTGGGTTACTTATAAAGCCAAGCTCAGTTCTCTGGGAGTCTGCATCAGCTGTGATAAAAGCAGTTGGACCGCTTCACCAATTACCCTCTGGTTTACAACATGTTCGCTTATTGGAAAGCCTGTTCTCGATTACTGGCATTGTGTTCACATCAAATAGTAATGAAATACTCTAATTGCTCTCGACCCATGGGTGGCAATCCAGGATTAAAACTTCTGTGATGAAAGCTAATACCTTTCTATATATGGATAGTATTTCACTTTGTTTAAGGATTAAGTAGTTCTGTTAGCGCAGTATTATAAATGGCATTTAATTCGCAGGCTTAACTTTTTCATAGTGTATTAATTTTTTTTTAAATCAAGATCCAAGACCCAGATCAACTATTAAATCCATGTTTAGCTAAGAGTTGTACATTTTTCAGTCAAGGCTTGGTAGTACGTCACTCACCACCCTCCCCCTGAAATAACTCCAGGGAGGCTCGTATTCCATCGCCAAATCACCCTTTATTTACACTGAGTCCTTGACACTCAGAGTGAACAGAACCTCTGACACTCCTCTTTTTACCTGTCAGCCTGGGCTCCCCGATTGGACCAGATTAGGAGGTCCTATCAGGGAACTCATGTTCTATGACGTCCACTGGCCGACCTTGTTACAATCACTACATCCCTCCCCCTCTGAGTCCGAGGACATATGGCCGGTTCTTTTTTTTTGTAGCCCCCTCTGGGGTGTTTTAAGCACCAGTTCAGCTTCGTCCAACTCTGCCTCTGATGTGGGCAGCCCAGAGCACCTTGGAAAAAATTTGTTCTCTTCTTCAGGCAGCAAAGGCATCAAGGTGGTGACATCCGCTGTATCCATCTCAAATTCCAAGATACCTTCAACACTTGACGGAGGTGGTGAACCCATGGATGCCAGAACAGGCATTTCGAGGTGCTGGGCACATTTTGCTCCCACATCGTTTGTGAGTCTGTAGCTTTCATATAGTCCATGTACATGTTCAGGACCATCGTACATACCCGAACTTTATATGTCACTGGAACTGACCTCGCATTGACCACACCTCTCATCCATGCAGGGCCATTCCCGTGGTTCCTACACTAAACTTCATCCCCTGAAGTAAACTGTCTCTCTTGCTTAGCAGAGTCATGTGTGCAGCATTGGCATTCCTGATGCTGTTTCACCATCCTCCCCAGGTCGGGGAAGATCAGATTTAACCTAGTGTGGAGTCTTCTCCCCATTAGCAACTCTGCTGGAGCTATCCCTGGAGGGCTGGTCCTTTAATTAAATAGGAACTGGGACATATTGGTATCAAGTGAAGATGTAGGCTCTTTCTTTAAGGCTGCCTTCAAAGTTTGGACTGCTGTGTCTGCCAGACCATTGGATGATGGATTGTATGGAGCTGCCCTCATATGACAAATACCATTCAACTCAAACTCCCTGCTGGTAAATGATGATCAACACTTCTGGGAGTCCGTGTATTGCACGCAATGTTTCTAACGTCATCTCCGTGTTTGACGAATGCACTCTGTGCAGGTCTAGCCACTTTGAGCGGGCGTCACAATGACTAAAAACGTTGAGCCCATCAAAGGGGCTGCACAGTCATCATGTAACCGAGTCCAGGGTTTATCCAGCCATTCTCACGAGTGTAAGGGAGCTGCTGATGGTAATTTTTGTCCTTATTGGCACTTGGGGCATTGCCCCACCAACGCAGCGTTGTCTGCATCTAATGCTGGCCACCAAATATAATTTCTCATCAACATCTTCATTTTGGAAAACCCTTGGTGGAGTCCAACCTTTGTTGGGAACAATCACTCTTGCTTCCCGTAATAATATGCTGTCCTCTGGTCTGCTGGATCCACAAAGGTTTCAGTTCTGGCTGTGACACCCTTTGATTTTCCCCGTCAACACCCAACTGTTTCAGCTTTGCCAGGACTGGATCCTTCTACATCCAAAATCTGAAATTGTCAGCTGTGATTGGAGGTGTGTCCTGTTGATCAGCAAATTCAGTAGCCATACATTCTAGGCTAGGTTGCATTAACTTTGCTGTATTACTTTGAATTTGGGTGACTGATAGGAGAGCTAACTGAGGCTCTTGAAATAACAGCCAGGCTTAGAGTCACGGAATCATAGAGTCGTACAACATGGAAACAGACTCTTCGGTCCAACCAGTCCATGCCAAACATAATCCCAAATTAAACGAGTCCCACCTGCCTGCTCCTGGTTCATATCCTTCCAAACCTTTCCTATTCATGTATCTATCCAAATGTCTTTTAAATGATGTAATTAGACTCACATCCCCCACTTCCTCAGGAAGTTCATTCCACACGTGAACCACCCTCTCTGTAAAAAAATTGCCCCTCATTTCCTTTTTCAAATCTCTCTCTTCTCACCCTAAAAATGTGCCCCCTAGTCTTGAAATCCCCCATCCGAGGGAAAAGACAACTCCCATTAACTTGATTTATACCTCTCACTATTTTATGAACTTCTGTCAGGTTACCTCTCAACCTCCTACGCTCCAGTGAAAAAAGTCCCAGCTTATCCAGCCATTCTTGATAAGTCAAACCCTCCATATTCGGCAACATCCTGGTAAATCTCTTCTGAATCACTATTTTCTCCGGTGAAAGAAATTCAGAACAAAGGGGTGTAACCTTAAAACTGGAATTAAGCAAATCAGCAAACACTTTTTTTTATACAAAAGGGAGTGGACATATAAACTCTTTTCCCTGACAAGGTGTTGCGGAAGGATGAATTTAAATTTTCCTGACTGAAATAGATAGATTCATTGGGCGATGGCATCAGGGAGTGTGGGAATAAGGTGAGTAAAATGCAGATTGTCCATTTTCTAACTGAATGCCAGAACAGGATCAAGGAGCAGAATGTCTTACTCCTGTTCAAGCAGTGAAGCAACAATGTCAGTTGTGTAATTGTGTTGCACTTCGGTAAAACTTTATATGATGGCTGATGATTAAGATTTTCAGGTTTGTTGTGATTTAATGCAGCACTGCTGTAATGTCGGGGAGTTTCTACTCAGGAGTAGTTAATGAAAGAGCCTGCTGTGAAACATGAATTTGTACTGCAGCATGTTTTGTGTTTAAGGGTTATGCACAATATAACATTGCAGGAAGCTTGATTTATGATGCAAATGAAAACGTCCAGATTTTCCATTTCAGTGATGTTGGCGCATACTCGGAGCAGATTTCAGGGAGTCCCACACTTCTGTATTGTGATTCAGCATCCAATTTAAACGGAAAATATATGCGGCAGGATGGTTGCGATTTCAAGATAACCAATTAACCCCTTGAAAGTACAATGGCAGAGGAAAATTAACTGGGAGAACTAAGGACTAGAGGGAGAATAGCAGGGAGAATGAAAAACAGAAACAAAGTGGCAGAGGGTGAGATGATGGGTATGCAAGAACTTGGGTAAGTAGAATTGGCAGAGAAGGATTTTTAGATTTAAAAAAAAAAGAGTTAAATCACACAAAAACACACCTGAACAAAAAAAAGCTACAAGTAGAAGAAAAGAAAATCCAAACTGAAGCAGAGAATTAAAGTACAGTGAGTTGCCTTGGTTACTCTGAAGATAATGTCACCCCGACTAGTAATATACACAATATAGAGAGTCACTAGAAGTACATGCATAATCTTTAAATATTTTTAAGGCAGAGATAGATAGATTCTTGATAACCAAGGGGATGAAAGTGGTATGAAGAATTATAGAGTTGAGGTTAAAATCAGATCTTATTGAATGGCGGAGCAGGCTCAAAAGGCCAAGGGATTACTCTTGTTCCTGGTTCATAATAGCCACAATGTACTAGATACACTTCCGTAAGCTTCAATAAAAAAAGGTTTCTTTCCAACCATTATCCAAACAATTGCATTCTCACAGGTGCTAACTGATAATAATTAAAAGCAGATGCCACAATTTAATGGTTGCAATCTCTCTGGTTAGCTACCTCCAATTGTGGTGCCCTCAGTGTCGTCCCTTCTGAGATTAGTTAATGCAACTTGATTGAACAGTGGGAAGTAAGAGCCAACTGTTTTATGAAAAGTGTGCTTTCATTCACTGACCATATTTATATTTGATGACTATGATTGGCATTAGGATGTAGGCATTGCTAACCAGGATGGCATTTATTGTCCCTCCCTGGTGGTCCTGAAAAGGACCTTAGTCAGTTGTTGCAAGATTTATTTTAAAAGATAAAACATTAAGGGATTTGATCACCTGAGGTTGAATTTGTTGAAAGAACTCACTTCGCTGTACTTCTATGCACAGCACCCAATGCAGTTAATTCCAGGAAAGGATGTTGGATTCCTCTTATTGAAAAGGTTAAGATCAATTACATTCTGCTAGTTCTTAGTTCATAATGAATAGTCCCAGAAGATACTTCTATCATCAATAGTCACAGGTGAGGTGCTGTAAGACTGGAGGTGGGATAACATGGTGCCACTGTTTAAGAAAGGTGGTAAGGACAAGCCAGGGAACTATAGACCAGTGAGCCTGATGTCAGTGGTGGGCAAGTTGTTGGAGGGAATCCTGAGGGACAGGATGTACATGTATTTGGAAAGGCAAGAACTGATTAGGGATAGTCAACATGGCTTTATGTGTGGGAAATCATGTCTCACCAACTTGATTGAGTTTTTTGAAGAAGCAACAAAGAGGATTGATGAGGGCAGAGCGGTAGATGTGATCAATATGGACTTCAGTAAGGCGTTCAACAAGGTTTCCCATGGGAGACTGATTAGCAAGGTTAGATCTCATGGAATACAGGGAGAACTCACCATTTGGAATAGAACTGCCTCAAATGTAGAAGACAGAGGGTGGTGGTGGAGGGTTGTTTTTCAGACTGGAGGCTTGTGACCAGTGGAGTGCCACAAGATTCGGTGCTGGGTCCTCTACTTTTCATCATTTATATAAATGATTTGGACTTGAGCATAAGAGGTAGATGTTAGTAAGTTTGCAGATGACACCAAAATTGGAGGTGTAGATAGTGAAGAAGATTATCTCAGATTACAACAGGATCTTGACCAGATGGGCCAATGGGCTGAGGAGTGGCAGATGGAGTTTTGGGAAAGCAAATCTTAGCAGGACTTATACACTTAATGATAAGGTCCTAGGGAGTGTTGCTGAACAAAGACACCTTAGAGTGCAGGTTCCTAGCTCCTTGAAAGTGGATAGATAGGATAGTGAAGAAGGCGTTTGGTATGCTTTCATTTATTGGTCAGAGTATTGAGTACAGGAGTTGGGAGGTCATTTTGCAGCTGTACAGGATATTGGTTAGGCCACTGTTGGAATATTGTGTGCCATTCTGGTCTCCTGCCTATTGGAAAGATGTTGTGAAACTTGAAAGGGTTCAGAAAAGATTTACAAGGATGTTGCCAGGGTTGGAGGATTTAAGCTATATGGAGGGGTTGAATAGGCTAGGGCTGTCTTCCCTGGAGTGTCAGAGGCTGAGGGGTGACCTTACAGAGGTTTATAAAATCATGAGGGGCATGGATAGGATAAATAGACAAGATCTTTTCCCTGGGGTGGGGGAGTCCAGAACTAGAGGGCATAGGTTTAGGGTGAGAGGGAAAAGATATAAAAGAGACCTAGGGGGCAACTTTTTCACTCAGAGGATGGTATGTGTATGGAATGAGCTGCCAGGGGAAGTGGTGGAGGCTGGTACAATTGCAACATTTAAAAGGCATCTGGATGGGTATATGAATAGGAAGGGTTTGGAGGGACATGGGCCGGGTGCTGGCAGGTGGGACTAGATTGGGTTGGGATATCTGTCCGGCAAGGTCGGGTTGGACTGAAGGGTCTGTTTTCATGCTGTACATCTCCATGACTCTAAACAAAACAGCTGTCGCAGAGCTCTTTATCTCAGCAAAATACAGTCTAACTATTCTGCATATCTTAGAAGTGCATTTCAAATTACAACAAGGGAATAAATATACATATATATATGGCTAATAAAGAAAGGCAAGTACGATTTAATATATAGGATATTAAGACCAGAATTATATTTACTGATGCAGTAAGTTGGTCATCATCTAATATGTTCTATTTATTGAGTAAAAGGGGAGGAAAACTGTTATTGCAAGATATAGTGACCATCAAGGCTGATCCAATATCTATCCTATTCAAGGGATGGGAGATGCTGTTTGGAGACACTTCAAAGGCAAGTTTCAGCCCTTTTTTAAAGTGAAGGTGAAAGAATGATGAGAAAAGCTGTCATATACCAGGGAAGAGAAACTGTAATCTGCCATATAGATGACACTGGCTCAAGCCACTTGAATTATCACTCAAGGTATTTGCTGTATTTGAACAATTTTGAGACCTGCTTTCTGCAGTATTACCTTTTGACAGAACATATTGCATTGTGTCAGTAACTCTATCTCCACCATTATTTTGTGAACATATATTTTCAATCTAGGGATGAAAGCAATGTTAGCAATATTGCATTTATTCTTATCTCTCGGTGCCCTGTGTTTGCAGTAGTTTTTAATTGTTGAAGTGATACTCCCAAAATGGGGCAAGTGAGGAATTTCAGCATGCCGTGACAATGGGGCAAGATTGGGAAAGGGACTTGGCAATGATCGTGTTTCCACAGCATTGATGTTTTTATTCCATTCGGTCGCTCAGATCCTGAGGGAGAGAGGTTTAGGCCACCTTGATGAGTTGCTGCACGACTGTCTACAGTTGGTTTATATTGTACCAACAATATTCTGGTACTGCTCGAGTGGATCAGTTAGGCAAAAGTGAGGACTGCAGGTGCTGGAAATCAGAGTCTAGTTTAGAGTGGTGCTGGAAATGCACAGCAGGTCAGGCAGCATCCGAGGAGCAGGAAGGTCAACGTTTCGGGCAAAAGTCCTTCATCAGGAATGAGGCTGGGAGCCTCAGGGGTGGAGAGATAAATAGGAGAGGGGTGGGGCTGGGGGGAAGGTAGCTGAGAGTGCAATAGGTGGATGGAGGTGGGGGTAAAGGTGGTAGGTAAGAGGGTAGGATGGAACAGACAGGTGGGAAGGAAGAGGGACAGGTAGGACAAATCATGAGGACGGTGCTGAGCTGGAAGGTTGGAACTGGAGTAAGGTTGGGGAGGGGGAATGGAGGAAATGAGGAAACTGGTGAAGTCCACATTGATGCCCTGGGGTTGGAGGGTCCTGAGGCGGAAGATGAGGCGTTCTTCCTCCAGGCGTCGGGTAGTGAGGGAGTGGCGGTGGAGGAGGCCCTTTTTGTTAACTGCCTGTCTCATCTTTATTTGTTTCTTTGTTTGGTCACTTCCCATTTGAACCTTCTATATTCAGCTTAGTTCTATCTTGTTTTATCTTGTCTTATGCACCCTTTTCCTCTTCATCTTAATCTTTATCTCTTACATCTGAATTTGTTTGTTCTACATTTGCCCATTTGGGAACACACCTTGGCTGAATCTAAGCTATCTCCTTGTTAAAGGAATCCCATTGTTACAATTTTGTCTGTCATTTCACTGACAACCAACAGTCAGAACAAATAATAGGACAGAGAGTGTGGAAAGGGTCAGGAATTTAACTTTAGGCACAGCAAATAAGAGGATAACTATGAAAGGAGGGACAGTCAATGCAGAACTAGGGAGAGGTTTTTATTTAAATGTACACAGTATACAAAACAATGTAAATGAGCTTGCAGTGCAGATTGAAATCAGCAAGTCATCAGTCATTAGCGATTCCTCACAGACAAGGATGACTGTCTTCCACTCTCAGGGTGAGTCTGTAGGTGGCTGTACAGTCTGATGTGGCTTCTGCAGACTCGGCCACACTTGGAGCAAGAGGTAGTCATGGGGAGGGATGTGGTAGCATGTTCCTTACATTGTTTTTGCTTGATTTCCGCTTTTTCCCGAGGTGCTCGATGTCTCGAGGTGCTCGATGCCTTCCTGGATGCTCCTCCTCCATTTTGGACAGTTTTGGGCCAGTGATTCCCAGGTGTCGCTGGGAATGCCACACTTAGCCATTGAGGCCTTGAGGGTATCCCTGAAGTGTTTCCTCTGTCCACACTGGGGATCCTCTGTCGTTTTGGAAATGGGAGTAAAGCGCCTGCTTGGGGAGTCTTGTGTCAGTCATGAAGGTGATGTGCCCAGCCCATCACAACCAAACTAGGGTGCTATAGACTGTCCACATCTCAGAGCCATATAGGAGAGTGGGAATGACCACACCTCCGAATGTCATGAGCTTGGTTTTGAATCTGATGTTGAGGTTGAGAGCTGTGCTTGCACTTTGAAGGCAGTTTTGGATCTCTTCACCAATATATGCTTTGGTCAACAGAATACTCCCCAGGTATTGGAAGTGACAAATGTTCTTTAAGGCCTCCTGAAGGACCTTGATATTCAGGGGTTTGCTCTGCAGTGCTGGCCAGGTTGGTGGAGGACCTTTGTCTTATGGATGTTCAGGGTGAGACCCATATTCTCATATGCTTCTGTAAAGGTGTTGACATGGTCTGGCATTCGTCCTCTGAGTTTGCACATATGCAAGCATCACCTGGGTACCGCAGCTTGATGGCACTGTTTGGGGTGACTTTGGTTTTGGCTTGAATGTAGTGGAGTTTGAATAATTTCTCATTATTTCTGTAAGTGAGCTCCACTCCTGTGGGGAGCTTGTCAGCAGCAAGGTGAAGCGTTATAGCGAGGCAGATCGCTAACAGTGTTGGGGCAGTGGTGCAAACCTGCTTGACACCAGTCTGAACGGGGAATGGGTTGGTGGTGGAGCCATTTCTCATTACCACAGTTTCCATGTTGTGGAGCAGGTGAAGAATGGTGACAAATTCCATAGTGCAGCCAAAGCAGAGAAGGGGGACACTCCATAATACTTCCTGACTGATGGTGTCAAAGGCCTTTCTTAGGTCGAAGATGGCTATGTACAAGAGTTGGTTCTTTTCTCTGCATTTTTCCTACAGCTGTTGCAAGGTGAAAATCACATCTGTTGTGCCCCTCCATGGCCAGTAACCACACTGCGATTCCGGGAGGAGTTCCTCAACCACAGGGAGGACACAGATGAGGAGGACCTTGGCAATGACTTTTGCAATCGTCGGGGGCAGGGAGATTCTCTAGTAATTACCACATCGGAGCCTGTTCCCTTATTTGAAAATGCTCATGACTGTGGCATCTCAGAGCTCTGCCGGGATGTTCTTCTCCTTCCAGATAATGCAGACAAGGGAGTATCGCTGTCAGCAGGAACTCTTTGCCTCCACATTTCAATGCCTCAGTGGGCATACCGTCTGCTTCAGCAGCCTTGTTCTTAAGCTGGCAGATGGCCTTCGGACAGGGCTGAGGCGTTGCTGAGTTTGTGACGTGTAGCATGCTGTGGGATACGGCCGAGGATGCTCAGATCAATGACAGAACCCTAGATGATGAGGTCTCTGAAGCGTTCCCCTAGCATTGTCAGATGGCTTCTTTGTTTTTGATACGAATCACTCCATCCTTGGCCAGCAGCCTGCCTTTGGTGTTTGATCCATAAGTGGTCATGACGTTTTCAAGAATGACATGAATAGGCATTTTGTTAGGTGAGGTTATGAAGGTATATCAAGTACCCTGAGTAAGTGACATTGAGGTGCAGATCAGCTATAATATCACTGAGTAATGTAAAAGAATCGAGGGGCCGCATGGCCACTTGCTGCCAGGTTCAATCCCCAAAAGAAACTTAACCTTTTATTCTTTCTCACAATGACAGACAGCAAGATTTAAAAAAAAGTGGGCCAATAGTTTAAACTATTGCTCAGTTCTCCCATTCAACCACCATGTTGCCAAGCTTTCAGAAGTTCTTTTTAAAAATATATTTGCAATTTATTTAAGAAAATTTAAAAAAACAAATTACAGGATTAATTTCTTCAGTGAATCACGAGCACAATAAAAAGCAAACAGACTAAAAGCAATGAGAGAGTTTGCATTTATCTAGCACTTTTCACAACCTCAGCTTGTCCTAAAATGCTTTACAACTGAATTGCTCTCATTTTGAACTATAGGGGAAGAATCATAGAATCCCTACAGTGTAGAAACAGTCAACACTGATCCTCTGAAGACCATCCCACCCAGACCCATAACTCTATCCTATGACTGAAACCTTGCATTTCCCATGGCTAATCCACCTCGTCTGCACATCCCTGGACACACTGGGGAATTTACCATGGCCAGTCTACCTAACTTGCATATCTTTGGATTGTGGGAGGAAACTGGAGAACCCGAAGGCAAACCATGTGGACACGGGGAGAATGTGCAAACTCCACGCAGACAGTTGCCCGAGGCTGGAATCAAACCCGGGTCCCTGGTGCTATGAGGTAGTAGTGTTAACCACTGAGCCACTTGTCAACCCATTTTGTTTAAGGAAGATGAGATAAGGTATGAGCAGGGATTAAAATCCTGATATGTGCTGCTGAGTCTGGAACCTGACATGGTCCTATCAACTTCTGAATTTTGCAGGTGAGTGTATGAGCTTCAGGCAGCTATTGGAAAAGTCACCCTCGCAAAGAGCTTTGAAATTAACCCCAAATTCTGACTTTAACAGCCAGTACATGTGTATTCCAAGCTCACTGTAACGTTCCAGGGTCAACGAGGTGAGATGCCTGCAGGGAGTGTTTATTTAGTGAAATGGAGCTCCCCAAAAGTACTTAAGCATTACAAAGTTTTTGGCCATCCACAGTGAAAGACATGTGTTTCCAAAATTAGTTTTGAAGTCTGAAGGCACACACTTCTGTATGCTACATCTCTCGAATAACAGTGTGCAATCTTGCAATGTAGAGAAGGTGGAGCTGCAGCAAAAGGAAGATATAGGATACTCAGCATTCTCCAATGAGAAGATAAGGAAGAGGATAAAAAGCAAGATGTGGCTACATGCCTGCAGCCGCACACCTGGATGGCAGCTTCATCCGGGTACATGTCACTTTATGTACACATGAAGCTGTCCAACAAACTATGCCTAGATTGGAGTGGTGCTGAAAAAGCACAGCAGGTCAGGCAACATCCGAGGAGCAGGAAAATCGACGTTTCGGGCAAAAGGCCTTTAGCAGGAATGAAGGCAGGGAGCCTCCGGGGTGGAGGGATAAATGAGAGAGGGTGGGACCCTGGAGGCTCCCCGCCTTCCACCTTGATAAGGGCCTTTTGCCCGAAATGTCGATTTTCCTGCTCCTCAGATGCTGCCTGACCTGCTGTGCTTTTCCAGCGCCACTCTAATCTAGATTCTGATCTCCGGCATCTGCAGCCCTCACTTTTACCAAGAAATTATGCCCACCATTTGTCTGCTTCTCCTGCACAGTCCTGCCTTCCTTCTTTCCCACTTGACCCTGGACACAATTCAGTCAAACAGTTAATGTTCTCACTCTGATCTCCTTACAAAGGCTGATTCTATCATTTCAACTAAAGGCTCCAGACCAGGGTGAGCAGGGAAAGGCAACAAATGAGATTGAGGAGCGCAAGTAAAATGTGTGATTTACTTAAAAAATAAACATTACAGCAACATCTTTAAAATTGCCACACGTGCCCTAATGAATCTCGCCAGGCATTTACCAAGTCTTTCTCATCCATTTCCTCTTCGCTTTAAATGGTGCAACCTTGTGGTTTCAGCTGAGTTGAAGCACAGTTTTACTTTCCCTTCTCTGACAGATGTTTGCCTCAGCAGATAGGCCCTGGTTTTTCCTGAGTCATGGCCTAGAGGACCCAACATTGAGTTACAGCCCAGAGGACTCAACATTGAGTTACAGCTTGGTGGAACCAACATTGAGTTACAGCCCAGAGGAGTCAACATTGAGTTACAGCCTGGTGGACCCAACATTGAGTTACAGCCCAGAGGACTCAACATTGAGTTACAGCCCGGTGGACCCAACATTGAGTTACAGCCCAGAGGAGTCAACATTGAGTTACAGCCTGGTGGACCCAACATTGAGTTACAGCCCAGAGGACTCAACATTGAGTTACAGCTTGGTGGACCCAACATTGAATTACAGCCCAGAGGACTCAACATTGAGTTACAGCCCAGTGGACTCAACATTGAGTTACAGCTTGGTGGACCCAACATTGAGTTACAGCCCAGAGGACTCAACATTGAGTTACAGCTTGGTGGAACCAACATTGAGTTACAGCCCAGAGGCCTCAACATTGAGTTACAGCCCGGTGGACTCAACATTTAGTTACAGCCCAGAGGACTCAACATTGAGTTACAGACCGGTGGACCCAGCAGTGAGTTACAGCCCGGTGGACTCAACATTGAGTTACAGTTTGGTGAACTCAACATTGAGTTACAGCTTTGTGGACCCAACATTGAGTTACAGCCCAGAGGACCCAACATTGAGTTACAGCCCGGTGGACTCAACATTGAGCTACAGCCCGGTGGACTCAACATTGAGTTACAGCCTGGTGGACCCAGCAGTGAGTTACAGCCCGGTGGACTCAACACTGAGTTACAGCTTGGTGGACCCAACACTGAGTTACAGCCCGGTGGACCCAACACTGAGTTACAGCCCACAGGACTCAACATTGAGTTACAGCCCACAGGACTCAACATTGAGTTGCAGCCCAGAGGACTCAACACTGAGTTACAGCCCAGAGGACTCAACATTGAGTTACAGCCCAGAGGACTCAACATTGAGTTGCAGCCCAGAGGACTTAACATTGAGTTACAGCCCAGAGGACCCAACATTGAGTTACAGCCCGGTGGACCCAACATTGAGTTACAGCCCAGAGGAGTCAACATTGAGTTACAGCTTGGTGAACTCAACATTGAGTTACAGCCTGGTGGACCCAGCAGTGAGTTACAGCCCGATGGACTCAACAGTGAGTTACAGCCCGGTGGACTCAACATTGAGTTACAGCCTAGAGGACTCAACATTGAGTTGCAGCCCAGAGGACTCAACATTGAGTTACAGCCCAGAGGACTCAACATTGAGTTACAGCCCAGAGGACTCAACATTGAGTTACAGCCTGGTGGACCCAGCAGTGAGTTACAGCCCGGTGGACTCAACATTGAGTTACAGCTTGGTGAACTCAACATTGAGTTACAGCCCGGTGGACCCAGCAGTGAGTTACAGCCCGGTGGACTCAACATTGAATTATAGCTTGGTGGACCCAACATTGAGTTACAGCCCAGAGGACCCAACATTGAGTTACAGCCCGGTGGACAACATTGAGTTACAGCCCGGTGGACTCAACATTGAGTTACAGCCCGGTGGCCTCAACATTGAGTTACAGCCCGGTGGACCCAACATTGAGTTACAGCCCAGAGGACTCAACATTGAGTTACAGCCTGGTGGACTCAACACTGAGTTACAGCCTAGAGGACTCAACACTGAGTTACAGCTTGGTGGACCCAACACTGAGTTACAGCCCGGTGGACCCAACACTGAGTTACAGCCCACAGGACTCAACATTGAGTTACAGCCCGGTGGCCTCAACATTGAGTTACAGCCCGGTGGCCTCAACATTGAGTTACAGCCCAGAGGACTCAACATTGAGTTACAGCCCGGTGGACTCAACACTGAGTTACAGCCTAGAGGACTCAACACTGAGTTGCAGCCCAGAGGACTCAACATTGAGTTACAGCCCAGAGGACTCAACATTGAGTTACAGCCCGGTGGACTCAACATTGAGCTACAGCCCGGCTGACTCAACATTGAGTTACAGCCCAGAGTACTTAACATTGAGTTACAGCCCAGAGGACTTAACATTGAGTTACAGCCCAGAGGACTCGACACTGAGTTACAGCCCAGAGGACTCAACATTGAGTTGCAGCCCAGAGGACTCGACACTGAGTTACAGCCCAGAGGACTCAACATTGAGTTGCAGCCCAGAGGACTTAACATTGAGTTACAGCCCAGAGGACTCAACATTGAGTTACAGCTTGGTGAACTCAACATTGAGTTACAGCCCAGAGGACTCAACATTGAGTTACAGCCCAGAGGACTCAACATTGAGTTACAGCCCAGAGGACTCAACATTGAGTTACAGCCTGGTGGACCCAGCAGTGAGTTACAGCCCGGTGGACTCAACAGTGAGTTACAGCCCGGTGGACTCAACATTGAGTTGCAGCCCAGAGGACTCAACATTTAGTTACAGCCCAGAGGACTCAACATTGAGTTACAGACCGGTGGACCCAGCAGTGAGTTACAGCCCGGTGGACTCAACATTGAGTTACAGTTTGGTGAACTCAACATTGAGTTACAGCTTTGTGGACCCAACATTGAGTTACAGCCCAGAGGACCCAACATTGAGTTACAGCCCGGTGGACTCAACATTGAGCTACAGCCCGGTGGACTCAACACTGAGTTACAGCCCGGTGGACTCAACACTAAGTTACAGCCTGGTGGACCCAGCAGTGAGTTACAGCCCGGTGGACTCAACATTGAGTTACAGCCTGGTGGACCCAGCAGTGAGTTACAGCCCGGTGGACTCAACACTGAGTTACAGCTTGGTGGACCCAACACTGAGTTACAGCCCGGTGGACCCAACACTGAGTTACAGCCCACAGGACTCAACATTGAGTTACAGCCCGGTGGCCTCAACATTGAGTTACAGCCCGGTGGACCCAACATTGAGTTACAGCCCAGAGGACTCAACATTGAGTTACAGCCCGGTGGACTCAACACTGAGTTACAGCCTAGAGGACTCAACACTGAGTTGCAGCCCAGAGGACTCAACATTGAGTTACAGCCCAGAGGCCTCAACATTGAGTTACAGACCGGTGGACCCAGCAGTGAGTTACAGCCCGATGGACTCAACATTGAGTTACAGTTTGGTGAACTCAACATTGAGTTACAGCTTTGTGTACCCAACATTGAGTTACAGCCCAGAGGACCCAACATTGAGTTACAGCCCGGTGGACTCATCATTGAGCTACAGCCCGGTGGACTCAACACTGAGTTACAGCCCGGTGGACTCAACATTGAGTTACAGCCTGGTGGACCCAGCAGTGAGTTACAGCCCGGTGGACTCAACACTGAGTTACAGCCCACAGGACTCAACATTGAGTTACAGCCCGGTGGACTCAACACTGAGTTACAGCCTAGAGGACTCAACACTGAGTTGCAGCCCAGAGGACTCAACATTGAGTTACAGCCCAGAGGACTCAACATTGAGTTACAGCCCGGTGGACCCAGCAGTGAGTTACAGCCCGGTGGACTCAACATTGAGTTACAGTTTGGTGAACTCAACATTGAGTTACAGCCCAGAGGACTTAACATTGAGTTGCAGCCCAGAGGACTCGACACTGAGTTGCAGCCCAGAGGACTTAACATTGAGTTACAGCCCAGAGGACTCAACATTGAGTTACAGCTTGGTGAACTCAACATTGAGTTACAGCCCAGAGGACTCAACATTGAGTTGCAGCCCAGAGGACTCAACATTGAGTTACAGCCCAGAGGCCTCAACATTGAGTTACAGACCGGTGGACCCAGCAGTGAGTTACAGCCCGATGGACTCAACATTGAGTTACAGTTTGGTGAACTCAACATTGAGTTACAGCTTTGTGTACCCAACATTGAGTTACAGCCCAGAGGACCCAACATTGAGTTACAGCCCGGTGGACTCATCATTGAGCTACAGCCCGGTGGACTCAACACTGAGTTACAGCCCGGTGGACTCAACATTGAGTTACAGCCTGGTGGACCCAGCAGTGAGTTACAGCCCGGTGGACTCAACACTGAGTTACAGCTTGGTGGACCCAACACTGAGTTACAGCCCACAGGACTCAACATTGAGTTACAGCCCGGTGGACTCAACACTGAGTTACAGCCTAGAGGACTCAACACTGAGTTGCAGCCCAGAGGACTCAACATTGAGTTACAGCCCAGAGGACTCAACATTGAGTTACAGCCCGGTGGACTCAACATTGAGCTACAGGCTGGTGGCCTCAACATTGAGTTACAGCCCAGAGGACTTAACATTGAGTTGCAGCCCAGAGGACTCGACACTGAGTTGCAGCCCAGAGGACTTAACATTGAGTTACAGCCCAGAGGACTCAACATTGAGTTACAGCTTGGTGAACTCAACATTGAGTTACAGCCCAGAGGACTCAACATTGAGTTACAGCCCGGCTGACTCAACATTGAGTTACAGCCCAGAGGACTCAACATTGAGTTACAGCCCAGAGGACTCAACATTGAGTTACAGCCTGGTGGACCCAGCAGTGAGTTACAGCCCGGCTGACTCAACATTGAGTTACAGCCCAGAGGACTCAACATTGAGTTGCAGCCCAGAGGACTCAACATTGAGTTACAGCCCGGCTGACTCAACATTGAGTTACAGCCCAGAGGACTCAACATTGAGTTACAGCCCAGAGGACTCAACATTGAGTTACAGCCCGGTGGACTCAACATTGAGTTACAGCCTAGAGGACTCAACATTGAGTTACAGCCCAGAGGACTCAACATTGAGTTGCAGCCCAGAGGACTCAACATTGAGTTGCAGCCCAGAGGACTCAACATTGAGTTACAGCCCAGAGGACTCAACATTGAGTTACAGCCTGGTGGACCCAGCAGTGAGTTACAGCCCGGTGGACTCAACATTGAGTTACAGCTTGGTGAACTCAACATTGAGTTACAGCCCGGTGGACCCAGCAGTGAGTTACAGCCCGGTGGACTCAACAGTGAGTTACAGCCCAGTGGACTCAACATTGAGTTGCAGCCCAGAGGACTCAACATTTAGTTACAGCCCAGAGGACTCAACATTGAGTTACAGACCGGTGGACCCAGCAGTGAGTTACAGCCCGGTGGACTCAACATTGAGTTACAGTTTGGTGAACTCAACATTGAGTTACAGCTTTGTGGACCCAACATTGAGTTACAGCCCAGAGGACCCAACATTGAGTTACAGCCCGGTGGACTCAACATTGAGCTACAGCCCGGTGGACTCAACACTGAGTTACAGCCCGGTGGACTCAACACTGAGTTACAGCCTGGTGGACCCAGCAGTGAGTTACAGCCCGGTGGACTCAACATTGAGTTACAGCCTGGTGGACCCAGCAGTGAGTTACAGCCCGGTGGACTCAACACTGAGTTACAGCTTGGTGGACCCAACACTGAGTTACAGCCCGGTGGACCCAACACTGAGTTACAGCCCACAGGACTCAACATTGAGTTACAGCCCGGTGGCCTCAACATTGAGTTACAGCCCGGTGGACCCAACATTGAGTTACAGCCCAGAGGACCCAACATTGAGTTACAGCCCAGAGGACCCAACATTGAGTTACAGCCTGGTGGACTCAACATTGAGTTACAGCCTGGTGGACCCAACATTGAGTTACAGCCCGGTGGACTCAACATTGAGTTATAGCCCGGTGGACCCAACATTGAGTTACAGCCCGGTGGACTCAACACTGAGTTACAGCCCGGTGGACTCAACATTGAGCTACAGCCCGGTGGATCCAGCAGTGAGTTACAGCCCGGTGGACTCAACATTGAGTTACAGCCCAGAGGACCCAACATTGAGCTACAGCCCGGTGGACCCAACATTGAGCTTTCGCCCAGAGGACTCAACATTGAGTCAAACACTAAAGACAATCAGATGCAATTTGTTCCATCATTTGTTACAAGTTGAGAAAAAAATTCATAACTTTATGGATTTTGAGACGACTGTGCTCATTCGATTTACCCGGGAACTGCAGGCATAAAATGAAGGGCCACCAACAATTTTGGCAGCGTTTAGCTAATTTTGGTCATTCTTACGTGCATCTTATTCGGTTTAAATTAGCGAACTACAATTTTTGAATCGCGCTTTCCAAAGTGCTCGCACATGTATGGACAGGGCTGGAGAGAACTGAGTCTGAGGTTAGTGCGGTCTTCCGACTAGAAACAGCTGCAATTCCTTCCCTTGTGTTTAGTAATGTCATCGTGGTGGCGAGGAAGGGGTCAGGGCATTCCTTCAATCAGATTCCGAGCGTGATGTGTCAGTGACTTGAGAGTTGTCGTCAGTTGGAAACCCCCCCGTGAAGAGCCACCTGCAGTGCAAAGGGTTTAAAATCATGAACTATCTTCCTGCAGTCTGGTCCGAGCTGGAGGCAGTGCCCAGGGTATGCTGTCTCTAGTCTGACCTGAAACAAAGTGAAATAGGCTCTCCACGAAAGATGGTCGACGTTGCTTACCAAGTGGAAAGCATAAGGCGCAGCAGCACTTGAGAAAATTGACATGAACCTGGAGACTCGAAGCTGGAGTGAGGGGGAGAGCTCTTAGTTGGTTTCACGGAAGTTCATTCGAGTTCCATCACTTTGGCGTTACAACTGACTGCAGCAGCCGGTGTATGTGGATTGTCTATGCACAAGCTATGGCAGACTCTGTGTTTTTTGAAAAGCAGGTTACCTGTGCGGTAAGTTATTGCTTTAATGTGAAATTTCGTGAGTACTGATAATTTCCACCCTTTGGGGAGCTGGCCTGTTATTTGCGTATTATTCGGCGTTGTGTTATTTAATTTGCCACTGTCACTAAAAGTTTGTTATTGAAAGACTCCCTTCAAGTTGCTCACACGCACTGTGTCCAGTTGAGAATTAACAGGGTGTTTGTTGAATGCAAGAGTGATTGACCAACTTGGTGTTGAAAGGCAGCAATCCGATTAATTTAACGTGGTATGCTTTCCATTTCCTCTGTTACAGTGACGAACACTGCAGACTTCTGACATCAGAAAATTCTGCAACTATTCAGATTTCCTGCAGGCTTTAAAAAAACCCCAGATGCTGACGAGCCAAGCTTAGCTATTGGGAACCGGGGCAGCGTGCTGCTCTGATGTATGTTAGAACTCCCTTACTTGTGAAGATCCTGAGTGGACTTTAACAAATCCTTTCTGTGTACTCCTGGTCCCGCAATTTACCAAAGTCAACATCACCAAGTAGGTCAAAGTGAACGTACTTTGAGAATATCCTGTTATCTTAAGTATTTGTAATAGCAACAGTATTACAAATGATGGATGGCAGTTATAGGAAGGGGGGGGGAGAGTCTCAGATACAGTCACATAGATGGGTTAACTCCAGGAAAGGTAAGAGAGATAGGCAGTTAGTGCAGGAGCCTTCTGTGGCTGTACCCATTTCAAACAGGTATGTTGTTTTGGAAAATGTAGGGGGTGATGGATTCTCAAGGGAACGTAGCACGAACAGCCAAATTTCTGGTATTGAGACTGGCTCTAATGCAATGAGGGGTATGTCGGGTTCCAAGAAATCAATTGTGTTAGGGGACTGTCTAGTCCGAAGTACAGGCAGACGTTTCTGTGGCCAGCAGCGAAAAACCAGAATGGTGTGTTGCTTCCCTGGCGCCAGGATCAAGGATGTCTCAGAGAGGGTGCAGAATGTTCTCACGGGGGAGGCCAGGAGGTCATTGTCCACGTTGGAACCAATGACGTAGGAAGGGATAAGGTTGAGATTCTGAAGGGAGATTACAGAGAGCTAGGCAGGAGGTCCTTGAGAGTTGTGATTTCTGGAATACTCCTGGTGCTACGAGCTAGTGAGGGCAGGAATAGGAGGATAGAGCAGATGAATGCATGGCTGAGGAGCTGGTGTATGGGAGAAGGATTCACATTTTTGGACCATTGGAATCTCTTTTGGGGTAGAAGAGACCTGTACAAGAAGAACGGATTGCATCTAAATTGCAAGGGGACTAATATACTGGCAGGGAGATTTGCTGGAGCTGCTCGAGAGGACTTAAATGAGTAAGGTGGGTGGGTAGGGGGGAGGTGGGACCTCGAGAGATGGTGAGGAAAGAGATCAATCTGAGACTGGTACAGTTGAGAACAAAGGTGAGTCAAACAGTCAGGGCAGGCAGGAACAAGGTAGGACTAATAAATTAAATTATATTTATTTCATGCGAAGGGGCCTAACAGGGAAGGCAGATGAACTTAGGACATGGTTAGGAACATGGGACTGGGATATCATAGCAATTACAGAAACATGGCTCAGGGATGTCAGGACTGGCAGCTTAATGTTCCAGGATACACATGCTACAGGAAGGATAGAAAGGGAGGCAAGAGAGAAGGGGGAGTGGCGTTCTTGATAAGGGGTAGCATTACAGGTGTACTGTGGGAGGATATTCCCGGAAATACATCCAGGGAAGTTATTGGGTTGGAACTGAGAAATAAAAAAGGGATGATCACCTAATAGTCAGAGGGAAATTGAGAAACAAACTTGTAAGGAGATTTCAGTTATCTGTATGAATAATGTGGTTATGGTAGAGGATTTTAACTTTCCAAACATAGACTGGGACTGCCATGGTGTTAAGGGTTTAGATGGAGAGGAATTTGTTAAGTGTGTACAGGAAAATTTTCAGTATTTGGATATACCTACCCGAGAAGGTGCAAAACTTGACCTACTCTTGGGAAATAAGGCAGGGCAGGTGATTGAGGAGTCAGTGAGGGAGCATTTTGGGGCCAGCAACCATAATTCTATTAGATTTAAAATAGCGATTGAAAAGGATAGACCAGATCTAAAAGTTGAAGTTCTAATTTGGAGAAGGGCCAATTTTGACGGTATTAGGCAAGATCTTTCGAAAGCTGATTGGGGGCAGATGTTCGCAGGTAAAGGTATGGCTGGAAAATGGGCGCCTTCAGAAATGAGATAACGAGAATCCAGAGAAAGTATATTCCTGTCAGGGTGATAGGAATGGCTGGGAGGTATAGGGAATGCTGGATGACTAAAGAAATTGAGGGTTTGGTTAAGAAAAAGAAGGAAGCATATGTTAGGTATAGACAGGATAGATCGAGTGAATCCTTGCAAGAGTATAAATGCAGGAGGAGTATACTTAAGAGGGAAATCAGGAGGCAAAAAGGGGACATGAGATAGCTTTGGCAAATAGAGTTAAGGAGAATCCAAAGGGTTTAAACAAATACATTACGGACAAAAGGATAACTAGGGAGAGAATAGGGCCCCTCAAAGATCAGCAAGGTGGCCTTTGTGTAGAGCTGCTGAAAATGGGGGAGATACTAAACGAGTATTTTGCATCAGTATTTACTGTGGAAAAGGATATGGAAGATAAAGACAGTTGCGAAATAGATGGTGACACCTTGCAAAATGTCCAGATTACAGAGGAGGAAGTGCTGGATGTCTTGAAACACATAAAGGTGGATAAATCCCCAGGACCTGATCAGGTGTACCCTAGAACTCTGTGGAAAGCTAGAGAAGTGATTGCTGGGCTGCTTGCTGAGATATTTGTATCATCGATATTCACAGGTGAGGTGCTGGAAGTTTGGAGGTTGACTAACGTGGTGCCACTGTTTAAGAAAGGTGGTAAGGACAAGTCAGGGAACTATAGACCAGTGAGCCTGACATTGGTGGTGGGCAAGTTGTTGGAGGGAATCCTGAGGCACAGGATGTATATGTATTTGGAAAGGCAAGGACTGATTAGGGATAGTCAGCGTAGCTTTGTGCGTGGGAAATCATATCTCACAAACCTGATTGAGCTTTTTGAAGAAGTAACGAAGAGGATTGATGAGGGCAGAATGGTAGATCTGGTTGATATGGACTTCAGTAAGGCATTCGCCAAGGTTCCCCATGGGAGACTGCTTAGCAAAGTTAGATCTCATGGAATACAGGGAGAACTAGCCATTTGGATACAAAACTGGCTCAAAGGTAGAAGACAGAGGGTGGTGGTGCAGGGTTATTTTTCAGACTGGAGGCCTGTGGAGTGCCACAAGGATCGGTGCTGGGTCCTCTACTTTTTGTCATTTACATAAATGATTTGGATGCAAGCATAAGAGGTACAGTTGGTAAGTTTGCAGATGACACCAAAATTGGAGGTGTAGTGGACAGCGATGAAGGTTACCTCAGATCACAACAGGATCTTGACCAGATGGGCCAATGGGCTGAGAAGTGGCAGATGGAGTATAATTCAGATAAATGCGAGGTGCTGCATTTTGGGAGAGCAAATCTTAACAGGACTTATACACTTAATAGTAAGGTCCTAGGGAGTGTTGCTGAACAAAGAGACCTTGGAGTGCAGGTTCATAGCTCCTTGAAAGTGGAGTCGCAGGTAGATGTGATAGTGAAGAAGGTGTTTGGTATGCTTTCCTTTATTGGTCAGAGTATTGAGTACAGGAGTTGGGAGGTCATGTTGTGGCTGTACAGGATATTGGTTAGGCCACTGTTGCAATATTGTGTGCAGTTCTGGTCTCCTTCCTATCTGAAAGATGTTGTGAAACTTGAAAGGGTTCAGAAAAGGTTTTCAAGGATGTTGCCAGGGTTGGAGGATTTGAGCTAAAGGGAGAGGCTGAACAGGCTGGAGCTGTTTTCCCTGAAGCGTTGGAGGCTGAGGGGTGACCTTATAGAGGTTTATAAAATGATGAGGGGCATGGATAGGATAAATAGTCAAAGTCTTTTCCCTGGGGTGGGGGAGTCCAGAACTAGAGGGCATAGGTTTAGGGTGAGAGGGGAAAGATATAAAAGGGACCTAAGGGGCAATTTTTTCACACAGAGGGTGGTACATGTATGGAATGAGCTGCCAGAGGATGTGGTGGAAGCTGGTACAATTGCAACATTTAAAAGGCATTTGGATGGGTATATGAATAGGGAGGGTTTGGAAGAATATGGGCCGGGTGCTGGCAGGTGAGATTAGATTGGGTTGGGATATCTGTCCGGCATGGACGGGTTGGACCGAAGGGTCTGTTTCCATGCTGTACATCTCTATGACTTTGACTCTAAGTATCCCCTCCTTGCATCTTCATTATTGTGTCTGCTACCTGTTTGGTGCACTGCCACTACATTAAGGTTTTAAAAATGTTTCAACCAAACATAAGGATTTCCATCACCTAGGTCAGGACCAGTAGAGAAATGGGAAGACCATCACCTCCTGATTGCCTGCCAAGTCACACGGCAGTATGTGCTTGACATATATTGGTATTCCTTCCCTGTGTTTTGGGTCAAAATCCTGAAACAGCCCTGTGGGTGAATCCTCAACAAAGATTCGGGAAGAAGGCCCACCATCACCTTTCCTCTCATAGCTTTTGGATGGTTTGTAAATGATAGTAACGTTCTAGTGATGCTCACATTCTGAGAATGATTAAATGAAAACAATCAGACCTCATTGGATAATCATTGCTTTGGGATACAGCATCGTACCCACAATAACTGTTTAGTGACATGGGATACATTACACATTTTGTCCTAAAGTGATCATGTGAGTAGTTTTATAAATACCTAAGGATTTTTTTTTTCTCTGCCAGTCCATAACCTCTGGCGATGAAAGGAATGGGCTAAATCTCCCCTCCACTCCATGTGGCTTGTTGGACTGCAGTTTTGTTTTTCACCATTCAGTTTACTGCCTTACATATAAAAAACCTGCAACAATTATTTTAAAAAGAGCTCTGTTGCCAAGGAGATGCCAGATAGTGTACAGTACTTCAAGTGAATGGAACCTATTCAGGAGAGCTCAGCTGCAAGTTTTGTTTATGAAATAATCCCAACATGTCTCTGTTTTATGCATTCACACATACCAGTGCTCACCTGAATTGAAATGTACAGTAAATTGGCTAACCTCAAATATTCTCTGATTACAATCATCCATCTAGTGTTTTATATGGACACTTTAACATGGAAATCTGCCAATCTGTGTCATTTTGGCAATTGAGCTTTGCTCAGTGGTTTCTGTTGTTGAGTTTGTGCTTGGGTTTATGGGTTACAGTTGGACTAAAGTGCTCCATGGTCTCCATTATTACTAATAGTTTGGTACATGGAATAATAACCTCTTTTTCCCTTGTTGGAGAGTGCTGATAACATTTCTTCCATCACTTAAATGGTACAAGCAGCAAAGATGTAACATACAAGATTGATATTTTTCTGTGCAAGTTGCAGTCAGTTGTCCTACTCACTTTAGTGTGCTTACTAAATGCATTTACTCCATGTACCATTTCGGACTGCAAATCCATTGGAAATATCAGTATTGGGGTCCAATTTGTCTCATGATATGCCCTCACAGTTAAGAAATTTAAGTCAGAGATATACAAACAAATATTGGTATAGTGTCCCTCTTTCCAGACTGTACAATGGTAGTAGTACTATCAAAAAAGGAATACTTCTTTAAATAATGTAAAACTTTAAATATTGACAGTCAGATAGACTTGGACATACTCATATAAGGAATGCAGAAACATTGCATGCAGATACAGCTATCAATTAGGAAAGGTAATGCAATGTTGGCCTTTATTGTAAAAATAAAGGTGACCTGCTACAATTGAATAAGACTTTGGTAAAACCACACCTGGAGTACTGTATGTTGTTTTGGTCTCCGTGTCTATGAAAGGATAGATATTTTCTATTCAGCCTATTCAAAGATGTTATTACACAGACTCTGGTGGAGATAGTATTTCAACCCAGGCTTCTTGGCTGAGAGGTAAGGACATTACCTCTGCCCCACAAGAACCTGCCCTATGCAAAGATAGTCTGAACTGGGAAGTAGTGCAGCAACAGTTCATTAGATTGGTTCCTGGGATGAGAGGGTTCTCCCAGGAAGAGAGACTCGAATCTATATTTTCTGAAGAATAAGAAGTGATCTAATTGAAACATTCAGGACTATAAACATGGTGGCTGAGTGGTTAGCACTGTTGCCTCCCAGCACCAGGGTCCCAAGTTCGATTCCAACCTTGGATGACTGTCTGTGTGGAGTTTGCACATTCTCCCTGTGTCTGCGTGGGTTTTCTCTGGGTGCTCCGGTTTCCTCCCATAGTCCAAAGATGTGCAGGTTAGGTGAACTGGCCATGCTAAATTGTCCATAGTGCTAGTTGCATTAGTCAGAGGGAAATGGGTCTATGTGAGTTACTCTTCGGAGGGTCAGTGTGGATTTGTTGGGCCGAATGGCCTGCTTCCACACTGTAGGGAATCTAATCGAATCATAAAGGGGATAGATATCAAGAGGTTATTTCCCTTCGTATGAAACCAAGAACACAGGGATACGGTCTTAGGGTAAGGGATTAATCATTTAGACTCTGAGGAGAAATCTCTACTCAGATGGCTGTAAATATTTGGAATGCTCTACCTTAGATGCTCCATTGTTGAGAATATTGAACATTGAGATCAGTAGAGTTATACAGAACCTTTTTGATGTAATAAAACTTCCCAGTTCGTTCACTGGAATGTAATCAAATAAAGTAACACACAGAGCCACATAAGGACCTTTTAGGAAGGGTCATTTTGGTGTAAATTAACTTGAAAGATTGATGGCAGCAGTAGATTTTAAGGAGCAGCCTAAAAGAGATAAGTGAGATGGAAAGAGTTGATGAGACAATTCCAGAGCTTAGTGAGTGCCAGGACAGCTGAAGGCATGGTGGCCAACGGTGGAATGACAAAAAAGGGCAATCAAATCAAAAGAGTGCAGATGTAGTAACCTGAAATAAAAACAGAAAATGCTGAAAATACTCAGCAGATGTGGCAGTGTCTGTGGAGAAAGCAACAGAATTAATGTTTCGAGTCAAACCTTTGAAGAAGTTGTATTGTTTGCAAAATGTTAATTCTGTTTTTCTCTTTAGAAATGCTGTCGGAATTGCTGAGTTTCTCCAGGGCATTCTGTTGATAAAAATTACAAGAGTGCAGAGTTTTCAGAGGTTATGAAAGGTTGGAAGAATCTATAAGATGTCAGGCTATGAAGAGATTTGAAACAGATGTGAGAATATGAGGATCAAGAGCTGTCAGTCTAGCCAATGTACATCAGCAAGCATAGCAGTAACAGATGAATGGGCTTTGATGCATAGTAGGATACACTGGGCAAATTTTGGATTAACTTGTATGGATGGAGAGTACAGGTTGAGAGGCAGACCAGAGTAGGCTTGCAAATATTTAACCTGGAGATACCAAGGGCACAGATAAAGCTTTGAGATAAGGAAGCTACAATAACAAATTACCTGTTTGCTGTGCATGCAGTCTACTTTACAAGATGCATTAAAGTTGAGGCTGCTGATGAGCTTGAATAACATGTCAACGTTTCCAATCCAGGCATTATGCGGCAATATGGAAAACTACTTTATGTTGGTTGGCACCCTTGGAATTCTAGAACAATCCTAGCATGAGATGATGTAGTCCCAGCATGGAGCCTCACTCCATGACTAGTAGTGTAAGTTATGTCAAGAAAACGGATGGTAGATAGATTGGACAAGTTAAGCTGAGAAAATGATGAGAGAGGAATGACTGGGCTGAAGGAAAAGGGTCTGTGTCAAGGATGAAAAGCAACTCAGCAGATGGTTTCAATCTTTGTGTCAAAAATGTCCATAAATTTGCTATACTTATTGTTGGATGTGAGAGTGGACAGAGAAGGGAGAGGCAGTTAAGGAAACAATTAGGATTGCAAGAGAGAAGCCAGGGATTATCTATGCTTTCCAAGATGGTCCTAGAATATTGTTTGTTTGATTCAAGCATGTAAGAAGGTGGCCTGATCACACGATGCAAGCTTGTCAGGAATGGCTAATCCAGTTATGTGTGAGATATGTTTAATCATCAGTCTTTGTTTGTTGTAAGAAAAAAAAATAGGTGTTTTACCAAGGGAGTTGCCTGAGATGTGAGTAAACGTTTCATTTGGGACAAAATGGACAAATGGTGCTGATTAGCTGTAGACATGTTGTTGCAGATGGAGTGCCAAAGGCTGGGCAATTGGAATTTAGAATGTGCAGTTCCAAATTATTTGAAGGAGAGCATTTTTTAGGGATCAACACAGAGAAGATAGGTTGGAAAGGTGGGCAGGCATACATTGAAGTGGATGAAGATTGAAACCATGGAATTTAAGGACCCACGGGAGATGGTAAATTTGAGTGGGTGGCCATGTTTTGGAAATGATCATTGAATTCAGAGGACAGCTGGAAAGGGGGGTGCTGAGAATAAGAATAAATCACAAAGCATATGGAATTGCTCAGTTGAGGGTTAGAGGAAGCAAAAGTAAGAGGATATCTTTGCAAGTAATTTTAGGGCACGGCATTATTATCAGGCAAAAGTATTCGGCAAACAAATGCAAAATGTTGGCAAATACAAAACACAGTGACATTGAAACAAGGTCATTTTGTGGGTGGTTGGGTGATTTTGTTTTCTGTCTCCACTTCCAAATATACATAAACCTCTCCTGAAGGTCCTGAGTGTATTCTAAAAATATGGTTCCACGGACATCTTGTCCCATATCTCCTTTCTTCAACTGTTTCACCCTGACGTTGAAAGTTTTAAGCATATGGAGCATCATGTCCAAGCATCATTCTATCGGGACATTCACACAGACTCAGTTCATCAGCACCTGCTTTTTTTTGGGTTCTCATACTGAAGTGCACAAGGTCAGTTGTGGGGTCAATACTTCAGTACTACTGGTCTGTGTCCATTCTGAGCTCTCCCCATAGAGAAAATGGGGATATTATTTCCATTTGCAGGAGGGTCAGTAATCCAAGGAGACAGATTTAAGAAAATTAACAAGGAAAATTCCAGTCCCTTTCCGTCGAGGTCTTAGTCCATTCTCCCCAGGCTGCAGTTTCCATGTAAACAGAGTTCTGCCTGTATCATTGTCTCTTCATGGAACACTTCATTTCTGGAATATTCTCAACTTTGAACTCCCATTGGTCGTGATAACCATGGATCTACCAAAACCACCTTTGCATGAGCATGGTAAGGCACACTCTGAGCCACTAATCACTCAAAAATGAATGCAACAATGGCAGCAATCCCAAATATCCTTTTTATATCCTAAATAAAAGTTTCTGACTTGGCTTGCTGATTGTCTTTTGCTGTCTGACTGGCCCCTTTGCTTTTGACTGCTCGCAGCCTTCACATTTTAAGCTTCATCCTGTTGGCTTTGAGGTGATGGGTCATAAGGTCACACAGACGGGTATTTCTGATTACCCAAAAATTATAATCGATCCATTTACAATTGATACAAACTATAAAAAGTCTTTTGAAACAATTTAAAAGATCATTTATCCAAACATTTTAAAGTAAATTTCACATTGACTTTACTAGCTGTTACATCTTCTTATTCAAAGAATATCACATTGTTACGAAAGGGCAAAATACTGCAGATGCTGGAAAATAGAAATAAAAACAGAAATTGCTGAAGAAACCTCAGCAGGTCTGGCAGCATCTGTGGATGGAGAAATAATGGTAATGTTCTGAGGTAGAGTCATATCCACAAATGCTGCCAGACCTACTGCATTTCTCTAACACTTGCCATTTTTATTTTGCACTGTTACTATGCTTGATTAATAAATTGCTCACAACATTGTCATAATGATATGGAGGCAACTCTTCTTCTCCTTCATCCAACTTCACGTTGGCAACTCCCCCACTCATAAATAGTGCCAGTACCATACTTTCAGCCATATCTCAGTTGGCAATGCTCTCAAATCATGTTAGAAGGTGTTGGGTTCCAGTCTGTAATCCAGGCTAATGCTTCAGTGCAATGTTGAAGATAACATCTTTCAAATAACATGTTAAATTGAGATGCTGTATGCCCACTCAGGTGGGCATCAAAGTACTTCATTGAATTTAAAGTGTTTTGGAACAGCATGAAGTTGTTAAAAATGCTTCTGTATTCCCTTATATAATTCATTCTGCAGACCAGGCCTGAGCTAAAGTAATTAATTGTTACTGAAAAAGCACACAGACCGTGGCAAACCACAAAGCATGCAAACCTAATCTAAACTATTTAAATGTTGCTTATCGATGAGACTTAAGAGCACTGACCTTTGCTCTTTCTTCTCCTTCCCTGGGTGTTCTGTTGAATTACTAGGGTAGTACACTCCAGGTCTAGTTTCATCACAGAACGTAATGTAACTCCTGAAAAAAATGAAAATGAAACTTGTATTTATTTACTTGTATTGGGCCTTTTATGGCCTCTAAACATATCCAAGCATCTTATAATCAATGAAATGTATCGTGAAGTGCAGTTACTGTTGTAATATAGAAAAGACAATGGCCAATTTGTATTACAATATTTTACCAGATAATCTGCTTCATTGACGGCAGGGATAAATATTGACCAGAACATCGGGAAAACTTCTCTCCTTTTCTTCCAATACTATTGTGCGACCATTCCTTTTTAAATCTCTTTAAAAACATGAAACTATTTGGAGACTTATTCTTCTAAATTTCTTAGAATTCCAGCAGTAAATTTAGTGACAACTATTAACCGCTTGGCTCAGTGCTATGCAAGTCATCAAGCTGTCTCAGGAAAGGACTGACTATGGGGAAAGAGGCCATGGTAAGCAGTAAGTTATTGGGAAGGACTAGATGAAACCAAAAGTAGGGGTGTGAAAATGAGAATGGGGGTAGTATAAATCAGGTTACTTAGCTTCAACCTTGACCATTGAATTAAGAGAATCAACAAAACCATGCAGGTTCAATAAAAATGTTTTCTTTAAAAGTTTCTCACGTACAGTGATCTTGAGGGTAATACAAATATCACAGCAATAAAGCTACTCAAAGAGCGAGCATAGCTAGATTCCAGTAATAGAAACCCTAAATTACCTCAGTTATACTAAAATAACAATAACCTCCTTCTCAATTTTTCATCAACTAAAACGCTTAACGTAGAACATGCAGAATATCCCCTACTCCCAATTCTTGTTCCTCGCCCATTCCTGCCGGCTGTATCATTACTGAATTTGTCACATTCCCCCTGTGGCTACTCCTATAACTAAGCTGACCCTGACCTTCTCCTGCTGCTGCTGATTGACTGATTGTTGTCTACTGCAGGCTGACTGGCTACTGAGAATAAACCAAGAGACCATTTACTCCAGAGGTGTGAAATAACATCTCTGGACAGGTTGATCAGCAAATATTTATCTAGGGCTGCTGGACTAGCTCCCTCTGCAATTGGCTAGTCCTGATGTACCATTTAAATTTGGTGCTGCTGCTCTGTTCTGTAATCAAGTGCCTTTCTCTAAACTTGAGCAGCATTCAAAACCCGCTCTGATTAGAATCTTCCAGTTGTGGAGGCGGCTGGATCTGGGAGAAATGGTGATGTCCTAGAACTCCACAGTCCATCGAACTCCACTGGAACCAAGTTCTGAATGAAAAGGCCCAAGCTTGACTTTCCCACCTCACCATTTATTGTGGCCTTCAGGTTGCCAATTAATAATCACTTGAGGACTATCTAAAAGCCTATTTTCACCTTGGCTACAATTATTTTTGTTCCAACTGCGATGAGAAAAGAGTTGGCTCACCTGACTGCTAAACAGTGCATGGGAAGCTGTCATTTAGTGCAGCGAGTCCCTTGATCTGCACTGATTTCTGCATAATTGAGAGCCACTGCTTGTACTAACCTCCCTGCCCCTCAATTCCAGGACCCTCCCACGAAGACCTTGGTCCTCAGGATGTTGGGTATCCTCCCAAACGTTGCCACAGCTATTGGTGACACTGCTTGTTCAAAAGTTGCTGACAGCTGATTGTCTGGCAGATCTCACTTGGCAGGATTTCTGTTTGCAGGAACTCCAATTTTGCAGAAAGGCCCACTGATGCCCTCCAAACTGCCCAACTGGAGGAAAATTCAGCAGACATTGCAGTGAAGGATCAGGTCAGGTGTCTCACTACCTTTTTGCACACTTAATAAAAGTGGCAGATCTTAACATCGAAAACAATGTTGCCCTTTAGAAATCACCAAGTTGCCATAGGTGTGCCAGTTATTCTGGTATTATTCCATCCACACCCACCAATTTTTTTTTTAAAACGCTGGACACATTCAAACAGTACAGCTCAATGTTCTCCATTTTCTCCACTTTCTTGACAAATGCTTAGCACCATCCAGTATCCAAAGAAGTAAATTATTCACAACAATCAAAGAGCACTAACATACTCAAGCTTTCTGTTATATAATCTTACCAACAAACTCACAAAAATGTTCAATTCCACACACAATTGCTTTTGAGATCAAACACTCAGTAACAGTCTCTTAGCCATTTGTTTATTTAGTGATTTTAAAAATATAGTTAATGTAGGTTCCCCATTCATTATCTGTTGCTAGTGTCCTAAGAAGGAAATAAGTCTAAGCCACTTAATAATCAAATGCTGAAACAAAATAGTCTCACTTCCCTTGCGAGAGAAATGGACTTTACCATTTAAAAGAATGCTAGAAGGCTTGATCGTAATGAAAGGCATCTATGAAAACCGACATTGTGAGTAACAGTAACTCTTCCAACTAACTGATGTGAACATCTTTCTCTGTGACTAAAATATTGAAGAAATATGTAACTAGATAAACTTTTTAAAAATGACTCGAAAGTGGTAGTTAATTTTAACTAATGACTTGAATCACCCCTTTCAGTCAGATTTTCCCTTAAGACTTTGTGACTTTTAGGTACTGATTGTACAGAAGCTATAGTGTGGAAATAAGCCATATAAGTGTATGCTGGTGAATATGATTCACACAAGCTCCTCCCACTTCAATAATCTCTTCTTACACTTTATTCCCTTCTCCCTCTCATATGCATTGAGGCTTTTCAATATGTATCAACACGATCCGCTTCAGCTTTCTGTGAAAACTCACTTTGAGTACTATTTATTTCACATGCTTACTGTTGAAAGAAAGAACTTGCATCTAAATAGTGACTCTCATGGTTTCAGGATGTCCCAGTGCATCTTATGATCAAGTACTTTTAAAGTATAGTCACTTAAGAAACATAAGTGTCTCATGAGCATGTGATGCTAACCACTGTCAACAAATGTTTGGGCAAATTATTTTCCGATTTGGCCTACTTGGTATAAAACGGTTAAGAAAAACCACTACATCGTCTAATAAAGAGTCATGATTTGGAGATGCTGGTGTTGGGCTGGAGTGTACAAAGTTAAAACTCACACAACACCAGGCTTTAGTTCAACAGGTTTATTTGGAATCACTAGCTTTTGGTTTATAAGGTGATTGTGGAGTATAAGATCATAAGACACAGAATTTATAGCAAAAGTTTACAGTGTGATCTAACTGAAATTATATATTGAAAAAGATTTGGATTGTTTGTTAAGTCTCTCATCTTTTAGACTGGGCATGTTGGTTTCACTTCTTTCATATATAAATCGCAGAACCTTTTTAAAAGTTATATTCTCAAGTGAATTTCAACAATTGATGTCATGTTGGCTCAGATAATGCATTGAAGGTGTGAGGTGCCCTGTGTGAGGCTGTTTGTTTGTGCTACAATGTTTCGACTGATTCTAATCTAATAAATGTTTAGATTAGATTAGATTACTTACAGTGTGGAAACAGGCCCTTCGGCCCAACAAGTCCACACTGATCCTCCGAAGAGTAACCCACCCAGACCCACTCCCCTACATTTACCCCTTCACCTAACACTATGGGCAATTTAGCATGGCCAATTCACCTAACCTGCACATCTTTGGACTGTGGGAGGAAACCAGAGTGTAGAATTTCATATGGATTCATTCAGTTTTTGAGCAAAATAAAATGTAATTCTGCAGGTACAAATTCACCCCACAAACTTATGTGTGTTGGGGGAGGTTACGAGTGCCTGTGAGAGAGTGTGTGGGAATGTATGTGTGAGCATATGAGGGAGAGTTTGTATATGAGAGAGGGTGTGCGTGAATGTATGGGTCTACAGGAGTGTGTGTGTGTGTGTGTGTAGGTGTGTAGTGCAGTGGGGTCACCTGTAGTGTGAAATGAACCCAAGGTCCTGGCTGAGGCCATCCACCTTGGGTACCGAACTTGGCTATCAGCCTCTGCTCGGCCACTTTTGCGTTGTTGCCTGTCCCAGGGACTGCCTTGGAAGATGGTCACCTGGGGGTCCGAAGTCGAATGTCTGGGACCGCTGAAGTGTTCACCGACTGGGAGGGAACACTCCTGTCAGTTGATTGTTGTGGGGGTGTCCATACATCCGTTGCTGTGGCCTCTGCTCGGTCTCGCCAATGTACCATGAGGCAGACAGACAGGCGTGTTCCCTCCAGTCGGTGAACACTTCAGCGGTTCTGGACATTCGACCTCAGATCCCCAAGTGGCCGTCCTCTAAGGCGGTCTTCGGATTAGGCAACAACACAAAGTGGCCGAGCGGAGGCTGATAGCCAAGTTCGTTACCCATGGGGATGGCCTCAACTGGGACCTTGGGTTCATGTCGCACTACAGGTGTCCCCAATGCACTACGCACACTCAGACAGACAGACAGAGACAGACACACACACACCCTGACAGACCCATACACTCATGCAGGCTCTCTCATATTCTCACACATACACTCTCAGGCACACATGCACACACGTACCCTCTCACAGACTTATACCCTTTATACTCACACTCACACATACACACACTGTCTCTCAAACACTTATAACACACGCACATGCACAGATGTACATACACACACACCCACCCACATGCACACAAGTTTGTGGGGTGAATTTGTACTTGCAGAATTACATTTTATTTTGCTCAAAAACTGCATGAATCCATGTAAGCTTCTGTAAATCTGTTTTTTAGATTAGAATCAGTCTAACCATTGTAGCACAGAGAGTCTCACACAGGGCACCTCACAGCTTCAATGCATCTACTGGGTCAACATGACGACAATTGTTGAAGTTCATTTGAGAACATAACTTTAAAGAAGTTCTGCAATTTACATAAGAAAGAATTGAAACCAACATGTTCACTCTAAAAGATGAGAGACTTAACAAACAATCCCAGCTTTTTACAATATAATTTCAGTTACATCACACAGTAAACTTTTGCTATAAATTGTGTCTTACGATCTTATACTCCATAATCACCTGATAAGGAGCAGTGCTCCGAAAGCTAGTGCTTCCAAATTAACCTGTTGGTCTATAACCTGGTGGTGTTGGTATTTTTAACTTAATAAAAAGATGCCTTTGTCTTTAGTATTATATTGCATGAGAGCAATCAGGTACAAGCTACATTAATGTGATTAACATTGTTACTAAGACAATGAAGAGATCAGATGGTATGTCTGTCTTTCTTAGGAACTAGAGCAGTTTCGACTTTGCTCAATGATGTTGTTTTGACTGGGAGGAGTTAAATAATGTCTTCACCATTAATCGTTTCAGAACCATTACCTTCTACAGCAATTGGAAATGCAACATTAATTTGAGCACAAGCATTCTATAAACATAGATAATAGGAGCATAAATAGACCATTCGTCCTTGCTCCACAATTCAATATGATCATAGCTGATTATCAACTCTGTACCTTATTCCTGCTTTCTCCCTATACAATAATGTGATAATGTTCAGAAAATTGGTTTGTATTAAAGGTGATACATAAATACCAGGTAGTTGCTGGTGTTGGGCTGATTGTGTGCAGTACTGATTGATGCTCGACTCCAGAGGTGCCTTCTTTCAATTAACATTTGTTGAGGGAAAAACATTTTCCAAGACATTGAGGAAATTCCCCTAATCGTCTTTAAATAGTTATAGGGGTCTTTTACTGACAATTCAGTCAGGACCTTAATTTCACATCTTATTTGAAAGAAGGCACCTCTAGAATCTAGCATCAATCAGTACTGCACACAATCAGCCCAATACCATCAACAACTGGTATTTATGTATCGCCATTAATATAGTGAAATATCCAAGTCACTTCACAGGAATAATGTAAACACAATCTGACATGAGCTCATAAAAGGAGAATTAAGACTGGTGACCGAAGCTTGGTCAAAGATATAGGTTTCAAGGAGCATTCTAAAAGTAGAAGAGAGAGGTAGAGAGATTTAGCAAGGAATTCCCACACTTAGCATTGAGACAGTGAAAGGGTCTGGAATGGAACCATCAATTTGTTACTTTCGTGAAGCTTTCTTGCTAAGAACAGTTCTGTTTTGGAGCAAGGTTTAGTTCCTAGTTGTTGCTAAGAAGGTGTAGTAATAATGTATATCCTCTATTATTTATCTATTGGCTTGGGTCATAATGACATGGTTTACAGGCTGCAGTAATGATGTGGTTGAGCTGTGGTATTTCATGTTGTCATTAAGGGAAAGGAGTGGAAACTGTTCCAGCAACTGATAAATGTCAAACTTTCAGTTAAGGAAAACTGAGAAACTAGCAACTTACCAGCATCACTATTCTAAGGGTTTAATACAAAATCAATTAAAGGAACTCACTGAGGGGAAAAGGAAATCAGGCGAATACTCTACTCCCCAGAAGTTGAAGAGTAAAACAAATTAACTTTGGATGATATTGACAATATAGTCATAATCTTCACATTCATCCAAATTGTCCTCAGAAATTTATGTTAATAAGTAATTAGTTGGGATATATGTAGGTAACAAGTAATTCTTAAATTGTGACAGGATTATGAGCAGTTACATTAAATGACATTTTTATTCCATCTGGCAGGCTCAGACAATAAGTAAATCAGAGCATCAAGTTAATCCGTCAGATGAGGAGGAATTTCTTCTCGCATAAGATCATTAGTCTTTGGATATTTTTCTCTCACAAAGAGCAGTGGGGACTGGGTCATTCACTAAAATGAACAATGTTTTAGACAGATATTTGACATCACAGTGAAGGGTTCTCAGAGGCAAGGAGGAAAGTGGAGTTAAAGCCACAATTGGATCTGAATGATCTTATTGAACGGCAACAGGTTCAAGGGGCTGAATAGCCTTAAACTGCTCCTATTTATTATGTAGTCTTAGTCTTATCCTGTGCCAAATACTGCTTGCTGTTTACACAAGTGATTGCATTAGTATCCCACCTCATTTAATCTACTTGAGTGTCAGTTATAGCTCAGAGGAAGCAGGTTTGTCTTTGAGGTTGTGGTTTCAATCCCTGTTCCAGAAATGTGAACGTATGATCCAGGTTGACTCTCCAGTACAGTACTGAGGGAGTGATCTATTCTTGGAGATATCACCTTTTGGGTGAGATGTTAACTTTAAGTCCATCTGCTGTGTCCCCTTTAAATGAAATGTTTTCCCTTTTGAAGAATAGTAACGGAATTCTTCCTGATGTCTTTGCCAATTTTTATCCCTCAGCCAACACCCAGATCAGCTTATCTTCATAGTATTACTTTGTGTGGGATTTGTTTGGCACAATTTGGCAGTCATGTCCTCTATATTGTATCAATGATTGATTACATTTCAAAGGTACTTAATTGGCATTTGATTGTCCTGAGAGTCATTGTATAACGTTTCTCGGCTTCTGCAAAAGTGCATTTCCTAATGGGAGATAAGAGTCATACAGCATGGAAACACACCCTTCGGTCCAACACATCTGCGCCGACTAGGCATTCCAATCTGCCCAGCCCCATTTGTCAGCATATGGCCCATATCCCTCTAAACCCTTCCTATTCATATACCCATCCAAATATCTTTTAAATGTTGTCATTGTACCCACCTCCACCACTTCCTCTGGCAGCTCTTTCCATGCACACACCACTCTCTGTGTGAAAAAGTTACTCCTCCCGGTCCTTCTTAAATCTTTCCCGCTCACCCTCAACCTATGGCCTCTAGTTTTGAACTCTCCCATCTGAGGAAAAAGACCATGGCTATTCACCCTATCAGTGCCTCTCATGTCTTTATAAACCTCTATCAAGTCAACCCTCATACTCCGATGCTCCAAGGGAAAAAGCCACAGCCTATTCAGACTCTTCCTAAAACTCCCTCAAACCCTCCAGTCCCAGCAACCTCCTCTCAAGTTTAACAACATCCATTCTCGAACAGGGAGATCAGAATTGAATGCAGTCTTCTAAAAACCCAACTCCTAGGTCTCTTTGTTCGGCAACACTCTTCAGGGTCCTACCATTAACTGTATAAACCTTGTCCTGGTTTGCTTTACCAAAATGCATCACCTCACATTTATCGAAATTAAACCCCACCAGCCACTCCTTGGCCCTTGGCCCATCTGTTGTGTTGGTAAGTGAAATTTCACTGGGTTGGAGGGAAACTATTTAAGTTACCAAATTAAATCAAGTTGAGAAGGGTTATGTAGACTTCCTGAGCATCAGGGAGGCAAAAGCTTAGAGCACTGCAAAGGACCAATAGGGAAATATATAACCAGATCAAATATATCCCAGAAATTTGCCTTATTTCTTTTGAGTTTTAGAAATTAAACAAATGTTTAAAATAATTGGATTGGATAGAGCAGGTGAATTTAATAGGTGAATCCAGATCAAGGGAAGAATGCTTTGGATGGAGTCTTGCGTGGATCCGAGCTATGGCAGAATTTCTGACAGAATTGGAAAAGTCTGGCAGGACAGATACTGATGTCAGGACCATCTTCCACCATCTTTTATGCTTTTCACAAGTGGCGTGGCACGTTTCTTCTTAGGCAGTGGTGAGTTGCCAATGAAGGGGGGTTATTGCTTGTTGATGGCCCAACTTGCCCCATTAATATTCAGCATTTTGCCTTACCAAACACGCCAAACAAGCTACACATTAAGTGAACTCAATGTGGAAACTACAGCAGCAACTTTTTTTAAAAAAAAATTATTTATGGGATTGGGCATCATTGGCTAAGCCAGTATTTATTGCCCATCCATAATTACCCAGAAGGCATCTGAGCGTCGACCGCAGTGCTGTTGGTCTGGAGTCACATGTCAGCCAGATCAGGTGAGGATGGCAGATTTCCTCCGCTAAAAGACATTAGTGAACCAGATGGGTTTCTGCAACAGTTAACCCAGTGCTTACATAGTCAACAGTAAGTTAGCGTTTTTAAAAAAAGCCCAGATTTTCTTCTGTTGAATCTACATTTGTGCATCTGCTGTGGTGAGATTTGAACCCATTTAGCCTGAGTTTCTGGATTTCTAGTCCAGTGACATCACCATGACTGCACTGCCTCCCCTATCCGGTGCATTCAGGTCACTACTTGCTGTAAAACTATGTTGGACAGTAGGCATCAAGATCTCAAGGCACACTCCATGAGCACTGGTCACATATACCCAACATTTACAGACATTGGTGACATGTGCAAACTTCTAAGATCCCAAGTGCACATGTCCGATCCTTACAGCATACTTCTGCACTTTGACTCTGCACTTTGGGCTGCACCAGCAACTATCATTGTAATTCTGCAGCAAGGATTCTGTGCTCTTAGGGACATGTAGTGAGGTCATAGACTGGATCAGGTTGCACCTTCAGCTCTTGCTTGCTGGCATAGTGCTTATTCACTCTGAGCCTTGCACTGAAATGCCTTGCCTCTTTGCACTTTATCACCTCAGCCAGAGAAATCAGATTGTTATTACCTGTGTATTAGCTTGCCATTTAGTGCAGGCACAAAGGAAGGAAGTTGGTCATAGTTGTCAGCAGGCTTCAATCATGTCAAGGGGGATTGTCATTGCTCAGCGCTGTGGCACAGTAAGTCGAGGGCAGCCTTCAATACATATCCAGGGGCTTGGCAGTGGTCAGTCAGGTGCTCGGGGCAGTTGGAGTTAGGATGCTGTCCACATAAAGGTGAGGAGCTGAATGTCAGGGAGTCCACCGCCCATCTTGACTCTCTCTGCCCGTATTTGGGTTTGGTTTGCCCCAATAATGCGAGAAAAGCAAGTATTAAGTGAGATGAATGTGGTGGCATGACTCTTTCTGTTGGTACAGGTGGGAATGTGTCCTAAGGGAGTGAGGAGGCATTGCAGAGGGCATGCAGGGTTCGTGCTGTCAGCAAGTGTGGAAGATGTTGCAGGCAATAGTGAGAATTGTAGGGCAGTGGTACACCAGCAGAGATGGAGTGAGTGTGAAATATCGGAGAGAAGATGATGACGCTTAAGTTGGCTGTATGTAGAAGGACCTTCTTTTTACCTTGCTGTCCGTTCTTTCAGATGGCTGAATTTACTTTAATCTGGGTGGCAACCTTGGATCAGGTTTAGATGATCTGGTGTTGCTCTGCCACTGCTGGTCCTTGGTGATGAGGAAGTTCATAAGATCAGAAGAAAGAAGAACAGGAGGAGTCTGTTTGGTCCCTCAAGCTTGCTCAGCTATTCAATAGGATCACGACTCTGTCCCATGTCTTCACTGCCCCATCCAGCATGACTTCAAGGACTCTGCCTGCAAAGCTGAGCACTAATCTTCCTCTGTGTGCTATATACCAGGGGCAAATGTCAGCAACCGTGCAGGGCAGCTCAAGACTGATGGTGCTTATCTGAGTGCATGATGGGCTTTTAAAGATGGCATGGATGAATGGGATGCTGGTGAATTCTGGGATCTTCACTGAGTGTGTTTTGGGAACAGTGCGGGCTCAGCTGCGGCCAGAACTGGATGTAAAGGATTCCTTAGGGATGGCGATGGTAGTTAATGGGTGAACACAGAAGACACGCTACAAAACCTTGCTAGGTCTGGCTGTCAAAATCCTTCTAAAAACTGTGATGCAACTCAGATTTAGCAGAAGAAGTCTAAGATTCAGCCCTTTCAAGTGAGAACTGATTTGTTTAGGAGTGATGTCAGGAATGCACTTCCTAAAAAAGACATCGAAAACCTGGAGCTCTTTCTCCAATAAAGCTACCGACTCATGTCACTGAAACTATAAAAGACTTGAAATTGTCAGCCTTTTTCAAGGTAAATATGAGACATGATATTGAACCAAATCAGGTAAATGGAGTTTATGCTGATAAGTGTTGATTCTGGCTGAATATCAAAACTGGTTTGAGGAGTTCAGTGGCTTAATCCTGTTCATGCATGTAAATGCATGCAAAATTCCCCGCTTCTGTTTTACCTTCTCAATATCTGGACACTATTTTCTCAGAAGCAACAAATAACAGGACCAAAAGCCCATCGCAAGGGTGACGTTCCTCTTATGTGCATGGAGACCAGTGTGCTTTTAAAAGTATCAGATGTGGGTGAAGCTAAGGTGTGATGAATGGTTCCAAATGTGTATACCAGAAAATAAATCAAAAGCAATAAGTGGTAACTTCCTTTTGACTCTTCAGATACGACTCAGTACACCCTGTGGATCAGAGATGCAGATTCAAGGAAATGCAGTTTAAAAAGCAAGGCTTCCCAAATGGGTTTCTATCAACCAGAATTGCGTATTTTAAGTCTCCTTCCCTCAACTGATATTAAATTGCTATTTAATCCTTGCAAATGCTAAATTAGGGGGCCAGCTTGTGGAACAGTGGAAGTGTCCATAGCCCTGAAACAGGAGGCCTGGGTTCAAATCCCATCTGCTCCAGAGGTGTGTAACAACATCTCTGAATAGGTTGATTCAAAAAATAGGTTAAATAATAACACTTTAGATTAGAAATTGGGCCCCAGATTAGGAGGTGGCAAGAAATGTAATCTAAATCTTAAGATATGTTTCCTGGTTTCCTTCTCATAGTTAATAGTGGTGCAAAGAGAAGTGATTTAATGCAGGAAGAATAATAAAAAAAAACAGAGTATTACTTAAATGGGGAAACAACTGTAGAATTCTGAGGGGCAGAGGGATTTGGTTGGTCTGGTGTATGACTCACACTAAGATAGTATACAAGTGTAGCACATGATCACAAAAACTCACAGGATGTTATCCCTTATGACAAAAGGAATTGAACATCAAAGGAAGGATGTTATGCCTCAACTGTACAAGGCATTGGTGAGAACACATCTCAGATACTCGGTGCAGTTTTGGTCTCATTCAAATGCATTAGAGGTGAGTCAAATGTCGTTTATGATATCTGAATGAGTGGGTTGTCTCATGAGGCTTGGTTGGACAGGCTGGGCTTGTTTCCATTGGAGTTTAGAAGAATGAATGATGACTTGATTGATGTGTACAAGACCCTAAATGGTCTCTGACAGAGTGGATGTGGAAAAAATGTTTCCTCTGAGTCCAGAACTTGGGGGCACTGTTTTAAAATTAGGGGTCACCCTCTCATGACAGAAATAAGGAGAAATTTCTTCTCTTAGAGAATTAGCAACTTTGGAACTCTGTCTGAGAAGGTGGTAGAGATGGGATCATTGAATATTTTTAAGACAGAAGTAGGTAGATTCTTGTTAGATGAGGGAATCAAGGATTATTGATGGGTAGGTGGGACTGTTTATCATTATAAATCCACCAATTTAATGACAGAACAGACTCGAGGTTGAATGGTCTATATAAGCTCCTATTTCACATATTTGTATGTTCGTAAAGAAGATCTACCCTGATCTTTGCTGATAAAATATAACCATAATTCACCAGCTTTGGTATTTTGGTAATGTATCGATTAGTCCTTCAGGCTGTAAATTACTTTGGTAAATCACCTAGAGGATCTGATTTTTTTTTTCGAGACATCATTTAATTCAATACTGAATACTGTAAAATACTTTCAACTTTTGCATTCAGCACTTTTACAAATTGCACTTTGTACTTACTGCTTTCTGTCAGTTCCAGTTGAGGCAAGATTTCAACAAAAAGGGAATAGAGGTAAAAACAAAATTATCCCGAGAAAGCAGTTTTATGATTCAATCTCATCTGTTTTGAGCTGAAGTAATCTCAGAATTTAAAATACACGCTTGATGATTCAGTTTGTCTTAGGACACTATTAGGACTTGAAGCAACCCCATGTTGTCTACCTGCAGCCCAGAGCATTATCCAAGGGCACCAGCAACTTGCACTGCTTGTCCATGGTCACTAGCATCTACAAACCCCACATGTCCATTATGGCGCCTCTCCAATACACTGGTAATGACTCTGGGAGTACAGACTTGATGCTGAAAAAATATTAAAAGTTGTAGCGCTTGTGATCCTGCATTAAATATGACATCACACTTCAGCTGCTTCGGCTCTAATATGACTCGAAACATTGAACTTGCATCTCTGTCTTACCATAATCCTCCTTTAAGAATCTCCTTAAAACTTGACACTTTGACCAAACTTTTGGTGACCTGTCCTAATATCTCTTTGTGACGCAATATCAAGGTTTGTTAATGCTTGTGTGAATTGCCTTTTAATTTAAAGTTGCTATAAAAATGAAAATTATTATTATGGATTTCTCCCCATTGCACAATTTGGTTCATACAGATGATGTAAATTTGGAGATATTTTTGAAAGTCAGAATTAAAAATAGCAAGCATCGAAATATATCCTCTTAAACTTATTGTGCAAATACTTTTGTTGTTTTTTTTTTAATGAAATTTTTCAACATGTAAACAAAATGTGGCAGGCAGATGACATTGGGTGGCACACAAGATTTGATTCACTTTGTTTCCAAAGTCTGATTTGAGGAAATCAATGCCTAGTTACCAAGATTGGGCATTTTCAACCGAGTACTGATTTGACCCTCAGTATGGAAGCTGTTTGTAGATTAGAATCCAGACCAAGAGATGCTACATTGAACAAATATAGAAATAAAATCACACTGATAGAGTTGGAGGCCTTCGTTCAAGGTGAGGCAAAGACATGTCATCATTATGGCTGCTGCCCTTTGGCAGAGCTGTATCTGGCCTGAAACAAAGCCTTTTGCAAATACTGAATGTAATTTATATTGATGACTATACATCATTGCTGTTTACTGTTGTCACCTTAACAAGAAAACTTCTTCAGCTTTGCTTTCTATTTCCATCCCTCTCTTGTTGTCACAAGGCCCATCTCTAACACTTACCCTTCTTTCCTCAACCTCTCTGTCTCCATTCTTGGGGTGAGCTGTTTATCATTATAAGTCCACCAATTCCCACAGACACTTTAGCTACATTCCCTCATTTCCTCCCTACTTCAGGAACTCCATTCTCTGTTGCATCTTTCTGATGATGGATCTTCCCAGCACAAGACTTGGTTGTGGTAGATGGAGACCTCAACTGTGTCCAGTCCATTTTCTGTACTTCAGCTCTTGCCTCTGCTCTTCCCGCACAGACCTGCAGCAGAGTACCCGTGTCTTTACTTTCTGTCCTGTCAGCCACCACATTCAAAGGATCACTGTGTCTGCCATTTCCATCACCTCCAGTATAATGCTACAATCAAATGTTTCTTCCCACCACCCTCATCAGCATTCAAAAAGCGACATCCTGCAACATGCTTATCGACACCTCATTCACATTTCCAAACCCTCGCCCCTTCCCATGACATGTTCCTGTGTAATCACAGGAGGTATATCACTTGTCATTTTACCTCCTTTGTCCTCATTGTCCCCAGGTCCCAAACACTCCTCCCAAGTGAAGCAACAGTTTGCCTGTCATTCTTTCAATTTAGTGTCTTATATTCACTGCTCTCAATACAGTCTCATTAAGATTGGAAAGACTAAATGCAGGTTTGGTGACCGCTTAGCAGATCAGATCAGCTCAGTCCAGAAGCGTGAGCCTGAGTTTACAATACTTCTCATTTTAATTCTCCACTTTGCTCTAATGCTCACATTTCTATTTGCCTGCTGCAGTGTGAACACTTCATAAGATTCTGAGCTCAACACTGAGTTCAACAATTTCAGATCATGAACTCACTCTGTTCTGTCTTTTTGCCATGTGTGGTTTTAATCTTGTTTTCTTGTGTTTTCATACAGAGCTATTCATTGCTCTGGCATTTTACACAAACTCTCGAACCAATACAATTTAATATAACTGTTACCGCAGTCTCTCTTTTGTCATTTTATCCATAAAATCTTTGTCATTTAATATCTCCCACCCACAACCCAAGTTTAGACCTCCCCTTTTGCTCTTCCTCCCGTGCCCTTCTTTCAAAAGCTTAAAATTCACAACATTTGTCCCTTCCTCCAGTTTGGAAGAGGGGTCACATTTAACTTGCGTCATTAAAATTGTTTCTCTCTCCATGGATACTACAAGACCTGCTGAACTTTTCCAGCACTTTCTGCTTTTAGTTTTGCAAGTTTTAGAATCTTTACAGTGTGGAAACAGGCCATTAGATCCAACAAGTCCACACCAGCCCTCCAAAGAGTAACCCACCCAGACCCATTCCCCTACTCTACATTTACCCCTGACTAATGCACCTAACCTACATATCCCAGAACACTATGAGTAATTTAGCATGGCCAATTCATCTAACCTGCACATCTTTGGATTGTGGGAGGAAACTGGAGTATCTGGCAGAAACCCACGCAGACCCAGGGAGAATGTGTAGACTCCACACAGACAGTGGCTTGAGGCTGGAACAGAACCTGAGTCCCTGGCACCATGAGGCAATGGTTGAAGATTGAATAATCCCTAACAACTAATTTCTGTCAACTGTCACAATGACAAGGCACTGCATACGCATCAGTTTAGAATCTGCTTCCTTTGATATAGATGAATCAACTTTGACCCAATTAGGCTCCAACCACAATGACACAGATGAGCCACCAGCCCTTGAAGGTGACACTTTTAGAGTCTTACAGCACAGAAGGAGGCTCTTTGGCATCTCATACATGTGCTGGCTGTGTATAAGAGTAATCTAATTAGTTCCACTGCCCTACTCTTTAAATATACACCTCACTTTTGACAATTAATATTGGGTTGTACAATCTGGATCGCATCAACTGAATGAATAAAGCAAATTCTCCTCATCTCCTCTCTGCTTCCTTTGCCAATGATCTTAAACTTGTGTCCTTATGTTCTCAATCCAACTGCTTGTGGAAATGGTTTCTCATTCTTGAACATACCAAAACCCATCTTAATTTTAAGTGGTTTTTGCAGATTGATAGAGAACTCCCATAGCTTTGCTAGTTTCTTTATCTGTTATTGGATGACATTAAAAGAAAGATTCACTCAAGATAACAGCTTGATTAAAATTTATATTGGCAGTTTTCAGAACTAGTTCCAATTCTGAGATAATAGGAAATCACAGAGGAGTGATATTAATGCAAGAAACGTCTTTGACCATTTCATTATCAGACTTTACATTTATGCTTTTGGGAATGCTGACACTCAAAGGAAATTATAACTGCTACTCCCTGAACAAGAACATGTATACTATTTGAAATTTATATATTGCTTACACATGCTGAACCAGTTAACTATGGAGAAACAAGCATTTATCATTAAGTATTTAACATACTTAAGGATGATAATAATGACACAGTTTTGACAGTTACTATGGATCCTGTGGCTATCATGTTTCACATCATTCCCAAGATGTTAGTCAAAGCCCAAATTCTGCTAAACTAGGGCATCTAGCATGTTGGGAAAAGACCGAGCCAACCATCTATCTCCTTAAGCAATGAGATTTAATGATGGAGAAAGAAACAGATAATAACAAAGATGGGATCTGCATCAGAGTCAAATCAGATATGGAAAGTACAATAAAGAGAGAGAGACAAGAAAAAGAGACAACAATTGTGTGAAAAAAAATAAAATGTTCTATTTTTCAGATCTAACACTAACTTGACCACTGCAGGTTCAGATTTAACAATGAAACTTGTTCTTTTTTTGAGGCAGGGATGTTGCTTAGCAATACATTAATAATTATCACACTGAGCATTGTGCTAGGTCATATAAATTTCAGTACTTTCTTTCTGTTGAGTTTTTTTAATGCAAATCCCGTACGTTCTTTTAAAAGTAAAGTAGAAGTCAACAATAACTCAGACTTATATAGAGCCATTAATAAAATGAAACATCCCAGGGTTCATCAGAGGCATTTAAAATGAAGTAGGACACTCAGCCAGATAAGGACAATTTAGTCAAATGAGTAAAAGTTTGGTCAAAGAGGCAGGTCTTAAGAATCATAAGGAGGGAAACCATCTAATGCAATGGAGAAATGTGGGAAGGAAATTCCGAGCTTGAGACCTAGTCAACTGGAGGTACAGCCCCAATGGTGCACCAATTAAAATTGGTTATGCACAGTAAGACAAAATTGTGTGGCACAGTGACCCAGTGGTTAGCACTGTTGCCTCACAACACAGGGATCCAGGTTTGCTTGCAGCCTTGGGTGACTGTCTGTGTGCAGTTTGCACATTCTCCCCGTGTCTGCGTGGGTTTCCTCCGGGTGCTCCAGTTTCGTCCCACAGAACTAAAGACGTGTAGGTTAGATGGATTGGCTATGCTAAATTGCCCACAATGTACAGGGATGTGCAGGCTAGGTGGGTGAGCCATGGGACATACAAAGTTACATGAATAGGAGTGTAGGTCTTTGGAGAATCAGTTTGGACTCGATGGGCTGAATGGTCTGCTTCCACATTCCAGATTCTATGATTCTATTCTATAGGAGTACAGCTGTCTTGGAGGATTGTGGGCTTCAAGGAGATGATAAAGATTGGGAGGATTGAGGATGTGACATGATTTGAAAACAAAAATGAGAATTTTAATCCTAAAATGTTGCTCAGTAGAGGCGAAGGGTGAGATATTATTTGTGCAAAGCAAATGATGGAGCACTGTTTATTTACATACCAATTCTGGAAACTTGCAACTCATCATCTCTCTTAATCTCCTACATTGGCTGACTGTTATATGTGTAATGATTGGTAATGTCTTTTGTCATTATCATGCTGTACTATGCCAACAAGATTCAGCCCTTTTCTTCCCCTATTATCTTTTCATTTCCTTGCTCTCAAAAAGTAGACTTGTATCTATGTTACCTCAAACATATCTGTTTTGACATCTGTGGAGGAAGAAACAAAATCTGAACAATATCCCCACAGTGTCAACCTTGTTTAACAGCACAATGTGCCACTTCAAAAACAGGTGTTTATAAATCTACTCGCTTCAAATTCATCAACTCTCCCTCCTTTCTGCAGAGTCATAGGTGTAAACACCCTTTGCACCGGTAAATGGATGTCAGTGTCAAAATTGGATAGGAGAGTTGGCTCAAGTGAATGGAAGCGTCTCTATTGTTAAAGCAGTATGGGATTTCTTTATTTGAGTTAGAGTTAACATTTTCATATTAGCACTGCTTTGTGTTTTGATTTCTTTGAAATAGTTTATATGGGGGCAGGACCTTTTTAGATACTTTATCTTTTCCTGTGCCAACTTCAACAGAGAAGATGAAAGGCTGGGCAGACTGGAGTGACAGGATTACAGATAACTTGAAAAATGTTTTTGAGTAACTTGCAGTTGATGTTTTGCCCTGGGTTATTATCTTTTAGTGTATGAGTAATGGAATCAAAGAACCATTTTTTTTTGTCCCTAATTGGCCTGGATTTTATCTTTTTTATCACATCTCTTGGGAGATTACATGGTACTGGTTATGGTGGGAAGAGTATACACTGCAAAGCACAAAGCAGTACTGCTGGAGGGAGGGCTGGATGGACCTGTGAATCTTTTCCTGTCCATCAATGTTTGTCCATACTTTGATTTTTTTTTCCCAGTACTCCAGGCAGAAGGGGAAAATTCCTGTTCTGGATTGATGCTAGACTAGATACTGCAGTTGTTTGTGGCTGGAGAGTGTGCAATGTATTTTGGTTATGAGAAGTTGATGTAGAGGGTCAAGGATCAGTTGTATTTCAATTTTTCTTTGGAGTTTCTGTTTAAATAAATAGTTCTACTTTTCATTGCATTGTAAACTAGTGGTCAGCTAGAAAAAGAATTGTAAAGGTTAATGGAAATGTTGGCCTCTATCTCAAAGGAGTTGGAATGTGAAATGTTGGAAGTAATGTTAAATTTGGAGTACTGTATTCAGTTCTGGGTGCTGTACCTCCGGAAGACTATAATAGCATTGGAATGGCTGCAGCACAGATTCATCAGAAGGATTCAAGGGAATAAGGTTTATATTATGAGGACAGTTTGCATACATGAGGCTTGTATAGATAATTGACAAGTGATATTAATGAGTTATTAAACTTAGTGAAGAATTTGTAGTTTTGGGGTAAGTTACTGTTGTAGTTTATGAAACATAGCAATTAATTTATGCACAGCACATTCCAACAATCAGAAATATGATACTGAGCAGGCTGTCATTTTTGTATTGTTGATTGAGGAACAAACATTAACGAGGACAGTGGGGTAACTGCCCTAGTCTTGTATAAAATAGCACCATGGAATCTTTTGCATTCATGTAAGAAGGAAGTTGGGACCTTGGTTTACTATCTCATGAGAAAGAATGAATGAGAATTAGTGAAACTCTTCAAAAGGCAGCACAAATTCCACCTGAATATTTACTACCTTATCAGTCTGCTCTTGATTACCAGCAAAGTGATGGAAGGCATCATCAGCAGTGCTATCAAGCAGCATTTGCTCATTGATGCTCTGTTGGGGTCTGTCAGGACGCAACTTAGCTCCTGAGCTCATTGCAGCCTTAGTCCAAACAGAGATTAAAATACCAAACTCAAGCAGTAAAATGCCCTTAATATCAAAGCAGCATTTGATTATGACTGAATGTGGCATTAAGAAACCCTAGCAAAACTGAAGTAAGTAGGAATTAGTGCATGTGGAGGTGAGAGGAGGGACAGTTTCCATGAGTTGGAGTCATATCTACCACAGAACAATATGGTTGTGATTGTTGAAAGTCAGTCATCTTAGGAAATTTAATGTAAGGGATCAATATTTTTAATCAATCTGTTCAGGAGTGTTATGACATACCTCAAGAGCAGGTGGGGCTTGAACCTATGTCTTTTTACCCAGAAGGTGGGACACCACCACTGTGCCACAAGAACCGCAAATGAATCAGAGATTCATTAGGGCACTTCTTGTGCTCTAATCAGCCTGTTCAGCAATGTTATTAATGCATCTCTAGAGCAGGTGCACTTAAACCCAGGCTACCTGGCTCAAAATGTAGGACATTAACAGTCTGCCACAGAAGCCCCAGATTCATAAGAATAGTGTCATAGTCCCAATCATCTACAACCACTTTATCATTGATCTTCCCTATATCATAATCTGAGAAGTAGGATTATTACTGATGTTTACATACTGTTCAGCACTCATTCGTGCAGGTAAATGGAATGTTTCTAGAGGTTTTATAGTTTCAGATAATTGCATTTCCCTTTCTGCATCTCTTTTGTTCACCCTGATGCATTCTCTAGTATTTTTCTCTGCCCTGAATCTCATTTAATGCTGGTGTTGTCATTCACCAAGGTCCCAGGTGCCTCATTATACTCATCATGTCTTTATCAAGTTATGGTTGCAGCAATTTGTGGTGCAAGATCTTTGCTGCTTCAGGCTTATTGTAAAATAGTGAATGAATAGGACATGTGGTGAAATGCTTCCTGATTTTAGCAAACTGTGGGACTATCCCGTTGTAGAATTATACCTTTAATTCTTCCTGTCGTGCAGTATTATTTTTGCAGCGTAGGAGTGAAACACTGTAACCCTCTCACTTTACTTTTCACATGATTTATTGTTAACGCCAAGAAATGAAAATACAAACAAATAATTTACTTAGTTTGGAACAGGCTCCAGCTCAGATGTTGCTGTTTGTTTACTACATTTGCGGTAAAGTCTGCTTTAGATCTAATCCATCCCTCAAGGCGGAGAACAGCAGTTGCTAATACTTGGCTATCCAGCAGCACGTGGCTTTGCAAGTTTAACAGTATCAAACTTCACTGGCATTCAAGAATCGGGAATTTGAGTTCTCCTATTTTTATGTCATGTCTCTGGGTAAAAGTACCACATTGCCTGGCACAAATTTGCCATTTATCATCCCTTGGCTGAACATTCAAAGCAAATTGTTTCAATGGTGAGGAAAAGAGACAAAAGTAGGCATGCATCAATTTCTCAAAGTCTCAGAATGTTTCACACCATGTGTTTCTTTTTGAACAGTGATGTTCGTTATATAAGGAAGCAAGCTGTGTGAAATGCCCACCTTGGTGCTCCAGCATTGTGTCTCCGATTTGGTGAGAAACAACACAGTAAGACAAAACAGCATAATTTTGGCTAAACCTCAGAACCTCTGTGTCCCTATGAAAATTCAGGCCTTTGCTGTTTCTTATCAGAGAGTCAGTTTATGTGTAGGAAGAGCTCAGAAATTGTTCAGACTTTTAATTTTGGCAGCATTGATTGTATTAGAATGCCAGTCAGCTCACTGGGAGACTCACAGCCTTCTTCAAATAGTGCTCATGAATCCACTATTTGGTCTGGTTTCCCATCACATTTGAAGGACAAATCCTCTGACAATAGAGCAGCCTCTGATAATGTATTGGAGCTTCAGTCTATAAGATGAAATATAAGTTGTAATACATTGTGTGTGAAGGTGATGTAGAGGGGGTTTTAATTTCACAATCTTCCGACTGAGGGAGAAAAATAACAGGAACATTTTCTTTCTTAATAGGCATTAGTGATCAGATAAGGTTTTAAGACAGTTTAGTAGTTTCATGAGCATCACTACTGAAGGTAGCTTTTTATTCCAGATTAGTTTAGTTTATTTAGCTGAATTTAATTTGCTTAATTGGTATGCGGGAGTTTGAACAAATCTCTCCAGGTTATCACTCTGACACTGTAACCAAAAGATAAAAAGTAACTCAAAAGTCACCATCTGGTCTTCTTAATACCTGATTTGCTCATTAATATCTTTAACATTTTTAACTGGTCTGGATTATAAAACCAGTTTTATAAAATGTTACTGTGCATAGTTGACCGTTCTTTGAAGCAACCTTAAGAGTCATTCAGTTGCATCAAATTTCTGCAACTCAAGGAAAATATTGTTCTTGGGATGTGGGCATAAACACATGTGTGGACATGTTACAGCTTGCACTGTTATATATATTGTTTAGTTGTGAGAAACCAGGATATTCCTTCTTTGAAAGCCTATGGTATTGAGACCAACTGGAGACCCGATTGTCTCCCTGAGTGAAAACAACATAGACTAAGGATTATACTGTAAGCTTTGTGGCAGACGCCGACTAGACCAGGCATTTGCCAGCAAACTACTGAATTTTCCAGTGGCAAAGACATATCTGGTGATCAAAATATGAGGCGACGGGATGGGATTTATGTATGTTTAATTGCCACATATATGAGTCACTGTTGATGTGGATTTTTGTTTGGTGTCAGAGTAGCTATGCAATTAGCTTTTTATTTCAAATAACTGTTGACTATAAAATCAGACAAACATTCAATAGTATTGAAGAAAACTTACTCCTTCTTTTGACTTTTACGGCACATACAATCTGTATATCTTGTAAATTACAAACAGGTTTGTCTTTTCACTGAGAGCTTCAAGAATCTATAAACATCTGTGTCCTCTGCGCCTGCAGACCAAACTCAACACTGTGTTACTGCTGCAAGAGATGGATAATCAACTACAAAGCCTAGCACTCTGTTAGACATGCTGGGATATGTGCCTACAGTGTCATTTGATACTGGGAATGTTTTTTTTTAAATTCCACTGAGTCAGTTGTAAAGAATGTTTTGATTTATATAGCAGATGATTTTTGCCACCAAGGAATTGAACACTGTTGAATAGTTTTGAAATCAGTTCAACTGTTAATTTCCCGTAACTACAAAGTAACAAATGCACAGTTCGTCCCTGTTAACCTCAAGAATGACTTGCTATTGTCTTCATATCCATACAATGTTACATGGCATTCTTGTGAGGAGCTTTGAAACGGGTAAGTAGAAAATTGGTTTCATCTATGTTCCCTTGGTGATGCGTGTATGGTTTGCAGGTGATGGTCAGTTGGAAATATCAGCTTTTCTGTAGTTAGTTTTGCGTTTATCAGTGTACACTGCCACCACGATACAGTTCCAGCATACTGACTGAAGTTAGTGGGACTTAAATGTGAAGTGATGTGCTTTGTATTGTTGTTTTCCTCCTATCCAGAATTCCAGCCAACCCAGAACTTCCAAGGTGGTTCATCCCTAATGAGGATACAACAATGTGTTTTTCAGGAGAGTTAAAAAGTCCTGTATATAAAAAGTTTTGGTGTTGATTGTGGAGGGTTACATGTGTGTGCACACACACGGACACACATACATCTTGTGTGGATCTGAAAGGAGCATGTGAACATGCTGCATTTGTTGTGACTGCCAGCATCAGGTGGCACAGTGACTGTGCATAAACACAGCTTGGCAGTGGAATGGCAGCTGCCTGGGATAAAGATGACACTGGCTGTATATTCACAGTACAATGTATGGTCAAACCACTGACCATTGGGTGACTGAAATCAAACACATTTAACATCCTGCTAAGATGATCTTTAAAATATTTCCTGTCCAATTTCTTCTGTCCAATATCCCCCAAGCAAATTCAATGGACAATCTGAGCTCCAAAAGGAATAAATCTCTAAAGTTTGGAAATCACCATAAATCTTGATGGGCCTCTGAGAAAATTTTGAGGTTTGCAGTAAAAGACTATTTGTATCACTAGGTGCAGGAGATGATCATTTGAACAGTAGGAAAGGTCATCACAGCAGACAGATAGGTTTTAAGAGTCTGTAGTCATATCTGTATATACACAAATGCAGCCTGGTGAAGGAGAATGTACCACAGTAAAGTGAAATTGGTGGTTCCTTCTGTACATGTCAGCATCTATTTTATCAGCCAACTATGGAGTACAGAGTAATTATTCTGTATGGACACACCAGTTAGGAGCAGAATTATATCATTTGTTCTCATGGGTCTGCTCAACCATGCAATGAGATTATGAGATGTTTGTAGCTTCAATTCCACAATCACACCTACCTCTATAACTTCTGACTCTTTTAGTCTAAAATCTATCAACCTTTGTCTTAAAAATATTCACTGACTCTGCCTGTCTAGCTCTTGCATGTAAGATCTCTGTACATGTAACTTGTAGATTAGTCTTTTCACTGAGAAGGATAATCTTACCTTCATTGCTCAGACCTTTTGAGTATAGAAGTTGGGATGTCATGTTGCGGTTTCAGCAATCATGCTTTAGCTGCTGACTGCATGTGTTTTTAAAATAGTAATACTCTTAAAGTGGTAAACTCATTGACTTGATTTTTTTTCCCTTTCTTGGTCTTCTGGATTCATCTCCTCACAGTGGGGGTCACATCTGTTGCAACACGACCACTCCTAGTGTTTTTAGTATTTGCAATTTCTACCAGAATGTGGTACTGAGTAAAGGTTGCTTGAGGTAGTTCACTGCCAACAATTCTCTCTTTGCTGTGTCTTGAGCTAATCTAATGATTATGGTATGAGATAAACCTCTGTGTGCAGAAGAGGCACTGTTCTTGGATAGCAAGCTTCATGGTAGCAATAAGTACAACTACATTTGGTCAAACATATTACGGGGATCTTAAGTACCTGGGGCAGACATATCAACTCTTGCCAAAAGCTTGAGTAGACCTGCTTGCCTCTATTCACAGATTGTATGGCATCAGTATAATTGGTTGAGCTAGTGAAACACGTACATTAACCCTTTAGAACAGCCATCTTATGCAGTAGCTATCATGTCTACTATGTATCAACCCTGGATTGCATGGCTTGACTAGACTCAGTTTGGAGCCCACCTCATTGTCTATACCGAGGCATGGGCCTGGGCCTGGATCTTCAAAACCTTCAAAGGCTAAATTTAAAAAGTTCTTTTAAAATTATGACAGAGTGTGACTGCTGCCACCAGCTGTTCACTGGCATTTGTCCTACCGTTTCTGCACTAACAAATTCAAATTGCACACAACCATCATCCTGCTGAAAAATGGTTCCAAAGGGGGAGTACCTGTTTCTAGAATAGGCCTTTAGCTTAGTGGTGTTACGATATGGGGTAGACCCTCCTGCTTAATTTAAACCAGGAACACAGAAAAGATTTATCCCGTGCAGTAATCTGTTTGGGGCTCGTCCGGGATAAATCTTTTCTGTCTTGCTGGTTTAAATTAAGCAGGATGGTTTACCCAGTGTCGTAGCAGTTAGTGTTAGTACTCTTTCGCTAATGAGACAAGATGTACCAAGCATCTTTTTAATGTCTTTCTCTAATATTTTTATTTTAAAATTATACACAAAATATTTGAAGAATCTTTACTAGAACCTATTTATTAATATTGTAAATAGTTTCAAAGAAACAGGTAATTTAACCTTAGCTGCTGCTTTCATGGCTGCATGATGTGTAACTAACACTGTTCGCCAATGGGACAACATCCTTTCATTAATGAAGCTGGAATTAATTATTTGTTTAAATGATCCTTCAAAGTTTCATTTTACACATCTGCATTTGTTACAAATCTTCAAATCGTTTGTCCTTAAAATTTCTTTATCAAGGCTTTCTCTGCATTCCTTGTAACTTGTTTTTCAGATCATTCTCTCTTTTTGCCTCAGAATAATCCCTTCTCGAAGGCACTATTGTTTCACTTAAATATCGAAGCAGGCTTTTTCATGTTGGTTTCCTCAGTTTGGTAAAAATAGTTGGTCTACCATATTGTTTCTGCATACTGAAGCCATTTTGTGTCTCTCAATTGTAGGGGCAGCTCCCAACACATCACTGTTCCTTCATCATCACTGGGTGAATAACCTATAAGTCCTCACCTCATAACATGAGTCCGGCGGTGTTTCAGCACTCAGGTCTTTGTGTTTCCCGCATTTCGACATTTCTCCGTGACATGGGTGTCCTGTGTCCTGTCCCAACCCAAACCAAGTGAATGGTGTGATGTTGTAAATAGTTAAACCTTTGTCCAGAGTCGGTTCACTGGAACACTCACTCTCTCTCGGGAATATGCCTTTCTAGACACAGTTATGCTTGAAACCTTTTTTCCACAGACATAACAGAGAAACATTTCTCCTTCCACATTCAGGTTCTGATGAATCCAATGGCCCTGTCATGTCATAACTTGATGTTTAGTTTGAGATTTCCATCCATCAATCATCGCCCTCAAAAATGAGATCTCAATCCAAACCTTCTGTTTCATCAAATGACTCTTTTAGCACTTGGTCCAGCTCTTCTATCTGAAGAAAATTCACAAACACGGGGCTGTTCCATATCCTTCTTTGCTCAGACCTTTGAGTGTAGGAGTTGGGATGTCATGTCGAGATTGTACAGGACGTTGGTGAGGCCTGTCCTGGAGTACTGTGTCCAGTTCTGACCGCCAATATCCTGGTCCTGGTGAATTGATTCATTCTATCAGCTTGACGCTACCATTATTGAGTTTCCCACCAGCAAGTCGGCTTGGAACATCCATATCCCGGGCTTCCCGCACATTGCTAAACCTCAGGCACTGCAACACTGTCTCTCAGTCAGGAAGTTTAATCACTGTTCTCGGAAGCTTTGTTGAGTGGAGACTAGGTAATGATCTCTGAATATTAAGCAGACTGCAGATAGAGATGAGCAAGTCTACTCAAGCTTTTAGCAGGAGTACATGTATCTCCCTCAATGCTCATATCTGAACAAAGTGATTTCTCTTTCAATGCTAGTATTCCTGTCTCTAAATTTAAGTGACAGGGTTTGGGTTCTGGCCTCAAGAATTCCAGAATGCTAGTTGCAGATACAGAAGTGCTGTCTAGTGGTGGTACATACATCTCATTTTTGTGGATGGTCTCCACAGTCATAGAGAGTTAGTGGGCATCTTCAACCTTGGTCAGTGTCGAACTTGGAGAAAGATAACAATAATTCCAAAACATCCACAGTTACTGTTTCCCAATAAGTGAATCCAATGAGATTTGCAAGACTAAGTTAAACAGAATTAAATTTGTAAAGGTATCCATGAAAATGCAGCAATGCAGGTAAATAGATTTGTTCAGATTAGTCATTATGCCACTAAATGGCATGAAAAGCCTATTTTCTGTTCTCATGTCCCTATGTGAAACATGAGTTAGGACCTCCTACTTGGAGAAGACAAATTTGTGTATCATAATCAGCGGCATCAGAGTGGCATTTATTGAATTCAGCATGTTTGCTGATAACATGGTTGCAATGTAATCACTTTATCAGGCATCATTCTGGTCAGAAAGCTACAGTAAACTTTGGCCATTTTTAGTTTGCTCATTTGGGAAGAAATCATTTCATTTTACAAGTGTCAATTTGTAGCACAATCGTGCTGGGTTAAATTCTCACTCTCTAGGGCTTGAGCTGTAACCCCTGAAGGAGTTTGTGTTGGAGCTGCTGTCTTCTGGATGAGACACCAACCTGAGATCCTAGACTTCTGGTCATGTGAATGTGAACAATCCTGTGGCAATATTTTAAAGGAAAACAGGAGTGTTCTCCTGTTGCCCTAACCAAGCTCCATCCTTTATCAATATCACCAGAACATAGAACATAGAACAATACAGCGCTTTGACCCTCAATGTTGCACCGACCTGCGGAACCAATCTGAAGCCCATCTAACCTATATTATTCCACTCTCGCCCATATGCCAATCCAATGGGCATTTAAATGTCTTTAAAGTTGGTGGTTCTACTACTGTTGCAGGCAGTGCGTTCCACACCTCTACTACTATCTGAGTAAAGAAACTACCTCTGACATCTGTCCTATATCTATGACCCCTCAATTTAAAGCTATGTCCCTTCGTGCTAGCCATCACCATCCAAGGAAAAAGGCTCTCACTGTCTAACCTATCTAACCCTTTGATTATCTTATATGTCTCAATTAAGTCGCCTCTCAACCTTCTTCTCTCTAACGAAAACAACAGCAAGTCCCTCAGCCTTTCTTCGTAAGACCTTCCCTCGATACCAGGCAACATCTGAGTAAATCTCCTCTGAACCTTGTCCAAAGCTTCCACGTCCTTCCTGTAATGCAGTGACCAGAACTGTATGCAATGCCCAAATGTGGCTGCACCAGAGTTTTGTACAGCTGCAGCATGATCTCATGGTTCTGAAACTCAATTCCTCTATCAATGAAAGCTGAAACACCGTATGCCTTCTTATTAGCCCTACCAACCTGGGTGGCAACTTTCAAGGATCTATGTACCTGGACACTGAGATCTCTCTGCTCATCTGCACTACCAAGAAACTTAACTTTAGCCCAGTAATCTGCATTCCTGTTACTCCTTCCAAAGAGAATCACTTCAAACTTTTCAGCATTAAACTCCATTTGCCACCTCTCAGCCCAGCTCTGCAGCTTATCTGTGTCTCTCTGTAACCTACAACATCCTTTGTCACTATCCACAACTCTACAAACCTTAGTGTCATCTGCAAATTTACTAACGAGTCCTGATTCAGTCATTTATATAAATGACAAACAACAGTGGACTCAAAACAGATCCTTGCAGTACCCCACTAGTAACTGAACTCCAGGATGAATATTTCCCATCAACCACCACCCTCTGTTGTCTTTCAGCTAGTTAATTTCTGATCCAAACTGGCAAATCAGCCTCAATCCCATGCCTCCATATTTTGTGCAATAGCCTAACATGGGAAACCTTATCAAACGCCTTACTGAAATCCACATAGATGACATTCGTACACTTTTCCCTCATCCACCTGTTTGGTCACCTTCTCAAAGTACTCAATAATTTTGTGAGACACGGCCTACTTTTCACAACCGTGTTGACTGTCCCTAATCAACTTATTAATCTTGCAATGAATTTAAATCCTATCTCTTATAACCCTTTCCAATAGTTTACCCACAACTGGAGTAAGGCTCACAGGTTTGTAATTTCCAGGATTTTCTCTACTCCCCTTCTTGAACAGGGAACAACATTTGCTCTCCTTCAGTCTTCTGGTACTATTTCTGTAGACAATCACGACATAAAGATCAAAGCCAAGGGCTCAGCAATCTCCTCTCTCGCTTCCCAGAGAATCCTCTGATAAATTCCATCCGGCCCAGGGGAATTATCTATTTTTACACTTTCCAGAATTACATGTCCTCCTTATGCACCTCAATCCCATCTAGTCTAATAGCCTGTATTTCTGTAATCTCTTCAACCACATTTGTCTTTTTCGAGTGTGAATACTGTTGATAAGTATTCATTTAGTGCTTCCCCTATCTCCTCTGACTCCATTTACAACTTCCCATTACTATGCTTGATTGGCCCTAATCTTACACTAGTCATTCTTTTATTCCTGATATAGCTATAGAAAGCCTTAGGGTTTTCCTTGATCATATCCGCCAATGACTTCTCATGTCCCCTCCTGGCTCCTTTTAGCTCTCTCTTTTAGGTCTCTCCTGGCTAACTTGTAACTCTCAAGCGCCCTGAGTCTTCACATCTCATCCTAACATAAGCCTTCTTCTTCCTCTTGACAAGAGATTCAACTTTCATAGGAAACCATGGCTTCCGCACTCGATCACTTCCTCCCTGCCTGACCAGTACATACTTATCAAGGACCACAGTAGCTAGTCCTTGAATAAGCTCCACATTTCAATTGTGCGTATCTCCTGCAGTTTCCTTCCCCATCCTATGCATCCTCAATCTTGCCTAATCGCATTGTAATTGCCTTTCCCCCACCTATAGCTCTTGCCCTGCAGTACATACCTATCCCTTTCCATCACTAAAGTAAACCTAACTGAATTGTGGTCACTATCACTAAAGTGCTCACCTACCTCCAAATCTAACACTTGGCCGGGCTCATTACCCAGTACCAAATCTAATGTGGCCTCTCCCCTTGTTGGCCTGTCTACATACTGTGTCAGGAAACCCTCCTGCACACATTGGACAAAAGCGGACCCAACTATAGTATTCCCAGTCAATATTTGGAAAGTTAGAGATTCCTATAACAACTACCCAGTCACTCTCGCTCCTATCGAGAATCATCTTTGCTATCATATCCTCTACATCTTGGGAACTATTTGGAGGCCTACAGAAAACTCCCAGCAGGTTAACTAAATACATAATCTTGCCATTATCACATTAATATTTGTGCAAGCTTTCACAAATTAGCTGTCACTATTCCATCATTACAATAGTGACCATGCCTGAAAAGTATCTACCAGTAATTGGTTTCAAAGAGCTTTTGAGGCATATGGTGGCCATGAAAATCGTGGTATAAATGCATGTCTTTTTTTTATGTACCAATAAAATACCCTGAGATATTGATTAAATACAGATCTGAAAAATCCCTGAAAACGATTCAAAGATGCATGGTCTATTAAGAGAAAACATTACCAAATTGTGGGCGGCATGGTAGCACAGTGGTTAGCACTGCTGCCTCACAGCGGAAGAGACTCGGCTTCAATTCCTGCCTCAGGCAACTGACTGTGTGGAGTTTGCACATTCTCCCCGTGTCTGCGTGGGTTTCCTCCGGGTGCTCCAGTTTCCTCCCACAGTCCAAAAATGTGCAGGTCAGGTGAATTGACCAGGCTAAATTTCCCGTAGTGTTGGGTGAAGGGATAAATGTAGGGTGGGTTGTGCTTCGGCGGGTCGGTGTGGACTTGTTGGGCCAAGGGGCCTGTTTCCACACTGTAAGTAATCTAATTGTTCGTTTGAACTTCAGTTTCAATTGGAATTGACATGCTTTTTTTTCTCAAACCTGTTGGCCCTTTTATTCTCTTCTATTAAGGGTAACAGGTTTTCGTCAGAGAGTGACATGGTCCATTGGTGCAGTATAATATTCTCTTTAGAGGATGTGGTGTTTGCATGGTTCACTCCTGCTAGTCTCGGTATAATTGGAAGATGGCTACATTTTCCAGCAGTTGTATGCGTTGAACTGAAGGTAACCTCATTTATATATTTTCCATCAACGGAATGTCTAGTTAAGGAGAGCAGCTGAAAGCCTTCAGGATAATATGTGAGGTCTTTACTCCTAGTCCTGAAGAGATTAATAGTGGCCTTTGGCAGCAGGTTGTTGATTAATTGGGGATCCTTTTACTTCTGGCTGATGTAGCTTGATTGAAGTTAAGGCCAATTTTTCTTCCATTAAATTCAGATTTACGTTGGCCAGTATGCAATAAAATCTAATCTGCTGTTAGCAAGAAAGAAATGAAAGCACTTGCTTCAAGGTCTTTGACTTATGTTTAGTTGGGCTTAAATTGTGAGGCACTGCACAAAGTCTCAATGCACTGAAATCAAAATGTTGCGATGTGATCAGTATTCCTGCCAAAATGGTGTTCTTTGCTCAAGAGAAGGGGATGCTAACAATCTCAGAGTTAAAGTGGGAGGAGTTTAAACAAACTGGGTAGTATGAAAATACATCAAGAAGTTGCACTCAAAAGGTTTGAAATGCTCAAAGTAGGAAAGTCAGTGGGAAAAGAAGCATTGTAAATGTTACACCTCTGTATGAAAGGTAGGAGTGATAAACCAGGCAACTACAGACTAATGAGCTTGATGAACTTGTGAAGACTTGCATCTGCGTCTGAATGAGCAGTCACTTGGAAAACACAGACAATCAAGGCAGATTTGCATTTATAAAGTACCTGTCATGACTACCAAGTATCTCAAAGAGTTTTACAATCCAGGAAGTTGTTTTGACAGGTAGTCACTGTTGTATTATTGGAAACACAGCAGCCAACTTGTGCACAGCAAACTCCCACAGACAGCAATGGTGATAATAATCCATTTTAGTCATGTTGGTTGGGGGATTAAATATTAGCCTGGACATTGAAAATAACTCCCTTACTCTTCTTTGAAACGGGGTGCTTAGATCTTTCACATCAGCTGAGAGAGCTGCTGGGGCCTTGATTTAACATTTCATCCAATAGGTGGCTCAGCTTACACTTTAATGCTTCCCCGACCAAACAAATGTCTGACTTATGAACACAATCCCGTACAAGGATGTCATTTTAAACATTCAATATGTGAAAATTTCCTGTACTTACGAATGGCTGCTTTATATTCTCCCACATTGTGTTCCAACTTGTGCACAAATTGACTTGCGAGCGGACTCGGGACTGGAACCTGTTTGCAGCCTGGGCACTGCCTGTGCTATTTTGGAGTGTCAGCCTTGATTTTTGTGCTTCTTTCTGGAGCTTCACTTGAACCCAGAAGACTGTGATCAATGTTAAGGACTTCTAAGGCCCTTCTGCACAGCTACTGGGGGATCCCACACACTCCAGTCATCATGCTCACAAGATGCTGCCTGGCTTGCAGTTTTCTTCCAGCCTGCTGCTTGTCGCCACTTTGGTGGAAGCCGCTCATAGACCCTGGAGGTTCGAGCTGGGGAAGACAAAGTAGAGGCAATGCTACTACTGACTCAGAAGCAAAAGTACTTAACTGAGTGACAGTTGATTCTCTACCTCTGAACCAGGAGCCTAGGTTCAAGTACCACTTACTCTAAAGGTATAGAACAATATCTCTGAGCAGGTTGATAATCACTTATAATGATAGTCAAAATGGATTTGCTGAAGGTAAATTGTGTACACCAAACTTGATCGAGTTCTTTGATGAAGTAACAGAGTTGATGAGGGTTGTGCATTTGATCAAGTGCCACTCATTTGCCAAGTTAAAATCTGTGAGACAAAAGGAACAGTGACAGGTGGATACAAAGTGACAGAAAACAAACTATTGGTGAATGGGTTTAACATGTGTACAGGATTCCCCAGGTGACAAATTAAGTGCACTTAGTTTTGATGCATATTGATAACTTGGGGTTTGGGTACAATTTTGGAGCTTACAAATGACACTAAACTTTGAAATGTAATGCAGCAGATTTCTGGAGGACACAGAGTGGCTGGTAAGATGGTCAGACACATAACTTTGAAATTTAATGCAGTGAAGTGATGAATTTTGGGAGTAGGAGCAATCATCAGTAGAGGCAATAAAAATAAAAGATAAAATTTTAAAGGGGTACAAGAACTGAGATGCCTGAGGGTGTACGTACACAGTGCCAATATTAAGAGAATGTTCATTTGACATAGTTGCTAGAAAGAACCAGAGGGGAGATGAAACAGGAGTGATTACTATTTTTATGCAATAAGTTATGATGTGGAATGCACTAAGTAGAAACAGATTCCATAGTAACTTGCAAATGGGACTGGAACATATATTTAAAACTGAAACATTTATAAGGTGGAGGTGTGAAGCTAACTGGATACCTCCTTCAAAGAGTAAGCAGATGGGCTAAATAGCCTCCTTTGTAACTGTAATACTGACAAAGTGAATGGTAGAGTGAAAATTAAATAGTGAAACATACTAAAAACGTTCTCCGACAGATGACTATAAAAGGAGACAAGAAATTTAAACTATTGATCTGATCTAATTAGGTCTCAAGTTACATTTCTCTCAGATTATACATTATAACTTAAGATCCAACCATATGTATTTTTCGATCTCTGATTTGTGATGAAACATATCAGAAGCTGGAATGGATTAATTTAAAACTTCTGCAGAGATGTTAGTTTGGAGTAGTGCTTCGGATACTGTAGAGATTTCCAATAAGGGCTCTCTGCCAAGTTTCTCTGGCTAGGTGACAGAAAATGAAGTACAGAATTAGTTTTTGTTTTACGTATATTCAAAGCAGAGTAATTTCTCACTGTTGCTTTGAGATCAAGGAGCCTCACCAGCTCCTGCAGCGCCACTGTGACTTCCACCTGAAGTGAGGACATTCAGACCTTGTTGCACATTCCAACTCCACCCAAAGTTGAATTAATTCCTTTTGCATATGCATTGACCAATGGGAGAATAATATTTCCATAACAAACCCTATCAGTACAGCTTGTCTTGTTAGCTGTTCCCAATAGCAACGATGTGGCAAATGTATTTCCTGATAAATTACTCTCCAGGGCATATTATCAAGGAGTGAGAAGTAAGAAATAAAAGCAGAAATTGCTGGAGAAATTCAGCAACATTCAGCAGAGTTAACATTTCAAATCAAGTGACCCCTCTGCTTTCTCCCCACAGATGCTACCAGACCTGCTGAGTTTCTCCAGCAATTTCTGTTTGTATTTCAGATTTCTAGCATCCGCAGATCTCTGCTTTATATTTTAGTTTAGCGGGACTTGTAAGGATATTGCGCTTTAGGTTTAGAAGCTGTTTTTGCTTAAAAATATCTTCTAATCATTCTGCAGCACATTCTTACTGGGAGAGGAAAAAAAAATCACTTCAGGTTAAAATATTCCCCCTCATATTGCTCTCTTTCAATAATCCTTTTAAGGCTCTTACACATGAAAAGCCTTATACAAATATGAGTTGTTTTTGCTTCCGACATCTGTTCTGATAAAACTTTTTTTAGCTGAGCAAAACATTTGACATATAAACATGTTGGACCATGATTAATTTTAGGTTGCAGAATTTTAAAATCTGGACACTGTGCTTGAATGCAGCTTTAATTTGCAGTGTTCCTCAACTTTTCCTCACTCCTTTCTTCTCTGTGGTTGGTTGAGGTTCAGTAGTCCTTTCTTGCTTGTGTCCATTACTCGTTGGCTCACAGAACCAATAATCATCCGAGATGAAAATACGAAACCCTCTCAGAATGTGCCCTTAGTCTTCCAAAATATTGCTGGCAGGTCTTTGACATTTGAAAGTTAAAGGTTATGCTGGTACTTATAAATATTTATCTGATTATTGGAGATTTGCACTCTCTGCTGATTGGCTTTCATTTTACTGTCACAGACATATTTTGCACAAACTACAAAGCGTTTGATAAGTCAAAGGGAAAGAAAGTGTGCTGACTTTAAATACCAAGGAACTAGATATAATGTACAGTTTTACCTCTGTAAACCACTGTGTCCTTATGGAGGGAGGTAGAGCTATTGAATACGAAATGCGCTAATGTATATTCTCTATAATGTTCCTTTTGAGAACTGTGCAGAAATTCTACTAAATTAAGAGAAAATTTTACGTTTATCCTGAGAACAGAATATAAGAATTTTTTTTGCTATTTTTTCACAGTGCTAACGTCAGATCTAACTGGCGCAATGATGTTTTTGCAAAGCAATGGCATGTTTTGACGTAAAACATCAGATGTTTTCCAGATACTTCAGCAAAAGAGAGCAGCAATTTAAAAATCCTCTGCCACCTGTTTTCTTGTTCCCAGCAGATCATAAACTGAAAATGTGAGGTCTGTACCTTGTAATGGTTTGTGCTGTTAGTGAAGCTGACTGTTAGCAGATTGAAGGTAGGCGGTCGATTTGTTGGATTTTGGTTCTGACCAACTGACTGGATGCTGCAGATCCTGTTTTCATAAATCATGTGGACTAATACGATGCATATGAGCTTGCAAAATTTGAAAAAAAATTAGTATATTAAGCTGACTTTACACCATGATTGCCACAGTTTAATGACTTAAAACATCTTCTGGCATTGATTGAAATTGTTGGCTGTAGTTTCAATCTGAAGTGGGGAAAATGATACCTGTAGCTTTTCTTAATCCTGACTCCATACCAATCAGAGTTAGTGATGCAGTGTGAGATATGCAAAGGCTCTGATTGGGCTGGAGTTGAGTTTGACTCCGGATCAGCGTCACAGGGTACTGCCTAGAGGTCTGAATTAGTTCTGGAAAGCAGATGACAGCCATTCTCAGGCACAACGAACTAAGCAGGAGAATTGAAGGCAAGCAGACCTGCAGTCCAAAGAGGAAACAAGAATTCAGGCATAACTTGATCCACACAGCTCAAGATAACTGCACAAGGGGACATAAATTTAAGGTGAAGGGTGGAAGGTATAGGGGAGATGTCAGGGGTGGGTTCTTTACCCAGAGAGTGGTGGGGGCATGGAATGCGCTGCCCGTGGGAGTGGTAGAGTCGGAATCATTGGCGACCTTTAAGCGGCATTTGGATAGGTACATGGATGGGTACTTAATCTAGGTTAGAAGTTCGGCACAACATCGTGGGCCGAAGGGCCTGTTCTGTGCTGTATTGTTCTATGTTCTATGTTCTATGTTCTATGTTCTAAGTGGTAACTTTGTGCTACATCATGAGCACCTAAATTGGACGACCATTCTTTTATTAAAGGTTTGAAATCAACAACATCAATAAGAAATGTCTCCCTACTGTGTTCTTGATAACAGATCAACTAAGATGCTCCAGGCTCTTCCTGTTCTTAAAGTTTGGTACTATTCTCCATCTCATCAATGAGTTTAACAATATGTTAACTGAAGGCATGCAGGTTGCTAGCTTATCCCACCATCCCTGTAACATTCCAACATCTGGAGGCAAAGGAAGACTGATGTGTTATCTAAGACTATTATTTTCAAAGCATGTCTGCATCTGGCTTTGCTTCTCCCCTCATGGATGATTGAAAATCCATCCCGTTGAAAGTGAGTTGTGCATGCTAATATTATGTATTTTTAGAAAACAGGTGTTTGTTGTTTTGCAGAGAGTGAGCTATAATCTGATATCCATTTATTTGAAGCAGTACAGTTTATTTCTATTCAATGACTCATAACAGAAAATGGAAGCAGCAGCTAAGGATGGGATCATGGCTGTGATTGCCTAGATTCATCTCTGTGGAATTGCTACTCGAATAAATAATGGCTAGCACCTGAGAGGTATGTTCCATGATGAGCCACTCCATATTGGCAAGTGAGACTAAGACAAAGAAATTCAAGCAGGAAAATGCTTCCTTTCTAAGCAATGATCGAGCTTTCTAAATTGCTGACCCTACTAAATGTCATGACAATAATTGAGCTATGTTCTGAAAATACTCTGAAGCTGATGGCATAACCACTATACAGTAAGAGTCAAAATCCATGTCTTCCTTAAGATTAACTTTCTTCTTCAATGACAGCTTCGCTGGCGAGTGAGACCTTCCAGCTGCAGATCTGATCCAGCTATGTCTTGCTCTTAAAAACCTCAAAAAGCTCCTTAAATAGCTACCTCCAAAAATAGTAGCTCCTTCAGTTCACCTTTGACCAACACTCTGAAATGTGAGCATGTTGATTATTAGTCTATTATTTGGCCAACAGCACCAAGCCTCCAGCATGAATGGTCTGATTAAATTACATGCCTGACATATAAGTTCAGAATCATGTGCTGTAGCAGAATTAAGATGCTAATATGATGGGTTGAATTTTCCCATCTTATTGGCGAAAGGCTGGGAATCGAAAGGGCGAGCAATCAAGATTGTGGGAAGTGTTGGGAGGGGAGTTAGAATCTGTCCACCCACTATGGAAACTTGTCTGTCTTCCTGATCCTCGCGTCCTCCAAGTAAATTCCCCACTTCTGTGAGAATTGGAATTTGGAGCAGGGGTTGTCCATTCAGGTCCCCGAGCTTGCTCTGTCCTTCAATATGATGATGGCTGATCATATTGTGGCTGCAACCCCCAATATCTGACCTACCCCTGACCACTTTTGGCTATCTCGGTCAAAAATCTATGCATCTCAGCCTTAAAAAAAAAGTTACCCTTCCTCCCTTTGCTGTCTGGGGAAGGGAGTTAGAGGGCTCCATGCTATTGAGTCACCTACTCCAAAATGATGCAACAAAATCCAGTCTGGTGCCTGGCGTCCATTGAACAATAGCCCAGGTTCTTCATTGGTCACTGTTGGCAAGGGAGTGGGATTGCCATCAGCTTGCGGTCCTGGTGGCAGGATTTCAAGATCCGCTGAAAAATTCAACCCAGTGATGGATTTCCAGAAATCTCATAAAGGTACTGAAAAATCTAGCAGTCTTGCAAAGCACCTTTCGGACCACTGTTGATTTGATGACAAGTTTTCTGCACAGCCAGGATAGCTTAAAAAGTAAAGCTTAACTCTGGTTCAGTCCAATAAAATCAATTACCTAAAACAGCAATCAGTTGAATTTCCCTATTTTGTGTCTTGCTTTGCATGTTACACCAACTTTTGTGCTTGTAAGTCCTTTATCACTTGTGGGTATATTGAAAGCAAAGGAATGTAAATGGGGGTAGTTAACCACTATCAGATCAAAAAGCAGGCATTTCTTTACATAGAGGGGTAACAATGTAGAACTTACTGACAAAATGCACTACTATAAACAGCAATGTGGATTTTTGAGAAGATTAATAAGGAAACAGAGCTACAGGTTGGGGAGAGGTAATTAGAGTAAGTGGAGGATTGACTGGAATAGAGACACAGACAGAGATCTGTTCCTATTCTGTGCATTTTATGCAATTTATCAACTAAGACAATAAGTAATGATACCCGAATCAGATTTCTGGAAAAGGTTAACTAAGATCAATTAAAAATCACAAGGTAAGTTGAGAGAAAGTGAATTCACTCAGTAGAACACAGATACAGTAATTTATTTTGCATTGTCTGGTTACCACACAATCAATTCAAAACTTATATTTTCAAATGGCTCCCAAAGATAGATTAAATAGTGGCAGCTTGCTATTAACAGAGTCCAAGAGAATATATTCCATTTTAAAGGAAACGAACAAAGTAACTAATACTGCCACACAACAAATAGATTGAAACCAAAGAAAAGACATACTCACTGGATATCCCAGCCAGCACGGAAATCAAGCTTTAATAGGGCCCTTTAATTTTGGTAAAGTGACCTAAACGGATCACCTGTAGTTCGAGGCAGGTACTTTTTCACAAGCCAACATGACCTCTTTAAAAATGGCCTGAAGTCAAGTTCGCGGCACTGCAGTAACATGTGGCTGGCAGACCATAAATGGGTTAGAGGACTGGAGGTATCTGGGGTGCAGATTTTCAAATCATTAAAAGCTTCCACATCACTAAAGTAGTCCATTAAGAAGTAAATAAAGCACTGTTCGAACTGGTAAAATTAGAAAGCAGCAAAGTTGTGCTAAATCTGTCTGATCACTCCGTTAGAACATGCTGGAATCTACTGTTCCCAGTTTTGGTTGTCTTGTTATAAAAATGATAGAGGCACTGCAAAAGGTCCAAACATATTTCTGTTTGTGGGGTCTTGCACAAATTGGCTGGCTCATTTCCTACATTATAACTGATTATGCTTCAGAAGTACTCCATTAGTTATAAATCACTTGGAGGTGCCCAGTAGCCAGGAAGTGCACTATTTAAATGCAATTCCTTTGTTTTTGGTGAGGTTGACACAGGAACAGACGTAGGCCAAATAGTCTACCTGCCCTGGTTCCATAATTACTTCTATTCTTGCCTAGCAAAATCTTGTTATCTCAGACCCAACCATTTCAAGAACAAGGAAGAGGAATAGACAATATAGCTCATCGTGCATGCTCGCCATTCTAAACCATGGCTGATCTTCTATCTCTTACCATTTTCTCTCACTAATGCCATATCCCTTTCTGTCACTTAGTCTCTAGAAATCTATTGATTTTTGTCTTAAGGCTGCTCAATGATTGAGCTTCCACAGCTGTCTGTGGTAGAGAATCCCAAAGATGCAATGTCCTTTGGATGAAGAGATTCTTCTTCATCTCCACTCTTAAATGGCTTTCCCTTATTTCAGGTTTTAGTCTCTTCGGCGCGGGGGGTCTGGGGGGGTGGATGTGTGGTGTTGGGAAACACCTATCTAATTCCACCCTGTCACCTCCTGTCAGAAATATTAAATTTTAGTGAGGTCATGTCTCATTCTTTGAAACTCAGGAGAATACAGACCCCATTGTCTTTAATCTGTCCTTTGTAACACAGTTCCCAAAGGATTAATCAGGTAAACTTCCTCTATGGCAAATGTATACTTAGATAGAGACTAAAACTGTACTCCGTATTCCAGGTGAGGTTTTACTATACAACCTCAGCAAGGCATCTTTACTTTAGTCAAATCCTGTTGAAATTAATACCAATATACCATTTGTCTTTCTAACTACTTTCCTTTATTTGCATGCTAGCTTTTGGTGATTCATGGAATGGACATCCAAACCTCTATGGATATCCTCACTTGCCATACTCTCAGTATTTAAGAAATATTCTGCCTTTCTGTTTTTTTTTTCTGTCAAAATAAATATCGTCACATTTATTTACACTCTACTCCATCTACAATACCCATTCACTTGTTGTGTCCAATTCCTTGTGAAGTCTCCTTGTATCCTCCTCACAACTTAAAATCAAAATGAGTGGGAACATTATCAGCAAACATGAAACTATTAGCCCCCACATTCAAATCATTTATATGAATTGTGAATGGTTGTAGACCTGGCACTGATCCATATGGTACCCCATTAGTGGCTATCTACTATCCTGAGAATGATTCCTTTCTTCCTATCGCTGCTTTTTGGTTGTGAAATAATTTTCAACTTTAATCCATACTGGTATATTCTCTCCAATCCCACATGCTCTAGATTTATTTTCTAATCTCCTATGTAGGACCTTTTAACAAAAGCATTCTGAAAATCCAAATACACTGCATCCACTGGTTTTCCTCTCTCTATGCTACACATAACATTCTCAAAACCTTAAAGTTTGTCAAATATGAGTTTCCTCCTATAACCCCATATTAACATTGCCCAATTTTGTCATTCTTTTCTAAATGTGCAGTTATCACATCACTTGTAATAAATGCTAACACTTTCCATACTATGGACATTAAGCTAACAGATATGTAGTTATACACAATCCAGCTTCCTCCCTTCTTAAACAGTGGTGTTACATTTGACTATGAAATGTTTCCATTATTAGGGGTAGTCCAAACCATGTCATAATGTAAGATGGTCAGTAATAACTCCACTAAATAATTCAGGAGAAACATGTATGAATGATTTAGAATTAGGAATTTAGTACCATAAAAGGAATTTGAGATTACTAGCACAAATATGGTCAGGGAATCTGGACAGAAAAGGAAACCATAGAATCACAGAATCTCATCTGAAACAGGCCAATCGGCCCATTAAGCTCACACCAACCCTTTGAAGAGAATCCTACATAGACCCCACCCCTCACCCTATCCCTGTAATCCTGCAATTCCCATGGCTAACCCACCCAACCCTGCACATCCTTGCAGCCTATGTTGATATATGATAGGTGAAAGGTGATGTCGTGCATTTTTAGCAACATAGTCCAGTAGGGCTGAAAGATTTGTTTCTGGGTTGTACATTCTACATAGCCTATTAGCATTCTTAAAATCCCTTTTTCATGGAAGCGGGATTGCGTATAACTATATCTGTTAGCTTAATGTCCATAGTATGGAAAGTGTTAGCATTTATTACAAGTGATGTGATAACTGCACATTTAGAAAAGAATGACAAGATTGGGCAGTGACAACATGGGGTTAGAGGAGAAAACTCATATTTGACAAACTTTACGGTTTTGAGAATGTTATGTGTAGTATAGAGAGAAGAAAACCAGTAGATTTGGGCTAATAATGAAAATAATGTAGCAAAGGAGTTCAATTAAGTGATTAATTTTTTTAAATCCGCACTCAGTATTTTGAAAATATTGATATTTTATATGTCAGAGAAGCTAAGTGACCAGTGAAAAACAATTTGGCACTATTATTGATTGAAAACCACTATAATGTTATTTGCTGCAAAACATAAGTTCAGCCCATTTTATGAAATGCAAGTCTGGAGTTCCAGTTCTGACAAATGAGATTTAGAAGAGAGCCTGCACTGGCAATTTCCTGTGCAATTCGCTTCAGAGTGGAGACCGTGCAGATTTAATTATTGTCATTCTGACATTTAAAAAATTCATTTATTTGGAATTTTCAATGTCTTTATTTTTGAAAAAGGAGGTACTGAATTACATGTGGTTGCAAATTACTATACTAAATTTTATTAAGGGCCGAGTCTACTGGAGAAATACCTAATTTCAAAGAGAAGCTTTTTGAAGATTTATACATGAATTTTGTAATTGCAGACAAGGCATGCCCTAAAGCATTCTGCTAATTATTTCTGCATTTCCTTCCCATTATATCTTGACCAATGCATTTCTTCATAGTTCTGGCAACAAGTATGACATGTTCATTCATCTGTACTTGATTAGTGCAAAAGCATTCAAAAATGTTGAAGATAGTTAAGTACTGACAACCCTTTCCGAACTTGCACTGAATTTGCATTGTGCGCATATGAGCTAATAAATGGCTAAAGTGACACTGAATCCAGTAACTTCATTGAAGAATGCAGATAAACAGTAATTCAAATATGAACTAGAGTTGTTTACATCCTTTGATCTTAGAGATACATTTGCTTCCCTTGCTATGATTTTATAGGTATATCATACATTCACATTTCCTGTGGGATCACTAGCAGCAAATCCTGAAGTTCTGTAATAACAGTAGATGGACAAGTTGCCTGACGATGAAATTGATGAATCAGCACTTGGGGCAACCTTGAGAAGACCAGGAAGGAGGGCTTCTGGTCATAGAGTCATAGAGTTCTACAGCACGGAGACAGATCCTTCAGTCCAAACTGGTCCATGCTGACCAAAATATTCAGCCATGCTAACCCCATTTCCTTGCACTTGGTCCATATCATTCTAAACCTTTCCTATCCATGTATTTGTCCAAAAGCCTGTTAAATGTTGTTAACGTACCTGCCTCAACCACTTCTACTGTCAGCTCATTCCATATGCGTACCACCCTCTCTGTTTTAAAAAAAAAGTTGCTCTCCGGTTCCCTTTTATTCTTTTCCCTCTAACCTTAAACAGATGCCCTCTAGTCCTTGATTCTCTAACCCTGGGAAAAAGACTGAGTCCATTCACCCTATCCATGCCTTTCCTGATCTTATACACTCCCATAAGATCCCCCTCCCTCAGTCTCCTACGCTAATTTTTCCCCATTACCCTCTGCTTCCTACCATCAAACCAATTGTGTGTTTAATTTGCCAGCTCCCCTTGATTCCATGCAATCTAACTTCCCAGAGCAGTCTACCATGTGGAACCTTATCAAAGGCCTTACTGAAATCCATCTACAGCCCAGCCCTCATTAACCTTCCTGGTCACTTCATTAAAGAACGCTAACACATTTGTGAGGCATGATCTCCCAAGCACAAAGCCATGCTAACTACTGCTCATCAAATCCTGTCTTTCCAAATGCATGTATACCTGATCCCTCAGAATCTTCTCAAGTAACTTACCTACCACAGATGTTAAGCTTACTGGTCTATAGTTCCTAGATTCTTCTTCGCAGCCCTTCTGGAATAATGGCACAACATTCTCTAACCTCCAGTCTTCCGGGACCTCACCCGTGACTAACGATGATGCATAAATATCAGGGAGGGCCCCTGCAATTTCTTCTCTAGACTCTTGCAGGGTTCTCAGATATATCTGGTCAGGACCAGGAGATTTATCTACCTTCATGCATTCTAACATGTCCAATACCTCCTCTACTGTGATATGGACTGTCCCCAACATATCACCATTAACTTTCCCAACTTCCCAAGTCTTCAAGTCTTTCTCCATGATAATCATAGAGGACAAATATTCATTTGTGAACCTTGCCATCTCCTGCGGTTCCACACATAAATGTCCACTTTGGTCCTTGAAGGGCCCTATTCTCTCTTTAATTATTCTTTTTCCTTTAATACACTTAAAGAGCCTCTTTGGAATCATCTTAATCTTCTTAGCCAAGGTTGAATGGTCTGGCAACTCCAGCACCAAGTCTTAGAGTCAGCTCTTAGCAATACTTTGGAAGTGTCTGGGGACGATTGAAGTTGGAGTGAGGAATTTAGCGAGAGTTTCAGGATTTTTTATACTGATATTGCATGAAGGATAAATATTAATCAGAGCTCTCCTGCTCTTAAAACCATGCCTTTGGGTTTTTGGCCTTCAGGTGCATGGGGAGATAGCAAGGTTCAAAGTATGTATTTTTCTGAAGGCCCTTAGAGATTTTGCAAGCTGTTTTTTTTTTGTTCTTCAGGTGATTCTTTTTTGCTTTTATTTATTCTTTCATGAAATTATGCGGCTACTTTGTTAAAACTCCTTCTGAATTTGTGTGATTATAGGGGGAGTTTGGTCTTGCGCAGAAACATAATTAGAAGAATTCATCAATATCACCAATAATCATCATTATTCCATTAAACTTCAAAACAGAAGCTCAATGAAAGCACTCATTTCCTAGATTTGATGGTATTTAAATTGACACACCACAACAGGCATGACCCGGCAACCAATGACTAAATTCAAAAACTAAACTGATGTGCTTCTATATACAAAACCCTCATCCTAAATGGTTTTCTGTAGACTGGTGAGGTTACATGTTTTGCACTGGAATAGCAACTGTAACTCAACTAATTTGTGGTAAATAACAAGCTTTAGGATGTGATAACACACAAATGCAAATCATAATGAAATAAACTGTTTCACCATTAAATTACATAATTGACTGTGTTCATTCAAACACCTCCACTACTTTTTTGCCCACATAGTGACTCCTGAACTCCTTCAGCTTTAACATAAATACCCCAAATTAATCTGCAAGGACTCGATTATGCCATGTCTCTTGTGCCCTGTTGGATGAATATTCGTTTGTTAAAGATTTTAAATCTGTTTTCTCCGCTTTCAGACCCTCTTTGCAATTTTATAAACCCTCTTCCCTTATTTTTTGACTTTTTTCTTCTTTGGAGACCCTCAATCCCATTTGCAATGCTCATTTCTCTCTTCAGTCTTTCTTCTCCCTTTCCAGCTCCTCTCCTCTCTCTTTCTGATCCTCTCTCCATTCTTCAGCCCCTCACTCCCCTTTTGCAGCTCACTATAAATCCATCAGCAGCAAATATAGGAGAGAACCAGCCAGTGTTTAGTGGAGCTGATCCTCAGTGTCTCTAGTCAACCACCCCGTGGTTAGATTTTCCAGGGCAATTTGTAGATTTCATAGGCAGTTCCAACCACCACTCTTTTGAATATATTAAGACACTGAAAGACAGGACTTTCGTTGAAGAACAAAAAGATAACACCAGAACCTATTCTGATTTGAAGTGCTACTGCAACGTTACTGAATTGTGAAGATTAGAAACAGGAAGTTGTGGCAAACAGAAAGAGGAAGTTGATGCAAGCGCTGAATTTAACAATTCAGCAATAAATGTTACATGTCATTATGGCAGTGATCCTTTTTAGTACCTGCTGTAACTTGTATTTCAAAAATGGCAAGAAGTTCATGTAATGTGTGTCATGTACACAATATTATTACTGAGTGCATTAATAAATCTCAGCATAATTGGATTTTAGACAAAAATGTGTTACATTTACTGATTTTTTTTTCCCAGTGTAAAAGCGAGAAGACTGAGAAGTTTGTATTTGAGTGAGGCCCTACTTATTCATTTAATCTTCATTCATCATAAGAACGTTTGAATTTATACAACCTATATTGCAAGAAGCAGGTTTGTTATGGAATCATAGAGTCATAGAGATGTATAGCATGGAAACAGATCCTTCCGTCCGACTCCTCCATGCTGACCATATAACATTTTTTGAGGGGTTTTTTCATTCGTTTGTAGGCAGTGGGTTTCACTGAGTAGATTAGCAGTTATTGCTCCTTCCTAATTGTCCTGAGAAAGTTATAGTGAGCTGCTTTCTCAGACCACTGTCATCTACATCAGGTAGGCATATTACAGAATGGTTAATGAAGTTGCATAGTGGCTCAGTGGTTAGCACTGCTGCCTCACAGTCCCAGGTTCGATTCCAGCCACGTGCAACTGTCTGTGTGGAGTTTGCACATTCTCCCTGTGTCTGCGTGGGTTTCTCCGGGTGACCTGGTTTCCTCCCACAGTCCAAAGGTGTGCAAATTAGGTGAATTGGCCATGCTAAATTGCCCGCAGTGTTAGATGCATTGTCAGAGGGAAATGGGTCTGGGTGGGTTACTCTTCGGAGGGTCAGTGTGGACTTGTTGGGCCGAAGGGCTTGTTTCCGGACTGTAGGGAATCTAATCTAATCTAAAAGAGAATATCAGAATCTAATCTAATGACATTTTAATGGTAGATTGAGGAATGATGTCTTAAATGTTTAATCGTGTAATTTCAAAACACTTATTGATGTTATTCATATTAGATCTTTTAAGTCCTGTAAATGCCCTTTCTTCAACATTTGTAACTGACCAAACATTCCATTCACCCCACCCTTCACTCTTCCATATCCTTCAAGCCAGTGTGTGTTATTGAAGAGAGGAGACCTTCAGGATTTGTGCTTTGACTTTCTTTTGCTGATTTTGAGTTTGTAGCAGTAATGAATTCTGTATTCAGCAGAAAATAGCTGCAGAAACTCAGCAGGTCTGGCAACTTCTGACCAAGTGTGACTGGACCCAAAATATTGACTCTGCTTTCTCTGCACATACACTGCCAGATCTGCTGAGTTTCTCCAGCTATTTCTGTTTTTGTTTCAGGTTTCCAGTGTGTGTGTGTGTGTGTTTTAAGGACACTGTTGTTGGGGAGTTGCAAAAGTTATTGGGATTCAAAAGAAACTGGTATTGGGCTTTTCCTATGCATTCATTGGCACTTGAGGATCTCTTAGTGATCAGCTTGCCATTATTCATTGAGGCTATCATTCCAATGCTCATTTAGCTGGGGCACAGTGTGGAGAAGGAACATAGATAGCAGAGAGGGAGGAGCAGGAGTGCCCTCGATTGGAGGGCATACCAGCTGGGTATATTCAGGGACCACTTTTTTTTCTTAACTCCATGCTTACCTTCAACTCAACCAGGAACAATGTCTGAAACAATTATGATTCACCATAAAGATGATTAATGACATATGCCAAATCTTTTAACTTGATTGTAGCTGCACAGAGGGCAAGTACAGTGTTAACAACAGCTACAAAGATCTCTGTGGTCTTCGGTTTGTATGCCTGCAGCTCCTTTCAGACTGGGGTTGGTAGCCTCACCAACCTCTCCAAATTTGCTGTGCTTTGCTGCATCAGGAAAGTGACTGAGGGCCAAAGAGAGGGGGATTCATAATCTATAATTAGAGAGAAAAACACTTGGATTTGCTAGTGTTGACATTCCCAGTGGAGTAAGAAGCATTGACTGCATATGGCTCTGTGGGGAACCATGATTCAATGAGAGGAGATACTGAAAATGTAAGGGGTAATGCTCCCTTATCTTGTCATGTGTAACATGGTAGGTGAACATGCACAGGGTATTATGCTGGTGGATGTTCACTTTCCTGGCAACGGACTCAATGCTTTCATTCTGTATCAGTCCCCAATTTCTGATATTCCAGTCATTACAACGAGCCAGGAGATGACTGCTTGGTGGCAGGACTATCTGCAGTACAGTTGAGCAATGCCCATTCATCTGCCACGTAGCCATACATGAAGACCTGGCACAGAGGGAGAGTCATGCTGGCACCAGGAAGGTCATGAAATAAACCATCCATATTCTGAATTAATGGCTCTGGATTGAGCATTACTCAGGGGTTACTCTACAGCAGTCTCCTGGGTGTGTCTCCAAATTCGTGGCGGTCTGCTGCAGATTAGTTCTTATGAGGGCATAAGCCTTGCCACAAAGACCTCATGAGATAGAGGTTAAGGTGGAAAGGAGGAGGTATCCTGGACTCTCTTGTTGTGTATTCTGCTTGCATGTGGACCATCACAATCTACTTACTCTAAAATGATCTGTCCATCATTGCCGCTTCAGAATTCATTAGCTTTCCACCAACTAATTGTCCTCCTGGGTATAATTCTGAAATAAAAAATGCCTGACAACAAAAAAAATCATAATTTTATCCATCAAAATTCCAATAATTCTCAGAAAATTGCATTATTCATCCTTATCCATTCCCTTAGGGTTCCTCTGGTGGCTTTCTTTGCATCTTAGCACTGCTGTGTAGCTCTTCATTAGTGTCATCGAGTCTTAGATGCCAACAGCACAGAGACAGGCCCTTTGGCCCAAACTGGTCTCTGCCGATCAAATGTGGTTGTAGTATAGCTAATGGAAGACTGCTGGCTTCCATTGGGAGGGCATTGTGGGTGTCCTTAAAGGCTGATCTTCATGCATCTCCAGACCTTAAAGGCTTCAGACTGCTCCACCTCAGCACGCTCGTAACAAGCTGATTGCTGGATAAAAACATGAGCACTGCAGCAAACTGATAGTGGTCACAGCATGAATGCCACTCTCTTGCAAGAGTGCAGAGGTTCAATTTCCATGGATTCACAGATCCTCCATTGAGGCAATGCTGACTGTAGTACAGCTTGCTGGATTGTTGTGGAAACTCACTAGCCCCTCTGAGCATTAAGATCAATAAAGACAGCACTCTGAGCCTGTGTGGCACCAAGTTGTGCTTGATTGGCAACCAGCATGGATCACATTGACCTTGAAATCTAAGATTTCGCTAAAGTACTGCAAAATTGGCCACCAGGTGTTGCATCACAACTGGCTCTATCAGTGCTATCATGGACTTGGCCACCACTTCTGCAATGAAAAGGATAGATCCCAAGCTCTGTGTGAATCCATGTGCAATGCTGGGGCTGGATTCCTCATGCTCCTTGACAGTAATGAGGTTCTGTGGTGTGGTTGCCATAACTATTAGCATTGTCCTACATACTGGTCCTTCAGGGTCTCCATAGTAGCCACCTGTCCTTTTTCAGCAGAACTCTCCTGCAACCTCAATCTCTAGAGAAATATTACATGTGCAAACCTTTGCCCATGGCTCATTTGCAGCTCCTCATGCTCAGTGATCTACCCCATGCTGATCCTAATCTTCATACCTGATTAATTAATTGATGATGCTTCTTGACCAGATGTCTGCCGTTGCTCCCACTATTTATTCAGAGGTTGTGTTGGCTAAGCTGGAGCCAGGTCTTGGATATCCTAACGCATGAATACAGTGGAGTAACTGTTTGAATGGAAAACAAGAAAATGTTTGTCGTACCATCTGCAATCCGCACCTCATGCCAGCTTGCAGGTTGAGGATGCTGGGATTTGAGAAGGTGCAAGTGAACAAGGACTGCTTCAGTACCTGAGACTTCACAAATGGTGGGTAGAACATAGAACAGGCAGCACAGGAACAGGCCCTTTGGCCCACATGCCTGCGCCGACCATGATGCCATTCTAAACTAATCCCATCAGCCTGCACATGTTCTGCATCCCTGTACTAACCACCTGTTCATGTGTCTGTCCAAATGTCTCCTAAACATTGTTGTCAAATTTGCTTCTACACCTCCTCTGGCAGTGTGCTCTAGGCACCTCCCGCTCTCTGTGCAAAAAACTTTCCTCGCATATCTCCTTTAAAACATTTCCCATCTCCCCTTTAAATCTATGCCTCCTCATATTTGGCATTTCCACTCTGGGAAAAAGACTGATTATCCACCCAATCCATGCCTGTCATAATATTTTATGCTTCTATCAGGTCGCCAGGCAGCTTCTGTTACTCTAGTGAAAAACATCCAAGTTTGTTCAACTTCTCCCTATAGCTAATATGCTGCAATTCAGGCAACATCCAGTAAACCTCTTTAAACCCTCACCAAAACCTCCACATCCTTCCTATAGTATGATGACTCGAATGGCACACAATACTCCAACTGTCTTATACAGTGACCTCATAACTTACCAACTTTTATATTCAATACTTCACCCAATGAAGGGAATCATGCATTTTCTTTTATGTCACCACTTTCAAGGAGCTATGGACTTGGACCCCAAGATCCCTCTATATATCAGTCCTACTAAAGGATTGCTATTTGCTATTTATTTACTTTCCTCTTGTATTTGACCTCCCAAAATTCATCACTTCACTCTGTCCAGATTAAACTCTATCTGCCATTTTTCCACCCAACTTTGCAACTGATCTGTATCCTACTGGATCCTTTGACAACTTTCCTCACTATCCACAACTTCATCAATTTCACGTTGTCTGCAAACTTACTAATCAGACCACCGATAGTTTTATGAAAATGCTGAATCTTGTGCAATTATCAGTGAACATTCCCACTTCTAAGCTTAAGATAGAGGGTAGGTCATTGATGAAGCAGCTGAAGATGGTTCAACCTAGGACATTACACTGCAGAACTCCTGCTATGACATCCTGAGTCTGAGATGACTGACAATTACGACCATCTTCCTTTATTCCAGGTGTGACTGCAACCAGTTTTCCCCCCAACCCCCACCTGGTTTCAATTAACTGTAGTTTTGCTCATGCTGCTTGATATCAAGGGTAGTTACTTTCACCTTATTTCTGGACTGTAGGTCTTTTCTCCATGATTGAACAAGCATTATCCTGAGGTCCGGAGCTGAGGGCCCATGTAAAAACCTTAAAGTTGGCGAGCAGTGACTAGTAATGTTACTTCATTATTTTTAAATAAGCGAATGTAGTTCTATTGATAGAGAAAGTATTGTGTATGAGAAATACATTAATCTCAGCCCTTAAGACACTGTATGATAGAGGGACACCATTGAGAATAACAGACTTAGTTGTTGCCTGCTGTCAATACAACACCACATGAGCATTTCAAAGAGATTTCTATAAAGTAAGAAAATAATCTAGCGATATGTAATTGTATATTTTTCATTCCTTGAGAGTTTTTGTCCCTCCATCGATAAATGCATTAGCTTTCTAAGGTATGCTTTCACAGTAGTAACCCAAATGATTAATTATAGTTATGTAATCCTCCATAAGGAATGTCACTTGGTTATTTGACTGAAGGGAGCATCAGGTAATAAAGTTGCACAGAGACATATCCAATAGGTGCTGCAGCATAGTAACATAGTAGTGCAAGCAGATTGATTCCCTCTTTGTAGTCTAAAGGATACTGAGATCAATTGTTCACCTCCAACATTATTCCAACTGCGCGTCGATAAAAGTTTGCATTTTCCTGTCTTGCATGACTCAGCTGTTTGTTGGGTACTCTCACTGGGTCATCATATGTGATTATAGTTGGATGGTTGATGGATGGCTACAATGATTGACTCAGCGGGTTGGAATAACTTGAATGAGGGGTCATACCATGTGTGGCACTTCCAGCTGTGAGAGGTGGGTGAGTCTGCCTTGGCTAAGATTAACACTTCATTATTACTGTAGTTCTAATGACAGAGAAAATGCTGTGTATGAGAAATGCATTAATCTAGCCCTTTATGCACTGCATGATAGAGGGACACCATTGAGAATAGCAGACTTAGTTCTTGCCTGCTGTCAATACAACAACACATGAGCATTTCAAACATAGATTTCTGTGCAGTTTTCTTCACTGGGGAATTTCTGTTTTAGTTGCCATGGTGTGTTGTGCTTTGTTTTCAAACTGGTTTCTCCCTGCTGACTAATCTTGGTCTCATGAATGCTGTCTATAGTATAGTGGGTTCTTTTAAACCAGACTCAAAACACAGAATAATGTACAATTGAGATTTAATTCAGACAAAAATGTTTCGCTCCACAGCACACCCAACTGTGTGCTGGTCTGGTGCTAACTCATTATAACTTAAAGAAAATTTATAGAATTGCACAATGCAGGAGACCATTCAGTTCATCATGACTATACTGGTTCTTTGAAATAGCTATCCAAAAGTCTCATTTAATCTTTCTTTTCTGAGAATCCTGCAGAACGTTTCAAATCCTTAATACACAGTACTCCATTTTCTTTAGATGTTTCCTATTGAATGCACTTCTGTCACCTTTTCAGCCAATGCATTCCAGACTGTGACAACTTACTGCATAAAACTTATGCTCTCTTTAAGCATTAATCACCACTGTGTCTTTTGCCAATTACTTTAAATCAGTATCCTGTGGTTACTAACCCTCCTGACAGTGGAAACAGTTTCTCCCTGTATATACTTTCTCAAAGCCCTTCAAATTGTAAACACATCTGTTAAATCTCCTCTTAACCTTTTCTACTCTAAGGAGAATAATCCCAGTTTTTCTCATCTCTCCACATTGTACTCCAGAGTATTCTTAAAGTATTAATGTAACCTTTCACACATCACTTCTGGTTATCTCACCTAAAGATTATATTGAACAATGATAGGCTATTCCAAAGTGGTGGCATCACAAGTGAGATCAAGTCTATTGTTGTACATCTTGATTTGTCTGATTTTTCACAAGTTCCATGAAAAGGGAATTGGAATGGAATCATGTATTTTTCTCTTTCAGCTCGCAGGCAGTGAAGCTAATTGCAGTACATCAGAGCTAATGATCACCATCTGTTGTGGATTTATGACAATTCAAGTCTTTATGGCTCTATTCTACACTACCATATTTACTGTGGCTTATTGGGGAGACTGCATATTTTGTGTACTGCTATTGTAATAAATATATTCAAACGATAAAAGCCAAGGATATGAACTCAATAAGATACAGAGAAACCCATTAATCCAGATGACTGAGTAAGCACATAAGTTCCAATCAGGAAGTCTCAAAATGAAGATTCACTGAAATCGTATTGGTTTTACAAAAAATACAATATACAACAATACAATACAGCACAGGAACAGGTCCTTTGGCCCATCAAGACTCTGCTGATTCCTAATCCTTATCTCGGCCCACTACTTATTGCCTAGATGTTGTTTCTATCCCTCTGCCTCTCATTGAAGTGTCTACAAACATATGCATTGAACGTTGCTAATGTGTCTGTTTCCACCATCTGCATTCCAGGCATCCACCACCCTCTGTGTGAAACATTTTCCCTACATTTCTTCCTGAAACTTTTGCCCCTCTCGCCTTGAACCTGTTCCCACTTGTAGTTAACTTTGCCGCCCTTGAGTAAAGCCTCTGACTATCCACCCTGTCTGTGCCTCTCATAATTTTGTAGACCTCTCTCAGGTCGCCCCTCAGTCTCTGTTTTTCCAATGAAAACAATCCAAGTGAATCCAAACTCTCCATATAATTAAAACCCTCCAGACCAGTCAACATCCTAGTAAACCTTCTTTGCACCCTCTCCAAAGCATCCACATCCTTCTGGTAGTGCGGCAACTAGAACTGCATGCAATCTTCCAAATGTGGCCAAACTGGAGTTTTGTATAGCTATAACATAATGTGCCAACTTTTATATTCAATGCCCTGATTAATGAAGGCAAACATGCTGTATGCCTCCTGGGACCTTCCCGTGCCATTGCAAGAATCGCAAAACCTGCGCCCACACTGCCCCCCCCTCATCTCCGTCCAAGGGCCCAAAGGATTCTTCCACATCCTACAGAAATTTACCTACACTTCCACACACACCATCTACTGCATCCAATGTGGTCTACACTACATTGGGGAGACAGTACTCCAACTTGTGGATCATTTCAGAGAACATCTCTGGGACACCCACCAACCTCACTGCCCTATGGCTGAACACTTTAACTCCCCCTCCCATTCTACAAGGACATGCAGATCCTAAGCCTCCTCCATTGCCAAACCCTAACCACCCAACCCCTGGAGGAAGAACGCCTCATCTTCCGTCTTGGGACCCTCCAACTACACGGGATCAGTGTTGATTTCAACAGTTTCCCCATTTCCTCTCACCTCACCTTATCCCAGTTCAAACCTTCCAACTCAGCACCACCCTCTTGAATGGTCCCACCTGTCCATCATCCTTTCCACCTATCTACTCTACCCTCCTCTCTGACCTATCACTTTCACCCCCACCTTCATCTACGTATCGCATTCCCAGATACCTTCCCCCCCCTCCCATTTATCTCTCAGCCTCCTTGGCCAACAGGCCTCATTCCTGTTGAAGGGCTTATGCCTGAAACGTCGACTCTCCTGTACCTAGGATGCTGCCTGACCAGCTGTGCTTTTCTAGCATCACATTCTACGACTCTGATCTCCAGCATCTGCAGTCCTCATTTTCTCCCTCTTGACCATCCTATCCACCTGTGTTGCCACTTTCAGGGATCTGTGGACCTATACACCCAGATCCATCCATAGTCTCTGATGGTATTCCGAAGCTTATTAATTATCAGTATTTGCACATGCTTGCAATGTGAAAATTCTGACCTGAACTGTATCACAAAACATAACTGATGACAGAGTGGCTGTATCAGCAATGACAAATCAGACATAGGTGGCATGGCGTGTTTAACATGAAAGAAGTGAAACAGTAGGTCAAAGATTTTTTTATAGCAGTGACCAATCTTTGTTCCAATGTGGGTCTCTTGTTGGCAAATTATGTCACTGGTTGGATGGTAGAACATCCCATCAGGTTTTTTTTGGTTATTGATAGACCATCAACATTAAGTTGTAAGATTTACATAATTGCCATGAAGCCAGAGAGTTGCTCAGTGTTCTGGCTGGCGATTCTAGGGGCACTGGGATTCTGCAAGGGGGCATTTTTGGAGTCCTTAAATGTCTGTGCATACATCTAGCGTTGAGCATCTCATGACACTCAACTGAACGCTACAGTGTGCATCATAATTGGAAGCCTCTACTCTCCTGGTCTACTGTCCCCACCACTTCTACTAAATGATAAAAACCAATAAGCTGGTTGAGAACTCACTTTGCACTTCATGAGATGTCCAGTGTAGGTACTGCCATGTTCAAGTTAATTTCTTGTGGGGCAACCTTTCTAAGCAGGATTAGTGGCAGACATCCTTCAATTCAAGGGATGGGAAACATGGGAAGTCCTTGTGACATACCCTATTCATAGAATGGTAGGCTTTGAACCCCTTCGGCAAGAGTGGTCCTTGTTAAGCAGGTTCAGGACAAGCCAGGTTCCATGCAGAGCCAGCCTCCATGTCTCGTGCTTTCGTATGAGCCCATTATGCACGTATGAAGAGATACAAACAATCTTACACGTTCTCATGGAATGTCACTTCAACAGACTAAGTACTGGACTAATCACCTCAAACTCAGCAAATGAGGAGGCTATGCTTGTTGCTGGGAATTTGAAATGACTGAATAAATACATTTTCATCAGTTCTTAAACTTTCAGCAATTGTTGAAGGAATGGATGCAACCTGCTAAACAATTGCAAATGTCATCAAATAACTTTAATAATATTTATAGTGGTGTATAGTCAATATGGGTTCATCATTCAATGAGATGCCATAACTCTACATCCCTCCTAAAGGAAGAAGCTGCATTGAATTGGTGTGAGCTTTGAGTCAGAAGGTTACCAGTTCAAGTTCGACTCCAGAGACAAGTTGTGCCTGTGATTCAGATTGCATTTTACATGCAACAATATAATGTATAGTTCATACTGTCCCTGTAATTTTCTACTTAGAGTCATAGAGATGTATGGCACAGAAACAGACCCTTCGGTCCAACTCATCCATGCCGACCAGATATCCCAACTTAATCTAGTCTCATTTGCCAGCACTTTGCCCATATCCCTCTAAACCCTTCCTATAAATGCTGTTAATGTACCAGCCTCCACCACTTCCTCTGGCTGCTCATTCCATACATGCACCATGCTCTGCATGAAAACGTTGTCCCTTACATCCCTTCTAAATTTTTCCCCTCTCACCCTAAACCTACGCCCTCCAGTTCTGGACTCCCACACCCAGGGAAAGGACTTTGAATATTTATCCTATCATGCCCCTCATGATTTTATAAACCTCGATAACGTCACCCCTCAGCCTCCGCGCTCCAGGTAAAACCTAGCCTATTCAGCCTCTCCCTGTATCTCGAATTCTCCAACCCTGGCAACATCCTTGTAAATCTTTTCTGAACCCTTGCAAGTTTTACAACATCCTTCTGAGAGAAGGCGACCACAATTGCATGCAATATTCCAAAAGTGGCCTAACTAACATCCTATACAGCCGCAATATGACCTCTCAACTCCTGTACTCAATACTCTGACCAATGCCTTCTTCACTATCCTATCTACCTGCAACTCCACTTTCAAGGTACTATGAACCTGCACTCCAAGGTCTCTTTGTTCAGCAACACTCCCCAGGACCTTACCATTGAGTGTATAAGTCCTGCTCTGATTCGCCTTTCCAAAATGCAGCACCTCACATTTATCTAAATTAAACTCCATCTGCCACTCCTCAGCCTTTTGGACATCTGATCAAGATCCTGTTGTATGACACCAAAATTGGAGGTGTAGTAGACAGCGAAGAAGGTTACCTCAAGCTTACTAATTATATCTCCTATGTTCACATCCAAATAATAGATAAGTGATGAAAAGGAGTGGACCCAGCACCAATCCTGGTGGCACTCCACTGGTCACAGGCCTCCAGTCTGAAAAACAACTCTCCACCACCTCCCACTGTCTTCTACCTTTGAGCCAGTTCTGTATCTAAATGGCTGGTTCTCCCTGTATTCCATGAGATCTAACCTTGCTAACCAGCCTACCATAAGGAACCATGTCGAATGCCTTACTGAAGTCCATATTGATCACGTCCCCCGCTCTGCTGTCATCAATCCTCTTTGTTACTTCTTCACAAATTCAGTCAAATTCGTGAGACATGATTTCCCACACACAAAGCCATGCTGACTATCCCTAATTAGTCCTTGCCTTTCCAAATACATGTAATTCCTGTCTCTCAGGATTCCCTCCAACAACTTGCCCACCACCGATGTCAGGCTCACTGGTCTATAGATCCCTGGCTTATCCTTAACCACCTTTCTTAAATAGTAGCATCACGTTAGCCAAGCTCCAGTCTTCTAGCACCTCACCTATGACTATCGATGATACAAATATCTCAGCAAGGATCCCAGCAATCACTTCCCTAGCTTCCCACAGAGTTCCATAGTACACCTGATATCCAGCACCTCCTCCTCTGTAATATGGATGTTTTTCAACATGTCACCATCTATCTCCCTACAATCTATATCTTCCATGTTCTTCTCACAGTAAACACTGATACAAAATATTCGTTTAGTATCTCCCCCATCTCCTATTGTTCCACACGTAGGCTGCCTTGCTGATCTTTGGGGGACCCTATTCTCTCCCCAGTTATCCTTTTGTCCTTAATATATTTATAAAATTCCTTTGGATTCTCTTTCACCCTATTTTCCAAAGCTATCTCATGCCCCCGTTGTGCACTCCTGATTTCCCTCTTAATTATACACCTACTGTCTTTATACTCTTCTAAGGATTCACTCAATCTCTGCTGTTTACTCCTGACATTTTCTTCCTTCATTTTCTAACCAAACCCTCATTTCTTTAGTCATCCAGCATTCCCTATACCAACCAGCCTTTCCTTTTCACCCTGAACAGGAATATACTGTCTCTGGACTCTTGTTATCTCATTTCTGAAGGCTTCCCATTTTCCAGCCATTCCTTTACCTGCGAACATCTGCCCCCAATCAGCTTTCGAAAGTTCTTGCCTCATACCGTCAAAATTGACCTTTCTCCAATTTAGAACTTCAACTTTTAGATCCGGTCTATCCTTTTCCATCACTGTTTTAAAACTAATAGAATTCTGGTCGCTGGCCCCAAAGTGCTCCCCCACTGACACCTCAGTCACCTGCCCTGCCTTATTTCCCAAGAGTGGGTCAAGTTTTGAGGAGAAAGTGAGGTCTGCAGATGCTGGAGATCAAAGTTGAAACTTTATTGCTGGAACAGCACAGCAGGTCAGGCAGCATCCAGGGAACAGGAGATTCGACGTTTCGGGCACAGGCCCTTCTTCAGGAATGAGCAGAGAGTGTTCAGCAGGAGAAGATAAAAGGTAGGGAGGAGGGACTTGGAGGAGGGGCGTTGGAAATGTGATAGGTGGAAAGAGGTCAAGGTGAGGGTGATAGGTCGGAGTAGGATGGAGGCGGAGAGGTCAAGAAGAAGCAGGTCAGGAAGGCGGTGCCGGGCTGGAGGGATCCGGCTGAGACAAGGTGGGGGGAGGGGGGATGAAGAAACTGGTGAAGTCCAAATTCATCCCCTGCGGTTGGAGGGTTCCCAGTCGGAAGATAAGACGCTCCTCCTCCGACCGCCGGGTTGTTGTGGTTTGGCGGTGGATGAGTCCAATGACCTGCATATCCTCGGTGGAGTGGGAGGGGGAGTTGAAATGCTGTGCTACAGGTTGGTTGGGTTGGTTCGTCCGGGTGGCCCAGAGGTGCTCTCTGAATCGCTCCGCAAGTAGGCGGCCTGTCTCCCCAATATAGAGGAGGCCACACCGGCTGCAGCGGATGCAGTAGATGATGTGGGTGGAGGTGCAGGTGAATCTGTGGCGGATATGGAAGTTTCCTTTGGGGCCTTGGAGAGAAGTGAGGGGGGAGGTGTGGGCGCAAGTGTTGCACCTCCTGCAGTTGCAAGGGAAGGTGCCGGGAGTCGAGGTTGGGTCAGTGGGGGGTGTGGATCTGACAAGGGAGTCGCGGAGGGAGTGGTCTCTACGGAAAGCTGATAGGGGAGGGGAGGGAAATATATCCTTGGTGCTGGGGTCTGTTTGGAGGTGGCGGAAGTGACGGCGGATGATGCGCTGTACATGGAGATTGGTGGGGTGGTAGGTGAGGACCAGTGGGGTTCTGTCCTGGTGGCGGTTGGAGGGGCGGGGCTCAAGGGCGGAGGAGCGGGAAGTGGAGGAGATGCGGTGGAGGGCACCGTCGACCACGTCGGGGGGGAAATTGCGGTCCTTGAAGAAGGAGGCCATCTGTGTTGTACGTATTTTGAACTGGTCCTCCTGGGAGCAGATGCGGCGGAGACGAAGGAATTGGGAGAATGGGATGGCGTTTTTACAGGGGGCAGGATGGGAGGAGGTGTAGTCCAGGTAGCTGTGGGAGTCGGTTGGTTTGTAGTAGATGTCCGTGTTGATTCGGTCGCCTGAGATAGAAACAGAAAGGTCTAGGAAGGGGAGGGAGGAGTCCGAGACTGTCCAGGTGAATTTGAGGTCGGGGTGGAAGGTGTTAGTGTAGTGGATGAACTGTTCAACCTCCTTGTGGGAGCACGAGGTAGCGCCGATACAGTCATCAATGTAGCGAAGGAAAAGATGGGGGGTGGGGCCAGTGTAGTTGCGGAAGATGGATTGTATGTGGAACAATCCATCTTCCGCAACTACACTGGCCCCACCCCCCATCTTTTCCTTCGCTACATTGATGACTGTATCGGCGCTACCTCGTGCTCCCACAAGGAGGTTGAACAGTTCATCCACTACACTAACACCTTCCACCCCGACCTCAAATTCACCTGGACAGTCTCGGACTCCTCCCTCCCCTTCCTAGACCTTTCTGTTTCTATCTCAGGCGACCGAATCAACACGGACATCTACTACAAACCAACCGACTCCCACAGCTACCTGGACTACACCTCCTCCCATCCTGCCCCCTGTAAAAACGCCATCCCATTCTCCCAATTCCTTCGTCTCCGCCGCATCTGCTCCCAGGAGGACCAGTTCAAAATACGTACAACACAGATGGCCTCCTTCTTCAAGGACCGCAATTTCCCCCCCGACGTGGTCGACGGTGCCCTCCACCGCATCTCCTCCACTTCCCGCTCCTCCGCCCTTGAGCCCCGCCCCTCCAACCGCCACCAGGACAGAACCCCACTGGTCCTCACCTACCACCCCACCAATCTCCATGTACAGCGCATCATCCGCCGTCACTTCCGCCACCTCCAAACAGACCCCAGCACCAAGGATATATTTCCCTCCCCTCCCCTATCAGCTTTCCGTAGAGACCACTCCCTTGTCAGATCCACACCCCCCACCGACGCAACCTCCACTCCCGGCACCTTCCCTTGCAACCGCAGGAGGTGCAACACTTGCGCCCACACCTCCCCCCTCACCTCTCTCCAAGGCCCCAAAGGAAACTTCCATATCCGCCACAGATTCACCTGCACCTCCACCCACATCATCTACTGCATCCGCTGCAGCCGGTGTGGCCTCCTCTATATTGGGGAGACAGGCCGCCTACTTGCGGAGCGATTCAGAGAGCACCTCTGGGCCACCCGGACGAACCAACCCAACCACCCTGTAGCACAGCATTTCAACTCCCCCTCCCACTCCACCGAGGATATGCAGGTCATTGGACTCATCCACCGCCAAACCACAACAACGCGACGGTCGGAGGAGGAGCGTCTTATCTTCCGACTGGGAACCCTCCAACCACAGGGGATGAACTTGGACTTCACCAGTTTCTTCATCCCCCCTCCCCCCACCTTGTCTCAACCGAATCCCTCCAGCCCGGCACCGCCTTCCTGACCTGCAGTCTTCTTCTTGACCTCTCCGCCTCCATCCTACTCCGACCTATCACCCTCACCTTGACCTCTTTCCACCTATCACATTTCCAACGCCCCTCCTCCAAGTCCCTCCTCCCTACCTTTTATCTTCTCCTGCTGAACACTCTCTGCTCATTCCTGAAGAAGGGCCTGTGCCCGAAACGTCGAATCTCCTGTTCCCTGGATGCTGCCTGACCTGCTGTGCTGTTCCAGCAATAAAGTTTCAACCTGGGTCAAGTTTTGCTCCTTCTCTAACAGGTACATCTACATTCTGAATCAGAAAATTGTCTTGTCCACACTTAACAAATTCTTCTTCATCTAAACCGTTAAAACTATGGCAGTCCCAATCTATGTTTGGAAAGTTAAAATCCCCACCATAACCATCCTATTATTCTTACAGATAGCTGAGATCTCCTTACAAATTTGTTTCTCAATTTCATGCTGACTATTAGGGGGTCTATAATACAATCCCAATAAGATGATCATCCCTATCTTATTTCTCAGTTCCACCCAAATAACATCCCTGGATGTATTCCAAGGAATATACTCTGTAATGCTATCCATTATCAAAAATGCTACTCCCCCCTCACCCCCCTTTCTATCTTTCCTGTAGCATTTGTATCCTGGAATGTTAAGCTGCCAGTCCTGTTCATCCCTGAGCCATGTTTCTGTAATTGCAATGATATCCCAGTCCCATGTTCCTAACCATGCCCTGAGATCATCTTCCTTCTCTGTTAGGCCTCTTGCATTGAAATAAATGCAGTTTAATTTATCAATCCTACCTTGTTATCTGCTTTTTCCCTGACTGTTTGACTCACTTCTTTTCTCAACTGTGCCAGTCTCAGATTGGTCTCTTTCCTCACTATCTTCATGGGTCCCACACACGCACCCCCCCCCCGCCAGTATATTATTCCCCTTCCAATTCAAGTGCAATCCGTCCTTGTTGTTCAGGTCACTTCTAGTCCAGAAGAGATTCCAATGATTCAGAAACATAAACCCTTCTCCCCTGCACCAGCTCCTCAGCCACACATTCATTGGCTCTATCCTGCTATTCCTAACCTCACGAGCTCATAGCGCCGGGAGTAATCCAGACATTACTACCCTCAAGGACCTTCTTTTAAAATTCCTGCCTAACTTTCTGTATTTTCCCTCAGGATCTCATTCTTTTCACTTCCTATGTCATTGGTTTGAATATGTACAATGACCTCTTGCTGGGCCCTCTCCCCCTTGAGGACATTCTGAACTCTCTCTGAGACATCCTTGATCCTGGCCCAAGGGAGGCAACACACCATTCTGATTTTTCACTGTTGGCTGCAGAAATGTCTGTCTGTGGCTCTAACTAGAGTCTTTATCACAGCCAATCACTTGGAACCCACTGTGCCCTTGATTACATTTGAGCCAGTCTCGTTGCTTGCCACTGTTTTAATAGAAGTTTATTTACATTTATATAATTATCAGTCTCTTGAACATGGGAATTATGATGTTATCTACACCTGTCAGTTCAATTCCCATCTGACAATCCACTTATTTGTTATGCTTCATATAATGTAGTCATAATAAACTAAACCATTCTTGAACAGTGCACACTTTATCCAAGGCTGGAATGTATCAATTACCTTTATGTTATTTGCGTAAAGCAGTCTTATCATCATGGGCCAAGATTTCCCTTGTATATTTGTGATGTATTCCTCTAATGTTCTTTACGGAAAAATATTTGCGATGTATTTCTGTAATGTTCTTTATGGAAAAATTACCTGATCTGGTCTATGTATGACTCCAGATATACAGCAAAGTGGTTGACTTTTAAATACCGTCTAAACTGACTTAGCGAGCTACTCAATTGTCCACTTTTGTTTGCCATTTATATAAATAATTTGGATGAGACTATAGGAGGCATGGTTAAAACGTTTGCAATGACACCAAAATTGGTGGTGTAATGGACAGTGAAAGTGATTTATCTAAGATTACAAAGAGATCTTGATCCATTGAATCAATGAGCCAAGGAGTGGCAGATGGAGTTCAATTTGGATAAATGGAAGGTATAGCATTTTGGTAAAACAAACAAGGGCAGGTCTTATACATTTAATGGTAGGGCCCTGGGTAGTGTTGTAGAACAGAGAGACCTTGGGATTCAGGTAGATAATTCTTTGAAATTTACATCACAGATAGACAGGTTGGTTTAGAAGACATTTCAGCACGCTTGCTTTCATTGCTCAGGCCTTTGTATATAGGAGTTGGGACCTCATGTTGAGGTTGTATGAACATTAGTGAGGCCCCTCTGGCCATAGGACAGTATGCTGAGAAACTCCTGCAGTGACATCATGGGACTGAAATGAGTAACCTCCAACAATCAAAGCCATATTCCTTGGTGTTGGGTATGACTAACCAGTGGAGAGTTCATCCCCTGATATCATTGACTATAGTTTTGCAAATGTGTTCTTGATGTCATGTTCAGTCAAATGTTGCCTTTTATGTCAAGGGCAGTCACTGTCCTTTAAGCTCTGGAGTTTGGTTGGTTTGTCGATGTTTGAACCAAGGTGTAATGAAGTCAGGTGTCGAATTGTACTTCTTGGTAGCACTTGACACTTCTGACTAAAAATTGATCCAAACATTCCAGTTTTATCTTTTGCTCTGAATGTCCCCAGTTTTTGAAGATTGAGATTGTTGTTTAGTTCTTTAATTGGTCTACCACCATTCATGTGGCAGGACTGCAAAGCTTGGATCTGATCTGTAGGCTATGGGATCACTTAGCCTTCCCAATCGCATGCTGCCTTTTCAATGTTTGGCAGCCATAATTGCTGCATGACTTACATGTCAATGACATGGGCACATTAAATTGGCTGTTACTTTTCCAGTACACGCTGACACATTAACTTCTTGGAGATTGTCATTGTGAAAGGCCAAGTCTTAGACTGAAATTTGTGCTGTGTTGTGTCTGGCTGAAGTCAATGGTGATATTTTAAAGAAGACGTCCAGTTTTCTAAAAATATGTAGGTTACTGTCATGTTGTAAATAATGGTGGAGGGAATTTCATGTGAATATTTAGTTCATTTATTGATATCATACAGCATAATTTCAATGAAATGTCATGAGAAATCAAATTTTTTTTCTGAAACCTTTTCTTCTTCCAAGTACTCATGCACTTTTCTTCAAAGATCATTTGGCCTATCAAGCTTGCTCCCTCCAAGGACCATATGTACTCTTTCTTACCATGGACTCAATTCAAACTTACTTCTAATTTCCTGAGGGAAAGTTCTGTGAAATCTCTTCCTGACCCCAAAGCAAGGCTCCAGATTATCAGTGTAACCCTTCCAACCATCATCGTTCAATCTTGGGCAGTTGTTTTAATAGGATGACATTTCTTTGGTTAGTAGCAGCACTCCACAGGAACCATTTAAAAATAAATATTAAACTATCTACAATATAAAGAAGAACAAATGTCTGGCAGTGAGTTCAAGGCAAGACTTTTGTTAATGTTCAGAGTTGCTTGGGATTGGTTCACGTGGCTCACTAAATCATTGGAAACAAATTAGATCATTGCACTGTACCTGTCATTTGTTTGTCATTCTGCGTGATTCATAAATATATATAAAGTGTATGGTTAATCTCGTCACTGAATTTTCCATGAACATAATGGTGGGTTATGAAAGCCTTATTTTATGCCCATTTGAATTGAAGCCAAGATTCTAGATTTTATTCGCCAAAACTTGGCTTGTGAGAGAAGGGAGGATTTTAAACTGCAAGAGACAAGAGACAACCCAACCTAGAAAAAGCTAACCAACTACTTCAGAAAGGCTAATGCAGCCCTTAAAAATAGAGCCAAAGTCTCAAACAGCTCAAATTGTAAACTTCAACATGGTTAATATGGATACAAGTTCATTGACAGATTACATTCCAAGAAGCCATGACCCAGTGTAGCAAGCACTGCTTTACATTTGTGTTATATGGAAAATATAACTCGTATATTTCAGAGTTTGAGAGATTTTAATATTGAACAAAAAAGGTTTATCGTCCTTTTTCTGAAAAATTAGTTTTTTTTTAATGGTTTCCTGTTGTATTTCCTTCCATTCTGGAGTTTTATATTGGATCAATTAATCTACTGTTCTATTTCCTGTGGAATTATCAATTCTCATAGATGGGCCAAGCATTGTTGCATGTAAATAATAATGAAATAAAGATCTTAAATATGTAGAAGTGATAAATTTTAATCTAAATATCAAGTTTGATAGTTTAAAGACTTGCCTCTCTGACAAATGGGGAATTTAATATATTTGCATTTGATCAATTGCTGCCTTCTAATTGCTTTTAAAAAGAAATTCTAGCCTTAAGTGGCTGACTGAAAGAATCACATGACAAAATTTCGAGTGCTAAATATTGACTAAGATCCATTTCAGTAGACTACTTCATCTAAACTATAGAGTAGAATTCCCACATCTCTGCCCCACTGCTCTATCCATGCCTCTAGTTTAGGGTTTGGAGATGCCGGTGTTGGACTAGGGTGTTACGATCGAGCCCTCCACTATCACCTGATGAAGGAGCGTTGCTCCAAAAGCTAGTGTGCTTCCAATTAAACCTGTTGGACTATAACCTGGTGTTGTATGATTTTTAACTTTCTAGTTTAGGGAGTATCCCTAATGCTTATTTTACTAGTTCCAGAGCAAGAAGTGACCAGTTTCAGCTCATGTTGCCCATTGGTGCCACAGGAGTGCCTTCTACAATCCACAAACAGGTGGTATAAGCATTACCAAATCAGCCTCTTTTGCCACCTGAAACAATTTCAGATCCTTCTACAGCAGTTTAACATTTTTCCTTGTCTTTTAAAAAAATTTCCGAAAACAACTACCAACTATCAATCAAAGTAATAAAGACTAAACTGCTTCACTTAATGTTCTTGAAGAAATTTACCATCCTTATCTATTCTGGCCTGTATGTGGATCCAGAACTGAGAGCAGAGAATCAATTATTGCATCAATCATCAATTGTCAGGTATGATTTACAATATTGGCTCTGCACCCAACATTGGCTCAAGAGTGACTGAAGCATATTGATGTTCAAATAGCAATCAAACTTTGACATTCAAAAACCAATTGGCTTGGTGGACTTGCTCACAATTGTCCCAAAGTATTTGGGGAAATGGTGGCTAGGGTCCTACTGATTACTTTGGATGGGGGGAAGGCTTTTGGTTTTGGGGGCATGATTTGAAGATTTTAAACTGGATATCATCCAAACAGATGGGTTCTTGGAAATGGAAAGGGACGGTAGAACTTGAGGTCTGAAAATGGCATTGTTGCATGGCAGAAAATATTGCTTTTCCAGGATGTATTTGCCAAACAGAACTGTAAAGATGTGTGTATAGAGTCCATACAATCCATTAAAAGGAATCTTAACCAAGTCTTGAGAGGAGGGACATTTCCAGTTTTACAGAGAAAGTTATGGATGTGAACCGTCTGAGCAATCACAGTCACAGGAACTTGTTTCATTATGTTAAGTTCCAAAGGAATTTCTCAGATTTTCAGACATTGGTCAGTATTTTTTTTCTTTTGCCTCTCCCAAGTGGCAGCACAACAAGGTGTAAGTGCCCTCCATCGATTGTGACTCATCACTGAAATAACTCTTCAGAGCTGGAATACTATCACAAATCACCCTTTATTTATATATGCATAGCTTTTGCAATAGCACTGCCTCTCACTGGGTCAGGCATTCAAGGTTCAATATCCCTGGCATTCGCCCTTTGTTGGTCAGGTCTCCCTGGTTGGGTCTATTAATCTGGTCCAATCAGGGAACTTGTACTCTTTAAGTCCGGCTGGCTGCCATCGTTACAATCACTACAATCACTACAATCAACATCTACTAAGAGGCAACTAAATGCTGGCCTCACCAGTGACACCACTCCTGTGATTTTTTAAACAAAACATGATGGTGAATGGTTGAATATGAGATTATGTTGTCACAGTTAGTGGATGTTTTCATCCTTCTCTGTATATCTTCTCAGTAGTCGTTGTAAAGCTTAAGTAATTACAATATTATGTGTGCATCACTTGTATACATTCAACTTTAGAACTTTGCATTCAGGACAGAATGAACATTTTTGAATCAACATGAAGCCAAAGTCACTTTGAAAACTCAAGAGGTGTCATCTGATGGATCTTTGTGTAGAAGGGGAAAGCTGGTTGCATATTGGACTAGTAATATGGCAAATGGTGGAATTTTAATTCAATAAAAATCTATAGTAAAAAAACTTAGTTTCCTGTTGACCATGTAACCACTGTTGATTATTCTAGAAACTCATTTCGTTCATGAACATCTTTTAGGGAAGGATATTTGCTATACTTGTTTAGTCCAGACCCACAGTAATGTGATTGAGTCTTAACTGCCCTCTGGGCAATTAGGGATAGGCAACAAATACAGGCTTAGCACTCATGTACCATGAATGAATTTGAAAGAAAAGTTGCAATGTTGGTTCATAGATTTGACCTGGTGAACAAACTGAAAGAACTAATTTCTTCTTAACAAAACACACAGCTGAAGGAGTTCTTGATATCCCTCATGGGTATAGAATATATCCTCCTCCCTCTCTTTTATTCACTAAACGTGTGACCTAATCAATACAGCATGTTTTGAGTAGCGCATCATCTTTAAAGCCTGTTGTGGATCAATGCACATGTCTTGAATTCAGCATGAGTTCTGCCACCCCTTCATCAAAATGACTTAAAGATGTTGGGCACTCAATTAATAAATCTGCAATATATTAGAAAAGAGAATATTTATGAGGATTCTTTGTTGATTTGGTGAGTGCTGGGAGCTTGCTGGTTTATCTAATGCTGACTATTCCCTTCCTCCCAGTCAGGGTTTGTAAAACAACATTCCTCAAAAGTGATCCAGATACTCAGGATGATAAATCACTTTTTCAGCTGGGCTTTGGTATTCAGTGTTTTCTTGCTCTTTTAGTTGAGGTGAAGCTGTGGGCAGCTTTGACTACGATAAGGGAAAAATTGCAAAAGTGGTCTGTAAAATTCAATTTGCACTATTTTTTAAAAAAAATTAAAGGGGCACTTGGAGTTTAAAATAAAAATTATAATAAATCTTGTATTTTATTTTGTTCCAAATAAGCAAATCTCTGCCCTTTCAGCAGATTTGTTACAGAAGTTAAATGGTTGCTTTCAGTTCCACACTGCACAAATTGACTAGATGTGGAGTAAGTTGCCCAAGGAAGATTTACTTAGGATAGGTTAAGATGTTTATATACATAAATTCATTAACTGGATGTTTGCATCACTGACATGGCCAGCATTTATTGCCCATCCTGGAGAAGGTAGTAGTGAGTTGACCCCTTGAACTGCTATAGTCCATGTGGTGTCGGTTCACCCAAGTTGTTGTTAGGGAAGTGAGTTTAAGGATTTTGACCCAATGGTATTTATGGAATAGATTATATTTCAAACTCCGAATGGAATGAGAACTTGCAGGGGAACTTGTAGGTTGTGGTGTTCCCATTGAACTGCTACCATTGCATTTCAAGGTCATCGTGGTCATAAGTTTAGAAGAAGCTGTTGAAGTTACTTTGGTGTGTTATAGTATTGAAACTGTACTAGATCCCACAGACCTAGTTAGTTCTGAAGCACAAGTCTCCAATACTACTGCCAGAATGTTGTCAGAACCCACAGTTCAAAGTATTCATTGCTTTCAACCATTTCTTGACATCATATGGAGTGAACTGAGGCTCAAAACTGTCATTTGGTGCCAGACTGGTGATGCTGGGAACTGAGAAGAGAGAGATAAATATTCACTAGGCACATATTACTGATAATGAATTAAAATACTTCAGCCTGTCTTTTATACTGAAGTAATGGATTCGCTAATCATTAAGGATAGGGATATTTGTAGAGCCTCCAACTTCCTTGTTTAGTTGTCCATCACCATTCATGACTGGATGTGGCACAATTGTGCAGCTGTTACGGACCAGACCAAACTCCCTTCCAATGTATCAAGGAGGTAGCCCAGACCCTAAGTTTTACCTTATTTAAAATGTAAGGTGCCATCTTCCAGATGTAACTTGATTGGTTATATTCCTTGGCTTCAAGCAAACCACACTTAACTTACTGTTAAAATACAAACAAATGAAGGAAGAAGTGGTCTAACTTTAACTCTACTGGAAAACTTAACTGAATAAAAGATTATTTAACAATGTAACATCAACTGTCCCAAGATAATATTATCCCATAAACACACCATTGGCAAAGGCAAATTTATTAACATATATTATTTTACATACAATTCTGGCAGCAGAGAGAGAGGACACCATCTTTTTATTATGGCTGAGAGAGTTCCACAGCCAACCTCAGACCCCAACAACTGCTGAAAGGGAACATTAAAAACTCCGGTTCTGTGGGAGCCTGACTCCACCCATTCATGCTGCTTGCATTGTTTCAACTTTAAAACAAAACCCAAGGCCTGTCAAACTCCTTTAATTTATCGGCTTGGAGGAGACAGCTTGGCACCTCTGAATCAAAGCCTCTTTTCAAAAAAAGACGAGGACAAAATAAACCTCTTAAAACCATAGTATTATCACATAACTTCTATCTCATCAGTTACTTAGACTTGTCTGTTGTATCCTGTGTCCAGTGCAGTCTTACCAGGTTGACACCTCAATTTTAGTTGCGCCAGATGCAGTTCCTGGCATATCCTCATGCACTTTCCATTGAACCAGAGTTGATCCCTCAGCTTGACGGTAACGATTGAGAGGAAGAAGCGCTGGGTGTGTGCCTACAGATTGTGGTTAAATACAATTCTGCTGCTACTGATGGACAACAGCGCCTTATGGATAGTCAGTTTTGAGTTGCTGGGTCTGATGAAAATCTATCACATTTAGCATGGTAGTAATGCGACATAGCACAAGGGAGGGTAGCCTCAATATGAAGATGGGACTTTGTAGAAAGAAAGACTGTGTGGTGGTCGCTCTTACCAATTCTCCTGGATAGATGTATTTATAACAAGTAAATTGGTATAAATGAAGTCAAGAGTTCTCCCCTCTTCTTGGTTCTCTCACCACTTGCCACCGATCCAGTGCAGCAGACAGGACATAGAATTAGGAATAGGAGTAGGATATCCAAGCCCTGCACCACCCTTTAAAAAGATTTATTGTTTATGGTTGATCTGGTAATGGTCTCAGTTGCATTTTCCTGACTGCACCCTGTAACCTGTGACTCCCTCATCTATTAAAATATATCCAGATCAGCCTTGAATAAATTTAAAGACCGAGCCTCCACAACCTTCTGGGTAAGACAACTCCAGTCTCTACTGAACTTTTGAGAGAAAACATTCCCCTGTCTGATAAAAGTGAACTCTTATTTTTAAACACTTTAGGTTTAGTACCATCCACAAGAGGAAATATCCTCCTTCTATTCCTCTGTATCCAGTTCCATCAATTCCAAGAAGATTGCACCTCGTTCTTCTGAACTCCAATGGATTTAGCTCCAACCTGTTCAAATTTCCTCCATATGATAAAACCATCATTCCAGGAATGAGTAGAGTGAACCTCCATTGTAATTGTAACCTTTTTTTTCAAATCAAGGAGACCAAAACTATACACAGTACTCTAGATGTGGTCTCAGCAATGCCAGGTACAGTTGCAGAAACCTTTGCTAGTTTTACATCCTTTGCAATCAATGACAACATTCTTTCTAATCATGTACCTTACCTGCATACTAACCTTTTGTGATTAATTTCCCACAACCCCCAGATCTATATTCCCTCTAATTTGTCCTCTGCTGAGCAGACCTCTGAGGTCTGTGTGTGATAGCAGCTTTCAGAATTGGAAACCAATGCATCTGCACACCGATTAGCATGCATGAACCCTCTGAGGGAACATTAACTCTGTGCCATTGAGTTCTGTAATCTCTCTTCAATTTAAATAGTTTAGCATTTTTATATCCCTTCTGCTAAAAAATGACAATTTCATATTTAGCTACTTAAATTTCATCTGCCAAAGTTTTTTTGCCTTGTTATTTAATCTGTCTACATCCCTTTGCACACTCTATACCTCATCTTGACAAGTTACTTTCCTAACTACCTTGACATCATCAGCAAATTTAGCAACCATAATTTCCATCTCCTTACTCAAGTTGTACATTGACTGTCTGTGTGGAGTTTGCACATTCTCCCTGTGTCTGCGTGGGTTTCCTCCGGGTGCTCCAGTTTCCTCCCACAGTCCAAAGATGTGCAGGTCAGGTGAATTGGCGATGCTAAATTGCCCGTAGTGTTAGTTGCATTAGTCAGGGGTAAATGGGTCTGGGTGGGTTACTGTTCGGAGGGTCGGTGTGGACTTGTTGGGCTGAAAGGCCTGTTTCCACACTGTAGGAAATCTAATCTAATCTAAATAGTTGATAATCCACCACTGATTACTTTGATACTCCATTAGTTGCAGCTTTTCAACCTAAACAAGATCCATATATCCCTATTTATTGTTCCCTGTGAGCTAACCAGTTCTTTAACCATGTAAATATGATATCCTCACACACATATGCTGTTTTCTTTTGCAGCAGACTTTGATGTAGCACCTCATCAAATACCCTTTGGAACCCAGTACAGTATGTTACATCTACCAATTTCCTTGGATCCATTGTGAATGTTCTTTTGTGAAAAAAATCTCAAAATAGATTAGTTAAGCATGAGGTCTTTTCACAAAACCAAGTTGGTGTTGCCTGATCACTGTAATTTTTCTAAGCAGGAGAAAATGAAGATTGCAGATGCTGGATATCAGAGTTAAGAATGTGGTGCAGGAAAAGCACAGCAGGTCAGGCAGTATCCGAGGAGCAGGAGAGCCAAAGTTTTGGGCTCAGGAATGATGAGGGGCTTATGCCTGAAATATCTACTCTCTTGCTCCTCGGATGCTGCCCGATCTGCTGTGCTTTTCCAGCACCTCACTTATTTCAATTTTTCTAAGCACCCTACTATAACCTCCTTAATAACTGATTCTAACACCTTCCCTTTCATATGTCTGGTTTTTTTCATTTTGGACTTTATAGACGTTTCATACAACGAATGGCTGTCTAGGCTTATTCAGAGATTATTTTAAGAATCAACCATATTGCTATGTTCTGAAATCTCACGTAAGCCAGCACAAGTAAAGATTGAAGATTTCCTTCCCTAAAGGATGTTGCTGAATCGGATGGATTTTAATGACAATTGACAGTGGTTTCTTGGTCACCATCATTGAGATCAGCTTTTAATTCTGGATTCATTAATTGAATCCATATTAAATTTGTTTTTCAAAGCTTAAATCTCTTAAAGAGATAAACCAATAGATGTGTCTCTTAGCAACATGCCAGGTCTCCTGTAGGCCTAATTGTACCATTACCAGTTAACACTTCCAGTAATTTGTAGCAACATTTTATTGAGCGGAAGGATACAAGAAAATGATTTAACTATGGAGCACAGCTTGAGATGTTTTGCTCTGGAAAATTCTGGCCAATACTTTCTGTTACCAGATGTGCTGTACATATCTGAGGTATTGCAATGGGGCTTTTGCCCAAAACATCGATTTTTCTTCTCCTTTGCTGCCTGATCTGCTGTGCTTTTCCAGCACCAGACTCTTGATGCTAATCTCCAGCATCTGCAATGCTCACTTTCGCCTGAGGTACTGCACTGTCAGTTGTGCTTTTTAAAAAGTCGAAGGAAAGGTTGTGTGGCTGCCATTTGAATGGTACTCCAGTAATAAGTGCAAGTTCTTCTATCTTCCTGCTGTTCTTCTGCTTCAGTGTTGTAGCTTGAAGCAAAACTGAGGAAAAATCCAAAGAGAACTTTCCTGTTCTGCATCAATCTACTGCCGTGGAATGTTTATATATACTGGATGGACAGATAGATTCTTGAGTCTCTTCCTAAAGAAACACATTCAATAGTTAGCACTGTCTCAGTACTCCACTCAAGTTTCTTCTTCTTTCACTCAATCTAGTTTCAGACGTACCTCAGGCAAAAGAAGAGAAATAGATCATGAGTGACCATGTTGTAAATATACCATGTTTAGGAGAAACAAATTACTTTGAAATAATGGCTTCTGACGTTTTCCAACATTGGTGGTTTGAAAGAAATTGTTTGCCATGGTTAGCCAGCAACTCCATTATTATTGAATCATGTGATTGACTGGAAGTTAAGATGTTATCTAGGTAAACTAAACATGCATGCAAAGGAAAATCTTGAAGATTGAAGTTTTAGCGATGAATTTTCCAAACCTGTTGTACCAATAATTATTGTTGTGGTTCTGTTCGCCGAGCTGGAAGTTTTTGTTGCAAACGTTTCGTCCCCTGGCTAGGCGACATCATCAGTGCTTGGGAGCCTCCTGCGAAGCGCTTCTTTGATGTTTCCTCCGGTGTTTATGTCGTGTTTTGTACAAAATACCATGCAAGGACTGCACAAAACACTATATAGGACAAACAGGAAGACAGCTAACAATCCGCATACATGAACATCAACTAGCCATGAAACGACATGACCAGCTATCCTTAGTAGCCACACACACAGACAACAAGCAACATGAATTCGACTGGGACAACACTACTATCATAGGGCAAGCCAGACAGAGAACAGCCAGGGAATTCCTAGAGGCATGGCATTCATCCACAAACTCCATCAACAAACACATCGACCTGGACCCAATATACCAACCACTACAGCGGACAGCTGAAACTGACAACCGGAAGCGGCAGTGACAGACCACTATAAACACCGGAGGAAACATCAAAGAAGCGCTTCGCAGGAGGCTCCCAAGCACTGATAATGTCGCCTCGCCAGGGGACGAAACGTTTGCAACAAAAACTTCCAGCTCGGCGAACAGAACCACAACAACGAGCACCCGAGCTACAAATCTTCTCACAAACTTTGAACCAATAATTATTAGCAAAATTAGCATAATTGATCAGAAATCTAAGCAGAGATTGATTAATGGATTGAGGCTTGAGGTAATCAATGACTTAAAATGAAGTCGAAATGTCCAGTTAAAATGATAAATGTCTACATGCTCAAATTTAAATGGATCTCAACAGATCTGGTCGCTAAGTGGTGAAATGGCAGATGCAATTTCTTATTGTGAAAGCAAAGTTTAATGGATTTGGCAGAGGGCAAGTTGACGTGGATTATTTATGTGCCAAATGGCGATTCCCAATCTGTTGAAAGCAGCAAACAGAACTTTGGGATGCATCTCAAGGGTATACCATATAAAACTGTATTCAGAACTGGCAAGACCACATCTGAAGCACTGCATGAAGCTTTGTTCTCCCTGTTTCACCTAGTATATTGAGTTGTAGGAAGGATCACAGAAAACTGCTTTATCACTTAGAGGAATAATGTATGAATAAAGATTGGCAACCGTAAGTCTTTTTTTCTGTCTTTGTTAGAATAGATGTTTTTAAGGAAAGATAGATAAACCCATGGAGAGAAGGCTATAGTGGAAGGGTTTATAAACAATGGCATGGATTAGTTGGGTCAAATAAACTATTGCTGTGCTGCCCACTTCATTTAATTTCCCCCTTTTCCAATATTTTTGGAGAGTTTAAAAACAAGGAAAAGTGGAGGGATGCTTGGTCCTTAAATTTCAACATTGACTGTAACTTTAAAAGTATTTTATTGTTTGTAAAGCATTGTGAAATGTTCCAGGCTTTGGAAAGATGCTATAAAAATGCAATTCTTCCTTTCTATTTGCTAGAATAGCTACGACTTGTACCCTCGAGCTATTGGCACATGGACCCAAGCCAAGTATTTTAAAATGAAGGTGATACACACTTTGTACATGATGCAAGTCATTCCATTCATCTAATCAAGTGGCACTCCCTCAAAATTTTTACATGAGGCTGAAGTAAAGGATTGATACATAAACAAGAGTAGGCCATTCAGCCCTTTGAGTCTGCTCCACTGGATGATAAGATCATGGCTAATCTGATTTTAACCTCAACTCTTCATTCCTGCATACCTCCAATAATCTTTCATTCCTTGCATTAATGCTACAGCTATTGGAACAGTGATGTACTTTGATAGAAAATACAACACTGTTTCGCCTTGAGCAGATGGAAATCTTGCAATGAAGAGAGTACCTCTTCAATTAACAGTTATGAAAATAATGTTTATGTTTACTGTAGAATTCTGAATTATTGTCAGTAGGCCTGTTGTTTTTCCTGGAGAAAGTGAGGACTGCAGATGCTGGAGATCAGAGCTGAAAATGTGTTGCTGGAAAAGTGCAGCAGGTCAGGCAGCATCCAAGGAGCAGGTGAATCGATGATTCTCCTCCTCCTTGGTTGCTGCCTGACCTGCTGCGCTTTTCCAGCAACACATTTTCAGCTCTGTTGTTTTTCATGTACGAATAACATCACTAGAGAAAATGATCGTCCACATTTTAGTTTGAGCTGAAAAGCTACAACCATAATGAGATTCCACAATTTCTCCCACTCTTTGTTCCTGCCGGATGCTGCAGTCTGATGCTCCTGCCATGCTTCCACATGCTCAAGCTCACAAAACAGGCAACAATGGTTGGACTGGGATTTCTCAACACTATTTGCCGATGACTACACATAGTAGATAATGACAGCAATTTCAGGTGTATGCTAATCCCTTGAGCAGGTGATGAGCGAGGAGAAAGAGTTCTTGATGTAGACAATGAGTGGGACGCTATTTTCTTACAATGAGAACAATTTTGACAGGGGTAATAATTTGTATACCCTTTCGTTCACTGTGGAAAATCAAGACTCTTTGATCTCTTTGATCTCTTTGACTCAATTTTCATGATAAAACAGGAATAAACATATAAAAGTGGAATTTATTGGCCACTTTTATAGCAGGCCGGATGGTGATGGAGGCAGATTAATTGGGCAAAAGCACTTGGATTGGATTCCTTGCCTTGGTAAATGTTCTTCAATTAAATTTGGAATGGGCTGACTTGGGAACGTCATCAACTGATGGTGGGATTTCAATTAGGCTCATTAATGAACCACTAGAGTCAATTATTTCTGAGTCCACTGGAACCTCAGAGATTTAGTGGAATTCACATCTCTCTCTTCTATCACCTGAACACTGCCCACACGAGACTGCAGCATTGGGAGAGGCTCCCTTGTAGTTAGACACTTTATGCCTGATCAAAGGAGCCAGGCTGGGAAGAGTTTACTGCCAACCCCCACCCCAGTCACATTTGCTTTGGGAACAGATGGTGATCTGAGTTGGAAGTCTCCATAGTAATATAAAAAATAGGAGCAGGAATAGGCCATTTAGCCTTCAAGACTAGTTCACCATTCAATACGATCACAGCTGATTATCCAACACAGTATCCTGTTCCCGTTTGTTCCCCACACCCTTGGATCCATTTCACCAAAAGAATGATCTCTAACTCCTTCTCATGATTTGGAGATGCCGGTGTTGGACTGGGGTGTACAAAGTTAAAAATCACACAACACCAGGTTATAGTCCAACAGGTTTAATTGGAAGCACTAGCTTTCGGAGCGCTGCTCCTTCATCAGGTGGTTGTGTGGACAACGACCTGACGAAGGAGCGGCACTCCGAAAGCTAGTGCTTCCGATTAAACCTGTTGGACTATAACCTGGTGTTGTGTGATTTTTAATTTCTAACTCCTGCTCGAAAACATTCAATGTTTTGGCCTCAGCTGCTCTCTGTGGCAGAGAATTGGAGAAGTGCATTGGGAATATCCTTTCTACATTTACCCTGTCCTCTTAGAATTTTGTTGGTTTCTATGAGATCTGCCCACCCTCCCGGCCCCCCCCAACCTTTTCAAAACTCAAGTGAAAATAGTCCTACCCGCACACACTACTCCAAGTATAGTCTCACCAAGGCTCTATATAATTGCAGGAAGACATCCCTGCTCCTGTACTCACATCCTTTTACTTTGAAGACCAGCATATGATTTGCCTTTTTTTTTTGCTGCCTGCTTACTTTCACCAACTCTTTCTGCCACTGTAGGGATTCCATCATTCTCTTTACAGCCAGCAGGTGAGACCCCCAGCGCCATGAAATCCCTCTCTTCATTTCTCCTTCTGTTCCTCATTTGGAGAAAATGCTGGAGATCAGAGTTGAAAAGTGCAGCACTGGAAAAGCAAGCAGGCCTGGCAGCATCCGAGGAGCAGGAGAGTCGATGTCTTGGGCATAAGTGCTTCATCAGGAATGACTCATTCACCGTACTTTGTTCTCTATGGATTTGTTTTGCTCTTCATCCTTAAGTCTCATTAGTTCAGAGTCCATTCCTTCAACCAATGTTTACCAAGATTCCAGAGACTCCATTATGTTTGTAATGTCGTCATTATTAATTCTAAAGGGAAAATGTGCAGCTGAAGGGCAAGAGGAAACATCTAAATAGCAGGATGCCCCTCTCCTGCAAAGTCTGAATCAAAACATGTGCAAAAACAAGCAGTTACTTGATATGTGGTCTGCTGGCTGAGAAAAACTTTACACATTGCAAAGTAGCAGCTCAGCATAAAAAATCTTGATGAAAGATCTGCACATAAACAGTGACACTGCATTCAACTATTTTGTACCAGTGTAGAGTCAATAGAGGGTCAGGCAGCATCCAAGGAGCAGGAGAATCGACGTTTTGGGCATGAGCCCTTCTTCAGGAAGGGTTCATGCCCGAAACGTCGATTCTCCTGCTCCTTGGATGCTGCCTGACCTGCTGCGCTTTTCCAGCAACACATTTTCAGCTCTGATCTCCAGCATGTGCAGTCCTCACTTTCTCCTAGAGTCAATTGAGACAAACTTCAAATAAACAGAATTCCAGTAGTACACTACTATAATATCAATACTTTATTGCAACATGCGTACCAACTAGCAGCACATAATTCATGATTTGCAGCAGTCAAATGGTTTTGGTTTAAACACAGCCAGGGCAGAATCATTCCATGATATTAAATTCAGCTGCAGACGTAAAATAAACCCATTGAAAACTGCAAGAGCAAAGACAAGGAGATTTCTCTTAAAATCGAGTGTCTTTTGAACTTTCTGCGATGTTTAAAAAGTTACAATTGATTTAAGGCAAATGTTAATTTTTCAAAATTTAGAATTGTTCAAAATTGTCCCATTCCCACCAAGCATTCATCTAAATCAAGAGGAAAAGTCAAAAGACTATCCCTATACCTTCGAAATAGAAAACCAATGACAGTTGCTGATTCTCTCCCCGAGGTATATGCATTTTGTGGGTTATCTCTTTTCTATTCCATCAACTTTCTATTCTTTCACATCCAAGTAGAGATTGTACCTCTGCCCATAGAGCACTCTAACTAAGAAAATATTATTGCTGAGCCTCTCTCATTAATTTCCCAGCAGATCATCTAGAGTTGAATTGGTGAAAAACCTGAGAGCATTTAATTCAACCTCAGCTGCAATTAGTTATAGCTCTTAAGGAAATCAGTTGGTGAACAGCAAGTGTGATCAGAAAATATTCATGGTTTGGTACAACAGCTTTTTACAGTACATAAACCCCTGGGGTCAGTTAAAGGAAGGACAACTTGCATTTATGCAGCACGTTTTGTAATTTCAGGATAACACAAAGTGCTTTACAGCCAGTGAAATATTTTTGTAGTGGAGTTACAGATGAAAATTAAACAGCTAATTTGGGGTGAGCCAGTTTTCAAAAGCAGCAATAATGTAATGACTGGTTTTGTAATATTGGTGGGAGGACAACTTTTGGTCAGAACATTGGGGCACATACCTTGTTCTTCATAATAGGATTTTAGACTGATACCCTAGAGAGCAGACAGGGCCTCAGTTGAATGTTTCATGTGACTGTTGGTCTTTCCAACAGCCTAGTTTATGTGACTAAATCTGTGGAATAGGATTTGAACCCACAACTTTCTAATGCAGAGGCAAGCGAGCTATGGCTGAAATCACAATAACAATATAAGTGTCTGAAATTGAATTACAATGCCTCGTGGGTTCAAGTCATTTCCCAACTACAGAAGTTAGTGATAGCTGTTTTTGTGGAAATACTGAATTTTAAAAGTCATTTTGATCATTGTTAAGACAGCACAATGCAGTGCCATACAATTGTGAAAATGCACTGAAACATCACTGATAAGTTGATCTATTATTTTAAACAGTATGCAAAATAAATATTAACCATATTTTGTTTGGTCTGACAGTGTCATTTAATATATTTGTATTAGTCACATGTGGCTGAGTGGAAATCAGAGGCAGCTAAATGCAATTTTCGTTATTAGATAGAAAATAGAATAATAGACGGATATTGGTCATGTGATCTCAACCCTCATATTTCCATGGTGATTCCCAGTTAATATTCCCGTGCCTTTGTTAGCAAACAGAGTGATGAAGAACCAAGTGTACAAGCTTTTTTCTGAAACTGTTGTGAGTATTTTGTGTGTGTGTGTGTGTTCTGTAAAACCAATGCTTTTAGTTAAGATGATGTTGCAATAGCCAAAACTGTGGGTACTCAACAATTTCTATTCAATTATACTAACCATACACATATATACATTTTTTTTAAATTTGACATTGTGTTGCAATGTAAACCCACCCAGCATTAATAGGAAATAAATACATCTGAAGAGAAATTATCAAAGCCACAGGAATGTAAAAAAGTCAATTATTTAGAATAAATTAGCAACTTGAGGTTTCACTTGTCAAAAAACAATTACATTTTGCAGTTGGCCACTACATATCAAGAAGGATGATTTATCTTTAGTCCAATTTGTTTGGAAAAAAAACATAATTTTGTCTGGACAGAATGATCTTGGCATGTGTGACACTGTAAAGTGTACAATAATAGAAATGTGTGGATGTGCATTAATGTGTTCCCAGTATTTCCAGAAATGTCCTAAGGTGCTTGAATAACGTTCTGACTTTGGTAGTTTTAGAAGTGCACTGTCATTGAGGTCCCTGCCAAATCCATCATAAAAGGGAATAATAGCCCATTATTTATTTCTGTGGTCCTAATTGAGAAGCCATCTTAATCTTTCCAATAGAAATTTCCCAATCTTTAAAAATAATTCAGCCTTCTTGGACTTTCTGATCACGTAATTTCATAGTGTGGAGAGAATAATTGGAGAAGTGGGCCAGCTTAGTCAATTTGAAACAGCCTGTGTATTGTGTATTGTGTTTTGAAATCATACAATATTTTGGCATAGACTGCTTTCTGTGGTAGTTAATTTCACTGGCTCACTACTCTCTGGGTGAAGAAATGTCTTCCCTTTTCAGTCCTAAATGGTTTACCCTGTATCCTTAGGCTGTGACCCTGGTTCTGGACTACACCAACATTGAGAACATTCTTCCTTCATTCACCCTGTCTAGTCCTGCTAGAATTTTATATGTTTAAATGGGATTGTCCCTCATTCTTCTGAACTATAGCAAATATAATCTTAACTGACTCAACCTCTCCTCATGCATCAGTCCTACCATCCTGGGAATCAATCTGGTGAACTTTGCTGCACTCCCTCTACAGTAAAAACATCCTTCCTTAGTTAAGGGGACAGAAACTGCTTACAATATTTCAGGTATAATGAATTAATATATAAGTGCTGAACAAACTTAAATATAGTTCAAATTTAAATAAAACCTGATCTGGCCACTTAATCATTATAGTTAGAGCAGAAGCCTTGATTTTCAAACTGGACAGATGAATCCATATTGAAAATAATGCACATTTCTCTACCTGGAGTGTAATCCATTTGTCTAAGCTTGGGATGTTTAGGAGATTGATTAGAATGAGAATTAAATATTTTGTAGAAGGTTGAATCTTAGTTATTTCAAGTAATAATTGCTTTGTTACCATTGAACAGAATGTTCAAAGCATTTCACAATTCTTAATCTTGTTTTATCTGGTTTCCAGTATGGAGTGTAACAAGGGACCAAGGGACCAAGGGAACCTGACCAAGAGTCCATTGTAACATGCATGGGACACTGATTCTAGTTTAAGAGCTGCTACACTTCACCCATTCAACACTATCTTCTGCATTGATTACTAAACACTTTATTAACCATTATTCTCTGTGAACTCACATAGTGACAGAAGTCCTGTTACCTCCTAAAGAGGAGGTTCATCTAATACCTCTTGGAATTAGAAGAAGGAACTTATAGTCACATAAGATCCAGCCTAACTTAGATGTGGGAATCCATCATAACACAATGGAAGATTAATGGGATCCATTCATGTACATCTTACACGCGTTGGACTTTGTTCCCTTCTGTACACATTGAAACTGAGAGGCTGGATAGAATTCTATTCTTTTGTTGATGACTGTTCCTTAAACAAAGGGATGGGTGAATTCCTCAGACAGTTGTGAATATTCAGATTTAATTTGATACTTACTTGAGACTCAGGGCTGTAGACAGCTGAAAATGTTGATGGTCACATAATTTGCCGTGGCCATTTTAGGTCAGGTCGTTCTGCTATAACGCATGTTTTGTTAACATGAATTTGCTATAATGTGATTGATAAATTGGGGACATTTGGTTTTACAACGCGAAATTTTAAAACATCTGTTGGCTGAAACGCGATTACATCGCTAACACTTTAAGAGCTGTTTCTGAGGTGCCAATTTTTCTGTAACATGGGGTTTTCCAAGAACACAACCATCGCATTATGGAAGAACTACCTGTCGTCTATTTCTGGACAGATTTAAATTGTGTTAACTAAAAGATAATAATATACTGGAACGTGACAATAAATATGTTTCATACTTAACATAAATAGTTACAAGCACCCTTTGTGCAGTGTCAGAATATCTGTCTAGTTCATTTACTTGCTGTGTTCTGTTGCTACGATGACATGGTGGTTTCCCACAAGGCTATAGCTTGAGTAGTGGAAGGCTGATAAACTCTCGTAGATGATTCTTCAGATCATTGAGTTGGATAACCTTGAGCTGCTCTGAACTGTGGGGGTCCAACCACAAGCTGTAACATCTTGACATGTGCTAGAGCAGTAGCGCCCAGCTGTCAGTGTTGTCCTCCAAGAGGTCCTGGGGAGAGTGTGTAGTGAGGCACATGCATATGTTAGGGGAGAAAGGTGAGGTCTGCAGATGCTGGAGATCAGAGATGGAAATGTGTTGCTGGAAAAGCGCAGCAGGTCAGGCAGCATCTAGGGAACAGGAGAATCGACGTTTCGGGCATTAGCCCTTCTTCAGGAATGAGGAAAGTTGGTCCAGCAGGCTAAGATAAAAGATAGGGAGGAGGGACTTGGGGGAGGGGCGTCGGAAATGTGATAGCTGGAAAGAGGTCAAGGTGAGGGTGATAGATCAGACTGGGGTGGGGGCGGAGAGGTCGGGAAGAAGATTGCAGGTTAGGAAGGCGGTGCTGAATTTGATGGATTTGACTGAGACAGGCTGGGGGGAGGGGAAATGAGGAAACTGGAGAAATCCGAGTTCATCCCTTGTGGTTGGAGGGTTCCTAGCCGGAAGATGAGGCGTTCTTCCTCCAACCGTCGTTTCGCTGTGGTCTGACGATGGAGGAGTCCAAAGACCTGCATATCCTTGGTGGAGTGGGAGGGGGAATTGAAATGTTGAGCTACAGGGTGGTTGGGTTGGTTGGTCCGGGTGTCCCAGAGGTGTTCTCTGAAACGCTCCGCAAGTAGGCGGCCCGTCTCCCCAATATAGAGGAGGCCACATCGGGTGCAAAGGATACAATAGATGATATGTGTGGAGGTGCAGGTGAATCTGTGGCGGATATGGAAGTTTCCTTTGGGGCCTTGGAGGGAGGTGAGGGGGGAGGTGTGGGCGCAAGTCTTGCACCTCCTGCGGTTGCAGGGGAAGGTGCTGGGAGTGGAGGTTGGGTTGGTAGGGGGTGTGGATCTGACGAGGGAGTCACGGAGGGAGTGGTCTTTACGGAATGCTGATAGGGGAGGGGAGGGAAATATATCCGTTTGGAGGTGGCGGAAATGACGGTGGATGATGCACTGTACATGGAGGTTAGTGGGGTGGTAGGTGAGGACCAGTGGGGTTCTGTCCTGGTGGCGGTTGGAGGGGCGGGGTTCAAGGGCGGAGGATCGGGACGTGGAAGAGATGCGGTGGAGGGCATCGTCGACCACGTCGGGGGGGAAATTGCGATCCTTGAAGAAGGAGGCCATCTGGGATGTGCGTTTTTGGAACTGGTCCTCCTGGGAGCAGATGCGGCGGAGTCGAAGGAATTGGGAGAATGGGATGGCGTTTTTACAGGGGGCAGGATGGGAGGAGGTGTAGTCCAGGTAGCTGTGGGAGTCGGTCGGTTTGTAGTAGATGTCCGTGTTGATATGGTCGCCTGAGATAGAAATAGAAAGGTCGAGGAAGGGGAGGGAGGAATCTGAGACTGTCCAGGTGAATTTGAGGTCGGGGTGGAAGGTGTTGGTGAAGTGGATGAACTGTTCAACCTCCTCGTGGGAGCACGAGGCGGCGCCGATACAGTCATCGATGTAGCGGAGGAAAAGGTGGGGGGTGGGGCCAGTGTAGTTGCGGAAGATGGATTGTTCCACATATCCTATGAAGAGGCAGGCATAGCTGGGGCCCATGCGGGTGCCCATGGCTACTCCTTTCGTTTGGAGGAAGTGGGAGGATTGGAAAGAGAAGTTGTTCAGGGTGAGGACCAGTTCAGTCAGTCGAAGGAGGGTGTCAGTGGAAGGGTACTGGGTCGGTACGGCGGGAAAGAAAGAAGCGGAGGGCTTTGAGTCCTTCGTGATGGGGGATGGAGGTGTACAGGGACTGGATGTCCATGGTGAAAATAAGGCGTTGGGGACCGGGGAAGCGAAAATCATGGAGCAGGTGGAGGGCATGGGTGGTGTCCCGAACGTAGGTGGGGAGTTCTTGGACTAAGGGGGACAGGACGGTGTCAAGGTATGCGGAGATGAGTTCGGTGGGGCAGGAGCAGGCGGAGACAATGGGTTGGCCGGGGCAGTCAGGTTTGTGGATTTTGGGCAGGAGGTAGAAGCGGGAGGTGCGGGGTTGTGGGACTATGAGGTTGGAGGCGGTGGATGGGAGATCCCCCGAGGTGATGAGATTATGGACGGTCTGGGAGATGATGGTTTGGTGGTGGGGGGTGGGGTCATGGTCAAGGGGGCAGTAGGAGGAGGTATCTGTGAGCTGGCGTTTGGCCTCAGCGGTGTAGAGGTCGGTGCGCCAAACTACTACCACGCCTCCCTTGTCTGCTGGTTTGATAGTGAGGTTGGGGTTGCAACGGAGTGAGTGGAGGGCTGCGCGTTCCGAGGGTGAGAGGTTGGAGTGGGTGAGAGGGGTGGGGGAGTTCAGGTGGCGGTTAATATCGCGGCGGCAGTTGGCTATGCAGAGGTCGAGGGCAGGTAGGAGGCCAGCACGGGGTGGGCAGGCAGGCATGCATATGTTATTCATCCTCAGAGGACTGTCTTTTTCAGCAAATCAAGGTCACACTTCTCTGATTGCACTCAGTACTCTATGGATCTGCATGATGTCAGAGTGCAGGAATAATGTGATGCTGTTGAAGAATCTCCAGTATTAGTACCTGAGGTACAAAGTGTGTGGTCCATATAAATTCTGCCTGCCCGTGGCTTTACCCTGTCCTTGTTGCATTTTCCCCAGTGCCTAAACTTCCATAATGGCAACCGACGAGCAACATCATGACCTCAAATTACTGTTCACAGTTCTCCAGTTTTCCAGAGTTAAAAATCTGGATTAATTTTGATCAAGTATCAGGCTGATGTCCTTCAGAACACAAAATGATCAATAAGGTCAATTCAGTACTTCAGTTTCACATTTAACCCCTGACATATCATTTTTCTTCATTTTTTCCAACCTCTTTTTAATACTTCACACAACAGCTATCTCAGCTAGTAATTAAATGAAAAAAAAGACAAACTTCAGCTGTATTATAAAAAAATGCTCACCCATTACTGAGGTTTGATTGTTCAAAGCACAAGTAAATGGGTTGGACCCATGGTTCTCATATTATCTCTTGCTTCATTCATCTTAGTCTATTACAATGTTTATACACCTAAAAAAAAACCCCTAAATCTCACAAACTAAGGTGGAAAGTGACGTAGTTGATGCTGACACTCGAGTCCTGAATCTAAGGAAAGGAATATACAATGCATAGTGCGCAAGCTGGCTGAGGAAGTGCAAGGAAGGTTTACCAGACCAATTCTTGGGATAGCAGGGTGGAATTATGATGAGAGATTGAATCAATTGGGATTACGTTCACTTAAGGTTAGAAGAATGGGGAGGTGGAATGGGGAAGAGAGGGTTAGATAAAATTCTAACAGGACTAGAAAGGGTAAATGCACAAAGGATGTTCATAATGACCAGGGAGTCCAAAACCAGGGGTCACAGTTTACTGAGGTAAGGAGAAATCTCTTCACCCAGAGTGGTGAGCCTGTGGAATTCTCTGCCACAGAAAGCAGTTGAGCCTAAAACATTCAATGTTTTCAAGAAGGGCTTAGATAGTTCTCTTAGGGCGTAAAGGATCAAAGTGTAGGTGGAGAAAGCCGGAACAGCGTACTGATTTGAGTGATTGACCATGATCTTATTGAATGGAGGACCAGACCTGAAGGGCTGAATGGCCTACTCCTACTCCTATCTTCTACGTTCCGAAAATGGTGATCAGTTATCCGAATAAGGAGATGAAACATATTATTTCATATTCCATACTCTGTTCATTACTATGGTTTATAGCACTGATGTTGTCGATTATGTCCAATACCAATGGATTATTTGCTTTTCTGTATGAGTAAGTCAGTCCAAGATTAATTAGGCAACAAGGAGATTTGTGGTATGGATTTGTGCCCATTAGGAACTGTGGAAATTTTGCAATCTAATTTCATTTCATGTAGATTCCTTACAGCTGCGAGAGATTCATCCAATTAGTGTTGGATTTAAAGCCAACTTTCAGAGGTGAAAGAGAAGTTTGCTCTCGAAGGCATAGTTTCATATCAGTTATAAAAACAAACAAAATTAAAAAAAATATATATCATAGAAAGTCACGGTGGCTCAGTGGTTAGCAATGCTGCCTCACAGCGCCAGGGACCCGGATTTGATACCAGACTTGAGCGACGGTGTGGAGTTTGCACGTCGCTCTGTGTTTGTGCGGGTTTTCTCCGGGTGCTCTGGTTTCCTCCCAAAGTCCAAAGATGTGCAGGTAGGTGAATTGGCCATGCTAAATTGTCCACAGTGTTCAGGGATGTGTAGGTGCGGTGCATTAGTCAGGGGTAATTATAGGATAATAAGGTAGGGGAATGGGTCTGGGTGGGTTACTCTTCAAAGGGTCAGTGTGGACTTGTTGGGCTGAAGGGCCTGTTCCTGCACTGTAGGGATTGTGTGAAAGTTGAGAGAATCAATAAAAGGGAGGAATACATTTTAAATTTTGTCTAACTTTTATCTTTGACATATAATTGCATTCACAAAATCACTCCTGACATTTATATTTCTGTAATATTGTTTTAATTAGCACATTATGTCTCGGTAAATATCTATCCCTCAAAAAGATCATTAAAATGGATTTTCTGCTGTTTTTACCATATTGTTACCCATGGAGACATTGCTGTGTGAAAATTGATGTTATATTTCAAGAGTATGTCATTGGTTGAAACTACTTTGGAATGTACCGATTCAGTGAAAGGTGCTATATAAATACAATTTTTTTAATACTCCAAAGGTTTTTCGATATGGTCTGACAAAAGAAATTGTGCTTTCCACAAACTAGCTTGCATGCAAGAGCTATGCCCATTAACGGCTTTCCATGCAAGTATTTGTGCAAGTTGGAAAGCCAGAAAGAAACCTGCGTTACTGTTATAACATTGTGGTAAATGTTGGGCTGCAGTTTTTGATGAGATTTACATGGTCATGTTTGTGTATCTTTTAGATTAAATAACTAAATGTTTGGAAAACCTATTTTTCTCTGAATCTTAGGATTTGTCACGCACTGAAAACAAATTTTTCTTGGAGGGAGAGTGGAAAGAAAAAAATCGCCTAAAAGTGATGCCGCAAAAGTGCATTTGAAGGAATGATGCATTATTTATAGAACAATGTGCTAACAAACAGCTCTGCCATACTTCTGTCAAAAATGCCAATACACCTTGAAGAAGCAATAGCAAAGTTTTAAATTTCAGTGGATGACCCGTAGGTTAAGTCCTACAGTTGCTTTCTGCCAAATAAATACAAATGTTACTCTGTAATTAGTGGCAGCACACCATATATGATGATATAATCGGTGGTGTTGATGTTTTCCTCAACTTGATTGGCTGCTGGTACACTGCAATAATAAAATGCAGATGTCAATGAGATGCTCATCATAATTCTGAACAGTGATTTAAGAACTTTTCACTTGTTTTTTTTTTGTGAAAATATTTGTGGCTTAATGTGTTCAGTAACCTTTCAATCTGAGCAAAAATGTTTTCTGATCCACAAAATACCAAAGTAAATCAATGGGTAAAATATCTTTAAATTATTTAATTTTCCCTGAGCATGTCAGAAAGGCTAGTTTGTCCAGATTTTGGAGGACTGAAGCATAAAAGAGGTGTTTCACCTTCATTCACATTGGATTAGAATTATTGTTGAAACCATGAACATCGTAGCTTTGGTGCCTTTGGTATTGCCCAGCACCAGAAGAATATCATGTGACGCATTGTACTAGTTCTTACATGCATGTGACCACAGCTAAATTTCATTATAACAAACACGAACTTGGGACCAGTAGACTGTTTGTCTCAGTAAATATTATAGCTGAGTTTTGTGACTTGCTGCATCAGAAAAGTGTAGATACACACAATTTGAATCATCTTGGAAAAAGTTATATGAAGTTATTAAATAAATAGTGACTATAGTACACTCAAGTTTAATGCATTGCATCAAAGGAAGCAACACAGATGAGCGCCCTTGAGGTTCTAGATTTTGGTGAGGTTGAGTCAGTGGTGAGACAGAAACTGTCTCTAGTAAACAGGGCATAATGGGTAGGAATAATAGAAGATCAATGGGAGGCTTTCATAAAATAATTTAGCATGTTACAGATTCAGTTTATATCCTTAAGGAATAAGATCTATACCAACCAAAAAAGATAGTTGTGAATAATTAAAGAGATAAGATACTCAGCTAAATAAAAAGCAAAAAAGATTCATTGTTGCAGACAAATGGAGGAGATCCAAACCATGGTGAAGAGTGATAAAACAAATTATAAGAACCACCTTGAAGGATCATGAAAAAAAATTAAGGAATTTAAAATCAACAAATTATTTATACAAATATATTAGAGAAAGAGGGCACTTCAGTAATATGGAGCCCTTAAATTACTGTAACACTGATATTGTCAATAAAAAATAAAGGAATTATAGACCTGCTGAACATCTACTTTACATCACAATACACAATTGATGAAGATACCAGCATGCCAGAGATCTCAAGGAAGCTAATAGTGCATCATGAACAGACACAGCAAAGTTAACATAAACAAATTTATGTTAATAAAGAATATCATGATATTAAAGAGTGACCAGATGGTTTCCATTTCAAAGTTTTAAAGGAAATTGAGGATAGCGCAGATGTCTTAAATATAAGCTCTATTTTCTTCCAATTTAAGAACCATTCTTTTGGATTGGGAAAGAAAATGCACACACAAATGCGCATATTAAGATGAATTTCTGCCATTCAATAAAGTCATGGCTGATCTAATTACTCCACACATTAAAGCAAACAATTTGGCTGTTTACAAAAGTAAAACAGGGAAATTAAGGAATTATTGACCTTGGACAAATATTTGAAATCGCTGGAAAAGCTCAGCAGGCCTGGTAGCATCTAAAGAGAGAAATCAGAGTGAATGTTTTGGGTTGAGTGACTTCCTCAGAACCGTTCTGATTTACAGCATCTGCAGTTCTTTTTGGGTTTTAATTATAGACCTCACATCTGTTGTCAGGAAATTACTATTTAAATATCAATACTTAAAATTAGTTTTCAAGTTGTTATGCCACTCTATCAACTAATCAAGTTGGAATTGGAAAGCATGGGTTATGCCTGATAAACCTGATTGAAAGTTTGAAAGAGTAACAAGGAGGACAGCTGAATGACTGGCTGATTGCATGCCAATTATACAGACTTCCAGGAGTCATTATTAACGAACTTTCTAAGAGTCTATTAGCTAAAGTTTAAACTGTTGGTCCTGATAAAGGTCAGAGTTGACTGACAGCATTTCCAAAGTGAAGCATTCTGTCAGTGCCATCCCTGAATGAGATGGATGCTTACAAATGAAGTATTTATCTACCTGCTTTTCTCTGGCAAGAGCAGTGGAAATGTAATTAGTTTTGTTTTAAGAAAGTCTCAGAGACCTCCTTAAAACATCAACAACATGTCATAATTTGCTGTTAGCTGTTATCTCTAGTTCCAGTTTGGAACATAAAAGAACATTACTTTGAGTTCAAGTCAGAGGATTGCTCTCTGAACACTTTGGGCATATTTAAACCCTGTTGATAGATCTCCCCCCTCTTCCAGCAGCTATGCTGTTGTTTGTTGACTGTATTTATTCACTAAGTCATGTTAGATATGTACCCATATCTGGGAGGAACTAAATAATGAACAAGGCATTTCTGGTGAAGCCAGCAATTATTCTCCATCCCTAAAGGTGGCTCAGTGGTTAGCACTGCTGCCTCACAGAGCCAGGGACCCAGGTTTGATTCCAGCCTTGGGCAACTGTCTGCGTGGAGTTTGCACATTCTCCCTGTGTCTGCGTGGGTTTCCTCTGGGTGCTCTAGTTTCCTCCCACATTCCAAAGATGTGCAGGTTGGGTGAATTGGCCATGCTAAATTGCCCATAGTGTTCAGGGATGTGTAGGTTAGGGATAAAAGGTGCCCAGGGTTTGGAGAGACAGGAGGTTAGTAATTTGGTGCAGAATTCCTGGCCTCTGATCTGCTGCTGTAGCCATGTTAGTTTTATAGTTTGCCTAGTTCAGTTTCTGGTCCATGGATTTGACAATGGGGATTCAGCAGTAATAATGCTATTAAACATCAAAGACAATGTTTATATTACCTAGTATTTGTATGGCCAGAATTTTACGTGCCAGTTATCAGCCCAAGCCTGGATGTTGTTAATAAGGGATGGGTCTGGGTGGGATATTCTTTGGAGGGTCGGTGTGAACTTGTAGCACCAAAGTGCCTGTTTCCACGCTGTAGGGAATGTAAAGAAAGAAAACTTCCCTTGAAAGTGGTGGTGAGTTGCCTCTTGAACCAGTACTGTCCTCAAGTTGTAGATACACATTGCTGTTAGGGAGGGATTTCCAGGATAACCTAGTAATAATGAAGGAACAGCAATATAGTTCCAAGGGTGAAGATGGTATGTGACTCAGAGTGGAAGTTGTGCATGTTGGTATTCCCATGCCTTTGCTACCATAGACCTCTTGCTTGTGTGTTTGGAAGGTGCTGTTGGAGAAACTTTGGTGAGCTACTACAGTGCATCTTATAGATAACACACTTCTTGCCACAGTGTGTTGGTGGTGAAGGGAGTGAATGTTGTAGGTGGTGGATGCAGCAACAGGCAACTGGGCTGCTGTGACCTGCATGGTGTCAAGCTTCTTGAATATTGTTGGAGCTGCAGCTATCCAGACATGTGGGCAGTATACCAAAATACCTGACTTGCGCCATGCAAGGTACAGGGTTTGGAGAGAGAGGAGGTTAGTAATTTGATGCAGAACTCCTGGCCTCTGATCTGCTGCTTTAGCCATGTTAGTTTTATAGTTTGTCTAGTTCAGTTTCTGGTCCGTAGTACTTCCATGGATTTGATAATGGGAATTCAGCAGTAATAATGCTATTGAACATCAAAGGCTATGTTTATATTACCTAGCATTTGTATGGCCAGAATTTTACTTGCCACTTATCAGCCCAAGCCTGGATGTTCATGATTTCTGCATCTGGAAACCGACCTGCTTCAATATCTGCGGCCTCCCAAATGGTGCTGAACATTGTGTGACCATCAGTGAATATCCCCACTTCTGACCTTCAAGCTGTGGCTGGAATGGACGAGATAAGCCAAATGGTCTTTCTTGATCAGGACATGTTCTAATATTTACACAGTGCTGTACATCACTATGACTCTCTGATGTTACAAAATGTAACCCGCAGGAAATTTAATCAAGAGCCACATGTGTGTATTACTTTGACTTGTCCACTGCATCTCCCAATCCTTTCCTAAATATATAGTATCCCGAAATACCTTTTACATTGATTACGGAAGTACTAATGGCTAATCTTGCTGAAGCATACCTTAGAATCTGGAAAATTGATGAATTGTCCATGAGGGTCCAGCTTATTTTGTGATTCCATTTTTCCTTGAGTCTAGTGTTTGCATGTCTGGAAAAAAGTAGTTTAATAGTTGACAATGTATATTAGAAGTTATTGTAATTGACCCTAATTGGACATTGTAGACTAACATGTTAACAATGAGAATGTTGCAAATCTATACAGTGTCAAAATAAAGGACCTATTTGGCATGACTGTGACATAAGATGCACATGCTTTAAATAAAATCAAAGTTGAACTCAAAATAAACAGGTTTGTGCAAGACCAAATTTAGTAGATAAGATAAATGATAGCAAACAATTTTTTCAATGATGAATGTTTGGACATATTAAACAGTTAAAACAAAGAGTTAAAGGTAACAGCATAGGAAGGGAAAAGAAAGCAAACGAAAAACAGTGCTTGCACGGTGTCCACATTATTTCATTTCTATTAGCCATACATTTGGAATTTTACCCATTTTCTGCAGGTAGGACCAACATCTATTTTGAGTTTCTTGCTGGTGAGTGTAGAGCACAGTCTAATGGAAGTCTTATGAAGTTCTTACACGTAAATTCTTGCATACAGTCTCGAAATGGCACAAGTGGTTAGCATCGATATCATAACAACAAAACCTATAACACTTGTATTGCCAGTCTGAATACATATTTATTTAACTGTGGCTAATTTCTCATTCATTAACCAAGGATTAGCACGATGACTTTATTTTCTTTCATCTTATTAGCTGTTAGTGCAATATTAGCTGGTAACCAGTTTAATATTAAAGTGTACAATCAATGATGACTGAAAATGGACTTAAACATGGGTAAACCAAATGAAGGATGAATAATTTAAAAAGAAAACTCTAACAAAACATTACCAAGAGTTATTCAGATTAAATGCAGATTATAGAGGCAAAGCATGCATACTGGATCAGCAAAGAGTCTTAACTCAATATTTGATCCGAGGCTGTAACTTCAGTGAAAGTTTCAAAACATTTGAACATTAACTCAGGACTTTTTCTCAAAAATGCATTTGGTGGATCAACTATGTTAGGCTATGAGATTTGTGTCTTCATTAAGATAAGTTCACCTGCAAAAAGTGCATGTGACCCTAGTTTTCTTCTTGACATTGCATATTGTTCAGTGAATAAAGGCCTGCAAAAAGTGACTCTACCGATGCATTAACTTAATAATCTGACTATACTATTTGATTTATTTGCCCTACCTTTTGTGTCTGTACCTCCAGCTGTTCAGAACCCGAACTTCATAATCCTAAACATACACCTCTCCAATTTTCTCTCCTTAAAGTCACCCTATCCTAATGTCTCCTCTCCCAACTCCGTCAGTATTTTTTTTGATAAGGCTCCTGTGAAGTACCTTCAGGCATTTTACCTCCTTAAAGGTGATATATAAATAGTTTTTTTTATTGCCTTCAGTTGGTAATGAAGTATTTAGTCTAAATGGAACTTCCTACGACACCTTTAGAGCTACTTTGTGAAAATCTTCCTGGTATCCTTAAACTATCAGGAATAGAAATATTTTCAAAGAGGTACATATCTGAAGAAGGTGATAAGAATAAATGGGTGGAAGGGAAGACCTGACAAAATATTTTACTGAATATAGTTGAGACAAACGAAATTTTGTCCTGATTACATTTATTTTAAAATTGAGACTTCTAACTCCAATTAATATGATTGCAAACCACAAGATTATTATGAATCGTGATTGTTAAAGTGAATTTTCAGAAGTACAATTTTGCTTAGAAGGTACTGTCAATAATTTTAAGAGCTTCAGAATTTGTGTGAAAGCTTTGACAAATGTGAATGGGCGATGGTGCAGGTGTGAAGAGGGATTGAAGAATTGCTCCTTTGTCGCTCAGTTCTTCAAATCCAGTTTTTCTTTCCCATAGTCCAGTGTCACGCTGTTTCATTATGAAAGCTATCTGACATAATGCCCAAAATAACCACATCAAAGAACTAACTCCATCAAATCCAAATAATATGTTCATCTGCAGTGGGAATGTCTAACTGTAACAAACATATCAAAAGCATTTTATTGGCTAGATTGCTCACGAGATGGAATTTGGAAACAGATATACTGATGGAAACATTACAATTTGATTAGGACCAGGGGCACCAGCAGAACATTACTATGCAGTCAATGTTTAGTCAGGTTACCTCAGTAAGATGTTATGTCAGTTTTTGAGAAAAAAAATTTAAACTGTAACTACTCATTGGAAAGAATACGTAACTCTGTCAATTGTACCATGTGTAGTTACATGGATAATGTTGGCTCAGCTTTCTTCTGGTATCCACTATATGTTGGCAGATTGTTATCCATATTTGTGTCTAACACAGTGAAAGAGTTTGTGTCAACCATTCTGACATCCTTATCCTGTAGGGATAGCACTAGCACATTTTGAGAAGATTTGTAGCTCAGGTTGATGTTCAGCATGTAGGTTCATTTTCAGATGTTTCATCACCACACTAGGTAACATCTTCAGTGAGCCTCCGGATGAAGTACTGGTGGTATAGCTCGCTTTCTATTTATGTGTTTGGGTTTCCATGGGTTAGGGATGTATTTTCCTTTGGTGACATCATTTCCTATGGTCATGTAATTTCCTGTTCTTTTTCTCAGGGGGTGGTAAATGGGATCCAAGTTAATGTGTTTGTTGATAGAGTTCCGGTTGGAATACCATGCTTCTAGGAATTCTCATGCATGTCTCTATTTGGCTTGTCCTAGGATGGATGTGCTGACCCAGTCGAAGTGGTGTCCTTCCTCATCTGTATGTAAGGATACTAGTGAGAGGGTTATGTCTTTTTGTGGCTAATTTTCTGCCTGTTTGTCCAATGTAGTGTTTATTACAGTTTTTGCTAGGTATATTGTAAATGACATTAGTTTTGTTTGTTGTCTGTATAGGGTCTTTCAAGTTCATTAGCTGCTGTTTTAGTCTGTTGATGATTTGTCTGTAGGTTTTGTTTTGAAGGTAAAGTGGGTGGTAAGGTTAGGTCCATTAACTTGACGATATTGTCCTTGCTGATGAAGTTGGTGATGTTTGATGTATGTGTTTGTGGTTCTTCTATTATTGTAGTCAGTGTTTCCTTGGCCAGATTGATGTTGATGGATGTGATCAGGGCTGTTACATCAAAGGAGACCATTATTTCATCCTCTTCTATCTTGGTGTCTTCGGTGGTCTTCAGGAGTTTTTGGTTGGAGTGAATGGAGTGGCGTGAAATCAAACCTCTCAGCTCAGTGAGCAACCTACATTCTGAGGAATAGCACTAGGTGACTAGCACTACGTAAATTGATGAGAAAAATTTTCTCTGGTGCTCAAAACATCTCTCTGACTCCTCCAGAATTGTAAAATGTGCATTTTGTGAAGCCTATCATTGAGGAAGATTTTTCAGGTGTCAGCAGACAGGTGATGTAATGCATGTGTGATGTAACCTTGTTAAAGGCATCCTTGAGATGTTGGTGGAGGGCCTTCTTCCTGAGATACTGCTGTCACTGAAGGTACTATGAGAATGATGCTAATTGTGAGCTACCATGATACCAAGGGGTCTGAGTAGTCTGGCAGTCATTTCCCCTTTGATACAGGGGAAAATGTTTTGTCTGCTTGTTTGGGTTTGTTGCTGAGAATTTGACAGACTGTGTTCATTGGATTCTTTTTGGATACACTGTATAGGTAATTTTCCTCTGCTCTTCGTAGTTCCTCTGTGCTGCTGTGTTGGGGAGTTATACTACTTTGATCCAGTGATGCATGAAGAAAAGGATCTTGTGTGAAAGAGATGGGGATTTGCAGATGGTCGTTTTCCCATCCACTCCTGTCCTAATGCTTCTAAGTAATGGAGATCCTGGTCTGGAAGATTTTGACAATTGAGTCTTGGTGAGTTGCTGAAGTATATCTTGTTGATAGGTTGAAGAGAAAGAGGAAATTGCACATTCTATTTTAAAATAGTCAGTTCTTAAAAATCATGATAGTAATGATGGAATGCAAGGTTATATACGCCTGATGGTGTGTGACTTTTAATTTTGTTCACCCAGTCCAACACCGGCACCTCCAAATGCAATGTGTGAAGATCACTGAATGAAGCAGGAGCTGATAATACAGCCCAAATCCTTACCACGGTGGCAGCCTCTTGTCTTATTAAATGAGTACAATCTAAAAGCTTTACCCCAATATTTTTGAAATGTAGGACTAGGTTTCATAAAGGTTGTTTACAAGTCAACCAAACAAACCAGCCTTGAATGCAAGACCCATTACAAGATTACCTCGCCATCAAGGTCATCCCTTGTCTAGCAAATCACTCTGGCTAGGGGCTGATGTCTGTCCTTTATACAGCCTACTCAATTTTCCCTTTGATTGAAGGAAAGGGTGATGAAAATATATGAAGTGGAGGTAGAGTGTTCAGGACAAAATCACATGCAAACTTGAGATGCCAAAAAGCTATAGAGAAAGGGTTAGGTGAAGTAAAAATGTAATCCATCTACAACATTGCACACCTCTCCAACCCTTAAGTGTACATTAGTGAATGTGTAATTCATACAATTTATAACATGGCTAACATATAAACTGATGTTTAAAGTAGATACAGAACATTTTACCAAGCATAAAATTCCTTGATTCCGAATGCATTTGGAAGGTTCAGCCTCCAATGGTCAGTGATTTGAGTTTGTTGTCCACATCCCACATTGTCTTGACCATTGCTGACCTGTTCAAATCTGTTCCTCGACAACACAGATCTGGTTGGTCTGCCCTAAGCTGAGAAGCTATTTGCTCATCATTCATGGCTTTACCAGAGCCTGTTGGCTTATCTTTTATTTCCAGCATTGAACGTGCTTGTGCTGTCATAACGTGTTGTTGAAAACAATCAAAATGACAACTGATCCATTACCAAGTGGGAAAGAAGTCAGGAAATTAATTGGTGTGAATCTCATTAAAGAGAGAGGACAGATTGAAGTTTGGCCCATCGAGTTTCAAACTAATTCTTCTGCTTTCTTCTTGTAACTTTTGATCCCCGTATTAATCAAGAGTCTGACTTAAACACATGCAATGACCTGGCCTCAACGATCTTCTGCAGCAATGAATTTGACAGATTCACCATCCATTGTCTGTAGGTTGTTGTGGTTCTGTTCGCTGAGCTGGGAATTTGTGTTGCAGACATTTCGTCCCCTGTCTAGGTGACATCCTCAGTGCTTGGGAGCCTCCTGTGAAGCGCTTCTGTGATCTTTCCTCCGGCATTTGTAGTAGTTTGAATCTGTGGCTTCCGGTTGTCAGTTCCAGCTGTCCGCTGCAGTGGCCGGTATATTGGGTCCAGGTCGATGTGCTTGTTGATTAAATCTGTGGATGAGTACCATGCTTCTAGGAATTCCCTGCCTGTTCTCTGTTTGGCTTGTCCCATAATAGTAGTGTTGTCCCAGTCGAATTCATGTTGCTTGTCATCTGCGTGTGTGGCTACTAAGGATAGCTGGTTGTGTCGTTTTGTGGCTAGTTGGTGTTCATGGATGCGGATCGTTAGCTGTCTTCCTGTTTGTCCTATGTAGTGTTTTGTGCAGTCCTTGCATGGGACTTTGTACACTACATTGGTTTTGCTCATGCTGGGTATCGGATCCTTCGTTCTGGTGAGTTGTTGTCTGAGAGTGGCTGTTGGTTTGTGTGCTGCTATGAGTCCTTGTGGTCGCCGTAGTCTGGCTGTCAGTTCGGAAATGCTCTTGACATAGCAGCACACAAACCAACAGCCACTCTCAGACAACAACTCACCAGAACGAAGGACCCGATACCCAGCATGAGCAAAACCAATGTAGTGTACAAAATCCCATGCAAGGACTGCACAAAACACTACATAGGACAAACAGGAAGACAGCTAATGATCCGCATCCATGAACATCAACTAGCCACGAAACGACATGACCAGCTATCCTTAGTAGCCACACACGCAGATGACAAGCAACATGAATTCGACTGGGACAACACTACTATTATAGGACAAGCCAAACAGAGAACAGCCAGGGAATTCCTAGAGGCATGGCACTCATCCACAGATTCAATCAATAAGCACATCGATCTGGACCCAATATACCGGCCACTGCAACGGACAGCTGGAACTGACAACCAGAAGTGACAGATTCAAACCACTATAAATGCCGGAGGAAAGATCACAGAAGCGCTTCACAGGAGGCTCCCAAGCACTGAGGATGTCACCTAGACAGGGGACGAAATGTCTGCAACACAAATTCCCAGCTCGGCGAACAGAACCACAACAACGAGCACCCGAGCTACAAATCTTCTCGCAAACTTTGAATTGTCTGTAGGTTTTGTTGTTGAAGGTGAAGTGGGTGGTACAGCATAGGTTCACTAGCTTAACGATATTGTCCTTGTTGATGAAGTTGGTGGTGTTTGGTGTATGTGTCTGCGGTTCTTCTAATACTGTAGTCAGTGTTTCCTTGGCCAGGTTGATGTTAATGGACGTGAACAGGGCTGTTATGTCAATGTCTGAATGTGTGTGTGAGTAGAATGAGAACCACAAAGTATATGTTAAAAACTAGAAACCAAGGGTGAGAAGTAGACAAAAGCAAATCAGATGCATTTGCTGTCACCCATTTATTTAGCCAAGACCTGCTCAAATCAAATGAACATGTGCACCATGGGAGAGTACATCCTGGTTGAAAGATCCACCTTCTTAACTCTGGTCTCATTTTCTGTCAAACAGGGGAAAAAAAAATGCTTCCCAGAGTTTCTTTGATTCCATAATTTTGTTCTCTTCTTTCTCTTTATTTTCCTGCATTCTTCTATTCGTATTTGCAGCTGTGCAGTAATTGTCGTCATCCTCTAGTTTCTCTCTCTTTGTACCTTTCCTTCATGCCTGCAGCTGTATTCTATGTCTGCCAGCCACATGGCATTTTTGTATCTTAACTTCCTTTGCAGTTGTAATGGTTCCAGAAGAAGCAGCACTGGGTCATATGGAGCAGTATTTCTCATTATTCATGAAAATTATAATTGACTCAATTACCAGTGACACAAACTCAGGTCTTTTTTTCAAACATTCTTAATTGTGCAGAAAATTTAAAGAAATTACATATTTACCTTACTAAACTCCTTTATAGAATCCATACATCAGGCCATTCTGCCCATTGAGTCCACAATGACCTTCCAATGAGCAAAAGCATCCCACCCAGACCTCCCGACCCCACCCCCCCTCAGTAACACTCCATTTCCATGGCTAATCCAGCTAGCGTGCACATCCCTGGAAACAAGTGGCAGTTTAGTACAGTCAATCCATCTAACCTGCACATTTTTGGACTGTGGGAGGGAACCCATGCAGACACAGGGTGAATATGCAAACTGCTCACAGGCTGTCGCCCAAGGGTGGAATCAAACCTGGGTCCCTGGCGCTATGAGGCATCAATGTTAACCACTGAGCCACTGTGCTACCCTGCTTTCTGTAGAACAAACATGATGCAGAAAATGTGGACAAGGTACAAGTACATATCTTCTTTATTATGCCTAAATCTCACTAACAAACAGCCCTGAATTTCATTTACATCAGAAATGATTACTTTCTGGACTTTGAAATTGCTACCATGATTCACAAATGCTCAGGCTTGGTGGTTCAACTCAACTTATATACTTCAAACTGGGCACCAGTGTGTCCAGAACATCCATTTTCAAGTATAAGTTATTTTTTAAAAAAGGTTTTGCCCCTAGGGAGGAGAGTACAGGAGAGGTAGAAAGAGGAACTCAGAATTCTTGAGCTGAAGAAGCAAATTACTCTCAGGAAGAGGTGAATTTTTCTGTGTGAGAGGAAAGAAGGCTAGAGTTCTTGGACATGCTGCACAAGCTGGCTAAAAAGGTCTAAGACTCGGAAAGTTTCATGAATAACTCAGAGATGTTAAACAGCTGAGTGTTTTCTCAGAGGTAGGCAAACAATAAACCGGGGTATTATTGGTTGATTTGCTTGAAAAGAAATGTTGGAAATCTGTAGCTTTTGATGCCATCATTACCTGAGGGAGAAGACTCAGAGATATATGCCTTCTTCATAATAATCATACACATGAAACTCAAAGATGAAAGCTGTTCTTGGATACGATTCCTAACCCACCTTGCATGAGTAAAGAACAACTTTTTTTTTATGGAATAGTGCAGCTGTGTATACCACATATTCATGGTGACTGATGCAAATGTTTGTGGTTGGGTCAGGCATATTTCTGACATATTGACTATAGTAACATTGGGCTTTTCATTTGAAGTGTCTTTTGTCTGTTAATTCATGTTTAGCTTATTTTAATGCAAATCTGAATCCATGTAAAGATGGCAAAAGTAAGATCTCGTTATTTCATCTTTGAGTGTAATTTGGCAAATGTGACCATTTTGGTTTACGGGTTACCATGGGAATCATAATTTTCAGCCAAAAGCAATGAATCATAGCTGGACAGTTAACATACTGATCAGCAAGAAATAAGCAAGAAAACAAACCATCAATCAGAAATGGGCAGTTGACAGCAGCCTCCAAAAACAAACATTTAAAAAAGCCCCTCTTTGAAGTGTAATACGTAGTTATAGATGTAAAGTGTTTAATTTTATCAAGGACGCAAAATAATTTTAAGGAAAGCCAGTATTATTCTTTCCTGAAAATTATAAGCTGTTTCAACTTCATTGGGTTCTATTCTATATTTGCTGACTATATACGCTCAGCGTGGCATATGGGGTTGTTTAGGGAAATAGAAAAATAATGTATTTAAGTTCGTATACATTTGAAATGACAGAGGGATGCTTTTTTTTGTATTGTCATGAGAGCATTCCTTTTAAGACAGGCCAATTTGAAAGATGTGCCACCATGAGGCAGATCACATAACTTACTCGGAATGGAAACCATTATGTTCTAAATCTCTTGAGCTACTGGATGATGTGAGAAGATTACAGATGTACCATTGCTGAAACCTAGATGGATATGATCCAGTTCTTGAGATACAGCTTGCCAGTCCCTACAGGACAGGAACATACCATTCCAATTCTGTAAACAAAGGGACCCTTCTCTCGTCACATTCTTTGTCCAGATGTGAAACACAAGTGTTCGAAGAGACACATTCACTGCTTGCCTTTAGCATTGATCTTTATTTGTACAAATAAGATGGATTAACATTAAATATTATGACTTGTCTAAGAAACATAAATGAGGATAAAGCAGTTATAAAGATGCAATTTTTGGGGGTCAGTTTGCATAATGGAGTCTTTCAGAATGCTGGATCACTGAAAATGTTCGTTTTCATTTCAAGAATGGAAAACAAGCCATGTCACTTACTTCAGAATAAAGTAAAACAAATACACCCTCTGCAATTCAGTCAGCATTCAACAAGCTTCTCTCAGTTAACTTCATAACAGTGTGTTGAGCATCGTTCAGACTGACTCATTGAAAGGAAATAGAAAACACACTCTCTTGTAGCAACACATTTCATGCCACCTGGTTAGTTACATTGCGCTCTCATCATATTCAATTTTAATTATTAAATGTTGAAGTGTTCTAGTGGATTTTAGACATACACATGAGTAAAGTCTCTTTTTCAAGACCAGTTTGAAGTGACAATGTGTGAAATAAGCATACTTTATCACTCTCTTCATTACTCAATTCTACTGCATCAGCTGCTATTGCCTGCCCTCTAAAGGGGAGTGGATGCAATGCAATGTGTGCTTCCTTCTACCTGCCCTTTGATGAAAAGGGAATCTTCAGTGGACAACGATAGTTACTACTATTAGAACAACAACCAGCATCTAGAATTTGCAAAGTTCATTTAACAAAAGTCAAATCTCAAAGATGCATCAAAAATGGGCAAGAGAAATGGAAATTAATGCCAAGTCAGGCAAAAACAAATTATTTTCTAATCAGCACGTTCAGATGCTGTGACACACCTCTGGAGTAGGTGGGACTCAACCGTGCCTCCTATCTCAGAGAAAAAAGCCATTACCACTGTGCCACAAAAGCCCCAAGAAGAGTGGGTTTGGAGAGATCATGGCTATCTTTCACCTGCCATTAATGAGTGACATAATGGTGTCAGCCTCTGTCTCTATCACCAGTGGGGTTTTGGCCAGTTCCATTTTGAAACGGGCATATTTTCAGGTGTCCAAATCACCAACCTGATGCATATGGAAATTGAAATCTTAGGATGTAAATAGGACCTTGACCGACACTTTAGGTGTAACCAATTCAGAACCTGCAAATGCACATTCTGACCAATTCAGCACTTGTGAATGCACACTCTGACCAATTCAGAACCAAAGGAACCAAAAAGTTTATTTTTAATTCACTTGTGAGGTAAGAGCATTGCTGTCCATCCCCAGTTCACTTCAAGTAGGTGGTGGTGGTGAGCTGCTGCCTTGAATCATTGTCCATTTATTGTAAGTAGACCTACAATGCAGTTAGGAAGAGAATTCTAGTATTTTGCCCTAGCGACAGTGAAGGAACAGCGATGTATTTCCAAGTCAGGATAGTAAGTGGCTCGGAGGGGAACTTGCAGTTAGTGGTGTTCCCATTTATCTTCTGCCCTTGTCATTGTAGATAGAAATTTCATTGTCTGTAGAAATGGTTGTGGGGTTTGGAAGGTGCTGTCTAGGGATCTTAGGCAGAGTTATGCGGTGCATCTTGTATACACTGTTGCTACAGAGCGTCAGTGGTGGAGGGAGTGGATGTTTGTGAATTCAGTCAAAGGTAAGTGACAAATTAACTTGGTGGATCTTGGAGGAGCACACAGAATTAAACCAGATTTCCACGATTTTGGGCACTTAACCTTGTGGATCGACATACCTGTTTGGTGTTTCTCAGCTATGTTGCCAAATGTAATTAAGACTAGGCCCTCAAAACAGCAGAAATCTCTTTGCTCCTTGAATTAACCACTGATCAAAAAGCTTCTCCAGTCAGTAACCTGAAGGTCAGACTCTTTTCCCCCTAGGCTCATAAATTTTATATCAGACATTTCCAGTGTGCTAAGTGTCACAACATTGAAAACCTTTTGGCAAGGAATATTATGATTTAGTTCTACATGATGCACAGAGCAAATCTTTACAAGTACTGGTTGGATTTAGCAAAAAGCCACATTCCTGGTGAACCATAAAACAGGATTTGAAACAAAATGGCATGGCAACAGAAGAAATTTTCAGTCAAGATCCATATAAGCAGTCTTGAGCATGCATCAAGAGACAGCCAATTTGTAATCTCCCTTTTCAATGTTTATAATTCAGATATTCTGTACAAGATATGTAGCACACCATATATTTCTTCCTATATGTATTCAAGGGCACCTCCATCACACAAATTATCGCTTACTTGCCTGTGAAGAATTAATGCAACATCATATCATATAAAAGCAATGCATCTGGCATTGACATGATGAAAATATCCTGTTGCTATAGGTTTTGAAGGAGGCCATCAGATTCTTTAGCCATTTTCTGTCATTCAAATTATTTATGGCTGATCAGATAACTCTCTAGAGAGTGGGGACTGTATCTGGCTCCATTGCTGATCTGTACAGCTCAACTACTGACTGAATTCACTATTCTGAGTCAACATGTTTAGCACCTTTTGACAAACAGGTCTTCTGCCTAGTTTGTTAATGCTTCACAGGATCATCTAATTTGTATGTATTAACATGGTGTAAAATTATTTATGTTCAAAGATGTAGAATGACAGAAAGCTAACAACAACTGTGCACTATTCTGAACTTCATATGCAAAGGTACCTATGCTGACATAAAGTTGAAGTATACAACACATAACAGCATTGTAAATATTTGTAAGTAAAATATCATTAATTGTGATGTACATGACATGATAAGTGAAAGACACCAATGGTTGAGAAGAATCCTGCAGATATCCAGGTGTGAAGAATCAAGAATTATATAAGAACATAGCTTTAACAAGAAAAGAAAGCTAGAAAGCTTACAAAGAGGATCAGGGAAAACAACTGCGATGGTTTTGGCAAATTTTAAGAATGGAAACAACTATAATACTTTTCATGGCCCAGCACCCAGAAGTACATAGAGTAAGAAGCTGAGGAAAAGTTTATGCATTAATGTCTAATATTTTCACTGTTTTGTCTGCTTGGCAGTGTTTGGAAGATAACATATTAAAACAGACATGTTTTAAATTAACATCAGTGCAGTGCAATATTTCATGCACATGTCCAACCCTGTTGTTCCATGTTAGCTTGACACAAAGAGAAATGGATTGAGAAGACCCAACTTTGCCTGTTATGGTGAAAGGCTTTTATTTACATTTGACAAAGGATTCAATGCTTATTGCATTTGAAATCATGGCAAATATCACTTCCTCTTTTCACCATATATACTAAGATTTTCATTGCACCTTACAGTCCTTCTTTATTTATGGGTTTAATGAATCAGCCCATATTACAATTCACTACTTAGGGCATAAACATGGGTAACTTGAGAGGTGTGTACATAAAAGAATGTAGTTTTCAGCTTTGGCTCAGTAATAACCCTTTTGCTTCCAAATCAATGTCAGTAAGCTTAAGTTACTCTCCAGAGATTTGGGCACATAGTTTGCCCCAGTGCAATACTGGGACTGGCAGAGTTCTGTGCTGTCAGAATTGCTGCACCTTTATTTGAAGTGTAAACATTTCACATAAAGGGTCCCATCTGTCAGCAATTAGATGCACAAAATCTCATGACAATATTCAAAGAAAATCGGGGAATTTCTCCTGATGTTCTTGACAATATTTATCCCTCAACCAACATACGTGAGCTCATAATTATTTCACTGCCTTTATTGCAACTTTTCTGAGGGCAAATTTGTTGCTATATGTCCCTAAATAACAACAGTGACTCAATTTCAAAGGTGCTTAATTGACAGTAGAGTACTTTGGAATCAGAGAATTTGTGAACAGCGAAGGATGACCAGCTTATCTTCAGTTGTGGGAAAGAATTTGGAGATAATTTGGACAAATATGGATTAATTATAGAGTGGCACCAGAGAGTAGTTAAAGGTAAAAACATGTTCAACTAATTTTCTAGAGAGAGGATTGTTGAGGGAAATATGGTTGATGTAGGATATTTGGATTCTGAAAGGTACGTTATAAAATTTCCTGTAATTGGCTTGTCAGCAAAATTGAAGTCATGAAAATGAAAGGGCCAGTTGCAACATGGATGCAAAATTAGCCAGAGGTGAGGAAGGAGAGAGTAGCAGTGAATCTTTGCTTCAGTGGGCTGGAGGAGAGAATACAATGTATTAATGACTTGCACTTGGGTGTACTAGATGCAAATTCAACCTTCAAGAAAAAGATAAATTTCTGTAAAGATTCAGCAGGTCTGGTGGCATCTGTGGACAGAGAGCTGCCAGATGTGCTGTGTTTGACCAGGAATTTATGTTTTCGTTTCTGATTTCTAGCATCCCCATTTTTCTTTGGTTTTCTTCTTACAATCTCAACCTTCGCAGAAGAGACAAAATGTAAAACAAGCAATGAGGAAGCTGGCAATAAACCTCAAAAGGATGTGAACATGTTAGACAAATGGATGCACACTTGGCAGATGAAATTTAATGCCGAGAAGTGTGAAGTGATAGAAACTGTGGTAAGACCAAGAGCCAATATAAATAAATGGTCATTTCTAAAATGGGTACTGAAGTAGAGATATATGTGCAGAAACCACTGATGGTGGTAAGTAGAGAAAATGTTTGAAAAGCAAATTGGATCCTGGGCTTCAGAAATAGTGGAATTGAGTACAGCAGCAAAAAAGTTATAATATTAAGTACTCGATGTCATCAACTGGCACCATGTGTCCAATTCTAGCCACCACACATAAAGAAGAATGTGAAGACTCTTTTAAAAAAAAAGGATAGATAAGATTTACAAGGACGGTAGCAGAAATCAAGAACTTCAGTTACATAGATAGATTGGAGAGGTTGAGTGAGTGTGTGTCTTAGAACAGAGACACTTGAGAGGAGATTTGATCAAAGTCTTCGATGACATGAGGAATACAGACACTGTAAATAGAAAAAAACTGTTCCTATTGGACACGTTTAAAATGAGAGCATGCAGACTTGATGTGATTGGCAGAAGAACCAAAGGAAAATAAAATCCTTTTCATGCGCTGACTGGTTATGATCTGGAATGCACTACTTGAAAGGGCAGTGGAAACAGATTTCAAAGTGAATTGTGTAAATACTTGAAGAAATAAATGGTCACAGCTAAATGGCAAGGGAGGATTACCTTCTGGATCATTTCTGCAAACATCTGACATAGACTGATTAGGCTGATTGCCCTCCTCTTGTGCTTAACCCCTCTTCTGTAATTTTTAAATGCGCTGCCTATAATTTGTGAATACTTGTCTATATGACCCAACAACACTGAGTACCATTAAGTGTAATTCTTCGTACTGAAAGCTTTCTCATGCCCACACCCTCAGCCTGACCCATTAACACAATAACAGCCATTTCTCACACCCGTCTTCTTTGCAGTCCTTCATTCCCTCAAACCCAGTTGATGTCAGCACTCTTCACATTCTCCAACTGTCCACTGCTCCTCAGTCTTCTCTACCTTTTGTTATATTTCCAGTTGTTGGAATTAATGAAAATATTGGCACACTTCTCTCTCTTGCATCAATTCATTTTGGCACTCCATTACACTATACCCCTATGTGTCCCTCCTACTTTAAGCAGAGCACTACAGTGCTGTTGCTCATGAGCATTGATCTCCAAAAGAATTCCACTTTCAAATTCCAGTTTTCAGGAGCTGGTGGTGCTATTGAAAATATTGGAGCTTGAAGAAACAGATTCTTCATTGTAAACTGACCTGTGTGTTGTAAATGGCTTGAAATATATAATTTCTGATCATGGGCACACTAATAAAGACTTATGTGGTTGATAGTAGGAAACCAATTCCTAAAAAAAATCTGGTTATCAACACATTGCAGTTTGTAAGAAATTGCTACTAGTAAATTATCTGCCTGCTTTACAACAGTAAATCTCATTTCAAAGAGTATTTCAGTTGGATGCTCTATCATTTTATGATTCCAGAGTGTGCTGTAGTTTAGTCATTTTGATTCTTACCACAGGTCTAGGGGTTAATCTATGATTTAAGTAACAGACTTGAAATCAACCAGCCCTATTAATCTAAGATAATGGCTTGAGTCCAGTAGCAGAAATTGGATCAAGTCAAGCTCCAGATAATGCTTACTTACAGCTGAGTGGTTTGAATTCTAAGTCACAACTCATTGATATTAATTTAGATGAGTTTAGAGTGTGTGTGCATGCGTGCGTGTAAAAAGACCTGTAACTTTGAGTCTCCAAAGAAAAGGAGTATACTGCCATTTGTGATTTTATAAATGTAAACCATCCACTCAATATGATCTGAAGCTTAAGAGTCTGGCACTATCCGTGCTGTTTTTGGAAATTCCAGATAGCGTTATGTTCAAATCAAACTCGCAAAACTCTGAAAAATGTTGTTATTGATGACAAAGGTACACTTCCCTGCCATGTTATATGCAGCCACTTACCTCCAGAAATACTCCATGGTATAATCATTCACCTTTTCACCCTCTCAATGGGGAAGCAATGTTTTTTTAATTAAAGAACATGGCTGAAATCTCACCATTGAACTTTCAAATAATTAAATACCCTGGAACGGACACATCAAAACAGAGAGCCATTGTGTGGGATTCGTAATCTTCAATTACAGAAGATTATATTTAGTTTGCACTGCTTAAAGTAAAACTGTGTTGCGGTTAATTCTCAACCCAGTTTCCAACCATTCCAGTGAAGCTCAACAGAAACTCAAGGAACAGTATCTCATCTATACAATATGTACTTTACAACCTTCCAATCTCAAAACTGAATTCAGCAATTTCAGACCCAAAGCCACTGCCTCCATTTTGTTGGTGCTAGTAATGGTTTTGTGGTTGCCACTTACAACTCCTTCAGAAACATGTTACTTTTCTTTATTTGTCCCATTTCCACCCAATTTTGCTTAACACCATTATCCATCTTGGTTAAAATCCTTCCCAAATGACAAAAAAAAGCTACTCTGTGTTGGATAGTGAGTCACAAACGTCTGTTTGCTTCCTTCAAACCTTCATTCCTGTGTTTGGCTAAGGCCAGAAGGTGAGCAGACAAAAAACTTGTTCTATGAAGGTTATTTGCAGTTTTAAATATGGTAATGAACCTCTGGACCCAATTTTTGCGGAGTTTTCTCATTTAACTGTTGTTACATGTTGTTTCCTGAGCATTGGCAAACCTGGCAGCTTCAAGGTGAAGTAATGGATCGAGAGGCCAGGTTTGAGATGCCTGCCTGAGGTAATTTTGCAATCAGGCAGCACTCCTTCCCTATTTCACATCCACCCCACCCTCCTCCCACCCAATTCATTCAAGAGGTCCAAATTTGTTGTAAAGATCTACACCTCTCCCACAACCAAGATGCTGATTTCGCCACATCCCTGATCAAGTCAACACTGATTTTTTTTTTTCTCTTCCACACGCCTCCGACCCATCTACTGAAGAACAAAAGCTGCTCCCCACCACACCTACCTTAAGGAGTCTGATCATCTCTCCTCCTATTTCCACCACAGGCTGCTGATTGCCTACCGGCATGAAACCTTATTGTCCTTCCTTCCCCATATCTGTCCCTGAATTGCTTCCTTCTGCTAATCTGATTGGGTTAAGATGAGTAAGTGGCAGGTTATGTAACAAAATTTACCCCCTTGATCAGGGGTTGCAGGGAACTGTTGGATGACATTTCTGACATGCTGTACAGCATATGGGGATACTGAGTTGCTGATTCCCCCAATCCAACTCCTCTTCAAATGTCAAGCAAGAAAAAATATACCTCTTCTGCATTCCACCTGCTCACAGACCCCCCCTGTTGTTTTTTGTTCACCTTCCCTTCTAGTTTTCCCCTGCCTAATTGGAATGTGCTTAAAATCTGTTATACCTGGAACTTCTTCCACCTGTCCTAATCCGAAAAAGTAACACCATGGATACTGCCTAACCTGCTGAATGTGTCCAACATCTTCTGTCTTTATTTCTGATTACTGCCCAGCTTTTGGTCTGTGAATCAACTTATATTTACGTTTTTCTAATTAAACATCATAAAGCTTTAAGCACAATTTTCACTTTGCGCCATTCTATTTCCTCAATCAGGGCTGTCTACACCAAATCTTCCAAGTATATTTCCAAATCCCACAGCAGCTGATTGCATATTTTGTTGTCAGACCAGTATGAGTGACTAAAACCATTCTTTTCCTTAATATTCCTGTGAACTTTTTAGCAAATGTTTTCAAAGTATTCACTTTCAGGAAAGTGAAAGCATTCCTTTCCATCTCTCTTGTTAATCCAAAGGGCAAGAGGCAGATTCAGCGCCCAGTTAGCACATCACAATTTCTGCACTGGGAACAAAAAAATGCAACAAGAATTAATTTTAGTTATGGATTCGGGAATGACATCACACATTGCAGTATGTTCATAAAATAAAAACAAACATAAATGCTGTTTTCGCTCTGAATAAAGTCAAGGAAAGCTGAGATGGATCCCTTCCACGTTGATCCACATCCACATACTGCTGTAGTAATTAAATATCTTGCCTTTCAATCTCCCTGTATTCCAATTATTGCAAATGTGCAGCTGCTCACATCAGCTTCACAATTATTTTGTTGCACTACTGACACCGATGTCACACTGCTACAGCTGTTCTTCATTGCTTTTTTTCCAACAATAGTCTTTGCTATTTGTTTCCCTCTGTCTTCCATCACATTTCTCAACATTCCTGTACAGCGTGCTGGAAAAATACCCAGCTAATTAGCTTCACTTTAATAGAATTTGGACTAGCACCCCGTTGCAGATATAGTAAATGAGGAAAAAAAAGTGTCTCTGGTGTAACTGACATTGCTACAAGTATATTATGCTGTAACTAATGATTTAATAAACACATGATTAAAAATACAATTAAAAATATCAAAATCGCTTTAATCTGCCATTCTTCAGCAGTAATTACATCTTAAAAAAATGGCAGACTTGGCTCAGTGATAGTACTTCCACTTCAGAATCACAAGGTCGTGAATGTAAGCCCCACTCTGAAGACCTGAACACATAATTCAGACTGACACCCCAGCAACAATACTGAGGGAGGCGCTGTCTTTCAAACAAGACATTAGCTGAGGTCCTGTCTACTCTCTTGGGTAAAGGTAAAACATGCTGCGGCACTATTTGAAGAGTGCCAAATTCTCATTGAACCCTGGCCAACATTCCTCCCTTAAGCAAGTTTTGAAACAGATTATATGGTCATTATCACATTGCTTTTTGTGGGTTTTGCTTAATAAAATTTGGCTACTGTGTTCCCTATATATTAACATTGACTGAACCTCAAAAGTACTTTAATAAAATAAAGAACTGCAGATGTGGGAAATCTGAAACAAAAACTTAAAGTACTTTTGAGACAAAAACAAAAATTGCTGGAGAAACTCAGCAGGTCTGGCAGCACCCTAAGGAGTCACTGGACCCGAAACATTAACTCTGCTTTCTCTCCACAGATGCTGCCAAACCTGCTGATTTCTTCAGCAATTTTGTATTGATGTCTCAAAAATACACTATTGGCTGTAAGTTACTTCGGGACATTGTAGGTTGTGAAAGGTGTATAAAGACAAATTATGTTTTATTCTATTAATAAATTGAGATTGCTCATATATAGTCTTTATGGTGCTGAGTTAAGTAAGTTCATATTGATAACTGCGCAGCTGTGATGACTTACTCTTATGCTACAAACGTTACATCAAAATCCACACAAAACCTTAAAGTATAAAAAGAACTGTATATGCTAAGATTGATTAAGATTAGAAAACTCACCAGCAACCTAACTGGCTACTTTTTTTTCTAAAGAAATGTAATTATTGGTGATAAGGCCACCTATGATTTCCCTTATTTTCACAGACACTACTTGTTTTAAATTACAAATAAGTTAGCCACTTTGGGATGGGCCTGGAATCAATACAAACTAGACAGGTTAAGGATGGCATGTTCACTAAGGGGCATTTAGTGAACTAATTGCATTTTCTGATGATCTAAAGCATAATGTCGCTATTACTGATAGCAACTCTTCTGTTTCTTGATTTTTGAACAGGAATCCAAAGTCATAAATTGCAATTGCATGTAAGACTGACATAGCCACTGCTATTTTTAATTTTGGAAATACTTGACCTTTAACATTGGGTGTAGAGCAGAGTGATTGGATAGGAAATGGATTGGTGAAGACTGGTGGGAAGAAAAAGCAGTAAGAAAGCTCAACAACAAACTAAGATGGGGAAAAAAGTATATTTACAACAGAAGTCTTAAACTCAGTAATTACCATTCAATCCTACACCCATGATAATCCCAGAAGTCAATCTGGTGGATGCAAATTCAGTCTAAGAAACAACAGTATTTAAAGCTGTTTAATAGAAGATCTTGCACACAATGAATATAACAGATTTTCACCTGGATGAACTAGAATGTCCAGTTGTAGAATAAGGTGTAACTAGAAATACATATTGGAAGTAAAGAAAAGATGCAATGCTCATTAATTTGAGGAAAATGTTGACAAAAACCTTGGAGATTGTGGATTAGAGGGGGATGTTTATAATGAACAATTTAGAGTGGGAATGGATTTGAAGCTTCTTGCTAACTTTGCAAACGTCGAGGCAAAGCTACAATGGGAATGAGTCAGAACTGATTGTAGCTGGGAAAAAGTTGGTAAATATGCTGAAGATGGGGAGGGGCAGAAGTAAATGATGGGTGAAGATGGAGTCCTGAGAGAAAGAACAGCAGATACGCAAAGTGAGCCAGAGAGGGGGAGAAAGCTGCTAATGGCACCCATTCAGTGAGTGGAAATGGATTGGCTGTTGAGAAAACAGCCCCTGTCACTGACAATGCCTTGTGTGTGGGTGTGGGGAACAGACATTGAAGAAATTTGCTCAAGCTCTAAAATTATTGAACCTGATTGAGTCCTGAAGGCTGCAGGGTCCCCAAGTGTAAGTAGAGATGCTGTTCTTCCAGCTTGCACTGAGCCTCAGTGGACCACTGCAGTAAGCCTGAGTCAGATATGTTGGCCAGGGAGCAGGGTAGTGTGTTGAAGTGGCAAGTCAATTTTGCGGACAGAACAGGAGGGCAGCATTAGGATATTGAGCTCAATGAGTAGCCATGGTTACAGTGAATGATGGAGTGGGCTTGAGAGGTTGAATGGCCTACTCCTTCAGGAGTTCTGAGGAAGGGTTACACCCAAAATGTTGACATCTCCACCTCCTGATGCTGCCTGGCTTGCTGTGTTCTTCCAGCCTCCTGCTTGTCTACCTTGGACTCCAGCATCTGCAGTTTTTTTGTCTCTGTCCTGCTCTTACCTTTTATGTTTTTATGGAAGGCAGTGGGTGTAAGCATCCATAAAATTAGGAACAAAAGGTCAAGTGGTGTAGCACAGGGAGAAAGAACTAGAGCCAAGTCCTGCCTGCTTGGCAAGTAACCTTGCTTTCTTGATTTTTTTCCGTTATTAGGTTAGATTTTATTTCGCAATAAATTATACTTGTTATGCACCAAACACTTATGCGTTGCTATTCTCTCTTGCCTCATCCCAACTCCACCTCCCCAACCCCAAATCTTTGTTGCCCTGATTATAAGAATATCAGAGAACTCGTTAACATCAGAATTTCAAAATGTGACAGAAGGAAACACAAAATAGACTTTGCATCAGCTCTTGAGGCTTCAGAAACATAACTCGTGCTGATACGTAATCTTCCCTAAGATTCATTAAAAGGCCACCAACACACATTGTCACGTAGATTCCAGGGAGTCAAAGTTCAGAACAAAATAAGTAAGCAATGTACAAGCATGTGTTTATCTAGTTCAACTTGAGAGTGCTAAGCTGGTGATATCACTCCAAAATCCATCAGGCTCAGGGGGAATTTCCAGGCATCTGCGTAACTGAGTATCACAGTGACTGTGACCAATATTTTCTTTCCAGCTGTCTTCAATTAGGTTAGCTCTTTTTAAAAAGTAGGATAACACTGGTTTCTTGTAACTACAATGCACACAATGACGTCACTTTATGAGCCAAACTTGCTTTCTCTTTGACACTTCTAATTCTCGCCGGCATATATTTCCAGGGACATTCCCAGGCCTGTTGTATTTTACATAGTTACTATTCTTCAAGCGTGAATTTAGATAGGCTGGACCACAAGGACAAAGCAACCAAGTCAAATCTGTCCCTACTCGACATTCACTTGCGAGCACCTTTAACTTAGCAAAAATTGTTGAAGTTTGGAGAGGATGTTATTACTTCTATTTGTTAGTTTTTAGGACATAGACATGCTCAGTATGATGAGCATTTATTGTCCATTTCTTAAGTTGCCCTGACATGGTGGTGTTGAGCTTTCCTGAACCTTGAAGTTTTTAAACAACCAAGTATTTTGTCTGGATAATTTTGAACACAGTTGAAAGTCATCTTGTTAGATCGAGGATTTATTCGCGTATTTGTTAAATTGGAGTGTAGGTTTAGGAGTTTGTATCATAAATGTATTGCCTCAGTAAATAATTAATGTAAATTGAGTAGTAATTAGTTGAATAAGTGTCATGGAAGTGTAATTTTTAAAATGTGCTTCTGACAATATTGTTTTAGATAGAATGTACAGCACAGAAACAGGGCTGTTCAGCCACACATACCCCAAGTGAGCATCCTCCTATTTATCAAACCCCATAAACATAACTGTCCATTTCTTTCTCCATTGTAAGTTTATTGAGTGATGTTCCATCACAGATTAAAAGATCAAGAACAAAAATCTACAAATTGAATATTCTGTGTCTACAGGAGGCAAAGGAATGAGGTGTGCTGTCTTGAAAATGAGGTGGTCTGTTCTCCAAATCAATAGCTAATGACTTCTTCCCATGTACAAGTATAGTCTGGGCAGAAATTCCATGGCTATTTTCCTGCCTTGCCTTCATTTAAAATCTTTATGTGGTCAATTTGTGACTCAGCTTAAATTTTACCACCTCCAGATGGGCCTCCTAATATGTAGCCTGCATGACTAATCAAACTGTATGGACTGTATGTCAGGGCTTTTATTGTGCAGTGGTGGTGTCCCTATCTCTAAGTCAGAAGACTGGGTTCAAATCCCACCTACTGTAGAGGTATGCAATAACATCTCTGAATGGGTTGATTGCAAATAGGTAGGCTGCATTTCAACTGAGGGAGGGGTAGGGTCTGAGGAGAGTTCCTCAATCTGCACTTATTTGTGCATCATCAAATGCGCAGACGTGGGGCATTGTGAGGTCACTGAGATCCACCACCTTGCTTCTGACACCCTCCATCCCTGCAAACCCCAACCCATGAGACACTCCCTTCAACAATGCTAACCTTTTCCCCAGGTCCTTCTCAATGCTGAGCCTCTGGGTTGTGCTCTGCAGAAAAGCCATCATGTTCAGGGACCTCACTTTGGAGGGGTACCCTGACAGTGTCCTCTCAAGTGCATGATGAGCACAAGGTCCAATGGGTCTCCCTTTTAAAAATGAGCACGGCTGCCTTGTTCACTTTTTTTATGTAGCCAGCAAAACATCCTCCAAACCTGGAAGATTCTGTCTAACATTTCACAGGTATTAAATCATAATGACAAACATTAAAATTCAGATTCAAGTGACTTTTAGATCAGGAAAAATTAGTCTCCTGAAGAAAGCAAAATACTGTGATGCTGAAAATGCAAAATAAAAACAGAAAATACTGGAAATACTCAGAGATCTGACATTACCTGTGGAGAGTTAATGCTTACAGCCGATCCCTTTCGAGAAAAGGTCAATTTGATGAAAGGGTGACCTGGAACATTTAGTTTGCTTTTCTCTCTGCAGGTGCTTCTAGGTCTATCTCATATATGCAGCATTTTCAGGTTTTCTTTCATTAATCGGAAATGGGATAGAATGGATTTGTGTATGCAGCATGCTTTATTTGTACTTTAAGGCAATACTGTTATTTGAAAATTGAGGTACCATTCTACAGTATTGAGATGAATTTCTCCATACAAACTGTCTCTGAAGATGCTGCTCCTTATCAATATGTAAGGCTCTTCAACTCCTTGTATTGTAATACTCATTTATTTACATCTGCACATAGGTTATCAAATACAGTTCTCTATTGTAGACCTATTGTCTAAGACCTCTATTGTCTAAGACCTCTGTGTTCACATGCTCATTATAGATTGGGGACTTCTCTATCACTGATATCAGAATCATGTGACCAGTTCCATCATCTTGATTTACATGAGGAAGATGTCTTGGGATGAGGACTGAGATAGGGATGATATGAGGATGATGAACAATCAAAGAAGTACAATTTCAATGAAGATACTAATTCCACCAGAAATGTTTTGTTAATCTGTTATAATCTTAATATTTTCAGAAGAAAAATAAACCTGCCATTGGCAATTATGCAAAATTAGTTGTTTTATAATGGAGATGGATTAGATTACTTACAGTGTGGAAACAGGCCCTTCGGCCCAACAAGTCCACACCGACCCACTGAAGCGCAACCCACCCAGACCCACTCCCCTACACCTAACACTACGGGCAATTTAGCATGGCCAATTCACCTAACCTGCACATTTTTGGATTGTGGGAGGAAACCGGAGCAAACCCACATAAACACGGGGAGAATGTGCAAACTCCACACAGTGAGGCAGGAATTGAACCCGGGTCTCTGGTGCTGTGAGGCAGCAGTGCTATCCACTGTGCCACCGTGCCGCCCATGATAAGTAGTACCTATATTTTTCTACTGTATATCTGCAATACAAAATCTTGCCATGACTGTACTAGAGAATTGGAACATATACCAGAACCGACATGAGCAACTTTGCAATCAAACAGTTTGTGTTACGCCTGTGTCATAAAGACATACATAAAGAGTCGATCAATCACCAAGGAGGTGGACAACATTTCACTTTTCTGTGGTTTGGGAAATCAATATCATTAGAGCACCAGGCCTCTTCCAAACAAGCAACTCACTGCAATGGTAGATAATTTGTATACACACTATATTCCCTCTTCAACTGTAACCATTATATCAGGGTGCCTAAACATGAGTCCAAATTTTCACTGTGAACGTAAGCGTAGTTTCCAACTGAGCACACGGATTAATAATTCATTATGATATTAACAAAAGACCTGAAGCAGAGGGGTGGAGAGCGTCAGAAGCTTCAAAGGCAGCATTTTGCTTGAAGACACATAGATTGAAATAATTGGGTCTTAAAAGGTAATTCATATTTCATTAGCAATTCCAAAAAGGGTTCAGCCGTTGGTTACAAACTAATAGTGTAAACATAGGAGGTCGAAACCGGCTCACTTTCATCGGAGAGCTGGACACAAATCCAACCACTCTTTATTTTATCACAAGATTTTTTGTGTCAATAGCAGTGTGACCCTCCTTATGCTACTTCAGGGCTCAACACAAAATAAAATGATCAATTTTCCCTGGATGTTTGGTTCAATTCTGGCTGGCCTCTGATTGAAAAATTCATTTTTAAAGTTGAACAAATGACTGCAAAATGGGAATGTGGTGTAACTGCACAGAGGGTAAGTACCACAAATGGTAAAGCTCTTTCAGCAGTGATGGTCTTGACCATGTATATTGTTAAAGTTGTGCTAGTGTATTCTTATTGATGTTAGGTGGATGACGCTGTGAAAAAGATGAAATTCAGCTACAGGTCTGCCCTGCAAAGTTTTAACCAGAGCCATATTCTCTTACCAGGAGCTATGGAATTTTGACTATTTCAAAAAATATCAAACAAAATGTCATGGAGGGTTACTAATGGGGTTATCATTTTGCACAGTAGCGCAGTGTGTTACTGATTGTACTGAAAAATTAGAGGAAACTGTCAAGAGTGCTTCAGTGGAGGAGGAAAGACAGGAACATGGAGCGAGCTGATTATAGATGTTAGCAATATCAGCCCTCATCCATCTCATTTTGTTCTTCTATGTATGTGTAAGAGATAGGGAGAGAAAAAAAAGCATGTGTTCTAATTCAAATTAAGATGATCAGAAGTGCTGCACTTAATGGGAATATACAATTGGTATTTGTGAAGTCATTTAAAGGCTAACTGACACCAGGAATTTTTTTGGAGAATCATTGAATTAAAATAAAACTGTCCTTTTGTTGTTAATGTATGAAGAGTTGACTTGGTTTACGCTTAAGTGATAGCAGCTAGTTTGCTCTGTAAAGTTCCCATCAAATTCTCCAAGGAGTTATTTAGATTTTAGTTGTATGTATATCTAAGACTGACAACTGTTGTCACTGTTCAACTTCTGTTTCAGGCTGTCAGCAGTGGCTCTGAAGAAGGAACATGCAGGAAATGTACATCTTTTTGACCTTTTAAATTAATTTTGTTATTAACTGGGGTGACTGCTTATCTATGTTTTCAAGTTAGTTCTGTGTTGGGAAGTGTGTAGCCTTCTGTTCTGTTAACTATTATTCTTTAAAGAATAAGATTTCAAACATACATTACACGCAAATTAAAGTTATTCTTAAATTTCAATCAGTTTAGTAGTAGTATATAAATCAGTCTCTGCTAAAAAATATAAATGCAAATATTTAATCAATAATTAGAAATTTCAAATCAATTTAGTTTCCACCCAAAGTGATCAATGATACATTGCTTTCTGCTGATCATTATCAATGTCACATGGGGAAATTTTTGCTTCAGGGCTATTGTCATAAACTTATGCTGAAGATCATTTGAAAAAGGAAACTTTTACATGGCTATGTGATAATATTAGTGGAATGGGATAAATTGGACAATCCTTTCAAAAGAGATGACATAATTACGGTCTGAATGGTTTCATTTTGTGCTGTGGATTTCTATGATTAAATATGGATGTGATGTTTTGACTGGCCAGGTTTCCTCCTTTTTAGTTGAAGAGTCAGCAGGGAAGTGTACCCTGTCAATCAGAGGACCCCCACAATTATTTTTCTGGAGCTGGGATTTCTACTCCTCACCTGGGGGCCATCTAATGGGCTGGCAGTGTTAATGTCAGACATGGTCATGACTGGGTCAACCAGCAGGCTGGTAGAAGGGTAGGAAAAGGGCCTTAATGCTGTCATTGAGAGAGATTGGTGGGTTAATGTTCACAGAGGCAAACCTTGGGCCAAATGCCCAATACAGAAAAAAAAGGTTCTTGCAGGAATGATCTACCACTCCTTCCTGCCCAGGTCTGAAGTACAGAGATCAGCTAGGCTCTATGTGCTACCCAAACTCCTGCTGCTTCGAAATTGAGGCCTGATTGGAAATGACCTTGAGACTTATGTGGCCAGTAATTGGGAACTTAAAGGTTTCAGATGGGTCAAGCATTCTGTACTGATTATAACTAGGTCAGCCAGGTGGACCTCACTGAATTAGTTCCCTGATTCGACGAGATTAACAGCCCCAATTAGGGAGCGCTAGCTCACTTTCAAGAGGAGAATATTAGAGATACTGAAATTCTGGTACCAGACTCTGAATGAGGCAGTATTAAAATCAAGGACTGTTGGTGTGGAAATAAAGTGTTACTTGATGATGGATACTGGCCTCTGTGGAGTTACTTGACAATTTACTCCCCTTACCACACACACACTGTGCACACAGTGGGTGGCTAGAAGGACACCTGCGAAATTTTACAGGCTACCACCACCTACGAATGCGCCTGTGAGGATCCATATAATTCTGTCCTATAGTATTTTTATTATGTGCCAATAAAACTAGAGCTGAATAAGCAAAATATTTCCAGGATATTAATGTATTTTAGCCAGTAATCTGACACCATGATCTGCCAGCAAAAGTTCATTTAATGATTTACCACCGTTCCCTCAACAAATAACGGGAAAAAAATCAGTGTATACTTATTATACAAATGTCTTGAAGTCGTCCTTGGCTCAGTGGTAGTATACCCACTTTTGACATGGAAGTTACGAGTTTTGAGCCTCAGTCCAGACCACTCCAGCAAACGGAGATAAATCTTCCTGAATATTAGATTGAATCACAGCAGTGCATGCTGGGATTACAACAGGATCTTGATCAGATGGGCCAATGGGCTGACAAATGACAGATGGAGTTTAATTTAGATAAATGTGAGGTGCTGCATTTTGAGAAAGCAAATCTTAACAGGACTTATACACTTAATGGTAAGGTCCTAGGGAATGTTGCTGAACAAAGAGACCTTGGAATGCAGGTTCATAGCTCCTTGAAAGTGGAGTCGCAGGTGGATAGGGTAGTGAAGGTGGCATTGGTCTGCTTTCCTTTATTGGTCAGAGTATTGAGTACAGGAGTTGGGAGGTCATGTTATGGCTGTACGACATTGGTTAGGCTACTTTTGGAATATTGCGTGCAATTCTGGTTTCCTTCCTATTGGAAAGATGTTGTGAAACTTGAAAGAGTTCATCAAAGATTTACAAGAATGTTGCCAGGATTGGAGGATTTGAGCTACAGGGAGAGGCTGAATAGGCTGGGGCTGGTTTCCCTGGAGTGTTGGAGGCTGAGTGGTGACTTTATAAAGGTTTATAAAATCATGAGTGGCATGGATAGGGTAAATAGTCAAAGTCTCATCCCTGGGGTGGGGGAGTCCAGAACTAGAGGGCATAGGTTTAGGGTGAGTGGGGAAAGATATAAAAGAAACCTAAGGGGCAACGTTTTCACGCAGAGAGTGGTACGTGTATGGAATGAGCTGCCAGAGGAAGTGGTAGAGGCTGGTACAATTGCAACATTTAAGAGGCATTTGGATGGGTATATGAATAGGAAGGGTTTGGAGGGATATGGGCTGGGTGCTGGAAGGTGGGACTAGATTGGATTGGGATATCTGGTCGGCATGGACAAGTTGGACCGAAGGGTCTGTTTCCGTGCTGTACATCTCTATGACTCTATGAGGAAAAAACCCAGAGCTCAAGCTGTTACATGTAAAGGTAGTGGCAAAAACAATCAGGTGTTGTGGGCAGGGAAGAAAAAGCTGAAGGAGGAAACAAGTGTCTGGAACAACAAAGAGCTCACGTTGAGACACTGGCGATGGCTTCTCTGTATTAAAATAAAATCTAAACCTGGAATATCCACATTGTGTGCAGAGATCTCATTTGGACCAGCTTGTACTCATTTTACTGAGCCAAGAGTAGGGGAAAATCCTCACCAACTCTGCCCAAGGTAAACTGAACCAGAAGTGGAAAATCAGTGCTGCTTTGTCAAGTCCTTGAGAGATAATCATCACGGTTGAAGTTACAATGTTCCACCGCTGACTTAACAAGAACAGATAGTAATCAAAATCTGTCAGATATTTCTCCTGCAAGATTAGAGGTGCTGAGGCCAATTGTAGAATCACCACCATTACCTTATGTGTAGATAAGCTAACCTGGGGCAGGCTGCAGATCAAACATAGAATCTTCCTGTTGTTAAAATTCATTTGAGAATGTAATTTTTAAAAAGATGTTTTTGGATTTACATATGAAAGAACTGAAACCAACATGGTCTTTCTAAAAGATGAGAGACTTAACAAACAATCCAGGTCTTTTTCATTTGCATCACACTGTAAACTTTTGCTATAAATTCTGTGTCTTGCAATCTTATACTCCACAACCACCTGAAGGAGCAGCACTCCAAACGCTAGTGCTTCCAAGTAAACCTGTTGGACTATAACCTGGTGTTTTAATTTTTACGAGAATCTTCCTAGTTTCTTTATCACTGTTCCTACAACTGAATCTTTGGGACATATTTTTTTTGAAAGCTTTCCGGTTTGATTCTCTGGTAGCTTGGATATAATAGATTCAGAATATAATTATTTAATAGCAGGTTACGTAAGAGAATTTTGACGTTCCTAATGAGACTAGTTGGATGCTATCCACATTTGATAAGGATTCAAGAACTTGAAATACACGTTTTGCACAGTGATGGTGTTATAGTACACTTTTCTTTGTTGGTTCCTGTCCATTATAAAGTTCAGAGCTGTAGATGAGAGATTAGAAATCAGGGCAGTGTGTACCTAAAACATACTCGTCTCTTCTTGAATGTTACTGTAAATCTCTTAAAATGAGTTATGCCAGGCTTTGAAACAATCCTTCATGTAAGTTCCTTTTGCTCTACATTATCCAAGTACAGAAAATGGCATTTATTGAACTACTTATCAAGAATATTATAATGTCTTGTGTATATAAAATTTCTCTGGACACTTTGCAGTACAATAACTGGTAAACAATTAACAGCTACAAGTAATAGTATTAGGCTAAATAAACTAAATGCTTGATTTCAGATTGCACTTAATGAGTATCTTGATGAGGAGAAAAGCAAGATAGAGACAATATATTAAGGGAATTCCAGTCCTAGCGAGTTAGATTACTGAAGTCGTAAGCAAGACAATTGCAGTGCAGACAAAGCAAGAATTGGAGGGATGCAGTATCGTGCTGTGGGAATTAGTGGAGGTTATAGAGATCGAGAAGATTCAATTCACAAGGAATTGAACACAAGACTATGAATTTTAATCTGAGACTTTGTGTCGGAGGAATTAGCCCAATAAATTAGAGATCACAAAGCACAGTTCGAAGTGAAATTAACAAACAGTTTATTAGTATGGAGATATTGTGAAAGAGAAATTGACTAAGTTGAAACAGCACAGCCGAGAATTCTCTTCCTCGAGCTGAGGTTTATAGGAATCTTGTACGATAAGGTTAATTAAAATGGGAAAAGATACAATGTATTTGGAAATTAAGTAATCCACTTACAATGATGATAGTAGAAAAACAGTTATCAGAAGAATGTCCTGATTGTCGATACAATGTAATATCTTGACAGTATCAATGAGTTCTTGATGGGGTCAGGAGATTCCAGCTCTCTTTGCAGGTAGGTGAGAATGTCTCTTTTGAAACAGTAAGATGCTTCCATTGTTCCTGTCCATGGAGCGAAGTCCTTTGGTGCCTCTCCATCTGACCTGTCCTGTTGTGTGGCTTTGGTATTGCTATACAAAGTTAAAAATCACACAACACCAGGTTATAGTCCAACAGGTATAATTGGAAGCACTAGCTTTCGGAGCGCTGCTCCTTTATCAGGTGGTTGTGCTGTATTATGAGACTGCCCTCGGGGTTTTGGGACAGCTGTGTTGACTGGGTATTGTTAGTGTGTTTTTGAAAATATATTCGCTTGTCTGCAAGTGGCTATAGTTTTGTCTGGTTTCACTTGTCAGCCTGTTTGGTCACTGTTGAGGCATTCTGGGTGTTTCTGATATAGTTTGGCCAAGTTTGCTTTCCTATGTTCTGTGTGGGCCTACTATGGGTGGCATATCTTTTCCCATACTTTGTTATATTGAGAACAAATACAGGTAGTTGAACACAAGGGTGAATTCATGAGCAGGAGCTGATGCCAATAAGGATTTTGGGAATAAACCTTTTGGATGAACTGAAGTTTATGGAAGGTGGAGGATGGAAGTACAGCCAGGAAAACATTAGAATAGTTAATGTCCCTGTTGGTGTTTCAGCAGGAGACATACTGAGCCAAGTCCTGAGATGGATAGTTTTTCAGAAATGGAAATACATGGTCTTGGCGATAAAAGTGAAAAAATTAAGTTTTTGCAGTGAATTACAGATGAGCTTAGAGTTGTTCTCCATCTGCAGTTGACCATAGTAAGATTTATTTAATTTTCAAACAACTGAAGGAAGATGCCTAGAAGAGAAGTATACAAAACATTTTCTCTAATCTCCAAAACCACGATTAGTGCATAACCCAGTAGAACTGTTTCCAGGAAGCATTCAGACTTGTTGCAAATATAATTAAGTCTTGCTTTGGACCCCTACAGCCCATAAAAACAATGCATGAAATGTTCAAATCAATGTGGGTCTCTTGCACAAAAGTTCCCTCTATTTGGGATATACAAGTCAAAAAGGGCACATGGCTGCTTGGATTGGGAAATGGAAAACTGCCAATATAACAATTCTCCATTTGCAATTCCATAGTTTGTACCTCTCAAGCTTTATCTGATGTAGAATTGCTCTACATCAGAATAGAAACGTGCCTTTCTTTGATAAACACGTGTAGAAATTGAGCTCATTTCAATTAGTTTCCTCCATTCCTCTTTAATGTCTCAGCCACAGTTAAGTGGTACTAAGATTGCATGGCATTACTTTGAAGAGGAGCAAGGGATTCATCTTTGTGTCCTCGCTAATATTTATCACTCAACTGATAATTATTGATTTTGTCATTATCTCATGGCTGTTTATGAGGATATACTAATTTGTTGCCATATTCTTACATCGCAAAAGTGATTGCACTTCAAACGTTCATTAACTGGAAAAGCTTCACAGTGTTTTAAATTTGTGTCAAATGCTTTATGGATACAAATATTTCTTTCTGAAAAGTATTTAAAATTCATGTAGAATGGAATGTTTTTCTGTTCATCACATTCTACATTTGTTAAATTTTAACAGGTGGATACTTGAATAATTGGGCTCATCATTAAATGAAAGAAACTTAATACTAAAGAGGTGACATGGTGGCTCAGTGGTTCGTATTGCTTTCTCACAGCACCAGAGACCTGGGTTTGATTGCACCCTCAGGTGACTGTGTGGAGTTTGCACATCCTGCCCGCGTCTGCATGGGTTTCCTCAGGGTGCTCCAGTTTTCTCCCAGTCCAAAGGTGTGCGGGTCAGGTCGATTGGTCATGTTAAGTTGCCCATAGTCTCTTGGGATGTGAAGGCTAGGGGGATTACTCATGGGAGATGTAGGGTTTACTGGGATGGGGTGGGGGGAGTAGGTTAGAGTGGGATCCTGTTTGGAGGGTCACTGTGGATGATGGGCTGAATGGTCTGCTTCTGTTCTGTAGGGATTCTATGATTCTGTATGCTGTCCCACACCTTTAGTTGTTGATTAGACCATCCCAAGACCTTTCAACAACGTGCTCTATAATTAAAAAGGTATGAAAAGCCTTGCAAAGATGGATCTAATGAAGGAATGGAGTATTGTATTGCAATGATACAGCAGCTATTGTAACAGAGAATGCAACGATAAATCAAAATTGACTGAAGCAATATGGATGCAAATTGAATAAACGAACAAAAATAATACTTGACAGCTGCAGATGAAGAGGTTACTCGCACCCAGGGAGAGTGCACTGAAATACCATTTGAGAATTTTGGTGATGCTGAGCTGACGGACTTGAATCTTAGGGCTGTGGAGCCAACAGTGGTTGCTTGGCTCCATCCTGTGTTGGAGCCAGTTTTGTGGACAGAATAAACAGTAGCAAGGCAATCTGTCCATTTGTGGGTAAACTCAAAGGAAGCTGAATGGATCTTCCAGCACCAGGCCTGTGGGCCAACACAGATCTAAAGGCCATCTCTCGGTCAGTGTGCTGCAGCAGCTACAGGCCACCCTTGAGAGCTGCCCTCCCCACACATTTGACCTGTTTGGAAAAGTTGCATTTTTAAAATTCAAAGTGTCATCACCCTCACTTACCTGCTTTTGCAGCCCATTGGTTTTTCAAGCCAGAAAGCCTCTGGTCCTTCAGTTTCTGGGTTCATCTACCATCTTTAATTTTATGGCAAGCCTATCCTCGGTAAAAATTGAACAGTGATGTTTGCCACACAGAGTGGGCCTGTAATCCACATTGCAACCAGACTGTAGGAGTTCAGAAGCCCACATGGATAGTACTGCCTAAAGAAGGCAGATTGAAGGCACCTCAGGTAAGTAGCAGAAATGCAGGCACTATCTCTCAGGATTAATTAAATAATAACATGGAATGATGTCTGAAGAGCTTTGGGATTGAAGCTAATATTCAGAGGTCCACTACAATCAATCAGTAATCCGAGCTGAATTTTTTGGTACTAATTATGACTGTGTAAAGTTGGTCTTCATTTTGGCAATGAAAGATTTAATTTGGAATCTGAACTAGGGTACCAGACAGATCTTGTTATAGTTACCCAAAAGGAATTCAAACGCAGGATAGATTGTATAAGAAAGATATAAATAATATCAATGCCTAATGAGTGACAATGGCCTGTTTACAATTTTAAAAACAAGGATCATGATAACACGAGATTAGGATCAAATACGTGAATAAAAAGGACCCAAATGCAGGAGCTTGTTACGTTTATAATTGGATTTATTAAAAGGCCAAATTAAGCAGAAACATAACCGAAAATAGCAGCTTTTCTTTTTAAGCTGGAATATTAGGAAACTGCAGATGCTAGAAAACTGAAATACAGATGGAAAACACGAAAATAAAACTCAACATGCTGACCACAATCTGTTTAGGAAGTTCACATTTCTGGTCTGTAACCTTTGCTATGAACTGGGAAAAGATAGACATGTCAATAGGTTTTTGAGCAAGAGATGAATAGGACAAGGAGAACATGATAAGTTTATGGTTTCATATTTCTCAATTGTTTTCTAAATAAACTGAATTCTGAAATGATCAATTTTGAATTCCCAGCCTCTAGAATAACAGCCTGGATTCTTGGTTGCTAATTCAGTAACTTATTCATTAACAATGGTTCATAGCAGCAAAGGAGGTTAAGGATTTGGGTACATAAATTTAGTCTTCAGAGAAAGTATCAAATGAGAGGTGTTGGCATGTACAAAGTTACTGAAGTTCTAGTATGGATTTTTAGGATCTTCGATACAATTGTTTAAAAAAATAATTTGTGGGATGTTGGTGAAGCTGGCTCGGCCGGAATCTTTGGAACATTCTTAACTGCCCTTGAGAAGATCATAATCTGCCACCTTCTTGAACTGATACGTCCTTGAGACGCAGGGCACCCAAATGTTAAAACAATTCAATTACAGCAAAGGAATGGCCTGTCCTACCTGTCCATCTTCCTTTCCACCTATCCACTCCACCCTCCCCACTGGCCTATGACAATTATGCCCCGTCTGTGTCCACCTATCGCCTTCCCACTTACCTTCTCCCATCACTCCCCCAGCCCCACTCCCACCCTCTTATTTATCTTTATCCCCTCTACATTCCTGATGAAGGGCTTATGCCCAAAATGTCAACTCTCCTGCTCCTCAGATGCTGCCTGACCTGCTGTGCTTTTCCAGCGCCACCCTTTTTGACTTATCAGCACAAGCCAGTCTTACTGCGAATGGATACAGGTTGCTTCAGTATCTGAGAAGCATAAATGATGCTGACACTATACAATCATCAGTGAATATTCCCACTTCTGAGCTTATGATGAAGGAAGGTTTACGAAAGCAGCTGACTGTGGTTTGGTCTTGGACACAATCCTGATGAACATCTATAGTGATGTCCTAGGGCTAACATTATTGACCTCCAACAACTATAACCTCCTTCCTTTGTGACAAGTAAAACTCCAGGCAGTGGAAAATTCCAATCCCCATCCCTCCTCTTCCCGGATTCCCATTGATTACAGTTTTGCAATAGCTCCTGGATGCCACATTTGGCCAAATGTTGGCTTAATATTACGAGATGTCATGCTCACCTCATGTCTGGAATTGAGTTCTCTTGCCAATGTTTGGACCAGGGCTTTAAGAAGCTCAGAAGTAAAGCCAGCACAACCCAAACATTTAAAGCAGGATACCTGTACAAGTCATTGGAAAGGGAACTTTTGGAATATCGCACACATTTTTGTTTGCCCCACCTATTCCCTCCTTAAAACAATATTGTTAGTTTGGACAAAGTTCAGAGAGACATAAAATTGAATCTTGGACTTAGCATTCCAAATTATGAAGACCGCATCAGAAAACCAAATTGGTGAACGTGTTTTGGCAGGCTGCACAATTAAAACTGTGAGGAAGCATGAAGACTGTAGATGTAAATGAATTATTTAACTTGGAAAATGATGACAGGACCAGAAGACATGAATTTGAAACGTATAGGAAAAAACCGGAGATGGAGATTAGCTTTCCTAGGGAACAGCAGATGGTGGAATAGATTCCTAGGAAACAGTCAATGTTATCTTCATTTACTAGTTTTAATTGGCTCCTAGCTTAGCACTGCCTCAAATTTAAAATTCTTTTCCTTGCATTCAAATCCCCTTTGACTATCCCTATTTTTAATCGCATGCCAGGTCTACAACGTTCCAAGAATTCTGAATTCTTCTAATCCTGGCCTCTTGTGGATCCCCTAGTTTCTTTTCTCCTCCCTATTGGCAAATGTACCTTCAGTTGCCTTGGCCCCAAGTTCTGGCATTCCCTCCTGAAACCTAATTGCCACTTCCCCATTTAAGGTGGGTTGACCATTTAAGTCTTATGGTGAGGTTGTCTGTCTTGTATTTAAAACACCAGTACTGAATCTAACCCTGACCAGCCAGGTGCTTTGGGCCTGGGGAAACCTGGCAGCTAAAGAGAAGTGATTTCCTTTTCCTGATTTCTCCTGGATCCAGACAACCTCCAGATCACTCCTCCTCCTACTCCCTGGAAAATGGACACAGGAACGTTAATCAGGTCTTGCTGTTAAATTTCCCAGGATGTGAAGGAAACTTGATATCTCTGCGGCTCAGTGGCAAAGTTAGTCTGGCAATGCTCTTATGAAGCATTGTATTCTCTTTGCATTTATGTTTGAGTTTTAGAATGTAATTTGCTGCAATAAGTGAATGGAAAGCAGGAAGCATTAATTTGAAAGATTAAATATATACAAATATATAGGATGAGTTTTGAAGGAGAAAGTTATTGGACTCAAAAGTGTTAGCTCTGTTTCTGTCTCCACAGATGCTGCCAAATCTGTTGAGTTTCTCCAACAGATTTATTTAAAATTCCTAACATCTGCAGTATTTAGCTTTTACAGCAATAACTTTAGTAACTCTACAGCAATAGCCAAGTATTCCACAGAGTACAAATGAGGTCAAAATAGTCAGTAGTACCATGTTGCTCACCAGATTGAGTTTAGAAAAACAATTATTGAACCAACTTATTAGTGCTCTGTTACACAATTTGAGAAAGTGAGGACTGCAGATACTGGAGAGTCAGTCGAAAAGGGTGGCATTCCTAATGAAGGGCTTATGCCTGAAACATCAACTCTCCTGCTCCTCAGATGTTGCCTAACCTGCTGTGCATTTCCAGTGTCACCCTTTTTGACTCTGTTGTACATTTCAATGTAGCAAATGCGCATTGGAAGCCAGAAAAGAATCTTCAGTGTCAGTGACAATGTAGGCAGTACCTGTGGCATTATGTATATTTAATGAAAACGAAACCCTGCAATAGATCTCTTTCGAGTCTAGAAATAAATATTGTTATGGAAGGATCACTAAGTACTTCATGCCGAAGGGTATAGTAGTCATCATGCTACTTGATTAGTAATTTAGAAGCCTGGACTAATAATCCAGACCATTCAAATTGAAATATCAACATTATTTAAAAAAAACACTCTTGGAAATCTAGAAGTGTTCGTTTTTAAAACACAGCCTCTTGATTCATATCCTAACTTAGAACGGAAAACATGATATTCTAAGCCAGTCTAACATAGATGCAACTCCAGTTTTGCAGCAACTCTGAAATGGCTTTTAAAGTGAGCAAACAAATAACTCACTTCTGCAAAAGGCCCATGAATACCAAAACAGAGCAACAAGAGGATGAATATCAGTCTTGTTGGTGTTGCCACATACTGAGCGATTTTAACTTTCAAGGTGTTAGTGAATGGCAAATAAAAACGAAGCATTAATTTGAAAGTGATGGCATCAGGGGCTGCTCATTAGCTTATCGGCTTAAAGTACAAAATTGCTGAAGTATATGGAAACCTAGGAATGCTCCCTAGCCCGCCCTAAACCAACCATTCTGAGCCAGTACATCAACTGAAAATATCTCAAAGAAAAGTTATCATAGCCACTGAAACGTAGAATTATCCATGATTACTCTTCTCTCACATCTCCAGTTAGAGCCAACAAACAAAATATTAATTTTACAAAATCGTAAGTGGGCATTCAAATATTGCAGTCGGTGATGAACGAGCAGAACCAACCACTTGTTACACTTTGCAACTCCCCAGAAACTTTCAATTGACTTTTGCTCTATAACCCAGTGATTAATATTTCAACATGACATGGTGCTATCTACATGGGACATGGGCCTGTGTGGATACGGCAATCAGCAATAGTTGTTCATATCTAATGTTTAATGTGGCACATAGAGTCTGAACAAAAAATGCAAGTTAAAGTATTTAATTCAGTGCAAAAAGTAAAAAGAATACATGGGATTGACAGGGAGAAGAGGTGGAAGTAAAATCTAAAACTACTTCAGATTTTACAGTTTTAAAAATAATGAAACAATGCACTTGTTAAACATTTTAGTACCAGAGAGGTGGCTTGAAAGTAATTAAGGTATACTGCACAATTATAAATTTACTTACACTTGAATGGACAACCCTAACTTTATTCTGGCAACTTTATTTGGTAAATATCCTAACTTCACCTGATATGTTTCGATGCTAAGTTTCTTGGCAGAACAATGGTGTTCGCATCACTGTAGAGAATTTAATGAAACTTTATTTCGCATTTTTAACTCCATTCTAAATAATAGATATGCAAAATTATAATACAACTTGTATCTCAATTCCTGCTCCGACTTGTAATCTTGTGACCACTCTTGAATGTGTTGATTGAATTGCTTCAGAATCAAACACCACAAAAGAAAGACAGTCCATTTTTTTTAACAAAAAAACTATTTTTCTAATTAAACTGTTCAGAGATGTTATTGCCCATCTCTGGAGCAGGTGGAACTTGAACCCAGGGCTCCCAGTCCAGGGGTATGGACACTATATCACTACACCACAAGAGGGCTCCTAGACATACCATTTATAGAGTCATAAAGATTTACAGCACAGAAACAGACCTTCGATCCCAACTCTTTCTTACCGACCAGATACCCTAACCTAATCCAGTCCCATTTGCCAGCACTTGGCCCATATCCCTCCAAACCTTTCCTATCCATATACCCATTCAGATTACTTTTAAATGTTGTAATTGTCCCAGCCTCCACCATTCTCTGGCAGCTCATTCCATACACGCATCACCCTTTATGTGGAAAAAGTTGCCCCTTCGGGCTTTTTTTTATATCTTTCCCCTTTCACCCTAAACCTATGCCTTCTAGTTCTGGACTCCTGCACCCCAGGGAAAAGACCTTGTCTATTTATCCTATCCATGCCCCTCATGATTTATAAACTTCTGTAAGGTGACCCCTCAGCCGTCATCATTCTGGACTTCAGGATGTTTTGCCCAATTGTCATTAAATTATGTTTTTCTGAGGTTAGTGACTGTTATAATGTAGAGAAAACCGTAACCAATTTGTGTACAAATTCCGACAAATAGCAATGTGACAATGACCGCCACATCTACTTTTGTGGTGTTAGAGAATATGCCAATATCAATCAGAAGTCCCCTTCTCTTTGATATAATACGATAGGGTCTTTCACATCTAGTTAAGAGGGAGGATTGGTTTACTACATTATCTGAATGACAGCAACCTTGACAGTGTAGCATGCCACCAGCATTGCACAGGGTGACAGACTAGATTTAGCACTCATGACTGTAGAGTGGGGACTTCAACTCACAGCCTTCTGACTCAGAAACAAAGAGGGCTACTGCTTTGGCGAAAGTCACTGCATCAGGTCTGCTGACTGGTTCTGCTTCTTTGGTTGTGAGTAGCCATTCAGGAGGGTAGGGAGAGTAATCTGATTCTGTGTAGAGCTATATCTCATTAATGAGGTGTGTAAATTAACACATTATGGAAAGCACAAACAAACCTGCAGACTTTTTTTAATGTAAAGATATGTTGCAACTTCAATACTGTAGTACTGAAATAAATAGGTTGTTTCAACAGATTCTAGACAATAAATTAAAAAAAAGTTATGGTGTAGTCTTTTCAAAATTGCACTATTTTAAGCATATGACATCATAGAAAAAACAGAAATGCTGTGATGGGAATGTTTCATAATAGCAGACAGTTTTGAAATACTACTGACCAATCCACCACATAATTTGTAGGTCTACCCCCCTCAAAAAAAGTTACTTGATTTACATCTCATTTCACAGTTTTGGAGTCAAGGCATCAAATATTGGTGCAGCTCCCAGACCTTGCTGCTTGTAACTGACCAATTATCAGATAGCTAACGATTTGTTTATACAACACTAATGACAACATTAGTCCTAAAGTTGTAATGTAAACCATAATCTGGACCTGAGCTAACTCGAAAGAACAAAGTGGAGTGGAACTAATGCCTTTCTCCATGAAATTTTGAGTTGGTTTGGCGTCAGTTCCATGTTTATACCACAACTTTACTGGCTGTTCAAAATGGTTTTGCTTTGCACCTACAGTGCTGTAGTACAATTGGCAAAAGTCCAAATCTGTACTCATGTTCACTATCATTCTCTCTCTCTTTCCCTTTCTGTTGGGGAAACACAAATGTTTTCATCTCGTATGTTCATTGTATCCAGGATTTTAAAAATGAGAATTCGTTTTGAAATGGGAGATATCCTTAAATTGATAAGGAAAAGATCAGTAGTCAGATTTGTGATACACGAAAGCAAATCTAAGTAAATATTAGTAATGAAACAGTGTTTGGAATTAATGAAAGAACATATTTATGTTATCCCTGCCAAAATATTTTACGTGGAGGTAATGCAGAAGGTGCTCCCTACAGTGGCCATTAGGTGCAACACCAGAACAGCAAATGATTGGGTATTTGTTAATTATGAAAACATTATGGTGAAGTATGACAAAAGACAATTCTTGTCCTAGTGTTATTATTTTCAATGTAATGTCTACATATTAAAAACAATACACACTCCAGTCTCCTAGAAACAAGAGGATAGTTTAATATCAACAAAAGTGTTTGATAACATTGATTTTTAGTTCTAACTGTTTTCGGTTCTACAGCATACACACAGTCGTAAAACATCGTTATCTGTTTGTATTTTCTAGCTGGTTATTAGGAACCTTTGTGATTTCTCATTAGCTGAAGTATAAAGTTTTTTTCTAATCAACCTTTTACAGTCATAGAGTCTGTTTCTGTGCTGTATAACTCCTCAGTCCAGTCCATGCCGAATATAATCCCAAACTAAACTAGTCCCACCTGCCTACTCCTGCCCATATCCCTCCAAACCTTTCCTACTCGTGTATCTGTCCAAATGCCTTTTAAATGTCGTAATTGTATTTGCATCCACCACTTTCTCAGCAAGTTAATTCTACATGCGAACCACACTCTGCGTAAAAAAAGTTGCCTCATGTCTTTTTTAAATCGCTGTCCTCTCACCTTAAAAACGTGCCGCTTAATCTTGAAATTACTCATCATAGGGAAAAGACAGTTATCATCAACTGTGTGCATACCTCTCATTATTTTATAATATTCTATCAGGTTGCCTCTCAATCTCCTACGTTCTAATGAAGAGGTCCCAGTATATCCGTTTTTTTTTAATATCTCAAACCTTCAATTTTTGGCAACATCCCGGTAAATCTCTTTTGAACCCTCTCCAGCTCGATAATATCCTTCCTATAACTGGGTAACCAGAACTGGACAGAGTACTCCAGAAGAGTCCTCACCAATGTCCTGTACAACCACAATATGACGACCCAACTCCCATACTCAAAGGTCTGAGCAATGAAGGCAAGGCCAAAAGCCAAACGCCTTTTTCACCATGTTGCAACATACCTCTGGAGAGGTGGGACTTGACCTCAGGACTCCTCATTCAGAGGAAGAGTCACTACCGTTGTGCCACAAGAGCTCAAAATTTAGTGCACTGTTAGTTGTGGATATTTTCAAATCAATCTGTTGAGAGATGTTTCTAGGCTCCTCTTGTGCAGATGAGACTTAAACCTGGCCTCCTGTTTCAGAGATAGGGATATTATGATAGCACTATAAGAAGGCCTGCTCAGTTCAAGTATGTGACGATCTATTGGAGCAATTCCCCAGTTATTACCATGGTTGAAGGAAGTAGCACTATTTCCAGAAATTGAGTGGTTTCAGACTTCACTCTCAAAACTTAAACAGGTGGTGTAGGCTCACATTTTATTGGAGTCCTCAATGAATGCTGCTTTCAAAACTTCATCTGTCCTGAGGTGGATGCACAACCAAAAATCTACCTTAAGGACACTTTGGACCATGACAGAAAATTAACTAAAAACAAAGACATTGGGCCATATTTTCATCTTTGAGGTAGAGTTAGAAGATTTACTGACATCACAATCCAGCCTCCCATGTAGCATTGACTGCCAATGCTATCTTCACCATGACATGGCAGAAGTGGCCTTAAGTTTTACCTGCTGTCAGCTACAATCTGGTTAATAGACCTACTCCATTCATTGAGATAATGACTTGGGAGTTGGGAAATGAATGTGAAGCCCCACTTATTCCCAGTACTGTACAGCCCAATGGCTCAGTGGTTAGCATTGCTGTCTCAATGGGACCTGGATTCAGTTCCAGGCATGGGTCACTCTTCATGTGGAGTTTGCCTTTTCTCCATGTGTTTGCGTGGATTTTCACTGGGTGCTCTGTTTCCCTCCCACAGAGCAGGAGAATTGACGTTTCAGGCATAAGCCCTTCTTCAGGGTCTTCAGTTGCTTTTCCAGCAACACATTTTTCAGCTCTGATCTCCAGCATCTGCAGTCTGCACTTTCCCTCCCACAGTCCAAAGATGTGCAGACTAGTTGGATTAGCGATGGGAAATGTGGGGTTACAGGGATGTGTTCAGGTGTCCAGGTCTGGGTGGGATGTTCTTCAAAGGGTCAGTGTAGACTTGATGGGCCAAATGGCTTCTTTTCAAATTGAAGGGATTCTTCCCCAAATTATTCATCAAATTCACTACAATGAGAATTTGCAAATCAAATAAACATATTGGGAAGTCTTTGAAAAGCTCATAAATCTGTCAAAATAAACATTACTGTTAACATAAACATCTTCCTCTTCAAAAAGCTCACAAGATCTGTCAAAACAAAATGAGTACTTCCACAATTGTGTCAAAGATATTGGATCAGCAATGTCTAGCTGCTGCCTTGTCCCATCATCCCATGCTGATTAAAATTGCCAGGGATGGGGATGAGAATCCTCAATTTAGGTCCTGTCCACAATTTTGGGCTCTGATCAACATACTTTAACTATGCTTTAGAATATGGAAATTCACCTCATCATATAATCTACCAACTAGGATATCTTCTGAGTGAATAAAATATCACTTTACGATCACTTATTGGCATTGATACATCTAGAGTGAATTATATATTGAAGGTAGAGGATTATTGTCTTTTTTTGATATCTATATGTCGAGTTTTAAGAGCATCTTGCTAACCCTGTTAACCAATAGAAGCAAAGGTTCTCAAGTTAATCAAATTCTGATAGGGAAAGCATTGTGATTAGACAGGAATACTTTGGCGATTTTGCCCTTTGGTCGGGTGCCAAACGTTGGCAATCATTGCCCAGAGGTGAAAAATTTTCACACTTAAAGCCAGAACAAGAATGTCATAGTGATGGATGCACATGAAGAGGGGCTGATTGACCTTGTGCTTACTATTGCAAGTTATTACAATTGAAAACCGGTGTACCGGAACGCGAGGTTTTGTTTCGTAAATAAATTAATTTCATAGATATTTGGTCTGTGGTTAGAGTATTTTGATTGTTTTGGGATGGTTGCTTTGGAACGAATTGTTGGGAACTTTAACTGTTGTGGCAGTAGTATATGAACGGGCAGTTGCTGCTCATTTTACTCCATGTTATTTATTGTTTTTTGCAAGAAGGCGTAAAAGCGCTGAAACGGTGATCGATTTGCACAGTGGCCTATGACCGAGACAAGAGGGAGCTCCTGGAAAGGGGGAAACGAGGAGAGGAGCGTTTAAGCGGGATATCAGCAACAATACTGCGAACAGCTCGCACAGTTACGTTGCAATTTTAGAGGCTTTTATTTTGGCAGGGTCCAAAACTGGCAGCGTCTCTCATTTTGCATCAATTCCCCCCCCCCCCCCCCCCCCCCGTAAGCGTGAAATGAGCGTTCTTCCTGTTGTCAGCATTCCCACCCAGTTCCCTGGTTAGTCAGCTCAGCTTGTGCCTCACGGACCTTTTCGCATCCCTGCATTAATATTACACTGCAGTCCTCTTCACGGGTCAGACATGGGGGCCGTTTTATTTGACTACTTGCGCACACCTTTAAAGGGAATAGAAATAACATCACCTCAGTAAATGTCCTGCCCTGCTGCTGTTTGGAGAGCTATTACTCGATGTCTCCTCAGCCGTCCTTCTGGAGCACGATTCCTAATAAGGAAACTTTCTGGAAATAACAGTCGAGCTAAGAAAAAGAGTTGGAAAGGGGTAAAAGAAAACGACCGTGTTCACCCGGACTCTTTATCCGCAAGTTTTGCTAACTCGAGAGCGTCAGCCAAGTTGCTGCTTTCCTGCTGCCTTAAGACAATTGCCGGGAGGGGAGCCCGCTTGCACATGGTGGATGGATGAGGAAAGGTGGGCTGGGGGAATGCTCCGGGGCTGAAGGCATCGAGCGAGCTGCAGGAGGAAAGGGAAAACGCCGAGGGGTTTGATTGGCATCAGCTGTGTGTGTGTGTGCGCGCCGCGAGCTGTCTTCCTCCTTCACGAGAGCCTGCGTGCAAGCGCCCATCGTCTCCTCCAAACTCCTATCAGAGCTTATACACCCGAACCGAACGGCGCAGTTTGATGGGTGAGTGAGTGAGAGAGAGAGCACTTATGTCACCGCCGACATAGTCATGCATGTGTTTTTGGTTTCCAGTCGCTGAGCGGTTTGTGTGAGGTGCTGCACTTTGCTATTCTTGTCCCTTCCTCCTCTTGGGTTTTGTATGGTTTCTTGGAATAAGGGAGTACTGTACGACACATCTGTTAGTCTGAGAATTGGTTCACATTCGACAGGCAAGCAACCTGCATAGCAGCAGGCCAGGCTCACCCCTCTGGAACTAATTGGTTCCAAAGCCATTCAAAGCACTGGTAGACTTCTCTCTCCAATGATAGAGCGGTTCATATGGTGTGCTAAGACCATGCTGACACAACAAAAAATCTTTTAGAATGTTCTTTGGGCTCCTCTTAATTTCGGTGATGGCATTGGCAAAATCCTAACTTTGCAAATGTATGTTATATATGACAACCATGTTATTGTGGTGAAAATCAATATACACTTTGTCTAAACACAAGGTTAATGTATGTAAGCTTAGATTGTTGGATTGGTTTTGGTGAGACGTATTACGTATTTAAAGGTGTTCAACCCAGGTGATCTAGGTTGACGATGAAGAGTCACGCAGCTGTACAGAACCCTATGAACCAACTCGTTCATGCTGGCTGGATATCCTATATTAATCTAGTCCCATGTGCCAGCAATTGGTCCATTTCCTGCTAAGCCCTTCGTATCCATATACCCACCCAAGTGCCTTTTAATTGTACCAGCTTCCTCCACTTCCTCTGGCAGCTCATTTCATACACACACCAGTCTCTGGAAAAAGTTGTCTCAAGGGTCCCTTTTAAATCTTTTCCCTCTTCCCTTAAACCTATGCCATCTAGTTTTGGACTCCCCCAGCCTATTCACCCTATCCATGTTCCTCATGACTCTATAAATTTCTGTAATGTTGCCCCTCAGCCTCTGATGCTCCAAGGAAAATAGCCCCAGCCTATTCAGCCTCTCTGTATAGCTCAAATATTCCAACCCTGGCAACATCCATCTAAATCTTCACTGAACCCTTTCAACTTTCAGAACATCCTCTGCCCTTGAGCCCCGCCCCTCCAACCGCCACCAGGACAGAACCCCACTGGTCCTCACCTACCACCCCACCAATCTCCATGTATCCTGCCCCCTGTAAAAACGCCATCCCATTCTCCCAATTCCTTCGTCTCCGCCGCATCTGCTCCCAGGAGGACCAGTTCAAAATACGTACAACACAGATGGCCTCCTTCTTCAAGGACCGCAATTTCCCCCCCGACGTGGTCGACGGTGCCCTCCACCGCATCTCCTCCACTTCCCGCTCCTCCGCCCTTGAGCCCCGCCCCTCCAACCGCCACCAGGACAGAACCCCACTGGTCCTCACCTACCACCCCACCAATCTCCATGTACAGCGCATCATCCGCCGTCACTTCCGCCACCTCCAAACAGACCCCAGCACCAAGGATATATTTCCCTCCCCTCCCCTATCAGCTTTCCGTAGAGACCACTCCCTCCGCGACTCCCTTGTCAGATCCACACCCCCCACCGACCCAACCTCCACTCCCGGCACCTTCCCTTGCAACCGCAGGAGGTGCCCACACCTCCTCCCTCACTTCTCTCCAAGGCCCCAAAGGAAACTTCCATATCCGCCACAGATTCACCTGCACCTCCACCCACATCATCTGCTGCAGCCGGTGTGGCCTCCTCTATATTGGGGAGACAGGCCGCCTACTTGCGGAGCGATTCAGAGAGCACCTCTGGGCCACCCGGACGAACCAACCCAACCACCCTGTAGCACAGCATTTCAACTCCCCCTCCCACTCCACCGAGGATATGCAGGTCATTGGACTCATCCACCGCCAAACCACAACAACGCGACGGTCGGAGGAGGAGCGTCTTATCTTCCGACTGGGAACCCTCCAACCACAGGGGATGAACTTGGACTTCACCAGTTTCTTCATCCCCCCTCCCCCCACCTTGTCTCAGCCGAATCCCTCCAGCCCGGCACCGCCTTCCTGACCTGCAGTCTTCTTCTTGACCTCTCCGCCTCCATCCTACTCCGACCTATCACCCTCACCTTGACCTCTTTCCACCTATCACATTTCCAACGCCCCTCCTCCAAGTCCCTCCTCCCTACCTTTTATCTTCTCCTGCTGAACACTCTCTGCTCATTCCTGAAGAAGGGCCTGTGCCCGAAACGTCGAATCTCCTGTTCCCTGGATGCTGCCTGACCTGCTGTGCTGTTCCAGCAATAAAGTTTCAACTCAGAACATCTTTCCTATAGCAGGGAGACCAGAATTGCACACAATATTTTAAAAGTGGCCTAACCAATGTTCAGTACAGCCACAACATGATCTCCCAACACCTATACTCGGTGCCCTGACCAATAAAGGCAAGCATACCAAATGCTGCCTTCCCTTGCTCACTACCAATGTCAGGCTCACTGGTCTATAGTTCCCTGGCTTTTTCTTACCACCTTTCTTAAATAATGACATCACGTTAGCCAAACTCCTGTCTTCTGACTCTTGTGTGGCTATTGATGATACAAATATCACAGCAAGTTTGCTTACTAAAATATAATCATGCTGCCACGTACCAGGAAATGCACTGTGGTTTGGTCATGGCTAATAAGTCACGTAAATTTCATGTGTTTTCTTCTCTATCTCAATATATTCACTTAAAGCTACCTTTGTCACTTACTCCTTCAGGGTGGCCATGTTTGGAAGAGATGTAACTGTGAGTCAAATACCAAATAAAAACTGAAAGAACTATGGATGCTGAAAATCAGAAAGAAAAACAAAAATTTACTAAATTGGTTATTATATATTGATACAATGGCATATTACCTCTGTCCGTAATGTTTAAACATTTAAAGAGGACTGATCTTGTTGGGGTTGAAAATAAGAGTTCCTAATCCATTGGAATGATTTAGTACCCTCCGTTGAATAATACATGTCCTAGAATTTCCATCATACAGGTCTTCATATTTAATACGTCTCGATCAAGTTTAGTCTGCAATGGAACCCAAAATTCATTGTTTCCAATCTCATCTTAAATCACAAATTATTTCTGTCTTTGCATTAAGGAAAAAGACAAGTGAAACAACCTTTTTTATTTAAGAAGATTTGACGATTCTAATATAAAGGAAGCATTAGAAGGCCGTGGAAAGAGGATGAACAGGATAGGCTGAGTAGCATTAAAGTGATGATGAATATGGGCAGAGCAACACACATCCGCATTTATGTTTATGTATGTAACCAAACAGACAAGATATGCTAACACTCCTGCATGACAATTATGTCCTAAGTAAACTACTGCATTCAAATAATGGCATTTCAAATAGATGATGTTACCAGGGAATGATAGATTATTTCATTTCTGACTATGTTGAACACCCTCTTTGGGTAAGTACATGAATAAGAAATGTTGAGGAATATGGACCAAATGTATGCAGGTGGGATTTGTTTAGTTTGGGATTATGGTCAGCATGGACTGTTTGGACTTGTTTCTGTGCTGTATGACTCTGACTATTGACTTTAAATGTGGGACAATGCAAGTTTGTGTTTGTTCTTGTTTTCTTGAATTTCTTGCTCTTATTCCCTTTATGGTAGTCATACCATAGTCATACAGATTATTCTAATGCACATGGAACAAAGCAAAGTTGAGGCTCATAACAAAGAGATCCTTCTATTCCATCTTTCATTTAATCTCCAGGTGGATGGCAGTGAAAAGACAATCTGCTCACTTGCTACAATATTTGACCCTGTATAAATTGACAATTAATGATTATTGTGACACCATTGTTGTTAAAAATCCAAGATACCATTGTTACATTATTACATGGTTAGTGCTACTTGTTTTTACTTTCTAACCCTTCATGTAAACTGTTACTCTAAAAACTCCAGTTCATTACTAGTGTTGCAAAATAGTTACTTGGTAGATAACATAATGTGAAATTCCACCTGATGTCTTTAACATTTTAACTTAAAAGATATGAAACAAAATGATGAAAGATTTTATTTTTACCTCCACCCCCCCCTGCCGGAAGCAAATCTGAGAGAATTTGTTTGGTACTTGAGGACAAAAGTCTCAGAATATAGCAGTGTAGGATTTTTGTTGATTTTAGTTATCTAAGTTAATAGAATAAAGCAAAATTTAAAGCATGTGATTTATACATTGAATTATATCTGCTTCATGTTTATTGAACTCGTAGATATGCAATGATACTAATTGAATAAAAACACAGCAAAGCAAAAGCAATCTAAATTGCTAAGATGTACTTTCTATCTAAAAGGGTATTTTGTTCAAAGTAAAACGGTTTTCAGTCATAAAGCAGTTTGCTGATGCAGTGGGTTGAGTGAAGAAGGTGTGCACTTTTTTTTAACCTTCAGGACCCAGCTTGAATCCAGCTCAGATCTTTGTGACTGAAGGTCTTTGAAAGGTTGTGAAAAGACCAATTAAAAAGGTGATCTGTGCCAATGTCAACTTGGCTACTAGTAAGCCTGAGTCCATAAATCAAATGTTGACACAAACCAGGAGAAGCCACATGGATAATTGAAAATGGCTCACAAATGAAATAGTATTAAAGCAGTGGAGAAAATCTGGAAGTAGAATCTAGAATTTCATTGAAATTTTCTTTGGGAATAGTTTTTTTATTTTGGTACAGTTGTAAAATGTGTGCATTCAGTGAAGAGAATAGTAACATGTTGTATAAAGACAAATGTCTTCTGGTTTACTATTATTTGCATATTTTATTTTTCAAATGTCTTCATGAGATGCTTTTTTGAATGTATTGAGGTAAACTGCATTTGAGTTGCTTTTCATTTTTTTTTTCTTCTTTTCCACTAATTGCATTAGATTAGATTACAGTGTGGAAACAGGCCCTTCGGCCCAACAAATCCACACCGACCCGCCGAAGCGCAACCCACCCATACCCCTAATACCCCTACATTTACCCCTTACCTAACACTAGGGGCAATTTAGCATGGCCAATTCACCTGACCTGCACATCTTTGGATTGTGGGAGGAAACCTGAGCACCCGGAGGAAACCCACGCAGACACGGGGAGAATGTGCAAACTCCACACAGTCAGTCGCCTGAGGCGGGAATTGAACCCGGGTCTCCGGCGCTGTGAGGCAGCAGTGCTAACCACTGTGCCACCGTGCCGCCCACATTCTTAAGTTAGGATAGAACAAATGCAATCTGAACAAATGCAGTTGTATTAAAGGAGCACTTTATGCATTTTTGCTGCTCCTGACCAGTATATGCAGACTCTTATTACTGCCTTTTTTATCTTCAATCTCAATTTCTCCTTCCACCAACTGCACCAGCTCACTAAAACCTTCAGGGAAGGAATTCTGCTGACCTTACCCAGTCTGACCCATGTGTTTGATTCTTAATTACATTCTGAGCAATAAGAATGGACAATAAATGCTGATGTAGCCAATGGCACAATTGCCCCATCAACAAAATGAAAAAAACTGAACCAAACACGTTTTGTTTTTGCTTGTATTCTAGACCACCCAAGGACATATTTATCTGTAAACCTTATAATGTGCTTTCTTCTCTCATATATTATCTAACTTAAATCCTGATCGATAAATTCCTCTATGATGTTGGCTCGTTGATTTGGCAACTTCTGCATCTATGTCATCTCCTACTATCAGAAGGCATTTTAATAATGGCTCAGTTGTTAGTACTGCTACCTCACAACACCAGGCATTCTGGTTCAATTCCACCTTTGGGCAATTGTGTGGAGTTTGCACATTTCTCCCTGTGTCTGTATGGATTTCCTCTAGGTGCTCCGGTTTCCTCCCACAGCCCAAAAGTGTGCAGTTTAGGTGGATTGGCAATGCTAAATCCCCATTGTGTCCAGCGATGTATAGGCTAGGTTGCATTTCTTATGGCAATGCAAGGTTACAGGAATGGGGTGGGTCTGGGTGGGATCTGTTCAGAGGATCACTGTGGCCTTGATGGACTGAAGGTTTGCTTCTATGCTCTATGGATTCTATCCTCTGCTCTGTCTTGTCTTCATTCTCTAGAGCACCTTACTTGAACCCTTCCATTTCTTTGCCGTCCCCATCACAAGTTTCATGAGTGCTTATCATGGGAAACCACCTATATTTGGCAAATGGTACTAATCATTTGCCATTTCAACTGAAATTAATTACATGAATGCTATTTATAACTCATTAAATTGCTTTGAACAAGCTGATGTTTAAATTAGCACTCTAATGCAGAGAACTATGATGAAGTACTTACACATTGTCCAGCTTGGCTGAAAATTAATGCCAGGAAAATAGTAGACACTGATGTCTTTGTTTCCCAACTGCCTTCTGTAGCTGTTAAGAATTGTTGGAGGCTTTGACTGTTTCAGTTAGTTGGTTTTACTCTTACACTTTTTGTGTAGCAGGTAAATGTTATTGACATAAATATAAACCTGCTCGGTATGCTTTTGTTTTGTGGAGTGTGCCAGTGCTTTATTTAAGTATGGGGTATTTTTCCATGATTGCGCATGTGCACTAATTTTAAAGAGGTTGTATCATGCACGGTCTGCATTGGGATTTTGTTTACTGAATGGTCCTTCAGCTCACCAGAAACATTGTGCCCACTGTAAGTGGCCAAAACCATGTCTATTGTTTTCAATCATTAAAAGCTTCAATCAGTTTCTTTATGCAAGTTTTAGATCACCACTCCCACATATGACTCTAACATTATAGTACTTGAAAAACTTATTTTGTCCTCCCTGTCTGATCATTAGCACGTAACGCATTGCCAGAGAGCAAAATTTCGCAAAAGGGAAATCATGTTTGGCAAATTTATGGAAGTTTTCTTTTGAGGATGTAATTAGTAGGATGTGTAAAGGGTACCCAGCAGATGTATTACAAAAGGCAGCAGATAATATGCTACACTTGAAGTTAATGCCCAACATTAAGGCCCTGGAGGTTGACTGTTAGAGTCTTAAAAGAAATGGGTAGTGAGATAGGTGTTACTTCGGTCTTAATTTTCCAAAAATTTCTTGGATTCTGGGAAGGTTCCATTAAATTGAAAAATAGTGAAAGCAACTCCTTTATTTTTTTAAAAAAGGAAAAAAAACTACAGGGTAAGCCAGACTTAATATCAGTCAGATGGAACATGTTAACAGCTATTTTTAAAGATGCTATAACAGGACCTTTAGAAAAACGACAAGGTCATCGGGCAGTGTCAACATGTTTTTATGCCAGGGAACTCCCTTACTTTACCCAATTTCTTTGAGGAAGTAACATATGGTGAATAAAGGGGAATGATTTGATATACCGTACAGCGATTTCCAGAAGGCATTTGATGAGATGCCACATAAAAATCGTTGTGGAAAGTAAAAGTTCATAGTGGGCAGCATACTGGCTAATTAACAGGAAATGCAAAGTAGCGATTAAATGAATCACTTTCTGTTTGGCAAGATGTAATGAAAAGTGTGGAGCCGGAATTGGTGCTGGGAGCTCAAGGTTTTGGTAAATTGCTTGAAGTGACCAAAGATATGGTTACTACACTTCTTAATAACTAAATTTTCAGATGACAAAGATAGGTGGGAAAGTAAGTTGTGAAGAGGGTGCTGGAAGCTACAAAGGGATATAGATTCAGTGAGATAAGCAAAGAGTTGGCAATGGGTTTAATGTGGGAAAATAAGAAATTGTCCATTTTGGCAGTAAGAGTTTTAAAAAAAAGGAAACCTATTGTGTAAATGGTGGGAGGTTTCAGAACTCTGCAATGCCATGTGTTTCCTTGTACATGAATCACAGAAGGTTAGTATGCTGGTACAGCAGGTAATTAGGAAAGCTAATAGAATGTTTATTGTGAGGGCAATTGTATACAAGAACAAGGGAGTTTATGATTGTTATAAAGGGCATTTATGAAAGCACGTCTGAATCATTAAACTACATTTATATCCTCTTTATTTAAGGAAGGATTTAACAGCATTGGGACTATTGCCTTGAATGGGCAGGTTTCGTGAGGAAATATTGAACAGGCTTGGTTTGTATCAGTTAGTATTAGGGGGAAGGGTCGCTTGATCTGAGGTGTATAAGATCTTAGCAGGGTGGATATGGAAAGACTGATGATCTTGTGAGAGATTCTACAACTAGAGATCATTGTTTTAAAAATAAGGGATTACCCACTTAAGACAAAGATAAGGAGAAACTTCTCATGGGGTTCATGAGACTTTGGAACACTTCCTCAAAAGGTAGTGCAAGCAGAGAATTTGAATATTTTTAAGGCAGAGGTAGATAAATTCTTGATAAAGTGTTGAGTGATTCTAAGAGGTGGGTGAAAACATGGACTGCAGTGGTTCCCCTGAATAGGAGTGAACCCATTCATTTAAGTGGGAAATTTACCTTCCCGGCAGACTCATGGTCCCTGGTTCCAGTAAGTTCCCTTTAATGTATCGGGCAGCGGAAAATGATGCCATGGATACGGGCATCACCAATTCAATTGAATGATCGTAAGGTTGTGAGGTCAAGTGGCCTCATACATATTTTTGAATGTTCAAGTTGCAGAGATCGGTTTGAAAGGGGAATTTTCAAACCCACTGTTTGTAACTAGTGGAGTCCTGTAAGGATTAGTGCTAGGGCCTCAACAATTTACTGTCTAAATTGATTACTTGGATGAAGTGACAGAGAATAACTGACGTATTTGAGTATTCTGGCGATTCAAAGCTAGGTTGGAATGTAAGTTGTGTGAGGGACACAGGCTGGAAAGACATTTGGACAGGTTTTTTGAGTAGGCAACTAGGTGGAAGAATGACTAATTTGGGGAAGAATTATGTTAATAGTTCTTCCATCTTGTGCTGAGCTTTGCTAGAGCATGCAACAAGCCTGAAACAGATGTTGGCCAGGGAACTGGAAGGTGTGTTAAAGTGGCAGGCAACTGGAAGCTCAGGTCTTTATTGTGGATAGAATGTAGATGTTCTGTAAAGCAGACACCCAATCTATGCTTTACTTTCCCAAAGTAGAGGAGACCACATTGTGAGCATTCAGAGGTGATCCTCTGAAGCAGGTGGGAGTTGAACCTGGGCTTTCTGATTTAAAGGTTGGGGCACTACAAGAGGCCGTAAATATCAAATTATAAACATGTCAACTTGTCAATCCTTCTCCCCATTTCACTTTCCCATCATCTCAACAATTTCAACACCACACCCACCACTCCTGTTTATACCCCTCCCTGTGCCCTCATCACAAAGCCACTTGGAAATAAAAGCACGAAGCACCCTAAAATTAAGTCAACAGCAAGAAGTGATATACAGTTGGAAGGTGTAGAATCTGTGTGGTAGAGTTGAGGAATCATAAAGAAAAAAAAAACCCTGGTGTGAGTTATTTACAGGCTTCCTAGCAGTAGTCAGGATGTGGGGAAGAAAATGAAATCAAGACGTAGTAAATGCAAGTAAGAAAGACACTATTACAGTAATCATGGGGTATTTCAATATACAGATGAACTGGGAAAATCAGGTTGGTAGTAAATCTCAAGAAGGATTTTGTGGAATATCTGAGATGGTTGTTTTGTATTTGGAGCAGCTTGTGGTAGAGCCCATCAGGGAACAGGCATTTCTGGAGTTGATGTACAATGAGGCAGACTTGATCAGGTAGCTGAGGCTGAAGGACTCCCTAGTGGGACAGTGATCATAGTATAATAAACTGCAGGGTATATTTTGAGAGGGAGAAGCTAGCATCAGTTAGAATTGAGAACAGGTAACTACAAAGACATGAGGGAATATACTCGATTGGAAGCAGAGCCTAGCAGGGAAGATGGAGGAGTTTCTGGGGATAATTAAGGAGGCACAGCAGAAATTCATCCCAAGGAAGAAGAAACATACTAAGGGGAAAGTGAGGCAATCATAGCTGACTAGGAAAGTCTCAGACAGCAGAGGATTTGGAAACCTTTAACAATCTGCAGAGGATAACTAAAAAAAATAGCAATAAGGATGGGGTGAGTGGATGAAGAGAAGATGAAATATGAGGCTAGGCTAGCTAGTAACATAAAAGAGGATTGCAAAAGTTTTTGTTAAAGTATCTAAAAGGTAAGAAAGAAGCAGGAGTGGACATTGGACCGCTGGCAAAGTATTAAAGAGGAGCAAAGAAATGTTGGAGGAACTAACTAGGTACTTTGCATCAGTCTTCATGGTGGAAGGCACCAATAACACTAGAACTTTTGAGAGTCAGAGGGTAGCAGTGAGTGTGGTGGCCATCACTAAGGAGAATGTGCTGGGGAAGCTGAAAGGTCTGAAGGTGGGTAAATCACCTGGCCCAGAGTTGTGAGGATGATAGCTGAAGAGATTGTAAAGGCATTGGTGATCTTTAAGGAACCATTGAATCAAAGAAGATCCCAGAGGACTGGAAAGTGGCAAATGTAACACCCTCATTTAAGAGAGGTGAGCAGAAGATGGGAAATTATAGACCAGTTAGCTTGACCTCAGCTGTTGGTAAAAGTTTAGAGTCCACAATTAAGGATGAGATTGCACAGTACTTATAAGTGCATGGTACAATAAGACTAAGTAAGCACGGCTTTATCAAGGGGAGGTAATGCCTGACAAGCCCGAGGAAGTAATGAGCAAGTTAGACAAAGGAGAACCAGTGCATGTGATCTATTTGGATTTCCAGAAGGCCTTTGACAAGGTGCCACACAGGAGGTTACTGGCATAGGTTAAGGATTGGCAGAATGCAGATAGGGATAAAAATGCCTTTTTCACGAAGGCTGCCAGTGTACTGGGACCACAACTATTCACATTATATATAAATGACCTGGACAAAGGCACTGAGGGCATTGTTGCTAGGTTTGTAGATGAAGCAAAGGTAGATGGAGGGCCAGGTAGTGTTGAGAAAACAGGGAGACTGCAGAGCGATTTGGACAGGCCAGGAAAGTGGGCAAAGAAGTGGCAGATGGACTAGAATGAGAGAAAATGTGAAGTTACCTACTTTGGTAGGAAGAATATATTTTCTAAATGAGGAAAGACTTTGGAAATTTGAAGCACAAAGGGACTTGGGAGTCCAAGTTCAGGATTCTGTTAAGGTTAACATGAAGGTTTTTTTGGCAGTTAGGAAAGCAAATACAATGTTAGCATTGATTTCAAGAGGATAGAATGCAAGAGCAGAGATCTACAGTGTCAGCAGTACAAGTCTCTTGAGATATTGTGAGCAGTTTTGTGTCCTATGTCTGAGAAAAGATTTTGGCATTGGAGGGGGTAAAGAGGTGTGTAAGAATGATTTTGGGGATGAAGGGCTCGGTCATGGGATGAGCGGTCGAGGACTCTTGAGACTGAACTCAATGGATTATTGAAGGATTGGGGGGGGGGGGGCGGGGGGCTCTGGTTGAAACTCTCAGAATACTGAGTGGACACAGTGACGTCTCCATGAGTAGGAGAGACTCGGACCAGAGGGCACAGTGTCTGTGAAAGGATGACCCTTAGAATGTAGAGGAAGAGGCATTTCTTCAGTCAGAGGGTGGTGAATCTGGAAGGCTGTAGAGGCCAAGTTATTGAATGTGCTTAAGGCAGTGGTATGTTCTTGATTAGTAAGGGTTAAGAGAAGAAAGCAAGATAATGGGGTTGTGAAACATATCAGCCATGATCAAATAATGGAGCAGGCTTGATAGGCCGACTGGCCTAATTCTGCTCCTGTGTCTTATGGGTCTCTGATCCTTATTGTACTTTTCCGACATATCCACTGTGCCAAATAGGATCAAGTTACAGTACACACATCATAAAATACTTGTCAAACTTGTCCTCAAAGTGTCAACACCTCATTATCATGCTATGTATATGTTCTGTATGGCTGGCTGCTCTTAATGCTGATTTAAGAAAGAAGTGCACGCATTCATAGCATTTTCCTCAACATTTCAGATTACATTACAGTCAGAAGAGAACTTTTTGAAGCATAGTTGCCCTCTGCGACATGGGAAGTATGCATCATTTTACACACGCCAAGGTCAGCCAAGAATAATGGAATATTATAGAGGTTACCTGTTTATAGGTGTCAGTTAAGAAATAAATATTGTCCAGGACATTGGTGATGTACTTGCCTGCTGAATCACGTCGACTTAACACACAAGACAGGGTCTTTGCATAAAATCATAAGAGCAGAAAGAGACTATTCGGTCCATTGTGTTTTGCTAGAACAATCCACTTGTCCCACAGCTCTGCTGTTTTGCCAAAGCTGTGCAGATTTTGTTTACCTTTTTAGTATTTATCCAATTCTTTTTTCTGGGAGGTGTGTAAAGAATCTTCTACCATCTCCCTTTTTATGGTGGTACATTTCAGATTATAATGTCTCGCAACTTTTTTATTTTAAAGATCCTCATATTGCCTCTCTTCCATTTGCTAATTGACTTTAAACCTGCATGTTTGGCTACCAATCCTATTGCCACTCAATTGTCCTTATTTATTTGATTTTAAAAAAAACCTCATGATTTACAAACTCTGTATTCAATTTCTTTGAGGAAAACAAGTTTGGTTTCTCCTGTCTCTCACTGAAGTCCTTCATTCCTTGTACTGTTTGTTTCATTTGGATATACCCCATGTGTATAGGACATCACTCCTCCTATGGACTTTCTCCTCTGGGATCTCCAGTGAGAACTTTGTGTTCTCTTTCTTACTCCTTGAATCATTCTGAAATATTTGGTTTTGTCAGGCAGCATGCTCCATAATTTCAGTGTAAGTGGTTTTATCGCATTTATATATACTCTCCTGCAGAAATTGTGCCCAATGAGTACCTGAATGCTAAACTTACAGGTATCTGCTTCAGTATCTTCAGCCAAATTTAAGTAATGGTAAGTAGGACCAAAGGCGTGTGCTAAAATCAACATTTAAATTGGTATTTTATTAAGACAGCACCCATTCAGTACCTGCTTTATCCTTCCACCAAAAGGGTGTTTGCAAGCTGAGATATTTACACAAAGTAAGCAGGTAGATGGCTGTTGCCAGATGGTCTGAAAATTAAAAGCAATATGTCATCAACAAGACCAGGTTGAGATTCTGATCAGTGAAATTTTAAGTTCGATTTGGAACTGGTGCTCTTTAAAAATAGGAAAGGGGGATGCTTCCACCTCGTCGATCACCTGATACAAAGGCTGTCTGATTTTTCTTTTTAAAGACTTGCCAAGTCAAATAAACTTATATTTATGAGCTCTTTCGGGAATCCTATTACAAGGAGGGGTTGTCTTTGAGCAGACAAAGACAAAATCAATTTGGTTGGAATCGAGAAGCATAAAGATTGTGATCGCACTAACAGAGATATTTTACGGACCTTGAACTAATGTGAGAGTGATAGAGACAAAGTGACAGAGGAGCAAACCTGCAGGGAAGTCAAAGATTTGCAAGAACTGTGGAGAATTGACACGGGGGTCTGAAATTATCCAAGATGAGTAAAAGCTGAGGGGAAGATGTCCTGAAAAGTTCAGGAGGAATTCCTGATCAACATGCTCTTAGTCAGACACAAAAGGAGGCATTGCTAGAATTAGTGCTGGTGAATGGGCTAGACCAAGTGGTTAAGAGAGATCATTTTAAAATAATTTGGAGATACTAGTGTTGGACTGGGGTGGACAAAGTTACAAATCACAGAACACCAGGTTATAGTCCAACAGGTTTAATTGGAAGCCCTAGCTTTCGGAGCGCCGCTCCTTCATCAGATGGTTGTGACATTTTAAAATAAGGTTTGGACCAGTATGGCAACAGGGCCAGGAACATTCTAAAGCAAACATTATTTTGGAAGATGGTAATTCCAATTTGATAAGAATGAATCTTTACAGGGCTTTTTGCATGACAAAGAAGACAGAGCATATAATGAAGCAATCAAAAGAGACTGCATAATGCACACTAAAACCAAGCAAAAACCAAAACAGTTAAGCAAACATGATATATGAAGACAAAAAGGACAGTAGAGAAGCAAGAATATGAGAATAGAGTGACAGTTACCATAAAAGGAAATTCTAATCTTTTAACAGCAGATGAGAAGATATCAGATATTGTGGATCCTCTGGTACAAAGTGAGTGGAATATGGAGGCAAAGAGCAAGATGTGAGTGCCTAATTAAGTATTGTAACAGTGTTTATTAGGGAAGAGGCATTCATAAAATATTGTCAAAAATGGAGATGGTGGAGTGAGTTAATAGTGTAAAAATTGAGTCGCAGGGGACATTGGAATGACTGGCTGTGTATAGATTGTATAAAACTCCTAGTCTGGATGGCTTGCATCATAGGTTGCTGAAAGATATGATTTAGATTGACACTTCAGCATTTCACTGAAGGAGTGTTGCAGTGTCATGAGTTCTACCTTTTCAGATGAGTTGCCAAGCCAGTGCTCCCTTTGGCCTCTGACAAACAAGCACAGGGGATTTCTCCTAATCTTCTGGATAATCCCTCAACTAACATTACTAAATCAAACAGGCTGCTTAGTATCACATTGCTATTTGCGGAACCTTGCTGTACACACTTTGGCTGCTACATTGCAACAGATTAACTAAAGCATGTTTTATTAACTGTAAGGCATTTGGGTGGCTTGAGAAATCCTACAGATTCAAGTACTTTGCATTTCTAATCACAAGTAACTATTTGTCGCTGAATAATGATGCTAAACATGTGATGTGGGAAGGCTGGAAATTCCAATTGGATGATAAATTTTAAGAGTTTCAGGAAAAGTAACATTTTTGTGTAAAGAAAATTCAAATGCATCGAATTCCAAGGATTCAGACTAATTAGAGTTCACAGAAAAACAAATTACATTATCAATTATAGAAAGAAGGCTGGTAACAATCTCTGCAACAGCCAATAGCTGGCTTCACTTTATAAAAAACCATCATCTGGAAACTTTGTCCAGGATAGTTGAAATTATTATAAATGGCATTATTCCAAGAGTTGAATATTGCTAGAATGCACTGATTATTGGCTAAAAATTATTTGGACCACAAAAGTGCTTTAAAGTTTATGTACACAATTACTAATAATGGCTAGGTATGTTTGTATTTGCTGAACTGTTGCATGGTATCCTGGTCATGTCAACATTATTCTGGGAATGGCATTTTCGTACAAGAGTTAGGAATAGTGTGCTCAATCATTGTCAATTGTTAATGGAACTGTGAGCAGGCCCTGTATCGTGCAAGGTAGTGTTATTTTGTATGTTAAGTTTTGCTGCAGACTTACTTGTTACAACATAATGATTTGTAATTGAATATGCATCTACTTCAGTTTCTGGGCATTGGCATTGTTGCTAAGTCTGGGATTTCTTGTTGCTGTGAGAAAGCGACGATGATTGGCTTGTTTGTTGTAGCAAGTTGCTACAGCTGAATGACTCGCAAAACCACCTCAGTCAAGAGGTAAGAATGCACTGCATTGGCCTGTTTAGATTTTGGAATGGTGCCGTGATTTAGTAGGGTAAAGTACTTGCCTAGTAAATAGGTAATCCTGAGTTCAAACCTTGGTGCCTTGCTTCGAAATGAGTTTTTCAACGAAGCTGACAGACAAATCTTGCCATACCACCATGTTCACTTTACAGCAGAAGCTGTAACCACCATGCTTTCGGTGTGTGGACACCTTTGACCACAAGTGGTGAGCATGTAGTGTCCTCAAGACCCTGAGGGAAAGGAAGACGGTGAATCCTATTGCGTGGTTCTCTGAGCAGACTGTTAGTCATTTGGCAAAATGTCTCATCACCAGAACTTTCCAATAAGCACCAAGACATTGCTTGGCTGGTGGTGGTAAGGGCACTGCCTGCGAGATCCTTTATGTACACCTTATCAGCCTGCGTCACTGCATGCTGCCCTCTAAGTAAAAGCACAGGGTGGGTACAGACTGTCGCACATCTCCCTCTGGAATATGCATCTATAAAGCAAGTCTAGAGGAAGATGCAGTGATTTTTGTTAAGATCCGTCCCGAGCAGCTCTGTGACATGAGTTTCTGTGCGGTATAGTCTGTTCCCTGGGATGCACACTGAAACAATCATCATCAACTGCGTCTGGAAGACTATCACGTATGGTGAAACATCCTCTCTGGTCTGCCTGAACCTTGTTGATCTTGCAAAACATGGAGCTGATCCTGACAGAGTGTTACAGACTGGCACATTCAAAGGTCCAGGACTACGTGCTGAGGGATACACTAAAGCTTGGAACACTAGGGTGCAGTGGGGAAAGACCATTGTTTGAGGTCTTTCTGCTGAAAGTAAATGGGGGCCCATTCAATTATCAGACTCTCCCAGTGTCTCAGTTGTATATATTAGTTTTGCATTTTGTTGGGATAGTCAAAGTTTGATATGCAACTGCAAAAACCAAATTGCTTTGTATCAATGTATATATAGAAAGATTTTTTATGAATAAAGTATATTTTAGAAATTAAACCGAGGTTCTTAAATGTGGCTGTCTTGGACCCTCCTAATGTGTCAAATGATGTAAATATTAGTATTGTATGTGTAAGAGAGGTCTTTGGTTTTGTGGATAGTCAAACTCCAACATTTTTGTGTTTACCTGATATGTAAGTCTACAGAACCAAGCTGCTTTTGTGTCAATGCCTATATGCAGAGAGATTTTTGTTTAATGAATGAAATATATTTTTGAAATTCAAAACAAATGTGGATAGAAATAGCCAAGATCTCCATATTGTTAGTGTGGAACTGGAAACACACAGCTAGAGTGGATAAGTATAGAAGTTTTCTTTCACTTAAGTGAAGAGTCAAGTTTTGGTGACAATCCAACAGCTTTACCATTTTACTGACAGCAGATTCTTAATTCCCACTTTGGTTTGAAACCGAATGCAAATTCTTAACCTGCCGCGGAAGGGTTTCAATTCTTGCTTTCACTTTGAGTTTTTGAAGGTAATATATAAATCCTTCCTTTCTAGTGCCACTAATTAATAAGTTGCACTTCCATATGCGATTGCTTTTTCGTTTCAGTTGTCAAGAAAAATAGAAGGCTAATATAAGCCATGCTTATCCAATAGCACAGTCAGGTGGTTATAATAGTGGACACCACTTCCCTTTCAGTTCATAATGTAACGCGAGGAGGGGATTTGGGTGTTGCTGTTTCAAATCTACATAAAAATAGGGATCTGGTGTCATTAGATTAGATTAGATTAGATTACTTACAGTGTGGAAACAGGCCCTTCGGCCCAACAAGTCCACACCGCCCCGCCGAAGCGCAACCCACCCATACCCCTACATTTATCCCTTACCTAACACTACGGACAATTTAGCATGGCCAATTCACCTGACCTGCACATCTTTGGACTGTGAGAGGAAACCGGAGCACCCGGAGGAAACCCACGCAGACACGGGGAGAACGTGCAAACTCCACACAGTCAGTCGCCTGAGGCGGGTATTGAACCCGGGTCTCTGGCGCTGTGAGGCAGCAGTGCTAACCACTGTGCCACCGTGCCACCCACGTCATCTTGATGTCTCTCTGTTTTTACTGTCAAGTAGCTTGCAATTGCTAGTCATGCCAGTGTAACCTGGCAACATGTTGTCACTAGGTCAGCAGAGACCAAAGAAAGTTAAGTAATTTTAACTTTTTGTTTCCTTGTCCTCAGCCTGAGCAACTATGCTCTTCTAGACCCCACAAGGAAACCATGGAGCCTGATTGTTGAAGTTTTCCCTCCTTGTTCTTCTTCAGTCACAACCCACCTGTTGCAAGTGCTTTCCTGGGTTCCTGGGAACTGTTGCTGAGAGTCCATTGCGGCACTGTCATCCCCCTTCCATTTTAGTAGCTTTTTATTTGACTCAGGCAGGGGACTGATGACTGACATCAAAATAAGCTCCAATTAAAATCTCCCAGAATTCATTCTGAGGGATTCAATTGATTTTCTGACTATATGAAGCCCACTTGGGGTTAGAACACAGACACAAACGTCGTGTCCCAGGTTAGAAGATTTGATGCAGACATTCTCATTACTAAATAGATAGGGGAGCATCTCTATTAAGCCATAAAAACAGGTCAAAAGTGAAGGGACATTTTCCTGAAAGGTCAATCTATTTCCTTTTGAAGAAGTACATGAGTCATCATCATTGACACAGAATTGTACGTGCAAAATGCATAGCTCAAGAAAGTTCAACCATTTTAACCTTTCCACTGGGTTTAGGGATTACTGTACTAGCCAGTTACAAACAGTTGCTGTTACAACAGATCTAGGATACATTCCTAAGATGATCTGATGTTTTCTGCAAGTCATTGTAACCAATGTGTTTACTGCTTTGGTAGCACATACTTTGCAAAATGACCTGCAATTAAGTTTATTTGAGTTTAAAATTTAACAAAGTATTTGGATTTCACAGCAAGTTGATCAAGATTTTAAAAGGAGAAAATATGACTTAATCTTTAGCTATTCTTTTGTGGCTTAAAGAGTGTACTTTGGAGATTTGACTTCGAGTCATAGGGTCATAGAGATGTACAGCACAGAAACAGACCCTTCGGTCCAACTTGTCCATGCCGACTAGATATCCCAACCCAATCTAGTCCTATCTGCCAGCACTGGCCCATATCCCTCTCAACCCTTCCTATTCATATACCCATCCAGATGCCTTTTAAATGCTGTCATTGTACTAGCCTTCACCACTTCCTCTGGTAGCTCATTCCATACACGTACCACCCTGTGCGTGAAAAAGTTGCCCCTTAGGTCTCTTTTATGTCTGTCCCTTATCACCCTAAACCTTTGCCCTGTAGTTCTGGACTTCTCCACCGCAAGGAAAATACTTTGTCTATTTATCCTATCCATGCCCCTCATGATTTTATAAACCTCTATAAGGTCATCCTTCAGCCTCTGATGTTCCAGGGAAAACAGTCCCAGTCTATTCAACTTCTCCCTGTAGCTCAAATCCTTCAACCCTGGCAACAATCTAGGGTCGTGTTCCTAATGTGTTGTGAATTTCACAGAATTAAGTGGATGCCTCCTACCTTTATGGTGAGTGAGGAGAGGATTTGACGTCATCCATTCTAGAAGTAGTTGGGGAGTCTGCAATGTTTTTGACTATTCTGTAAATGGAGGTTAAAATGCAAGATAATACAAGTTAGCTCTCCCAAGAGAAAACAAGATAAGGAGCACTGCAACTCCTTTCAACATGATATGATTGTTTTGTCATTTGACCGAAATCACTGCTCTCAGTTGTGCTCTGCATGGGTAACTCTTGTGTGGATCTACAATTCATTCATTCACACACACCCACACAGTGCCCTTTGAGTATAACTGCTGGGCATGAAGTCATGGAATTATTGGAAGAGTCAAACTTTCTTCACTAAAGCCTTCCCTATATCTGATGTATTTGCAGGAAAGGAACATTTGATAACATCATTTATCTTTTCTCCATTTCAAGTCATACCAGTATGATATAGTGCAGAACTGCAAGCCACTGTATCTTTCACTTTCATTGCTTGAGTTTGCAAAGTATCAAGCATTTCATTTGCCTGCTGATTACCATTGCTGAAATTTCTGCTTGTATTTCAAACCAAAAATATAGGCCACCGACACCTCTTGGAGATTATTTTAATTCATCTCGCTACAATATTGGCAATCGTCAACAAGCTAGAAGTTTTCACAAAACACATACCCACTGTATGGAGTCAATGACAGATCAGAAACAGAAATTAAATATTACTGAAATTGGTATTGGTAAAATAGTTCTAATTCTGATTTGATTTCTGCATGAGGGGATTTTTTAACAAATGAATTATTACTAAATAAAGGTATTTTGTCCAAGATATCAACTACTAACTAGCCACATGTGGCTTGTTTGGAAAAATGCTTTTGTACATAGTGTACTAGCTGGCTTATTATAGTCATTGACCTCTGGTGTAACTTGCTATAATTTTAGTTTGTGGCAGACTTCAAACAAAACAACCTGAAACAGAATTCAGAAATGTGAATCAGCAATGGTGAATATTTATCACAGCAGGAATGTCATCTACTGTTTTAAAACAAAAGAAATTAAAAACGGCAGTTTGCAATTTCAAAATGGTGGGCGGCTTGGAATTTTCCTTTCCATGCTGTTGGCAATGAAAAGCAAAATTAGTCAGAATTGGATTTTTTTCCATGCTAGTAAAGCTATGAGCTAACAACTGAATTGATTTAAGAAGACCTGAGCAATTTAAGAATAGAGTCCCTGTTTTCACTTCTAGGGAATGAGTTTCACAAACTGTATTGCAACCCACACTTCGCTGAGGAACAGAGAACCGAGTTGAGTGATTTTGGAAGCTTTTGATGACTTCCTTTGAATCCCATGTCACTGAACAGTTTGTGCTCAGCAGTGGAGTTCAGGGAGAAGTAGACAATTGATCAGTATGTGATAGCAATTTGGACAATTGAAAGTTTATCCGAGATAAGATTGTCTTGGACATAAGAGATCTCACTAAGAGGACATTTCTTTCTCTTGAGAGAAGAGGAAGTTACTCTTGAGAAAACCATCAACGTGCAGAGGCTTTAAACTTGGCAGTTATTTGCTAGGAAGTATTAGTGGGAGAACAGATGAGGTTTTGCAATAATGTTGAGAGACATTCAAGACCAAATTAGAACAACATATTTGAAAAAATATACAAATCTATTTGCAGAAAGGATAGCAGAATGTACAAAACCAGAGGATAGGATGGAAGTGTTGCAGAGGGCATGACAGAAAGAATGAAGATTTGGAGTTTCAGATAGTAAATATTAATTAAAATGCATTCATCTTCACTGAAGCAAGTCGAAAGCTTGGGGTAGTAATCCTTTATGTGACAAAAGAGCTGTTTTGCAGATTATTGAGCCATTTAACTGCTGAACAGATGCTCAAAATTATAAATGTAATCTCAGAAATCTTGAACGTCTTCCCAGTAAAAGTCATCTCAAAGTTGATGAGACTCCAAGACCAACTCAGCTTCTGTTGGGAAGTGTTCAGATCGAGGAGAGAAATCGCAAGTCCTGCTGCTGTCTGTTTTAACCTTTGACTGCTGCTTTTGAGCATCTTTGTGATGTAATTTTGGGTCCTCAAAACAGAATAGTGTAGCACAGAATTCAATCTGCACAAACTTTTTCCAAGTGTGATACAATCACATCTACTACACCAATCCCCCTACTTATTTCTCGCATTGTATTTTCCCTATTGTTTTCTGCAATATCATGCAGTATATTCCAAATCCTAACCACCTTTTTTTAAGTGGAAAACATTTTTCTTTGGTCACACCAATTCTTTCATCTATCAACTTATGAAGAATTCTCTTCATTTCCAACTCTCTTTTTTGCAATGTTCCTCTCCCCTTTGCGTCTAGTCCCTGGCATTCGACAGTATTCCATGGACCCAACCAGGAGCAATCCGAGGTTTGAGGGTCCGCACAATGACTCAGTGGTTATCACTGCTGCCTCATAGCGCCAGGGACCCAGGTTAGATTCCATCTTCGGGACTGTCTGTCTATGTGGAGTTTACACATTCTCCCCATATCTACGTGGGTTTCCTCTCACAATCCAAAGATGTGCAGGTTAGGTGAAATTGGCCATGCTAAATTGCCCATAGTGTTCAGGGATGTGCAGGTTAGGTGTATTCGTCAGGGGAAAATGTGAAAGTAATAGAAAATGGGAATGGGTCTAGAATACTTCTTTGGAGGATGAGTGTGGACTTGTTGGGCCAAAAAGCCTGTTTCCACACTGTAGTAATTCTATGTGCTTATGCTCATTTAGGTCTGACAACAGTGACCATATTGTCTCGCTCACTGCAGCCACATCCTCTCTCAGCAGCTTCTCCAATCACAGATTGGTTCTTGCAAGCATTTTGCTGGCCAGCAGGTTTGCTAGTGAGCCAGTCAGCAGCAAATGTGGGACAGATTACAATTGGAGGAGCACAAGAGAAGCTGAACCTCTGATTTGGAGGAGTAGCTCCTCATAGTTTCTTTCTCACATGCAAGGATGACATTTCCTCTGGTTTGGTTGCAGCGTGGGTGATTTCTCCTGAAGAAAATGCCTGCATTGATTGAATATGTTGTGCACCCAATATCTTCTGGACATTGGTTCCAGCTGTCCATGAATACAGCTTGAAAGATGATAGAACAGGAAGCTTCACAGATCCATACAATCTCTTTTTAAAAAAAAAAATGGAAAGAAAGCTGAGAAGTTCAAGGAATCAATCTTTGAGGAGCTGACTGGTGCTGGTATGCAAATCAAAGCAGAAGTGGCAGTCATAGAACAACTGAACAAAAGCTTGATTTTAATACAAAGAGCAAAGCGAGGGAGGGGGCATTGAGATGACTAAAGCAAAACATATCAATTATTTACTGACAGTAAAAGGACTTTGTCTGCATCCTGAAGGTGAGAACCATCAAGATGCAGCAACAAACAGATGAAAGCAGTGCAACAATTTGCATTTGTGAACTTATGATCAAAGTCCTTGCCTCAAGTGTATGCAGTTGTGTTGTGGCCCAGAACAAGAAGTGGTTTTCAGCCGAATCAAGAAAATGGGAATAACGGCTCGAAACACTCTGTTATTAATCAACCCAACAAAGGAAGATGCTTTGTCGTTCAGGCACTCTCCACAGGAATGAGGCTCCACAAGGAAGAAGCAGACCCTCAAAATCAGTACCAAGGAAAACTGAGAACATCAACTCTTATGTATTGCATGAAAAGACTTGAACCTTTTTGGGACAATGGATGAAATGCCTGTACAGAGACTGATGAAAGTATGTCAGATTAGAATTATCACAGTTTTGTTCATGAATGTTTAGATTATATTCCCAATAGTATGGAAACAGGCCCTTCGGCCCATGTAGTGCATGGAGATGTTTTTCTTTTGGAAAGGTGGATATTTAGAGAAATGCATTATTATGTAGTGTACTTGCTGATTTTCCATGGTGATTAGACCTCCACCTCTTGCTTTCACTTAAGTTTGTGGAAAACATAGTAAATGTGATAAAAGGTTGATTCGGAACTTCAAATTTGAAAACTGCATTTTAGTTTGGTGGTTAATTTGTAATAGACATCCTTTTGATAGGAATGAGATTTCAATATTCATTCAGATAGTATGTGCATGTGAATTCTTTTTTGTATATTTGTAAAACAGGGTTTTGGATTGTTTTGAGTACTTCTACAGATTTCACTGGTGATGATTGATTAATAGGCCAATAGTTGTTGCCATTTCCTAACTGCGTTAAACTCTGGCCTCGCTAGGCCTTTTCTGAGGGTAGTTAAGAGTCAACCAAATTGCTGTGGATCTGAATTCATTTATAAGCCAGTCCTGATAAGGATGGCAGATTTCTTTCCCTAAAGGGAATTACTGGATCAGATAGCTCTTTTTTTTAATATATAATGACTGTTAGTGTTTCGTGGTCTTCATCACTGAAACTAGTTTTCAATTCTAGATTTGATTAGCTGATGTCAAATTGCACCAGCTGCTGCAGTAGGATTTACATAGATGTCTCTAAAGCAATAGCCTGCGCCTTAGCATTACTCACCCAGTGACATTGCCACGATGCCACACCTTCCCAGTTAAATAGTCATAGAGATGTACAGCACGGAAACATACCCTTTTGTCCAACTTGTCCGTGCCGACTGGATATCCTAAACTAATCTAATCCTGTTAGCCAGCAATTGGCCCATATCCCCCTCAAACCCTTCCTATTCGTATACCAGTTCAGATGCCATTTTAAATGTTGTAGTTGTACCAGCCTCCAGCACCTCTTCTGACAGCTTTTTCCATACATACACCACTCTCTGCTAAAAAAAAGCTGTCTCTTAGGTCCTTTTAATAAATCTTTCCCCCTCTCACCTTAAATCTATACCCTGTAGTTTTGGACTCCCTTACCCTGGGAAAAGACCTTGGCTGCTCATCCTATCTATGCCCCTCATGATTTTATAAACTTATATGAAGTCACCCATCAGCCTGACACTCCAAGAAAAATAGCCCCAGCCTATTCAGCGTTTCTTTATGACTCAAACCCTCCAACCCCAGCAATATCTTTGAGAAGGTGATGGCAAACCATCATCTTAAACCGCTGCAGTTCACAAAATGTAGGGATACTCCCAATACTGTTAGGGAGGGAGTCCAAGGATTTTCATCAGTGACATTAAAGGAATAGTAATGTACTTCCAAGTCAGGATGTTGTGTAGCTTTGAAGGGAGCTTGCAGATGGTGATGTTCACATATACCTACAACCCTCAATCTTCCAGGTGTTAGAGTTTGAGAATTTAGAGGATGGTGTTAAAGTCATCCTGGTAAGTTGCTACAGTGCAACCTGCAGATGGTACACTGTTGCCACTCTACCTCACTGGTGAACGGAGTGATCTTTTTATTAATATCAAATGGGATGTAAATCAAGCAGGCTGCTTTTTCTCAGATGCTGTTGAGCTTCATGAGTTTCATTTGAAACACTTATTCAAGCAAGTGGAAAGTATTCTATCTCACTCCTGCCTTGTTCCCTGACAGATGAAGGACAGACTTTTAGACATCAGGAAGTGTGTTACTCACTGCATGATTTCTAACTTCTGACCTACTCAAATAGCTACTGTATTTATCTCAAGAGTCCAGTTAATTTTCTGATCAATAGTAGCCCCTTGGTTGTGTTAATGCATATTCAGTGATGGTAACACTATTGAATGTCAAGGAGTGATGGTTAGTTTGTCTCTTATTGGAAATGGTCATTGCCCTGCATTTGTATGGCATGAATGTTACTTAACACCTTTTAGCCCAAGCCTGGATGTTGACCACAGCAGGTCGGGCAGCATCCGAGGAGCAGGAGAATTGCCGTTTCGGGCATAAGCCCTTCATCAGGGATGAGGCTTGTGGGCCAGGGGGGCTGAGAGATAAATGGAAGCGGGGTTGGACTAGGGGGAAGTAGCTGAGAATGCAATAAGTAGATAAAGGTGGGGGAGAAGGTGATAGATCAGAGAGGAGGGTGGAGCAGATAGATGGGAAAGACGATGAACAGGTCAAGAGGGCAGTGCCACATTGGAGTTTTGGGACTGGAATAAGGTGGGAGGAAGGGAAACTAAAGAAACTGGTGAAATCCGCATTAATCTTATGTGGTTGCAGGGTCCCAAGGTGGAAGATGAGGCGTTCTTCCTCCAGATGTTTGGGTTTGGTGATGGAGGAGGCTCAGGACCTGCATGTCCTTGTTGGGGTGGGAGGGGGAGGTGAAGTGTTCAGCCAATGGGTAGTGGGATTGGTTGGTCCGGGTGTCCCAGAGATGTCGCACAAAGGACGATTTTTCTCTTTACCCGCCTGCCCCAAACTTGACCAGTAATTAAAGTAGGCACATGTATACGCAATTTTGTTGTTTCCTCTTTTGCGCCTCAAAAAAAAGAAAAATTGATATTTAAACTGCACTTTCACAGCGTCAAACTAACACTCAACAATACTTATACATGGAAACCTGTGCATTTTCCTCATCTTTTCTACTCACCTGAAGAAAATGCAATTTTCAGTTTGTGTAATCACAACATATAGTTCAATGAAATTAGCAGTAGCAATGTATAGTTAAAATTCATCTCATTGTTTTGTTGCTACTTTTTTTCCTTCTAATCGAATTGGGAGCAGTGGAAGTTGATTTGGTACTGTTCTGACAGCAAACCCCTTTTCCTTTATTATATCAGCTAATCCTATTTATCTTTCAGCAAACAGAAAATGTAAGAGCCTTGGAACAAGAAACCTAATATGGGTCAACTAACGGAAACAATAATTGGCCAAAGCATTGGGATTCAGCAAAGGGGGGAGAAAAATCATAATGCATCCTAAATGAGCTGACTTGCTGGAGTGCAATGAATTTTTCTTTTGGCCCTTTCTGTTACACCTTTCACTGTTTATTAATATATAGGTGTTGGTCAAAGTAAGGAACTGCATCTGCAAGTCAAGCAAGTTTTGTTTATTGCTTTACATTTTTATTTAAAGGATACTTTTTTTTTGTTTTTGTCAGCCTAAAATGAGAGTTGTTAAAATATTTCGTTTTCCAGCAGCCAGTTTATTCACACCATGCATGAAATGTAGCACTAGTTTTATTAATGGAAGCAAGCCTTGAGCTCAGTGGTAGAATTCCCAGCTCTAGTTTGAATGCCATTCAGACTATCCTGATGAATAGAGACCAGAGCTCTGACTCTGAATTCAGTGTTGATGTCCAGAGACATTCACAATCATGTCCTGTTTTTCAAGGGGAAAGTGAGAAGATAAAATGACAGCAACAATTATAATCAATGGTCCTCTTAAAACATACACAGAAATTACATTGTGTTAGGATGACTTTTCAAATTATAATTTTGGTGCAAAACCCTCAAGGGAAAAATTAAAGCATTAGGTTTCTTTCAAAAGTCTTTGCAAGATGTGATTTGCTTCACTTCATTTTCTGGATTTGTGGATCACTTGGAAAAGTTATGTACCATTCGTATATTCATTGGAATTTCCCTGAGGTTTCATTATTGTTCCAAAAGTGATGTGCTGACAACACTCACATCATTAATCATTACTTTCTATTTAATTTAAATTATATGTTCTGGAATTTTAGTCACATTTGTTCAGTTCTTCTTGCCTGCACTGAGTGTTTCTTAGCATGAAGAGATGCATTGATGTCTTGTAATGGGATTCAATAATTTCATGGAAATTAAACCAACTTCTTTTGCATTGTATTTTGGCGCACACAATATGTGTGCTCCCTTACTGCCTGTATTCAGTATGTTTGGTGTGGAAGGAAGTATGTCAAAGTGTGGCACGAGAAAAGCACAGCAGGACAGGCAGCATCGGAGGAGCAGGAGAATTGACATTTCGAGCACAAGCCCTTCATCGGAAATGAAAGGAGGTGTGTCCTTTCTTATCCTTCAACTGTCCACTTCAAGTAAATAATTCAGCAACAAGTGTATTGGATTGGATTAGATTACCTACAGTGATGATGAAGCCCCGATCCCACCTCACATGTCATCCAGTTTAACACCATGATTAGTTTGAATGGGAATGACTCCTGATACAATAGGGAATTGACAGAGACCGTGGAGATTCAATCATGCTTTTTTGACCAGCTTGAAACCTGGGGGCAAGCAGTTGTGAAAATCAATGGTTTGTCAGAATCATTGGCGACCTTTAAGCGGCAATTGGATAGGTACATGGATGGGTGCTTAAGCTAGGACAAATGTTCGGCACAACATTGTGGGCCGAAGGGCCTGTTCTGTGCTGTATTGTTCTATGTTCTATGTTTGAAGGAAGGGTCAACACAATGAGAGGGATGAATTCTGTTACAAAATGTAATAATTTTGAAGTGGTTAATATGTCCCCATTCTACCCACAGAGTTCGAGATGTGTGCAGCATGGAAACAGACATTTCGGTCCAACTTGTCCACGCCGACCAGATATCCCAACCTCATCTAGTCTCACTTGCCAGCACCTGACCCATATCTCTCTAAACCCTTCATATTCATGTAACCGTCCAGATACCTTTTAAATGTTGCAATTGTACTAGCCTCCACCACTTCCTCTGGTAGCTCATTTCATACATGCATCACCCTCTGCGTGAAAATGTTATCCCCTTTAGGTCGCTTTTAAATCTTTTCCCCCCTCACCCTAAACCTATGCCCTCTAGTTCTGGACTCACCCCACCCCAGGGAAAATACTTTGTCTGTTTGTCCTATCCATGCCCTTCATGATTTTATAAGCCTCTAGAAGTGTGTGGAGTCCTCCAGTAGCTTTTCGGACGGAGCAGGGAATGGATTTGTACCAGCTTCCTAAGGACCTGTAGTTATGTCTATCAAACATATTGTTGCCGTCATGCAATAAACCTTCTTGTTGATGCTGCATGGTACTATATCCCTCTATAATGAATCACTGGATCAGACTAAGAAAATTTGATGGCAGTGCACTATCTTAATTAGCGCTTACCTTGCAACACATACTGATGGACGTGGCAAATATTACAGGGTGCCAGCTGTGGTCAACCTGGAAAATAAGTAAGTGCCATAGATGGCTGGGAAAGGTAGCTTCATCCTGTCAATTTTAAGTAGTATTTATGGGAAATTTGATACTATATGCAGTCCAGATGCCAAGACTTTCATGATTGTAGTACCCATCTTAATAACTTATGTATGTTTAATTTTTAAAAGTATTGGCTGCAAGTTAATAATATGACATGGTTGTACTTGAGAGCTCTTTGTGTTTTTTTTGTGATAAACCTATTCATTTGGTAGGAGACTCGTCTATAGTCTGAGACTGGGCTGTTGTTTTCGAGTGCAATGTGGACTCTGGCTACCAAATACACTTTTTGTAAAATGGGTTATTGTTCATCACATCATCTTCCTATTCCCTTGGATGAGCAGTATGAAATGTGAAAGGAGTAACCTGAGCGGTACCTCAATGACTTCAAACATTTCTGTACTAGTGGATAAGGTGATAGTGATATACAGCGGAACGTTGTATGGACTCTCATTACCCAGACAGCAGACACCAATATATGAGGGTTGTTAGCCTGGAATTCAGATTGTGACAGAGCTGCAGTCTCTGCAGTGACTGGTCTGTCTGGAGTTGCATTTTAACCCTTCACCCTTTGACTGAGGAAGGAAGGCTACCACTGATCCAGTAGTAGAGAATAATTAAAAAAACAATACTTTGGTGTTATCGTTTGAAATGAGTTTATTAAATTACTGTAACTAATATAAAATACTGATGCAGGGAAGATCAGTTTAATGCTATTATCTGTGACTGTACATTTGCAAGTGGGACTTAAGTGCATAATCACTTTAGGAATTAAAATGTCTGCTCTGATCATATGTTGTAAATGCACTAAATATATTTGACTCTAGTGCATGGTTTAACATTAACTTCTCTTTAGCCAGCCATCATTTAACTTAAAATCTCTGCAGGCTTTAGTCGTCTTACCCCCAAAACAGCGAGTTTTGAGAAGACATTAAGCAGGAAAATGGAAAGATACACACTCAATACACGAGAAAGGAAAGTGCTAGAAAGACTAACAAAAGACAAAAACATTGTTATCCTACCTGCAGACAAAGAACACTTGATACTCATTTTAAATCCGAGACGACATTGAGAAAGCGAATTAACTACTTGCCAATACCAAGACTTACCAACAAGTGGCGATAGACCTGACCCCACAACTAGAGAACCAAATCACAGCCCTACTCAAAAAAAACTTCAGAAATCTGGAGAAATAAATAAGACCGACTTCCAAAAATGAAACTAGACTGATCCAATGCACCACGCTTCTATGGGTTACCCAAAATTCACAAACCAGGAACTCCCCTCAGACCCATAGTCTCGCTATCTGGAACGCCAACTTACAGAATTGCCAAGGAGCTACACTAAAGACTAAAACACTTAGTAGAAGACTCACACCACTCCATCCACTCCACCCAAGAGTTCCTGAAGACCACCAAAGACACCAAGATAGAAGAGGATGAAATAATAGTCTTCTTTGATGTGACAGCCCTGATCACATCCATCAACACCAACCTGGCCAAGGAAAGACTGGCTACACTATTAGAAGAACCAAAGACACATACACCAAGCACCACCAATTTCATCAAGGACAATATTGTCAAGCTAGCAGACCTATGCCTTTATCACCCACTCCACCTTCAACAACAAAACCTACAGAAAAACCAACCGAACACCCATGGGATCTCCGATACCAGGGTTCTGAGCAGAGGCAGTAATGTAGAGACTCGAACAAACAGCTCTGCCAACCATCCGTACCCAAACTTCGTGTCTGCTACGTGGATAGCACCTTCGTCGTCACTAAACAAAACAAATTAGTAAGCCTTCAAGACCATCAATAATACCCTTACTGGCATAAAGTTCACTAGAGAGGAGGAAAATAACAACAAACTGCCATTCCTAGATGTCACAGTAGAGTGAACAGCCAATGGGGAACTTCAAACCAGCATCTACAGGAAAACAACAGACTGACCAAATACTGAACTACAGAAGCAATCATCCCAACACCCACAAACGCTGCTTTAAAACATTATTTCAACGAGCCACCACAGACTGCAGCACAGAGGAACTACGCAGAGCAGAGGAAAATCACCAGTGTGTTCAAAAAGAATGGATACCCAATGAACACAGTCCGCCAACTTTCTCAGCAACAAACCCAAACAAGCAGACAAAACATGTCCAGAACCCAAGCCACTCTCCCCCACATCAAAGACATCTCCGAAATGATCGCCAGACTACATCAGACCACTTGGCATCATAGCCCACAAACCTATCAACACACTAAAACAGCAGCTAATGAACTTGAAGGACCCTATACAGACAATAAACAAAATTAATGTCATTTACAAAATACCTTGCAAGAACTGTAACAAACACTACATTGGACAAGCAGGCAGAAAACTAGCCACCAGAATACATGAACATCAATGAGCCACAAAACAACATGACCCCTGTCACTAGTATTTTTATGTACAGATGAGGAAGGACACCACTTCGACTGGGACAACACATCCATCCGAGGACAAGCCAAACAGAGACATGCACGAGAATTCATAGAAGCATGGCATCCCAACCAAACACATTTGACATGGATCACATTTGCCACCCCTTGAGAAAAAGAATAGGAAGTGATGTCACCACAGGAAATGACCACCAACCCAAGGAAACCTAAACACACAACTAGAAAACAGGTCATGTCACCAGTGCTTCATCTGGAGGTTCACTGATTATGTTACCTAGTATGGTGATGAAACGTCTGAAGACGAACATTCCAACTCAGCGAGCAAACCTACATCCAATACCCCAAAACAGTTATTATATGTCTCATATGTCTGCTCGTCATCAACAGTACCCCTTTGTTCTTCAGTGAATTTTATCAGCAAAATAGGTGAAAGCCACACCAGGGTATTAGTGTAGCATTAATGATCTAGGAAATGCTGGAAGAACTTACACTGAAGTGCTAATGGATATAAATTGACACTGAACCAGACAAAGGAGATATTAAAAAGGATAACTGAAACCTTCGTCAAAGAGAGTCTTCAAGGAGCAATATGATGGGATAGTATGAAAGTATGCTCATGACTTGTATATGATGAGGTTTTATGTGAGAGAATGCATGAATTTTAAGAGAGTTGCATGCCATAATCTAATATTTTACTTCTCGTTACTGACACAATTCGATATACTAGAGATGAATGCTGTATGAGTGGAATTTATTGCCCTCCTCAGGGTGAGTTTGGAGATGGGCAAGCATTTAATTGAGTAGGAAGGTATCAAATGGGAACTTTGCCTCTGAAACCATTTCTGTCTCTGTCTTGTTTAAGTTTGAGCCCAGCAATAATGTCATTTCACAGACTTGCTCAGTTTATCTGTTTTTCTCTCCCTCTCCCGCTTTCTCACATGCTCTCTTGCATGCTTGCAAACCTACTGGGATTCAACCAGTAGTGGGTGAGGCAGTCGCAATGTGGGAGACCTCTGCTGCAAACCCAGCTGTCAGCTTGTAGGCTCCCTTGTTCCAAGGCACTCTGTGCTTAATTGAGGGTCTTGGTGTCGGGATGGGGAGAGCCACCTACCTCTCTTTGCTGTTTAAAAAAAAACACCTTTTTTTTCTCTTGCTAAACCCTCAACCTATTTGTGATCTGGGTCCCTTTCTAAACCTAAGCCTTTGGTATATGAATTGCCAGTGACTGCCACTGTTTCACCACTATTTCACACTGGCAATCGATAGCCCCTGTTGACAGTGCCATCTCGAGGGAGTGATATTTCTGTCCCTGAGAACCTCAGGAAAGGTCAGACGCTGGCCACTTAAGAGCTTGTATTGTGCTTAATTCCTGCGGCTTTCCTAAAAGAGGTGCTGTTGGGATTCCTGCCAACTTTGCAGCTTGTGGGCAAGTGTTTTCCATTGTCTTGGATAAATACCTCTCCACGTATTGGCACAAAAAGGTATCAATGTACTTATAAACACAAAGGAATGTTAAAGTAATTCAAATCTTCAGTGACACCTTTCAATCTGAAAATAATGTGTACTGCAATCTGAAACCTTCCCTGACTGACTAATCGTCTATGAAATGCAGAACCATCTGAGTGTTTGTCTCTCCAAACAATTGTCCTTTTGTGACCTTCAGAGGAACAGCCCCTGCTTTACAAAAACATACAATTTTATGTGGTGTAAAACCTATGACTATTTCAAATGGCTGAATGGTTGTACAAGTGACATACCTAACATCTGCGTCAGATGACTGTGGTTTCAAGTCCCCCCCCCCCCCCCCCCTCCCGGGACATGAGATTATGGTCTTAGGCTGCCATTTCAGTACAGTGTTTACTGTGTCACATCTTCATGACACTGGATTCCTTTGGCTATAAATTCTGTGCACATGATCTTAACCTCCACAACTACCTGATGAAGGAGTGGTGCTCCGAAAGCTAGTGCTGCCAAATAGACCTGTTGCATTGTAACCTGGTGTTGTGTGATTTTTAACTTTGTCCACCTCAGTCCAAGCCACGCCTTTCAAATAAAATGTTAAGTTGAGGTCACACATGCCCTCCTCAGGGGAATTTGAAAGATCCCAAGTTAATACTTTGAGAAAGGGCAAGAGATTTCTCCATGAGACCCAACCCACTGAATATCACTTAATCAGCATTGAATATTAGCAGAATTTTTACAAAAGGATTGTGTGATGATAATTGTGTTTCCTAAGTTTCAGCAGCAACTACACTGAAAGTTGATAAGTTGTCAGGGCCTGCCATCCTAAATGCAGGGTCCGTTTGTAGAAATAGTCGATGAACTGGTCGTCATCTTCCAAATACCAGAAGTATTATACAAAGTTAACATGGATTTATGAAAGAGAAATAGTGTTTGACAAGCCTACTGGAGTTTTTTGGGGATCTAACCAGTAGAATTGATGAAGGTGAATCATTAGATGTGATGTATTTGGATTTGAGTGGTGAGAAGTTTGTGAAGAGACTTTAAAGTGATTTAGGCAAATAGAATGATTGGTCAAATACATGGGAGATGCCATCTACCACGGATAAAGATGCAAATTGTCCTGTTCAGTCAGAAAAGTAGAATATTGTTTAAATGGTGGTTGATTAGGATATGTTGATGTACAAAGTAACCTAGATATGCTGGTACACTGGTCATTGAAAGGAAGCATGAAGTTGCAGCAAGCTATTATGAAGGCAAACCACATGTTGGCCTTCAGTGCAAGGAGATTTGATTTACAGGAGCAAGAAGTGTTACAACAACTGTGCACAGCCTTGATAAGACCACAGCTGGAGTATTGAACATAATTTTGGTCTCCTTACTTAACAAAAAAATGTATTTGCCATAATGGGAGTACAGCAAAGGCAGATTCCTGGTTTGGCAGGTTTGTGGGATGAGGAGCGATTGAGTTGACTGGGCCTGTATTGATTGCAGTTTAGAAGCGTGAGAGGGCATCGTATTGAAATATATATAAGCTTCTAACAGGTTGGACAGATGGGATGATGTTTTCCATGGTAGAGTCCTGAATAAATGGGTCACTGTATCAGATATGGCGCAGGTCATTTTGGACTGAGATGAGAAAATTCTTTGCTCAAAATAATGAACCAATGGAATTTTGTACACTAAAGACTGTGAAGGTGAAGTCACTAAATATATTTTAAAGAAGAAATAGATTTCTAAATGCTACAGCTGGGTGGGGGTATGGGAAGAGCATGGGAGATTGGTATTTCGTGGATCAGCCATGATTGTGTTGAACAGCAGAGTGGGTTTGAAGGGCTGATTGACCTTCTCATTCTGTTTTCTGTGGTATACCTCTCAGTACTTCATTGGCTGCAAAGTTCTTTTGGAACGTCTTGAGATTGTGTGTAGATTTGTTTGTATTTTTTCATGGGATATGAGTGTCAGTCGCTAGGCCAACATATATTGCCCATCCCTGATTGCTCATAGGGAGGTTAAGAGTCTCCTATATTGCTATGGGACTGGAATTGGATGTCCATTAGACCAGGTAAGGACATCTGTTTCCTTTCCTAAAGGACATTAGTGAACTAGATGGGTTTTACCAACAATCAACAATGTTTTCGTGGTCATCATTAGACTCTTAATTCCAGATTTTATTTATTGAATTCAAATTCCACCACCTACCTGGGTCTCTGTCATTTTTCTTTACCATTATTCAAGTTTTGCACTCCATGTTCATGTGACAATGTAACGTATCTGGAAACAAAGATGCTCAGCAGTAGCTCAAAATCTTAAAAGCTGAATGTTTGCAATTGCTTCGCTAACAGCAACATAAACCCATCCAGTCTGAACATGTCTGAAGCAACCATGCATTTAGCTGTAAAACAATAAGCAACTACACTTGCATGATATGTGTTCTTCATCTTTACTAAACTGTTATAATAAGAGCACCACTTTGGAATAACCATTGACTAAACAGTGCAGCAATGAAAAGAGATTTCACACTCTGGCCTTCTCTATGTTCCTTCCGTTATGTGATTAATCTGTGATTAATAACAACAATTTACTGAGAAAAATTAGAGGTATTTGAAGGCGTGTCTTCCTTTATTTTAAACTAGTTTCTTTTTTACTGTGATTATTTATCTATTTATTATGAACATTTTTAGCCTATGTATATTTCACTAAAGTATCTTTTCATCTGTACATGTTTTGTCTAGAAACAGATTCGGCTAGATTTTGCAGTTGATATAATGGTGAGGACTAATGGCACTTGTGGTTAGTTATGTATTTAGATGATGAGGTTACATGATTAAATGTCAACATCCCAGTAATTTAAGGCAAATACCAAAATGACATTTCACTGAGCCTGATGATGACCTGCATAGAATATTGTTAAACGAATGTGCTTATACATACAAACTAAACGAGCTACCAGTGTAATTTCAAGCATGAGTAATATTCCTGGTGTAATGGTTGTTTTATTTCTAACAACCAGTCCCTTTGCCACTGGAAACTATCTGTCACAAATATGGAATCTTATCCTTTTAACAGTTAATTGTTGGAGATTTCCAAAATATCAGTCTTTGAACTTTCTCCTTCCATCTCTCTGCTTGATTTAATATTGAATTAATCCAGTCCAATTTCTTTCTTCCTCTGCTCTTTATTTCTTGCTCTTTTAATGCAGTGTTATCAGCTCTCTCTATTTCAGAGCTTTTGAAGTGAAGAGCAGGAGGCAAGTGTAAGCCATGAATGATTTGCTGTTTAAATACCTTTTATTCTTCAGCAGAGCCTGGCCTGTTGTTTTTGGTTTTAATGATAATCGAAGAACAGCATGCCAGGCCAATATATTCTAGGGAGTTAATTGCTAAACCCATAAGGCTTATTTGCATATGTTGGGGAAGGAATTCATAGATGCTAAACTAAAGGAGTTTCCAAGGGAGTGAATCTTCAGCACAAGGCAATTACACACTTGGGGTCAGATTGAATTTTAGCTTGAGAGAGTAAAGGTTCCTGTCACCACTCCAGTCAAAGGTACATCACAGTTGCTGCTTGGTTCATTGTGGTTGTCCCTGTTTGAGACTAGATGAAGTCATATTTTATAGTTGATAGTTTTGTTAAGTTAAAACAAATGTTCTATTTGATTGCCATGCACTTACGTTTTTTTTTCAATATAAAAACATAAGTTGTTGCCCTTCTCCAGCCGAGTTTTGGAATGACAACACAGAGAATTGGTTCTCAGCTCCATCGGACTTGTTCATGAGGGGCATAAAAACAATGGAAAAAAAGGAGGTCTGCAAGACATGATATGTCACATAGTTGTGAATGTTTCCTCAGACGCAAACTTTGAGAAGCTTTTTTTATGTGGTGGTTTATTGAGATTTTAAATGTCGCTAGCCCCAACGACTGTGTCAGCACAGTTCTGGTGTTCCACATAGGCAAAAAAAGATTCTGCTTAAAAATAATGTCATCAAGTAGGGACAAACCAAGTCTTGAAATTTACCTGTTTACGTGGCGATAGAACAGGAAAGAGGATAATGCTCTTCTATGCTGTGTTTGGTTCTTGCCACTTGACCCCTTTTTATTAACCATCCTTTTCTAACAACAGGCTGACTTTACTTGGAACAGCATGTCTGGTCGGAGTGTTCGATTGAAGCCGGTCCCTATTCAAAGTCTGTCGGAGTTGGAGAGAGTACGGCTTCAGGAAGTGGCTTTTTATCGGCTACAGCAGGATTATGACTTGGGCTGCCAGGTTACAATTCCAAAAGGTAAGACCTAATTGTGAATAGCTTCTCAAAGATTGCTACTGCCTTGTTTTTACTTTAATCTTTTCATGGGTTGTGACATCAGTTTCCCTTCCAGTTAATGTGAGTGTTAGAAATGTGGTTACATGTAGTGATAATGGCAGATGATAATGGATCTTGTAAACTAGGGTTGTCAACCCCCTCAGGATTGCAAGGTTCTTAGGATTGAATATTAATCTCTGTTCGTTGCTGTAAGCAGTTCGCAAGAAAAATCTTGGAGGTTTTAACTAAAAATTGAGCTTTTTTTACTTTTTTTTAACTAATTTGTTTTACTTTTGAAAAATATTAGAAATAGGGGAAAAATCACAATGTGATTACAACCAAGAATAATCAAATTTTATATGGAAGAGGTTGTTTGCTTTTCAAGTAGACTGGGAATACAAAGGAACTTTTAACCTGTTAATCAGTCTGCAAATCCAAGTGGTTCGCGCTAGTCTCCAAGGGAAAAGTGTGATGATGTAAAATCAGCAGCATTTTACACTGAATCTCTGTATATAGTTCATTGCCAAGTAATCCGAGACCTTATTCAAATGGATGCAATGAAGAAATGATGTCCTGCATACCAGGTTAACTGGGGAAAAATCCTGTAGGGCATTCCAGTGTGATGGTTAATTAAAACGGAGAAGTTCCTCTGGGTTTATTTTCCTTACTCATTCAGAGAGCTCTGGCAAAATGAGCACTGTTGGCCATCTGTAATTGTTCTTGAAGTGAGTGGCTTTCTAGGCCATTTCAAAGGGCTGAGAATCAACCGCATTGTTGTAGGTCTGGGTGATGCATGGAGGCCAGACCAGGTAAGAATAAGAGAGAATTCCTTCCCTCACTGGTGTTAGTGAACCAGATGGGCTGTCAGAACCTTTGACAGTAGGATCCTCACTAGCCATTGAAGAGGTCCCAGGGGACTCGCAAATAGCTAATGTTGTTCCACTGTTCAAGAAGGGAAATAAGGATAATCTATGAAACTACAGACTGGTGAGTCTACATTGGTGGTTGGGAAGCTATTGGAGAGAATTCTTACAGGTAGGATTTACAAGCATTTGGAAAAGCATGGCCTAATTAGGGACAGTCAGCATTGCTTTCTGTGGTAGGTCATGTCTTACTAACTTGATTGATTTTTTGGAGGAAGTGACAAAGGTGATTGATGAGGGTAGAGCAGTGAATGTTGTCTACGTGGATATTAGCAAGGCTTTCAACAATGTTCCTCATGGTAGGCTCACCCAGAAGATTAAGAAGCATAGGATATATGGTGACGTGGCTGTGTGGATTCAGAATTGGTTTTCCCATAGAAGGCAGAGGGTAGTGGTGAAAGGATGTTTTTCTGGCTTGAGGCCCATGAGTAGTGGTGCTCCACAGGGATCTCTGCTGTTTGTGAGAGACATTTTCATCTAAGTCATTTATATATGGTTGGGTTAGTAAGTTTGCAGATGATACAAAGATCGGTGGAGTTGTGGATAGTATAGAAGATTGTCAAAGGATACAGCGGGATATAGATCAGCTGCAGATATAGGCAGGGAATTGGAGTTGAATCCAGGTGAGTGTGTAGTGCTGCACTTTGGGAGATCAAATGTTAAGGGAAAGTATACAGTTAATGCCTGGATCCTTAACAGCATTGATGCACAGAGGTATCTTAGACTTTAAGTACACTACTCCTTGAAAGTGGCCACGCAAATAGATAGGGTAGTAAAGAAGGCATATGGTATGCTTGCCTTTATTGGTTGGGCAATTAAGTACAAGAGTTGGGATGTCATGTTATAGCTTTGAGACTTTTGTTAGGCCACACCTAGAGTATTGCATTGAATTCTGGTCGCCACATTACAGTAAGGGTGTGGAGGCTTTGGAGAAGATGCAGAAGAGGTTCACCAGGACACTGCCTGTATTAGAGGGTATGAGCTCTAAGGAGAGGCTAGAAAAACTCGGGTTGTTTTCTCTTGAGCAGCGGAGGCTAAGAGGAGATATGATTGAAGTCTTTAAAGTTATGTCTATAAAGCATAGACAGGGTTGATGGTCAGAATCATTTCAGAGTTGAAATGCCTAAAATTAACTGCACACATGTAAGGTAAGGAGGGAAAGTTTTCTACATGAAGAGTGTTTGAGTCTGAAATGCACTGCCGGTGGTGGTGATGGAGGTAGATACAAGGCAACTTAGTCTTTCCTACTACCTTTGGCCAAAGCGTGAGATAGCCATCACCTACGTTAAACTCCATCCAGAAGGAAAGATCAATTAAATTGACAAATGAGCCTAGTACTGATCCAACTCTTCCTTACATTGTGTAGCCAGTATGTTCATCACGTATTATTGTTTTGTTTTTTACTGAATTCTCCCCTCTGCGTCTGGAAATGGACTTGAATGCTTTTGTGGCTTGTAACCAACTTATTTTGCCCTACTGATATGGAGATAACATACATGTTAGGAGTGGGTTATTCAGCCTTTTTGAGGCTACACTGCTATTCAGTATAATCACGATGGATCTGATTACTGCACAACCCTGCCTGCCTAGTTAACCTTTCACACACCCCAGCCTTGCTTATCAGGGATGTATCTACCTTTGCCTTAAAAAATTTGAGGATTCTGCTTCATTGCCCTTTTTTTTTAGGAAAGCATTCCAAAGACTCATGGTCCACCGAGATAGAAAATTTCTCCTTATTTTGGACTTAAATGAACGTACCCCTTTTTTTTTGAAACAGTGACACCCTAGTTTTAGATTCTTTCATAAGATGAAACATTTTTCCCACACCCACCCTCTGGATTTTGTATTGTCAATTAAGTCATCTCTTAAAGTCCCTGAGGATTATTTCATTATTCTCATGACATGTTGCTCTAATCTTCTTGATGATTTGTCCAACCTTATGATAACTGTTGAGACCCTATAAAGTACTCCCACTATACTTTTCTACTCTTGCTTGCTTTTTAGGATCACCTATACTAATTCAACATCATCAACTTCCTCAGTTCTTTCTCAATATTGCCTTAATCTCATCTTTTTTATTATTAGAGCACCCACCTCCCTTTTTATATTTTGCCTTCCTTTCTTAAAGGTTTAGTTAATTATGTCTCTGTAGGTCAATCCATTTTCTCTATTCATGCCATTAATTCATCTATCTTGTTACTCATATTCATTCTGATTTAACAGCTTTTTATTTGATTTTGTTTCTCCCCCCAATGTGGTCTTTGCCTGTAAATGTTGTGTTATCAGTATTAGTCTTTATCCCTTCCTCGTATGACCTGCTTAATTTTGTGCTATTACTACTTAACCTTTTTGCTTTCATCCATATTAGACTAAAGCTCGATTGACTGACTACCTTAGTTGTTGATTTACCAGGGCAATGTTTCCAGCTTGATTGTAAATGGAGTCCACACCAACAAAATAAGTCCTCTTCCCTGCCTCCCACTTGACTCTTCCGGTCACTGAGTAAAATGTTCCAAGGTGCTTTGCAGGAGTATAATGAAATGCCTTTCTCTTAAGGACTGTCTAAGGTGGAGAGCTTACCGGTGGAATTCCAGAGGTCAAGGTCTAGGCAGCTGAATGCACAGCTGTTCATGATTGCAACGGAATTCTATAACATGGAACAGACCCTTTGGTCCAACCAATCCATGCCAATCATAATCCCAAACTAAGCTAGCCCAACTTGCCTGTGCTTGGCCCATATTCCTCCAAATATTTCTTATTCACATACGTAGCTAAATGCCTTTTAAATATTGTAACTGTACCCACATCAACCAGTTCCTCTGGAAGTTCATTACACACAGAAACCTGTCGTTTTTTTGAAAAAGACACAAGAAGTTTTTTTTAATCTTTCTTCTGTCACCTTAAAAAAAAAATGCCCCTGGTCTTGAAATCCCCCACCCTAGGAAAAAAGGCACCTGCTATTCACCTTATCTATACTCCTTATGATTTTGCAAACTGTGTAATGTCACCCCTCAACCGCATAAACGCGTCCTAATCTATCCAGCCTCTCCTTATGTCTCAAATCCTCCGTTCGTGGCAACATCTTGGTAAATCTTTTCTGAACCCCCTCCAGCTTAATAATATCCTTCCTATATCAAGGTGACCAGAACTGGATACAGTACTCCACAAAAGGCCTCACCAGTGTCCTGTACAATCCCAACATAATGTCACAACTCCAATACTCAAAGGCATGAGCAACAAGGGCAAGGGTGCTAAGTACTTCCTTAATATCCTATCTGTACGTGATGCAAACTTCAAAGAATAAGGTACCTGAGTTGCTAGGCCTGTGTTCTACAGCACTACTTTTAATTGTATAAGAGCGTCTTTGACTGAGTTGATGATCCTCCTTTGCATAGGCACATTCTAGAAGGAGGTGTGTGACAGTCTTGTCCACTCCACAGCTGCTTCGAGGGCAGCATGTGGTGCGGCGGAGAGTCCGGGCGTGCATAAAGGATCTCTCGGGCAGAGCCCTTATCACCACCAGCCAAGTCACGTCTTGGTGCTTGTTGGAAAGTTTTGGTGATGATGCATTCTGTCAAATAACTTTGACAGTCTGTCCAGGGAACCGCTCAACAGGATCCGCCCTCTCCTTTTCTCGAAGGGTCTCAAGGACGCTACGTTCTGACCACTTCCTGATGGACTTGTGATCAAAAGTGTTTTATTTTCATCAATTTCTCCACGAAGGACAGGTGATATGATACGGTCCAACTACTTGGAGCGTACCGCGGCAGCGAGGCCAGGCCCATCCTTCGCAACACCGGGGACAGGTAGAACCTCAGTATGTAGTGACACTTGGTGTTTGCGTACCGGGGATCCACGCACAGTTTGATGCAGCCACACACAAAGGTGGCCATCAGGGTGAGGGTGGCATTGGGCATGTTTTTCCCCCCGTTGCCCAGATCTTTATACATCGAGTCTCTTTTTGGACCCGGTCCATCTTTGATCTCCATATAAAATGGAAGGTGGCCCTGGTGACTGCAATGGCACAGGTTCTGGGAATAGGCCAGACCTGTGCAACATATAACAACACTGACAGTGCCTCACACCTGATGACCAGGTTTTTTCCCGCTATGGAGTGCGACCATTGCTTCCATCTGTCCAGTTTCTGCCTCACTTTCCTGGTACGCTCCTCCCAAGACTTGGCGCATGCCCCAGCCCCCCCGAAATACCCAGCACCTTCAGGTGGTCAGTCATGACCGTGAAGGGGATGGAGGATTGGTCGGCCCAATTCCCGAAGAGCATGGCCTCGCTCTTGCCTCGATTTACCTTGGCCCCCGAGGCCCGTTCAAATTGGTCACATATGTACATGAGTCTGTGCGGACAGCAGATCCGAGCAGAAAACAGCGACGGCATCCATGTACAGGGAGGTCTTAATCTGTAGGCCCCCGCTGCCAGGAATAGTCACCCCTCTCAGGCTCTCATCCTTTCTGATGGACTCGGCAAATGGCTCTATGCAGCACACAAACAAGGCAGGAGAGAGAGGGCAGCCCTGCCTGACTCCAGATCTGACTGGGAAGCTATCTGATTCCTACCCATTGATTGAGACTGCACTGACAATATTGGTATAGAGCAGTCTGATCCAATTGCAGATTTCCTCTCCAAAGCCCATTTTGGAGAGAACATTTCTCATATATGTATGTGATATCCTGTCAAAGGCTTTCTCCTAGTCCTAGCTGATGAGGCAGGTGTCCAACCCTCTGTCCTGCACGTAGGCGATTGTATCCCTGAGGAGTGCGAGACTCTCGGCGGTCTTTCTGCCCGATACAGCACATGTTTGGTCAGGGTGGATCATCGATGCCAGAGCAGACCTGACCTGTTTAACGATGACCTTTGACAAGATTTTGTAATCCGCATTCAATAGTGAGATTGGTCTCCAATTTCTGATTTCTTCCCTCTCCCCGTTCCGCTTGTAGATGAGGGTGATGATGCCTTTCCTCATGGATTCACTCATGGTACCTGCCCGAAGCATACTGACATACACCTCCAGCAGGTCCTGGCCAATCAAGTCCCACAGAGCAGAATAGAGCTCGACCGGTAAGCCGTCGCTTCTGGGAGTTTTATTCTTTTCGAAGGACTCGAGGGCCTTGGTCAGCTCGTACAGAGATAGCAGCTGGTCCAGCCTCTCCCATGTTGTGTCATCTAAGACCTCCGTGATAGAGGACAGGAACGACTGGGAGGCCGCGCTGTTGGTTGGCTTCGAGTCATACAGACTGCAAAGAAGGATTTGCTAATCCTCATGATATTCCCACCACACTGTATTATTGATACTTTTAAGTGGTGAATTATTGACCAGTTTTTTTTTTAAACTGTGCTCACCCTGCTGCCATTGCAGGTGGGCCTGTCACCTTTTGGTGTGCATGACAGCTGAAACCATGAGGATGGCTCATCACCTCTGGGAAAGCATCTTTGGGAAGAGGGGGAAACGACTGGAAGTCACCCCCCTCACTCTTGCGAGAGAGCCTCCTTCCCCTCACCCACACTTTCCTGGGACTAGAGTAGATGTTCTCTCTCCAGTGGCCACATCTTTCCCAGTGGTAGTGCAGAGCCTGTGATTCACCAGCAGTTGTCAGGCGTTGAGATTTCTGCTCCCCCAGGTCCTCGATTCCAAGGGAAGGCCCACCACTGGCCTTGCCCTGGCCTGAATGTTTCGGCAGGTCATGTCTATAAAGAGATAAGGCATGTCCCTCACTGACCATCCAACTGGTATTTGAGCTATCACCCATGAACCTCCCCCCCACACAAATAAAACTCCATAAGATTCCAGCCTACCTTTCAATTCTAGATTTTGCGTGAATTTGAATTCCACCAGCTGCCTAGGTGAAATTTGAGCCTATGCCCTCAAAGCGTTAGACTGAACTTCTGGATAACGAGTTCAGTGATATTACTGCTATGTCACTATCTCCCTCTGGAATGCACATCCACAGCTTAATAATGTGTGGAGTTTTTAAAATATTTGTTTGAGGGATATGGCTGCTTATGGCGAGGCCAGCAATTATTGCACATCACTAATTGTCCAGAAGATAATCACACACATTATTGGGCATCTGTGCAATCGCAGGTAGGTCAAAACCATATAAGGAGATTTCTTTCCTCATAGGATATGTGAACAATCAACAGTGGTTACGTGGTCACAGTTTCTTAGTCCACATTTTTGAATTCAAATTTCACCATCTGCCGTGGTTAGATTCATCCCATTTCCCCAGAAAATCAGCCAGAATATCAGTACTCCGGTGATATTACCACTAAACCACTGCCTCCCCCAATATCATTATCACAGTCAATACAGTGTCATGCGGGATATCCGAATACAGACTTTAGTAAAAGCTTGTTCAGTCTACCTAGTTCACCTTTTTGTCAGCAGTCCTCGAGATGTACGGCATGGAAACAGACCCTTCGGTCCAACCCGTCCATGCCGACCAGATATCCCAACCCAATCTAGTCCCACCTGCCAGCACCCGGCCCATATCCCTCCAAACCCTTCCTATTCATATACCCATCCAAATGCCTTTTAAATGTTGCAATTGTACCAGCCTCCACCACATCCTCTGGCAGCTCATTCTATACACGTACCATCCTCTGCGTGAAAAAGTTGCCCCTTAGGTCTCTTTTATATCTTTCCCCTCTCACCCTAAGCCTATGCCCTCTAGTTCTGGACTCTCCAACCCCATGTCTATTTATCCTATCCATGCCCCTCATAATTTTGTAAACCTCTATAAGGTCTCCCCTCAGCCTCCGATGCTCCAGGGAAAACAGCCCCAGCCTGTTCAGCCTCACCCTGTAGCTCAGATCCTCCAACCCTGGCAACATCCTTGTAAATCTTTTCTGAACCCTTTCAAGTTTCACAATATCTTTCCGATAGGAAGGAGACCAGAATTGCACGCAATATTCCAATAGTGGCCTAACCAATGTCCTGTACAGCTGCAACATGACCTCCCAACTCCTGTACTCAGTACTCTGACCAATAAAGGAAAGCATACCAAACACCGCCTTCACTATCCTATCTACCTGCGACTCCACTTTCAAGGAGCTATGAACCTGCACTCCAAGGTCTCTCTGTTCAGCAACACTCCCTAGGACCTTACTATTAAGTGTATAAGTCCTGTTAAGATTTGCTTTCCCAAAATGCAGCACCTCGCATTTATCTGAATTATACTCCATCTGCCACTTCTCAGCCCATTGGCCCATCTGGTCCAGATCCTGTTGTAACCTGAGGTAACCCTCTTCACTGTCCACTACACCTCCAATTTTGGTGTCATCTGCAAACTTACTAACTGTACCTCTTATGCTCACATCCAAATAATTTATGTAAATGACAAAAAGTAGAGGACCCAGCACCGATCCTTGTGGCACTCCACTGGTCACAGGCCTCCAGTCTGAAAAACAACCCTCCACCACCACCCTCTGTCTTCTACCTTTGAGCCAGTTCTGTATCCAAATGGCTAGTTCTCCCTATATTCCATGAGATCTAACCTTGCTAATCAGTCTCCCATGGGGAGCCTTGTCGAATGCCTTACTGAAGTCCATATAGAAGTCACATCTACTGCTCTACCCTCATCAATCTTTGTTACTTCTTCAAAAAACTCAATCAAGTTTGTGAGACATGATTTCCCACACACAAAGCCATGTTGACTATCCCAAATCAGTCCTTGTCTTTCCAAATACATGTACATCCTCTCCCTCAGGATTTCCTCTAACAACTTGTCCACCAAAAAGTTGAAGTTCGAAATTGGAGAAAGGCCAATTTTGACGGTATTAGGCAAGAACTTTCGAAAGTTGATTGGAGGCAGATGTTCGCAGGTAAAGGGACGGCTGGAAAATGGGGAGCCTTCAGAAATGAGATAATAAGAATCCAAAGAAAGTATATTCCTGTCAGGGTGAAAGGGAAGCCTGGTAGGTATAGGGAATGCTGGATGACTAAAGAAATTGAGGGTTTGCTTAAGAAAAAGAAGGAAGCATATGTCAGCTATAGACAGGATAGCTCGAGTGAATCCTTAGAAGAGTATAAAGAAAGTAGGAGTATACTTAAGAGGGAAATCAGGAGGGCAAAACGGGGACATGAGATAGCTTTGGCAAATAGAATTAAGTAGAATCCAAAGGGTTTTTACAAATATATTAAGGACAAAAGGGTAACTAGGGAGAGAATAGGGCCCCTCAAAGATCAGCAAGGCAGCCTTTGTGTGGAGATACTAAATGAATATTTTGCATCAGTATTTACTGTGGAAAAGGATATGGAAGATATAGACTATAGGGAAATAGGTGGTGACATCTTGCAAAATGTCTAGATTACAGAGGAGGAAGTGCTGGATGTCTTGAAACGGTTAAAGGTGGATAAATCCCGAGGACCTGATCAGGTGTATCCGAGAGCTCTGTGGGAAGCTAGAGAAGTGATTGCTGGGCCTTTTGCTGAGATATTTGTATCATCGATAGTCACAGGTGAGGTGCCGGAAGACTGGAGGTTGGCAAACATGGTGTCACTGTTTAAGAAGGGCGGTAAAGACAAGCCAGGGAACTATAGACCAGTGAGCCTGACCTCGGTGGTGGGCAAGTTGTTGGAGTGAATCGTGAGGGACAGGATGTAGTGTGGAATTGAAAAATATCGATTTTTGTCCTATTTCACGGCCAACCCAAGTAATGGTTAACTTAGAACCTGTTCTATGGTAGCAGTCAATTCCTTTCTTTTTACTTACCTGAATATTGTAATGTGCATCTCACCCATGTGGCAGTTCATTCCATAAATTGATATGTTCAAGCAGAACGAGATTGTTCTTCACCTTCCCCACTCTTCTTCCTGCAGTTGTCCTCCCATTACCTTTTCTCTCCTTCCAAAAGGTGATGATTAATGTGAAACAATTTCAATGGATCTGGAAATATTCCAACATACTGCTTGAGCAGTATTCCTCAGAGTGCAGATAATGAATGTTGGCAGGTGATTAAGTGGTGAATATCATGGCCAGAGGAACAGTGTCCTTGCTCAATATCTGTAAACACACAGTCCTGTTGGAATAATGTGGCCCATTTTCAACCCAAACACCATTGGGGCAATATCAGGTTTAGCTACATCAGCAACAGTTGGAGTTCAACCGTGCCAGGCACTAGTTTAGCCATAGTGTTATCTTGTTGACATTTCGTAATCATTCATACAGCACAGGCCATTCAGCTCATCATTGCTGTGCTGACTGCTTTTGGCAGAACTATCCAATTAAGTCTAATTTCCCCAGTTTATCTTGAACGTCATTGATCAACTTTCTGAAATAACTCCCGAGAGGCTGATATTCTGCCACTAAGACAACCTTTATTTACACATGGAGAGTCCTTGACACTGATTCAGCTTCCTTAGAGCAGCTTTCGGATTGAACAGAACCTTGGACACTCTGTTTATATCGTCAGACAGGGCTCCCTAATTGGGGCTGTTAAATTGGTCCAATCAGGGAGCTCCTAGAATCCCTGCATTGTGGCAGTAGGCCATTTGGCCCACCAAATCCACACCAACTTTCCAAACAGCGTCCCACCCAGACCCATTCCCCCTACCTTATCCCTGCATTTCCCATGGCTAATGCACCTAACCCACGCATCCCTGAATACTGGACAATTTAGCATGGCCAATCTATCTAACTTAACACATCTTTGGACTGTGGGAGGAAACAAGAGCATCCGGAGGAAATCCATGCAGACACTCGGTGAATGTGCAAACTCTCTCAGACAGTTGTCCTGGGGTGGAATCGAATCCGGGTCCCTGACGCTGTGAGGCAGCACTGCTAACCACTGAGCCACCATTTTCTGAGGTCCACCATGCTGTCCTTGTGACAATCACTACACATTCCTTTCCCAGTTCTCATTCAACAAGTATTATTGAATTCACTTTTTCAGGCATTGTGTGTACCAAATCATAAATTGCTGAGTAATATAGAATTCTCCTTTTCTTCCCTCTGATCCTTTTTCAGATATATTTAAATTTTTGACCTTGGATATTAACTGTTCACCAGTGTAATGATTCCAGACCAGGCCACCAAATTTATGTTACAATCTAGCTCAGGGCCAGTAACTTTTTTTTTTAAGGAGACAAAGTATGATTTTGCTGGGGACTTAGGAGAATAAGGCCACAAGAATTTGAACAAACAACAATAAACTTTACAAGTTAGAACAGTAATACAATCTACAATACATCTTATCTCCTTTTCTCGGTGTAGACTCCCCTGTACTCTGAAACTGCACTCCAATATTTACTCATGGATATCCTCCAGCTTGTCAATGACAGCTTGCTTCACTGACCTCATCCTGCACCAGGATGTGTCCCCATGTTCTAATCCTGCTCAGATGCCTCCAGCAAATACTGCTTTTAAGCTTTTCACCCTCCACCCACTCAACTGCACTGAACTATCATTGTTGCAAGCTTCTTCCAAACCGCACTCAGCCTCCACCAATACAGAGTCCGTGACCTTCTCACATTATGGACTCCCCAGGACTGTTTCTGAGTCCTAATTCAACAATTAGCTACCTACTAATTCCTGGAACACCTTTTGAGTTCCAACTGTACAGAGCCATTCAGTCACTTTTGACTCTTCCTTGAGTCTCCTACACAGTGTCTAATTAAGCTGTCTTTCCAACAGTGCAACTATCTGCAGTACTCCTAAGATGGAGTTGTCACCTTCTCCAACTAACTGTAACCTTTGAACTCCTCTTCACTGAATTCCAACTGTACTGAGTGACCTAATGCAAATCTTGCAATATGCCCTCCCTGTATTGGATGGCAGAACTGAATGCTCTTAACATTTGATCAAGTCCATGAAGGTTACATTCTCCCAGTATTTTAGAAATGCACTTCATCACAATCCTTTCCAATTTATTCTATCAAAGTCCGTCAACCTTTTGGAAACTTGAGTGAACCATTTTATTGAGGAAAAACTGATCACTGCTGCGGCAATCTCCAGAATGGTAAAAATGAGAACTGCATTTATAATAGATGTTGTAATAGATTTATGACATCACAAAGAATCCAGTGAAATTATATTGCAAATGTGTGCTGGGAGGATCAGCAAATAATAATTAAATGCAGCTTAGTGTTTTGTGACTTTTTTAAATCAGAATTTTTGAAAATTTAGCTTTTTTGCCCTTATTTTTCTTGAAGCTACGTTTTAAAAAAATTGCTTAAAATAGTTGAATTTAAAATACCTTCAATCTAAGTCGTCCTGTACCTGCCATGAGCTGCCATGTCGTAAGACACTACAGATATATTGTTAGCTGCAATGATGAGCCAGCTTTGTCTGAGAACGCACTGTAGTTACGATTTAATAATGCTGTATGATACCACAATTTTGTATCTTCAACTCCCTTTTACTGGAGAACAGCCTGACATTATTGAGGGACTTGCAGACAGATTAACAGTCTGACAGCTCACCAAGTGAATGTTCTTTCGATGGCATTAACCATCTCTGTAGTAGTCACTGGGATGTTTTAATCCAATGCAAGGAGTGCTTTTTTAAACATACCAACTTTCAAGTGATAAAGGGACCATGCACACACCCACATCCATGAAATGTGGGTAATCCCAATGGATGCCATCTGAGAATTCTGAGCCAGAGATTGCTGGAACAGTCTGGAATGGGCTTTGAATCCAACATCTCTGGACTCCAACTCTGCCACTGCAGCAAATTAAAAGGCTTTTCTCATCTTTGCACATAAATGCTTCCAAAGAATAAGGAAAATTAACCTCGTGCTGTCAGGGCTTGACCATCACTTCAGTAATTTTGAAAGTCATCACAGGACATGCTTTTGTGTAGTTCCGTTTTTTTTTTACCCCTGCAAGACAGGTGATTGGATGTTGTCAAAGCCATGTCTCACTGCACTTCTATTTCAATTATCTATTTTCATGTGACAAGAGGTTAACCTGCGGTTAGTCTGAATTTTGGATTTTGTCAATGCTCTGCATTTAGTGTGCGTGCGTTATCTGACTTGCTATTAACCGAGCATCAGAATAGGACAGAAACAGGATTAGGCATTTCAGGCCCCTTCAAGTGCAGTTAGAGAGTAATTTACATTGAATTATACTTCACATGATGCAAACATCTTAGGGCAAAAGCAAAAATCAAGTGTGTGCCTGTGGCTTACAATAACGACTTGTATTTACATATGGCCTTATAAATAGTCAGAACTCTGATTTTAAATCTAACACTTCAAGATCTCTATGAACTTTAAGCAGCAATTGTCTTTACCTTTCTGTAAGAAAAGGCACCCCAACCTTTTAAATGTCTGTGAACACATTTGATGCCATGTACTTATTATTTTTTTCAGACAGTAGGTAGTAACATTTCTCTTTTGCTATATAAAACTGTGGAATTAGGTCCTTCATTTTGATCTAGTTAACTCAACCTTACATGAAGTGTGATAGCTGTATGGCTTAAAAAAAGCAAAAAACATGTTCCAACTGACTGAAGGGGAGGTGGGAGGAGTTAAAATGTAAGAGCCCAACACTGCTTCTCATTTGGTTGTAACAACAACAACTGTATAGACCAAAACTTCCTGTCCTCCTGTTGAATTGAATATGACTGTTACGTCATCAGTGAAAATTAGATTGTGGAATGATTCTGTTTTACTGTTTCTTTCTTGCTATGTTGTATTAAGAGGGTAATTCTCCATATTCCACATTACACACACGCCAGTCAGACAGCATCTGAGAAACAGGAAAGTCAATGTTGACTTTCCTACTCCTTGAATGCTCTCTGGCCTGCTGTGCTCTTCCAGCTTCACGTCTGTTGACTCTTGTCTTCCGGCATCTGCAGTCCTTTCTGTCTCCTTATACACAAGCTGAGGGTGTGCATCATTCATTAATTCCTGTTTATTTCAATGCAGTTTGTTATTTAATAAGTCACATGAACAAAATAGACCATTGAACTCATGACTGCCATCTCAGTGGTGATGTAAAGAAGAAAAGGCTTGCATTTCTATAGTAATAGTTCTCAAGATGTCCTAAAGGCTTTGAAGTACTTTTGTGGAATGTAATTGCTGTTAGAGTGTACACGACAGCGAAAATGACCATCACTGGCAATTTAATGGTTTAGTTAAGCAATGAGCAGATGTCTGGAGGACTCTCATGTTGTTCTCTTATATGGTACCATGGAATATATTACACTTCACTCAGAAGGCCAGCAAGGCCTTGGTTTAACATTCTATCTGAAATGCAGCACCTCCAATGACAAAACTCCTGTTGTACTACATTGCAGAGATGCCTAGATATATGCATTATTTCTGACCTGTTCTTTACTTCTGTTCATATAACAAAGCTCTCTGGTGAAAAAACAGTATTGGAAAGTTTTTCGTGTACTAGTGACCTGCTGAGAATTTTCTTGATAGTATTGATTTCCTTGAAGATGGTTTAAATTTGAGCTTGGAAAATCAGTCTTCTCAACTTCTCAAAAAAGGCAAATTATATAAAGTAGCTTAATTCCCACAGTCTTGAAACAAGGAATTATGCGGCTACCGCTCTGCCCAAAACTTATAACCTCAAGTTTGCATGTTTTATTTGAAGTAGGCACTTGAATGATCCAGGTCGAGCAGTTTTACAATTGTATGCCCATATCAATCTTTTCTTGCCATCGCACCAACAGAGAGTTGCTATCAGGTATGCAAAGGCTCTGAACTCATTCTGTTTTATTAGCAAGCTGTTTTAGCAGTATCTGCAGATCACAAATCATATGCAAATGAAGACTAAGACCCAGTTTGAGTCTCTATTGGGCTTAACTGCTCTATAGGGGTTTATTTCCTGAAATGAGTTCACTGCAGCAAGCTGACCTCAAGCCAACAAATTGATTAAACAGGAGAAAGTGTGGTCTGCAGATGCTGGAGAGTCAGAGTCAAAAGGTACGGTGCTGGAAAAGCACTGATGAAGGGCTTGTACCCGAAATATTGACTCTCCTGCTCTTCGGATGCTGCCTGACTTGCTGTGCTTTTCCTGCGCCACACTTTTCAAAATTGATTTCGACTAACTCAACTTTAAAACCAGTGCATTTTGATATATTCAACAATTGCGCATGGTTCTAATCACTGAGGATAGCTGCAGGACTCTAATAAGAACAAAGGACAGGGCAGCCTAGGAACAGGTCCTTTGGCCTACCTAGATTGTGCTGACACATGCCTTTCTAAATCAAAACCCTTTTGCCTCTATGCTGTCTGTGTTTTCCTATTCCCTGCCTATTCATGTAACTGAAAAATGTGTTACTGGAAAAGCGCAGCAGGTCAGGCAGCATCCAAGGAACAGGAGAATCGACGTTTCGGGCGTAAGCCCTTCTTCAGGAAGGGTTCATACCCGAAACGTCGATTCTCCTGCTCCTTGGATGCTGCCTGACCTGCTGCGCTTTTCCAGCAACACATTTTTCAGCTCCGATCTCCAGCATCTGCAGTCCTCACTTTCTCCTATTCATGTAACTGTCAAGATGTCTCTTTAAAAATTGCTGTTGGACTTGCCTCCTCCACTACCTTTGGCAGTGCATTCCAAACACGTACCAACCTCTGTGAAAAAGCTTGCCTTTCACATCTCCTATAAACTCTCCCCACCCCCATCCCCTTTCACCTTAAACCTATGCCCACAAATAACATTTCTACCCTGGAAAAAGACACTGATGATCCATTCGATCCGTACCTCTAATAATATAGTTGACTGTATCAAGTCGCCCTTCATCCTTTCATGTTCAAGTGAAAACAAATTGAATTTGTCTATTCTCTCCTCCATAGCTATTACTTTCCAAACCAGGTGACATCCTAGTAAACATTCTCTGTACCATCTCCAAAGTCTCAACATCCAGCCACCAGAGCTGTACATAATATTCCAAATGTGGCCTAACTAAAGGAGAAATTGAGGACTGCAGATGCTGGAGATCAGAGCTGAAAATGTGTTGCTGGAAAAGCGCAGCAGGTCAGGCAGCATCCAAGGGGCAGGAGAATCGACGTTTCGGGCATGAGCTCTTCTTCAGCCCTTCTTCTTTCCTCATTCCTGAAGAAGGGCTGGTGGCCTAACTAAAGTTCTATACATTTGTAACATGTTTGCCAATTTTTATACACTATGCCTGACTGAAGGTAAACATGCTAAGTGATGCTTTAACCACCTTAGCCACTTGTGTTTTCACTTGCAGGGAACTGTGGACTTGTATGTCTTGACCTCTTTGAATGTTGATATAATTTAAGGGTTTTGCCTTTTACTGTATACTTTCCTCCTGACTTAGAACTCCAAAAAGGTGTCACCTCACATTTGTCTGGATTAAACTCCATCTGTTATTTCTCTGCCAAGTCTCTAGTCTATCTACATATATCCTGCTGTATGCTCTGGCAATCCTCCTCACTATCCACAGCCTGCAATCTGTATTGTCTGCAAACTTACTAATCAGACTACCTACATTCTGATCCAAATCTCTGTCTGTGTCTGTGTGTGTGTGTCTCTCTCTCTCTCTCTCTCTCTCTCTCTGTCTATCTCTCGCGCTCTCTGTCTATCTGTGTGTGTCTCTGTCTCTTTCTGTCTCTCTCTGTCTCTCTGTATGTGTGTGTCTGTCTCTTCCTCTGTGTGTGTATGTGTCTCTGTCTCTTTCTCTGTCTCTCTCTGTCTGTCTCTCTCTCTCTCTCTCTCACGCGCTCTCTCTCTATTTTAAAAAAAACAAACAACAGGGATCCTAGCGTTGATCCAAGAGGATCTCCAGTTTGAAAAACAACCTTCCACCATTACTCTGTCTTCTGTGAGTAAGCCAGTTCTGTATCCAACTTACCAGCTCACTGCAATTCCCATGTGACTTTACATTTTGTGTTGGCATGCTATGAGGGACCTTGGCAAAAAACTTTCTCAAGTATAGACATCTACCACCCTGCCCTCATCAATCATCTTTGTCACTTCTTCAAACAACTCAATCAAGTTTGTGAAACACCGTCTTCCCCACACAACTTGGTGCCAGTGTTGGGACTGGGTTGGGCAAAGTTTAAAAAAAATCACACAACACCAGGCTATAGTCCAACAGGTTTATTTGGAAGGGCTAGCTTTTGGAGCGCTGGTCGTTGGTCAACCTCCACGACCACATGATGAAGGAGCAGCGCTTCGAAAACTAGTGCTTCCACGTAAACCTGTTGGACTATAACCTGGTTTTGTGTGATTTTTAACTTCATCCACACAGTCATGTTGTCTACTTCCAGTAAGTCCATATTTTTCCAAATGTTCCAAATAAGCTTGAAGTATATTTTGTAAACTATTCTGGAAAGCCTTGATATTGGAGTGTAATGATTCTTTCAACAGATGGGATAGAGTAGGGCTGCTGTAAATTTAAGGAAGATATTTAGAGCTTTTTTTAAACCTCAACAAATTGCCCCTAGCTGTTTTAAACTATCCTGCATGGGATTGAGGGAAAATGATTCACATTTATTTTTAAACTGATGATGGATTAAACTCAGACATTCCACTCTGAGATTTTTTTTCCACAAAAGTATGGTTATCAAATTATTAGCTGAAAATTTATTTTGCAATAAGGCAGTTTAGGCCTTTTTTCCCCTTTTTTTTGTTTAATGTTTGTACCAGCCTTTGGCTGAAGAATACTCAGACTATGATAATCCTCTTGGATGATTTGTTCAGAACTTTGATAGCGAGTTGGATTGATTTGCTTCTGATTTATTGTTTGTCCTGATGGCCAACCACAGATTGGAAATGGAATAAGAAAAGCATTATGAATCTGCTTTTTTTTTTCGTTGTTCCTGGATCAGATGTGCAGACTTGGGAAAAATCAGTCTTTAGAAATGACCATCAAATTTGATTTTTTTTTTTCCTTTCCTCTGGAGAGGAAAGCTGGATTGGAAGTTGAGACAGTTGACCTAGTTGCTCGGTTCCCAAGTCAGGCTGGACAGAGAGCCAATCTTGGGACTCTAGTCCTGTAGTTAGTTTCAAAATAAAGGTTAAAACATTTACTCCTGGTTAATCCTCCTTGATCTCCATGCCATCTCTCCACCCCACAGCCCGTCATAACCCAGGCCCATTTAGTCATTGCTTACAGCCCTTCTATTCCTGTTCTAACTCTAGGCCAACTCATTCTACCTCCCCTCCAACTCACTACACTTTGCCCTTCCCTATCTATGCCAATGCTCCTATTATTTATCATTGATGCATTTCACAATTCATCCTGGGCTTTGATTGTCACTATTAACAAATGCCACATTTTCAATGATACAAAAGTATGTAATACATTGGAATTGCTCCAACATATCCCTTGTGAAAACAAGAAATACTTGACCCCAAAGAGCATAACCCCTCAAGTTACAAACTTTTTTCCATTCATTAAATAGTTGGATCTGTTCATCAATAGGCAGCATGTTGTGAAAATGAAAGTTTGGGAATTCAGTCATTTAGCACAAATTTGGTAAGGATTTTTTATGTCAACAGTTAGCACTATTTTAACTCCACATTTTCCTGGTATCTTTACTAGTCTCAATGAGTTCATGCACTTTTTAATGGACAAGCACATCATTTCACAATCCCAAAGTGTGCCTTATCCCATCAAAGGTGTCCAGGGGCTAGCTTTAAAGGACTACAAAAGGGGAGCACTGTAAAAGTCCTCTCAGCTCACGTGGCCTCACTTGCCCATTCTAATGCTCTCTGCCCATCTTCCATGGTCTCTTGTACTGTTGTGCCAACTTAATGCCTCCTTCTATGTATCAGCCTTTTCCCCTTCAGCTACCATGCTAACTTAACCAACCAAAGTACCCATGCACATACTAGAAAATATAGTTCTATTACTTACATTTCTATATTGCAGGCTACTGTATTGAGAAAAGTACTTGTATTCATAAGTATGTGTTTTAAAATCGCTGATACATATTGACAATTCCAAGGTATTCATGTCCCTTTTCTTTCACAGATGACCTGCTCCACAGTTAACAGTTCCAAAGGATCCCTTACCCCTTCCCATCTTCCTCATACTCTCTCTACCCTACTAGCCTCTCAGAACTGTTATTTCAGATTTAAGTGGTCCTACATGATCCCTCACTGCATCATACCATTGGCATCTATGCCTTTGTTGTAAGAGCCTTGTGTTTTTGAAATTCTGTAAATAAAGAAAGCTCTGTTAACTGCTTGCATTTCATTGTGAGTAATACAGAGGTTAAGAATTGAAGGTGCCTGTTCTGAATTATTTCTATATTATTGCTAAGTGGTACTTCATTGTGTGAAATCCAGTATGGGTCAGAAAGAGTAATTATGGTGACTTAAGTATTTACAACAGAAATGGAAAATGGTTTACATATGTTGCACATCACTCTGGATCTATGACTATGATGATAGTATCTTCATGATTGTTGACGAATTACATCCAGATAATACAGGTTGATAGTTTCTGCATAACTGTAAAGTTTACTTGTTGGGGCTGTAGATTCCCATGCAGAGGACAGCATTGATGTCAGATTGACAGAAGGACTGGTCTTTTCTGTTTTATTTTGGTTTGGATTGTCTTTGCTTCAACAAGCTAGATATATCATATTTCAAGATTTATCATGCCATTGTTAATTGGCTTTTGTTCTTTGTAGAATTTTGAAGTACATCAGATATTAATGAACATCTGAGGCAACTATGATAGAAAATGATTTGAGTTTTCAGGAAACTGCAATTGCGCACACAATTATTACTATTGCCTTACATACCTTTTAAATTTGTTTACTGTTTGTTTATTGTTAAATTTTCACCATAACCTCAAATGAATCCTTCCAAGAGCATGACTGGTTTAAACAATGCGTGAATCATCATATTTTTGTCAATCCATCATCTACTGTGGTGCTTCCAAAATAGTTCACTTTAAATGGCACATCTATCCATGGTAATACAGGGTAGTACGTCAGGTTTTGCGGAGAGTGTGTCCCCTTTGACCATCTTCGGACTTTTCTGAGAGGTTAAAATTTCTTTCAGCAACAATCTGTGAAGACTTAAAGTTCCATTTCAGTTGTTGGCAATAAAGGAACAATCATCAGTTAGGAAGAGCCCATTTTCCTGATCTTGTGCTGGACTGGAAAAAGTCATTGGGTTTCTTCCATTTTCCATGCTTAGCTTGCTTTCACACACCCATCTCTGACTCATCTCTTCTCTTAATTTCTCCATCACACTTTCTAGAAATAGAATACTGACTAATATCCCATTGGAAAGAAAGCATAATTCGTGTTTTGATTTGTGACCCTAATTCATTAGCTTTGCTTTCTGTCCACAGACGCTGCAGGATGTACTGAGTTTCTCCACCAATTTGTTTTCGTTTCAGATTTCCAGCCTCCACATTTTTGTTTCACTACAAGCCCTTTGACTTCCATGGTTACCTTCACTATACCTCCTCTCATCCTGCTTCCCATGAGGACTCTTTTCATTCTCCTGAATTCTCCATCTCACTGCGTCTTACAAATTATTCCACCTTGAGATTGTGCCAAATTTGTTAGGTCTTGCTTTTTTCTCAACTAAGGATTCGACCTCCACGTTGGTTGACAGGACCCTTGACTCTGTGTCTGCCCTGTTGTTCACTCTACTTTTCTCCTTCCCAGCATCATGAGAAGGTTTCGCTTTTCCTCACCCTTCAACCCCACTGGTCCATATAAGTTGCTTCATCCTTTGCCATTTCTATCATGTCATATGAGAGGTTATTACCAAAAGCATCTTCCATTTCCTTTACAGCATTTGGAAGGACTGTTCACTTCATGGCACTCTTGACTACTTTTTTTCCTCACTTAGTCACTGAGATGTACAGTACAGAAATAGACCCTTCGATCCAACTTGCCTGCACCAACCAGACATCCCAATCTGACCTAGTCCCATTTGGCATAAATCCCTCTTAAACCTTTCCTATTCACATACCTATCAGGATGCCTTTTAAATGTTATAATTCTATCCACCTCTACCACTTCCTCTGCCACTCTCTGTGTGAAAAAGTTGCCCCTCACGTCCTTTTTAAATCTTTCACTTCTCACCTTAAACCTATGCCCTCTAGTTTTGGATTCCTCTATCCTGGGGGAAAAAAAAACTTTGTCATTCAACTTATCCATGCCCTTCATGATTTTTTAAACCTCTTAGGTCACCCCCCAGCCTCCAGTGCTGTAGGGGAAAATAGCCCCAGCCTATTCAGCCTCTCCATATAGCTCAAATCCCCCAGTCCTGGCAACATCCTTGTAAATCTTTTCTGCATCCGCTCAAATTTAACAACATCCTTCCTGTAAAAGGTGATTAGAAAATTGTTGACAGTATTATAAAATTGACCTCACTAATGCCATGTACAGCCACAGCATGACACTCTAGCTCCAATACTCAATGTCCTAACTAATGCAGGCAAGCGTGCCAAATGCCACCTTCGCCACTCTGTCTATGTGTGATTCCACTTTCAAGGTACTATGCACTTGTGTCCTAGATTTCTTTGTTCGATGATATTCACCAGCGTTCTGCCATAAACTGTATAAGTCCTGCCCCAGCCTGTCTTACAAAAATGCACACTTCCCCTTATCTAAATTAAACTGCATCTCCCACTCCTTGGCCCATTGGCCCTTCTGATTGAGGTCATGTTGTACTCTGAGGTAATCACCTTCACTGTCTGCTACACTACCTATTTTGGTATCATCTGCAAACTCGCTAACTATACCTTCTATATTCATATCCAAATCATTTGTGTAAATGATTAAGCAGTGGACCCAACATTGATCCTTCTGGCACACTGCTGCTTACAGGCGTCCAGTCTGCAAAGTAACTCTCCGCCACCATCCTTTGTCTTCTACCTTTTAAGCCAATTTTGTAAGAAATTGGCTAGCTCTCCATGGATTCTGGACTGGTTATACTAACCAGTGTACCTTGTGGAATCTTGAATACTTTGTTGAAATCTATATAAACAACATCTTCTGCTCTGCCGTTATCAATCTTGGTACCACTTCAAAAAACTCATTCAAGTTAGTGAGACACGATTTCGCATATTGACTATCCCTAATCAGTCCTTGCCTTTCTAAATACATGTAAATCCTGTCCCTCAGAATCTCCTTCAACAATTTATCCCCCACCACTGACGTAAGGCTCACCCATCTATAGGTCCCTGGCTTTTCCTGACCACCTTTTCCTTAAATAATGGCATCACATTAGCCCACTTCCACTCTTCTGGCACTTCACCTGTGACTGTCAATGAAACTGATGTCTCAACAAGGGGACACAGCAATCTCTTCCCTTGCTTCCCAAGTTCTGGGACTTGTTCCTCCTCCCTCCTTGAGCACCTCTAAATGCATTTGGCATTCAACCTCCCTTGTGCTATTTGAGACATTTCCTTTCCTTCCTCCTCTACTCCTTCCACTGCCTCTGCGTGCCTAAAATCTATTGCATCTTTCTTTGCAATGAAAGATCATTGATACGAAACTGTTCGTCTCTGCAGCCCCACATTTTCTTTTTTCCTTTTATTTTATATAATCGATGCAAGATATAATTTCTTATCCAGTATTAACTGTGCATGTAAAGAAACAGAAGGAAGAGAAGCTGCTTTTTGTCTCCAGGATTTGTGATTTACTGTTCATACTTAACTGAAAGCATATCACCATTTGTGGTATAATTTCCATAGCATTGTGGTAATAAATATTTCTCCATGCTTGACCTTGTTTTATCATCTGTGGTGCATTACTTTGAATTGTAGAACTAATATAAACTAAATCAGAACCTGTTACCTCACAGCTGTGGTATGAATAACTAGTTCGGTCATTTTGTACATTATTTGAGGTTTGAAATTTTGCCGGCTATGCACTTGTCACTAATCTTTGGAGAGGACCTCAAAAGCTATAATTTTGAGTGAAGTTCAACTAGGCTTATACTGCTGTTATTCGATGCTTAGCTCTCAGAAAGATGCAACTCTAATCAGAGAGAGCTACCCTAAAAGTAATCCCACAAATTCTTGCTTTCTCCTCCTCATTATTTCAAAGCGAGTCCCAAATGCCTGGTTCACTCTCGTCTTTAATCCCATGTTAGTACCAATTGTCTATTCTCTCCACATAGTTTTTAAAATTCTGGATTAATCCCACTAACCTGACTCTTCCCCTCAGTTCTGTTTCTTAGTCTGCTTCAAACATTTCCCTTGAAATATCCAATGTGGCCATCCTCTGCTATGTGAAAGAGGTGGAGGAAGGAATGGCATTTTTCTGGATAATGTGCCAAAGTGGTTTTTGGTGCACATATTTGGCAAGGTGAGAAGCCTCCTCACCTTCCAATTTTCCATTTTTCTGCACCAGTAGCTTCTATGCTAGACTATTGTTGGGATAGTCAAGAATTCTCGGCAGACTTGGGGTCTCTCTATATACACACTAGTGGAGGCACAGTGGTTAGCACTGCTGCCTCACAGCACCAGAGACCCGGGTTCAATTCCCGCCTCACGCAACTGTCTGTGTGGAGTTTGCACATTCTCCCCGTGTCTGCGTGGGTTTCCTCCGGGTGCTCCGGTTTCCTCCCACAATCCAAAGATGTGCAGGTTAGGTGAATTGGCTGTGCTAAATTGCCCGTAGTGTTAGGTGAAGGGGTAAATGTAGGGGAATGGGTCTGGGTGGGTTGCATTTCAGAGGGTTGGTGTGGGTTGGTTTTCACACTGTAAGTAATCTAAATTTCACACCCAATGTGGCTGACAATGAGTACAGCTGAGCTTGCTGTACACAAATTGCCTGTGGCATTTCACTACTGTGAGTCACTGAGAAAGCGTTTCATTGGTTGTTAAATGCTTTATAATGGCCTGAGATTCTGAAAGAAGTTTCATAAAAGCAGTTTCCTTTTTCTCTATATTTTAACATGTGACTCATCACATTTTTACACCATCCAGTCTATGTGAAATTCCAGACTCTTTCTAAATTGTGTTTGTTTGTGAGACAGTAATATCATAAAGTAGTGTGCTTTTTTCTCCAGTTCCTGAAGTATTCTTTTTTTCCCACATGGAGCAGCATAAAGGTGGGGCAAATTATACATGTGGCAACTTGCTGTCACAGTAAATCTTGATTTTTGGAAAGCAAATGATAAATGTAATCAAAGGAATAAAACAGACTTGGCAGCACAACTGATTATATAGGTTAAATATATTTGAGTCAAATTCCTCTCTTATAGTTTACTCAGCCAGACCAATCCAAACCAAATGTGTCCCTCCCTGTTATGAAGGCTTGTGATGTGGCCTGTTGCCATTTTCCCAAAAGCAACATTAAAACATGTTAATTTCTTCATGCAACCATAGTCAAAGTCAGTTTGTTAACTTGACAAACCTGCTGCCTTGCGCCCACAATCTTTCATTTCTTAGGCCAGTTAAATGTTGTAACTATTTATTAAATTTGCTACTTTAGCTCTGAGCCCCTGAGAATGAAAGGAGAACTCAAATAATGGAGTTCTAAGGTCATTGCAAAATGGAATTGCTCTTCTTGGACCAAGTTGCTTTAGCATTAATACAAGATGTGTTGGCTCTCGTGTGCAACAGTTAACACATACAATAAACTGAATTCTAACTTTATTTAAAATATTCTCCTTTTCCTCCAATTTTTATGCATAAGGGGCTACATGTTCTGGTCTCCAGATCATTGGAAATCGGATGTAAAAATGAAGAAGTGAGTCCAAAAATAGAGGGCATAGTTTTAAGGTAAGAGGGGAAAGATTTAAAAGGGACCTGAGGGGCAACGTTTTCACACACAGGATGGTGCTTGTATGGAGTGGTGGAGGCTGATACGACTACAATATTTGAAAAGCATCTGGACGGCTATATGAATAGGAAGGGTTTAGAGGGATGTAACCAAATGCAGACAAATGGATGTAGATAAATTTAGGATATCTGGTCAACATTGATGAGTTGGACCAAATGGTCTATTTTCATGCTGTACAGTTCTATGACTGTAAGTGCGTTAGGGATCTGTGGAAGATCTGTGAATTTCCTGCAAAGTTTGAACTCCTAATTCGCAATTCCACCTTCTCCCTGGGACCATCATGAGTGTCTCCAACTCTGATTTAGTTTTTACTTCATTACCCAGGGAATATTAGATTAAAAAATAACATGCATAAAACCAAAACCACCATCCCAATAAGTCTTGCACTGATCACCTCCTCCCTTTCACCTCACAACATGAATTCGTCTGTAACAACTTAACAACTCTCCAACCTGCCTACATCCTCAGCTGTTCCTCCAGTCATATCGACCATAAACTGGCCGTTCGTTCCTAACCCTGAAACTGACACCATCTACTTAACCTTACCCTCCTCTCCTCCACAAACAGACCCGCCTACCCCTCCTGATAAGATCCTCTTAGCCCCTCCCCTCAAACATCCATGTGAATGTAGCCGCTCCAGATGCACTTCATTGATTGATTACTGTGATCCAATTTTCTTTTTTTATTATTGTTTACTCTTTGATAATGATGAAGCTACAATATCTGAGAGGTTCCTTGAGTGTTTAGTTTCAGTTAGGGTGCTTGTGTAATGTATCGACATTTCACTACCACTATTTTCCTTCAGACCACTGTTTAGAACTGCTCCTTTAGAACTGCACCAGCTTTGAAGTGAAACATTCCCAGCAACTGGACATTTTTAGCAACGTGAATGAGCACGGACTTTGTCTTTCTATTTTCTCCTGGAAATGATTGGATAGATATTTATAAATCCTGAATGTGAACTGATTAGTAAAGCAAAAGAGACTAAATTGAACCAATACAAATACTGGAAACTCAGCAGGGTTCAAGGTTGTACATAATCTATTGTCCATTATTACAATAGGCACAGTTGACCTGTTGTGTACTTCCTGTTCATTCTGTTTTTGTTTCACAAGAGTGAATGTCTTTCTGTTTGTGAAAGGCATAAGTTGAGAAAGTTTTGAATACTTCTTTTCATTAAGTGAAAGAACAATTTCTCCTCCAAGTTGTAACATATTATGCAAGGATTTTCTTTAAACAGTGAGTACGTTACTGTTGAAGGTTAGAATTTTGGAATGCATTCAACCTTAAGGATGTTTCACCTTTTGATTTTCTCCACCCGTGCCTGCACCCCACAAATCAAACAAGTATGCAGGCACTCTACTCACTCACTTGCCTCTGCCAATGCATCTCTGCTTAACCCATAGCAGGAGGTATGCCAGAATGGCCTGAAGTTGTTCATGATCTCCCCTTCTCAGTTAAACTTGACTGGCATGTGCTGCTTCTGTCATTGCTCAGGATTGAGGAATATGTATTCCCATTCTATTAATTAAATAATTCTACTTAGCATTGAAAGAGTTAATATACGTAGTAGGGCAGAAGGTTCCTGTCAAGTGCTACATCCTGCTGTGATTTAAAAGGGAGAACACAACCCTCTGTTAAAATGCTGGTAACTTAATACTAGCTAAATGTAATCCTGATGTTTCTGTCAACAAGCTGTGCTTCTCTCCAAAGCAATTCAGCAGAGAATTGTAAATTTTTCACAAGTGCAATGATTTGCATTCTTAAGCTTGACCAAAAAAATGACTCATCAGCAAATAGTTTTTTTCCATTTCAGAAGGTTCAAATTAGTAAACAGAGCCCCGGACTCCTTTGACAAAAGTTTTGTCTTGTACTGATGTGTCCATGGCCAAACATTGTTCTCTGGTACTTTTTTCCTTCCCAGATCATCATCCTTTATTGTGCCAGTCTAGTTATTGAGTATCGATGGCTTATTTTTGATTAAAGGTAATACTACTGTTTTTACTCTATCACCACTTCCTTCTAATGCACACTGAATGATGAGTCATTGGCTTGTGATATAGAATAAGAACCTGACTAATTTGTTTCACCTTGACCCTTTCTCATCTGAAAACTCTGAATCTAATTAACTTGAGTCATACCAGCTAACTTGCCACAGTTAATGGATGGGACTTGATCTCTTTCAGGTCTGCTCAGGCTAGTAGCTACCGTAGACCTTGGTGTATCAGTCAATCTTTAAAGCCTTGAAAAATCTATCTGTAAATGGAAGTTGACTTGTATGGCTAGGTATAAAATGTGAACTGACTACTACCCATTTGGAAAGCCATTTTGAAATGTGAAAATACAACACTAGTCATTCAAATCTCATCAATGCAATGTGTTTAATTGGATGAATTAATTCTGCAAGGGTACTCTTTAACTACAAATAAAATTGTTCAAATATCACCAACTTACAGTCTTTGGTATCGATGCAAAAGGTTCCTTAAGTTCATTCTAAATTACTTAGGCTATAGGGTCATCATAAGATCCCACCGTGGATCAGAATTGGTGTTTGTGTTTTGCCACTGTTTGATGATGAATCGCAGTGGAAACTAGTCATTTTGGCATCAACAATTTTTGATAGTGTCTGAGCAATCTTGGTCTTCTGCCATTTCACTGGTTCATAAAGCAACCGCACCAACTAAATATTACCAGAGTCAATATTTGGTTCGGACCATTTTAAAGTGTCTGTGTGTATAGTCTTTTTTAGTGATGATGTAATCATTTTGATCTTTTGTTTCTCAAGATCAGACCAACAACTGGTCATTGTTCATCTTGGGCATCTTCAATAGGACTTCTACCAAGTTCCACACCAGTTTATCACTAACGTTGAATTCCCTTACTGTAGCACAGTTAATTGAACAAAGGTTACAGTTTTTGTTTTGTATTTAATTCTTTTGGCTGGAGGATGCTTTATCCACCAGAAAGGATTTGCACTGGTTGTGTCTTAAACTTCCACACACCATCTTGGCAATGCAGTCAGTATCGACTTCTTAATTCTGCATGCTGATGAGTAAGGTGAATTAAATGTGCACTTCTGAGCTAAAAATTAAGACTGCCTCTCGATGCAAGTTTCAATTATTTTGTTTCAGCAGAATTTAAGAGTATGGGACTAAGCATAATGTTTGGTGCTGAAAAGAAAGTTTTGTCTTTCGTCCAGGTCAACTTACTTGTGTATTGTTCAATAGTTCTGCTTTAAAATCTCCAGCTTGACTTTGCAGAAGTTATTTTTACTAATGCAAATCTGCTGTTGTGAAAGGGCTGTTGAAGCCGGAAAGCATTCTTCATAAAGATCTGGCTGATAGACAGTGAGCTGCCATTAATCATCGTGTGCTATTATGAGACAGAACTCCAAAACTGCAGTTTTTAGTTTAATAATGGGAGAGATTTATCTTCCAGCTGGACCATTACCTCACACCAAATGACAGGGCGTTATATGGTATTTCACGGCAATTCTTGGCCAATCCTTAATCATTGCTATCATTTCTTCCGTAGTCCAAACGATTGGAGTAGTTATAATTAATTAAAACCCCAGTTATTCCTTCCTTTTAACGTGAAATATTCTTATAATTTTATTTGTAATTAGTGTATATACTTGAAAGTAGATTAATTGTTTGTTAGCAAACTGTACTAGGTTAAAACAGTTGAAAGTAATCAACACTCTGCCTAACTGTGCACACAGTATTCATGAGTAAATGTGTGGATACAATACAAGCATATGCTTGCAAGTATGTTCTGCCCATACACATTAACAGGTTAAATATTTACTTCTCCTTTCATTATGACTTAGTCTTTCTCTTCTAATTAGGTTGCTACTTTAGTCAAGGTATGTGGCCTTTGTCATTAAGTGTATGCAGTAAAGGCCACCAAAAATTAATGGCCTCCTTTTTTAATTTATTCATGGGAGTTGAGTACTGTTCATTAGGCCTGCACTTCTTTCCTGTTTCTAGTTGCCTTAGAGATGATGAAGGTAGTGGTGAGCTACATTCTTGAACTGCTGAAGTCCTTCAAGTATAGGGATGCCGACAGTTGCTAAAAAGGAAGTTCCACAATTTTGACTCCACTATAATGAAGGAACACTGATACGGTTCCTTGTCAAGCTGGTGTGTAGCTTGGAGGAAAACTTGCAAGTAGTAATATTCCCATTGATTTGCTGCCCTCGTCCTTCTGGGTGATTTGTATGTTTGGAAGGTGTAGTTGTAGGAACATTTAGTGAGTTGCTGCAGTGCACCTTGCAGATGGTGCATAATACTGCCGCTATGGATCAGTGAAGAGAGAGAGAGAGACAACTGATTTGCCACAGTCAATTAAGCAGGCTACTTTATCCTGGGTTGTAATGAGCTTCTTGAGTGATCTTGGGACTATACTCATCCAGACTTGTAGAGAGCATTGTATCATTGTACTCAGACTTTTGTAAATGTTGGGACAGGCACTGGAGCAATGGGCAATGTTGCAGTTGATTGCAATTTTTTGCTTGGTTGATCAGTGCAAAGCTCCCCTGATTATTGACACAAGATCTCAGATGTTGGTAGGGAAGACTTAACAATCTTGACAAGTTGTTTTGCTGTCTTTGCCTCGGTTGATGCCAAGTGGCCCACCCAGTTTCATTCCCTTCTTTGGACTTCATAGTAGTTTTCGAGGCTTGCTCGGCCATTTTGGATGAGAGTCAGGAGTTAACCACATTGCAGTCAGGAGTTACGTAGAAGAAGACAATTAGAGAAATGCGAACATACCCGTCAGTTGTCAAACTAACTAGAAATATGGAGCAGCAAGGTAGCAGGTGGATTTGTAAACAAGGATTGCTATTAATCAAGAAAACTTGATGCAGACAAACCAGTGATTGTGTGGTTATCACAATCTAAGACCTTTCCCTTTTTCTATTCTAAAAGAAGCAGACAGAGGCACAGCAAAATCATTTTGCATCAGAAATTTAAATTAATATTTTTTCTTAAGGTTTCTCCTCCATTTTAATGCTATCCATTCCCTGACTAGCGAGGATAAGTAGATGAAATATGCTTCAAAACTATTCCTTATCAAGCACTTTTTAAGGATAGTTTAAACTAACCGCCACTGCAGTTTTGTCTTGCACCGTCCAATTGGAAGAACTTCTCTTGCTTTGTTCATATCCTCAACTGTGCATCCACGTGAAGAATCACCAAGCATGAACCGTGTTGCACTCTATGGATATACATCAACAGTTACTGCTAAGTCACTTCCTTAATGTGAAATCTGGAAGTGAAAAGTGACCGTGCAGCTGTTTAATTGAAGGAAGAAATCCTACATTCCTCCTTAGTTAAGCCAATGTGAGACTCCAACCTTGCAGAAGCATTGTTGATTCTTAACTCTATCTGCTGTGACCCAACCAGCTACTCTGTTCAAGGCAGCTGGGCATAGGTAATAAATCATGCAATTGAAAGTACACTTGATCCGATGCGTTCCAATGTATTTGAATGATATCCTTAGGTAAGTTGGATAAAACTTTATCAGTAAAGATGAAAACATGAATAAATAACTGTGTCTGCCAGGAGTTTGCTCTCTCTCACATTGCTTGTTATTATAAGGCAGCAGTCAGTTGGGAACCTAGTGGAAATTAGGAGTTTTGATAAGTGAGGAGTGATCTGTTTACATTTCTGAAGGTTCAAAGGAATTTTATTGGCATATATAGTCCAAGCCTTTCTGAAGTTCAGATCAAAGAATCATTCTAAATTTATAGCACAGAATCTGGCCATTCTGCTTATTTTGTGTATTGGCTGTATTGACTAGGCTCTCCAACAGCACTAATCCCCTACAATTTCCTCCATGACAGTGAAAATATTTCCTTTTTCAAATTCATGTCCAATTGGCTTGAGGACACTTCTTGAATCTGCTTCCACGAAGGTGAGACATAGCAGGAATTCGAGGGTAGTTTTCTGAAACACCAGATGGGTATTTGGTGGGTCTCATGGGAACAGAAGCCATCACTGGTGATTCTCTGCCTCGAGACTAGGTAGTTAAGAATAAACCAGTTGAGAGCTGATTCCCCCAGCTGACCTGAGGTTTTGGAGGAGGGTGGTGTCATCAACTATGTCAAAGGTTGCAGTCCTGGTCATAAGGACAGATTGAATAGTATAATCTTAGTCACAGTCACATCATATTGCCATTTGTGACCTTGAAAAGAGGTCATACTGGGTCAGGAGTAGAAACCTTTACTGGAGGAATTCAAACATCAAGTTCAAGGAAAGACTGACATGGATTTCAGAGATGACTGCACATTTGAGGACGAGGAGGGTGTTGGAATTGGGTTCAAAATGTCCTAGAATTCCTATGGTGTGGAAGCAGGCCATTCAGCCTGTCAAATCCACACTGACCCTCCGAAGAGCATCCTACCCAGACCTATTCCCCACCCAGCCTACACATTCCTGGACACTGTGGGCAATTTAGCATGGCCAATCCGCCTAACCTACACATCTTTGGACTGTGGGAGGAAACCGGAGCATCTAGAGGAAACCCACACAGACACTGGGAGAATGTGTAAATAGTCGTCCGAGGCTGGAATTGAACCTTGTTCCCTGGTGCTGTGAGGTAGCAGTGCTAACCACTGAGCCACCGTCTAAGAACAGAAGGTGCCCTACAAAAGAAGGGTGAAGACTTCTTTTTTGTGCAGGGTGGATATTATGACATTATCTTTGAAGAAGAGGGGTATATTCTCTGAGGAGAGAGAGCAAACCTTTCTTTAAGCATTTTAGTCAGCATGGGAACTTGGAGGAGAGGTTGGGTGGTGAGTAATTTAATGTGAATGAGGGAGCAGCAGGTTGGCCTCATGGACAAGCTGAAGTAGAAGAGGAACTGTGGATTGTTGGAGTTTTGGAGGAAGTCTATTCCAGTGGCTGCAAGGATAGCTGGTCAAATAGCACCAATCCTCAAGCGGCCCAGGAGTTCCTTGCACCAGGAGTTAAAAGTTAGAGTGGGAAATATGGTTTTAAAAGCTGAGTGAAGAAGTAAAGTTTACCTACATCCTTTTGTTCCACTCAACACAATGGAAAAAGTCATTTGGCTGACCATTCAGAGTGCAAAGTGCTCTGCAGCACCACTTTTAGTCCAGGCCTGTGATTCAAGCAATCAGCATGTCTCAGAAAACTGAAAAATCCTTTTGGATTTCACAACCCTATTCAAACCCTATTGGGTGTGACAAACCAAAGATTCACTCCGGACTTTTCGGTTGAATGCTGCCCGAGCATACATTGATTAAAATATTTTAATGTTTGTGTAATGTGAATGACGAAATTGCAGATGTAATTGGTTAAGTATCTGCTGGATTAAAACAATTTTGTTCTCAATGGTCAAATTATTTTCTTGCAATTGCAAGTAAGTGTATTTGTTAAGATTTGCCTCCTTTTCTTTCGTTCCAACCACCATGTGTAGTTTTCAAGCCAGCCCCAGCTACATTCTATGTCCCCAGCGTAAATTGATGTAAAGGTTCAGGTGTATTTGATTTTTCCCAAATATACAGTTTTGATAAAGGACCTGAACCACACAGTTCATACATAATAAAGTGTGAATAGTTCTGTAGTGATTGAAACCAGGTGTACTTTGCTCTTTAGGTCCAACACTGAGGTTGTTAACCTTGGCCAATCAAGGAAGCTCTGGCTGACTGATATATCCAAGAGATAATAAAAAGAAAAAAAAATATGAACAGGAAATTTGGAATCTCCTCAGTTCAGGGGGCTGACTCTGAACTGTTTGGACCACACAGTCAGTGTGTTATAACTGCCATTGGTTTTGACTAAGGAGGAGAGTTTTTTTTGTCTCTTCCCCCTAGTTTCAGGTAGACCTTTTTTATATATTTTTTTTTTCTCTCCTGTTTTATTTAAACAGGAGATTTAGAATCTCCTCAGTCCAGGGGACTGACTCCAAGCTGGCTGACTGCAGCTAGTGTACTGTGCACTCATAAATACAGGGTGACGTGGTGAAGGGCTATCGGCCTCTATACAGTTACTTCAAACTCACTTTCCTGTTTAACTGAAAAGTATTTATTTCTGGGAAGGTCAGCCAATGCAAATCCAGGAAACCCTGGATATTAATTTCAGGGTTTTATTTTTTCCCCAACTAAGATGATCTGAGAACTGATCTGAATCCTTTTGAGAGTGACATTGGGTCATTGTAACTTCCGAAGTACAGTAGTTGGAAGAAGATATAATTAGTGTATAAAATATTCATTAAGGTAAAGAGAAATTGACCAGAGATGTTGCAGGTTTGCTTCCTCAGGAACAGAGTTTGCAGTATATATTTCGATTTTCGCTTTTTAATAAATAAATACATTTCCTTGATCCTGTTTCAGATTTTGACAACCTTGAATGGAACATTGAAATGGGAATAAACCATTCAATTTACTGAGTTTCCTCCACCACTTAATATAGTCACAACTGATCAAACCATTGGCTTTTATCCACACTATTCCCCTAATTAATATGCCATTGTTAATCAGAAATGTATCAAATTCCACTTCAAATATACTCAAAGGCTGAGCTTCTACAGCCCTCTTGGGTAGAGGATGCCAAAGATTCACTACCATTTGAGTTTTTTTAAAAACAAAACATCTCCTTATCTCTGTCCTAAATGGCACCCCTTAGTTTTAAATCATACTGCCTGAATCTTGACTCTTGAACCAGAGTAAACCTCTTACCTGCATCTGCCCTGTCCAGCCCTTTGTTTACTTGGTAGGTTTCAATGAGATCACTCCTCGTTCTTCGAAACTTTAGACAACACATGTCCAGTTTGCCCAATCTCTCTTCGCAGGATAGTCAACTGAGGGACAAGTCCAGTGAACCTTTGTTGCCATCCCTCTACATCAGTAATGTCGTTGGGGGACAGAAACCAAAACTGCGCACACTATTCTAGTTGCAATCTGACCAAGATCCTATATAATTGAAGCCAGACCTCAATAATCCTTTTACTCAAATCCACTCCCAAAACAAACTAACATTGTATTAGTCTTCTAATAACTTACTGCATCTGCATGATAGCATTCATTGATGATTTGACAAAGGTACCCAAGTTTATTTCTACGTCTATGCTTTCCAAACTCTCACCATTTAATAAATACTCTGCACAACCATTCTTCCTACAAAAGTGACTAATACCACATTTTTCCACATTATATTTCATCTGCCATCTCCTTGCCCTTGCACTGAGCCTGTCCAAACCCTTTTTAAAATGTTTTACATCTTCCTAGCAATACACACTCCTGTTTTTGTATCATCTGCCAATTTGGAATTATTACTTTCTAGTGCACACATCCAAATCATTCAAATGTGTTGTGAACAGCTGGGGCCCAATTACTGATCCTTGTGGTACCCCACTAATTAGTCTGCCAACATGAGAGTCATCCATTTTTTTCCTATTCTGTTTTCTGTTTGTTAGCCAGTCCCTAATCCCTGGCAGTACATTACCCATGTGCTTTAATTTTGCTAACCAACTTCCTGTGGGGGGGGGGGATCTTAACAAAGGACTTCTGAAAATCCAGTTATTACACATCCACTGACTCCCCTGTCACTTATTTGTAAGTAACATCCTCAAAATAAACTCCAAATTTGTCAAACACCTTTTTCGTTTGCAAATCCATGCTGTCTGTGCCCAATCAGATCACTTTTCTATCCAAGTGCCCTTGATCATGGTTCTAGCAATTTCCCTATTCCTGTGTAAAGCTGATGAGTCTGGAGTTCCCTGTGGGGTGACATTTGCATGTGTGTTGTTGAAAAATTCTTGACAGACTGTGGATGATCCAGTTACAGTACAGGATAATTCCATGAGGTCAAATCATTCTTTGTTCTTGGGGTGAGGAGGTCGCTGGTCAGCATTGTACCAATTGACTGTTTCGAGAGGGAATTTCTAAGTCTTGATATAACAACATCAAGCAGCAATGATGTAGGTGTTAAGTTGTGTTGAGGTGCAACTTCAAGGTGTTTGTGTTATCTGTGCGCTTGTCCTTCAGGTGATGGATTTGGAAATATTGTTGAAGAAACTTTGGTGAGTTGCAGTGGTCCACCTTATAGATAATACACCCCAGCACCACAGTACAGCGCTGATGAAGGGAGTGAATGTTTAAGTCAGAATTAGAAGACCATCTTGATCGCAATATCCTGGCCAGAGTATAGTGTCCTGCATGGATGTCAAAGCTAGTGGACATGACCTTGGAACTAATCTGTATTTTCCATGTACTCTCAAACAAGCCAAGAAATCGGAGTGAGGAAGGAAGAAAAACAAAAACACTGCAATAGACCTTAATGTTGTTTGCACTTGAAATGTTTTGTTTTGAATCTCATATCATGTAAGACTTAAATATTTTCTAGAGTTGTGATTTAAATTTCCTGTATACGTACAGCATTCTTTCAGTCAACAAATGTTTAATTTTGTTTTTTATTTGCAGATGGACAAAAGCGGAAGAAATCATTGCGACGGAAGTTAGATTCATTGGGCAAGGAAAAGAACAAGGACAGAGGTGAATAAGCAATGTATTAAAAATGACTCGCATATTTAGAATTTCTGGAAACCAAAAGGGTAAAAATTCAAGAGTTTGAAAGCATTTCCACTTCAGATTAAAATGCAAACTTTACCTAAGGAATAATTATAGAATGAATGATATCTATATTCTGCAAATTCCACTATGAGTTCAAGAATGACTTTGGTTTAGCTAAAAATTAACTTGGGTTTAGTCAGATGAAAGCTCAGCTGCCAGTAATGAAGAAACTAAAATTATTGATGCTTATGATCGTAAAGGTGTCATAAGGCAAAGGGTTGGAGGAAGTTATGGAGATGGTGGGGGTGGGGTTGTGGGGTGTTGGGGGAGGACTGGATGCTCATGGTGGGTGTCAAGGCCGTAGAGGGATTTGAAAATACCAAAACTGATCCATGGCTCAGTAACACCCTATAGTAGAGAAAATGTATGTTTGAACTCTGGATAAAGTTAATCTGGAGATTAGTTTCAAGGAGGAGGCAAGAATTAATGCACAGTCAGACCATATTGTCCTACTTGAGTTTCCCATTCTATTCATATAAATTTTTCTAAGTAGGTGATTGGAGTTTTTTTTTCACCTTAATTTGAAATATTCCATGCAACCAAATATTTCAAGGGGAAGGGCAATAGCATGTGGGGAATTGTCATACATGTTGCCCTTTTTAAAATTATTGAAGCACAACTTGGTTACGTCAAACTAATTTATGTTGACTGCAGTAGGGTTAATGATGCAGTATAATATCAAGTTTTAACTTTTGTTGTAAACTAGGGAGTTTTAAAAAATACAAGCCCTTTCAAGTCAACCTTGTAAATGAGTCCTAATTTAAATAATTACTTAATAATCAAGTCTCAAGTGGGAATCTATAAATAGTGTAAAAGATCTGTTATGACATTAAGCAAACAAATTTGAAGGACAAGTGTATGTATCACATCATAGGGAAACATGTCTTATTTTGTAAATTTTCAAGAGTGTTCTCAATTTCTACTCAGTAAAAATAAAGAAAACTATATGTAACCACGAGGCATCATGACTAATTAATATTATCACTCGAGAAACTCAACACTCTTATCGGTTGTGGCTATCTTATACATAGACTTTATAGGGTGCAAAAGGAACTATATAGTGGATAAAAAAGATAAATAGTACAGTAAGATTTGAGGGTGGAACATAGTCAAAGAGAAGATTTTTGAGAGGCTTTGCCATCTCCTTTGTTTGAGTTTTAACATGGAGAGTTTTGCAACAAAGCTCCCAAAGGCAGGTATTTAGTGGCAGAAGGGCCGGTCACCAAGTTGTGAAGATGAATGGCTCATTCTGTCAGTGGAATGAAATGTTCATGTATTGATCAAAGAGGCCTCTTAATTTGTTGTGGATGTATGCATGGAGGGATATTAAACTAGGTGCAAATAACTTGAAATCATAAACTTGGCAGTTGAAAATTGATTAAATAAGAATTGAGTTGATTGGATAAAGGATGGCTTAGTGCAGTCTGCAGCACTGTTGAATGAAGTGATTATTCTTGAGTGAACAAAGAGTTTGCATGCCTCAAGGCCAAAAAACAAATGTGATTCTTGTGCAGTCCTTCACAAATGTTAAGAGTCAAATTGTTGAAGGAGTGATCACCTGCTTCAGCTGTTAAGTGTTAAAATGTTTATGGCTAGGACTCTATGATATGATTGGGAGTAAAACAGTCTGCCGACCAATTAGTGTGTTGAGCTTCACCATGGGCTGTTCTGATTGTCACTGTCAACATGGAAAGTTCTGTGATACACATCAGCAATGCATGAGGATTTCAAAGTCTGTGAGAAGATTTGTAGCTCGGGTGCACGTTGTTGTGGTTCTGTTCGCCGAGCTGGGAATTTGTGTTGCAGACGTTTCGTCCCCTGTCTAGGTGACATCCTCAGTGCTTGGGAGCCTCCTGTGAAGCGCTTCTGTGATCTTTCCTCTGGCATTTGTAGTGGTTTGAATCTGTCGCTTCTGGTTGTCAGTTCCAGCTGTCCGCTGCAGCGGTCAGTATATTGGGTCCAGGTCGATGTGTTTATTGATTGAATCTGTGAATTCCCTGGCTGTTCTCTGTTTGGCTTGTCCTACAATAGTAGTGTTGTCCCAGTCAAATTCATGTTGCTTGTCATCTGCGTGTGTGGCTACTAAGGATAGCTGGTCATGTTGTTTCAGACAACAACTCACCAGAACGAAGGACCCAATACCCAGCATGAGCAAAACCAATATAGTACAAAATCCCATGCAAGGACTGCACAAAACACTTTATAGGACAAACAGGAAGACAGCTAATGATCCGCATCCATGAACACCAACTAGCCACGAAACAACACGACCAGCTATCCTTAGTAGCCACACACACAGATGACAAGCAACATGAATTCGACTGGGACAACACTACTATTATAGGACAAGCCAAACAGAGAACAGCTAGGGAATTCCTAAAGGCATGGCAATCATCCACAGATTCAATCAATAAGCATATCGACCTGGACCCAATATACCGACCACTGCAGCGGACAGCTGACAACCGGAAGCGGCAGATTCAAACCACTACAAATGCCGGAGGAAAGATCACAAGCGCTTCACAGGAGGCTCCCAAGCACTGAGGATGTCACCTAGACAGGGGACGAAACGATGCAACACAATTCCCAGCTCGGCGAACATAACCCTACATGAGGATATCAGAACCACTTGTTGAGTATTTTGCAGATCAATGTTAAGGAGACCTGACTTGTTGATGCAAATTATTCTCCTTCCCAGCTTTCCTATCCTACTTTGTCTCAATGCATTTATTGACCTGAAATACATTTCCAAAAAAAACTACTGGCAAGTGGCAGCTCATTGAGCTAATGGTTAAAAGGAAAATGTTCTTTGTGCATGGGAAATCATGTCTCACAAACTTGATTGAGTTTTTTGAAGAAGTAACAAAGAGGATTGATGAGGGCAGAGCAGTAGATGTAAACTATATGGATTTCAATAAGGCGTTTGACAAGGTTCCCCATGGGAGACTGATTAGCAAGGTTAGATCTCAAGGAATACAGGGAGAACTGGCTCAAAGGTAAAAGGGTGGTGGTAGGGGGTTGTTTTTCAGACTGGAGGCCTGTGATCAGTGGAGTGCCACAAGGATCGGTGCTGGGTCCTCTACCTTTTGTCATTTACATAAATGATTTGGATGTGAGCATAAGAAGTGCAGTTAATAAGGTTGCAGATGACACTAAAATTGGAGATGTAGTAGACAGCGAAGAGGGATACCTCAGATTAGAACAGGATCTTGACCAGCTGGGCCAATGGGCTGAGAAGTGGCAGATTGAATTTAATTCAGATAAATGCGAGGTGCTGCATTTTGGGAAAGCAAATCTTAACAGGACTTATACACTTAATGGTAAGGTCCTGGGGAGTGTTTCTGAACAAAGAGACTTGGAGTGCAGGTTCATAGCTCCTTGAAAGTGGAATCACAGGTAGATAGGATAGTGAAGGCGGCGTTTGGTATGCTTTCCTTTATTGGTCAGAGTATTGAGTATAGGAGTTGGGAGTTCACGTTGCGGCTGTACAGGACATTGGTTAGGCCACAGTTGGAATATCGCGTGCAATTCTGGTCTCCTTCCTATCGGAAAGATACTGTGAAACTTGAAAGAGTTCAGAAAAGATTTACAAGGGTGTTGCCAGGGTTGGAGGATTTGAGCTACAGGGAGAGGCTGAACAGGCTGGGGCTGTTTTCCCTGGAGCATCAAAGGCTGAGAGGTGACCTTATAGAGACTTACAAAATTGAGGGGCATGGATAGGATAAATAAGCAAAGTCTTTTCCTTGTAGTTGGGGAGTCCAGAACTAGAGGGCATAGGTTTAGGGTGAGAGGGGAAAGCTATATAAAAGAGACCTAAGGGGCAACGTTTTCAAGCAGAGGGTGGTAAGTGTATGCAATGAGCTGCCAGAGGATGTGGTGGAGGCTGGTACAATTGCAACATTTAAGAGGCATGTGGATGGGTATATGGATAGGAAAGATTTGGAGGGATATGGGCCTGGTCTGGCAGGTGGGTCTAGATTGGGTTGGGATATCTGGTCGGCATGGACGGGTTGGACCGAAGGGTCTGTTTCCATGCTGTACATCTCTATGACTCTATTAAATATGGAATACACAATATTTGGTCCCCGTGCAATAAAAGGTAATGCATTCTTTTTGCTAACTCATTAGCAAGGATATAAGTTTCTTTTTAAAAGAATCACTCATCTGTTGACATCATGTTAATTGCCTTGCGTGTCTTTAGACAGCCATGGAATTAAATATAATAGTGGTTTTGTGCTTTAAAAATGGTGTATTCGTTGGTTTCAAAGGAACTGGCTCAGTCTACAATTTATCCTTAACTCTCAGGTTTTTTTTAAAATAAATTGTGGAATTTTACTAGCGCTGGCAAGGCCAGTATTTGTTGCTCATCCATCCTTGCTCTTGAAGATGATAGTAGCCCACCTTTTTGACCTTTTGCAGTACATGTATTGAGTTGGGTATTCAAACAGGGTGTTTGGCTATGTGTTCCAGAAGTTTGATCTGATGGTGACGATGAAGGAATCATGATAAATACTTAATTATCGCACTCTTTCAACACCACCTATAGTGTGTGTGGGAAAAGCATCATCACTATCTTTTGAAACATGAGTTTAAAAGGGAAAGCGAGGACTGCAGATGCTGGAGATCAGAGTCGAAGAATGTGGTGCTGGAAAAGCACAGCCGGTCAGGCAGCATTCGAGGAGCAGGGGATTTGATGTTTCGGGCAGAAGCCGTTCATCAGTAATGAGAGCTCTCACTGTTTGCTCAGTCCGCTACTGTTCACCCGGCAGCGATGCACTGGTTGAATCATATCATCAAGTTCACTGTAGTGGATCTCATCAACAGCAATGCTGAGTCAGCATACAAAGAGGAGGTGCAGCGGCTAATGGACTGGTGCAGAGCCAACAACCTGTCTCTGAATGTGGACAAGACGAAAGAGATGGTTGTTGACTTCAAGAGCTCATGGAGCGACCACTCTCCACAGGGCATCAGCTCCCCCGTGGAGATTGTGAAGATCACCAAATTTCTTGGTGTTCACCTGAACCCTCAATATCAGCTCCTTAGCCAAGAAAGCCCAGCAGCGTCTCTAATTTTTGCGCAGGCTGAGGAAAGCCCACCTCCCTCCCCACATCTCACCACAATCTACAGAGGGTTCATTTGAGAGTACGCTGAGCTGCTGCATCACTGCCTGGTTCAGGAATTTCACAGTCTCAGATCGTAAGGCCCTACAATGGATAGTGAGGACAGCTGAAAAGATCATCGGGGCCTCTTTTCCCTCCATTACAGACATTTACTCCACTTGATGCATCTGAAAAGCTAAGATCGTTGTGGAAGATCCCACATACCCCTCAGTCAAACTCTTCTCCCTCCTGCCATCTGGCAGAAGATACCAGAGCGTTCGGTGTCTCATGGCCAGACTGTGCAACAGTTTCTTTCCCCAAGCCGTCAGGCTCCATAACACAGTATAATTGGACTCCTTTTTCCCATCTGAAATTTTTTCCTATTGCAGCTAGAAAAATTTCTATTATTTATCATTCTTCTGTTGCACTGTAACTTGCGTGTTTGAACTGCTTACACACTTTATGCCGTGTACGATTGTGTAGTTTGTGCTGTCCATGTAGCACCCTTGGTATTGGAGAAAAGCTGTCTCGTTTTTTCTGTATCAGTTGTATATGGTAGAAGTGACAAATAAAAGCTACGCTACTCTACTCAAGAAACAAAACCTGTTTTGGGGGGAGCAACACCTTTCAACTTTGCCTCCCATCGATGGCCATGACTTTTCTCCAGTTGTTCGCCCTTGTGATTGAATTTTCACAAGCCTTCTGAGACATTTTCAGTGTCATTTGCCTGCATATTTTGAGTGTTGCGTGAACCTACACCTGCTGCAGTCCAAAAATGTGGTGCGTTACCACCCCTTGAAAACAAATAAGAATACGCAACAATTGCTGGCCTTGCCAGGGATGTTCACATTCCGTGATAGCAAACACGCGTAACCTAATTAACATTTATTTATAAACAGCAATAATAAATGTAACCTTGAGTACTGTGTTTTCTTCTGTACTGATGCAAATTGGGCAACAATGGTGAAGATCGTGCTAGATTGAAAACTGCTTAGGGTTGTAAAAGTTTCTCTTAGTGTCAGCCGACTTTAATTTGCTGCTCACACCGTTATGAGGCAATGAGAATGCAAGTGAATGATGGCATCACGTAGTAGCTGATGGTGTTGTGTTGCATGTTGCTAACAACACTCAAAGTTTGGCCTAACAACCAGCTATATACCCGTCACTGGGGACTGAGGATACCACTTTAAAATATGGAAAAATGGGCATGTTGTATAGTCTGCTGCACAAATTAATTTACAGTATGGATGGTCACGCTGGAAAAGTTCCATGTGTTAGCTCTGTTAGCAGAAGTATGTTTACGCTATGGAGTGGGATTTTTATTAGCAGGGAATAGTTGACATTTGAAACTAAGCTCACAGTCACTTTGCAATATCTATTTATCTGTTCAATAGAAAGTGAATTTCTGAGAGCGATTCCTTACATTTACATATTTTTCTTTCAAATTGAGATTACTTTTTGTGTTCACCAAAGTAAATAATATTAGTATGGGGAAATCTACAGGAATCACATGTCTCTCATTAGGAGTGCAGCCAGAATTATTATTCATCTTGGTTTGAACTGAATATAATTACCAGTGTAACCCAGCAATTAGAATTCTGTAACTAGTTTTATCAAATAATCACTGGGAACAGTTGAACATGTACCTTTTTAGTTTTGCTGCATAAAACATGCACTCTTTACAGTCTTCTGTTTTGAGTAGCCTGTGTAGTTTTTTTTCTTAAAAAGCCTCTTCGTGAATTTATGTAGGAACACAGAGAAGTGTAACTGTTAACTTTTCCAACAATTTTAAATTCGTGAAGACTGTAGCTTAAAGGTTGTACTGTGTGATAGAATGGTTCTATCAATGAAACCTGCATATAACAAATCTTACCAAAGGTTAAAAATCTGAGCAGAAGAAATCCACTGTGGTTGACAGGGCTCTCAGCTGGGTCTGACCCATTTAACCACATCTCACCACCCCTACCACTCCAGACAATTGTGAAGTTCTACTTGTTTTCACTTGCCACCCCACCGATCTCCACATTCAGCAGATCGTTCCATGCAACTTTTCCTACCTCCAGCAGGATACCAGCACCAAAACACATCTTCCCCACCCATTCCACTGTCATCATATTGCAGGTACGGTTCCCTTCAAGTTATCCTTGTCCACTCTTCTGTTGTGGAGAAAGTGAGGTCTGCAGATGCTGGAGATTAGAGCTGAAAATGTGTTGCTGGAAAAACGCAGCAGGTCAGGCAGCATCCAGGGAACAGGAGAATCGACGTTTCGGGCATAAGCCCTTCTTCAGGAAAGAAGGGCTTATGCCCGAAACGTCGATTCTCCTGTTCCCTGGATGCTGCCTGACTTGCTGCGCTTTTCCAGCAACACACTCTTCTGTTGTAACTAACACTTCCTCGGATCTTCTCTCTATCCCCACCCACCCAATGACAACTTCCCATGCAATCGCAGGTGGAACACTTGCCCTCCATTCACTTCCGCCTTCCTCATTGTCCAGGGCACCCAGCCATGCCTTCCAGGTGAAGCAGTGGTTCTTTGTACATCTTTAAGTTTATTCTGCAGTATTCAGTACTCACAATGCAATTTCCTTTTACAGCAGCAAGACCAAACATCAACTTGGTGACTGCTTTGCACAGCATTCCCATTCTGTCCATAAGAATAACCCTGATCTTCCAGTTGCTTGTCTTCTCAATAACTGATCTTACTCCCACACTAGCATTTCCCACTTGGGCCTGCAACAGTTTTCCAATGAAGCTCAAAGAACAACATCTCATTTTCCACCAGGACACTCTGCGATTTTTGAGGACGCAACATTTGTGTTTAGCAGCTTTAGAGCATGACCGCTGTCCTCCATTTTAATTACATGCTTTGCTACACAGCCCCCAAACTATTCCTGGCCAGGTCTTGTTTGAGCTGTCATTAGAGTGAACTCATTTTCTCCTTTTCACATCTCTCCTTTATCACCACTAGAACTCCATTTGTCTTTGCTCTGGGCACCCCCATCTGTTCCTCCTCCCTTTTGGTCAACAGTGTAGTTACTATAATTTTCCAGCCCAAACCATTCCAAAGAAGTCCTGTTGAACTCAAAAGCATTTAACTCTTTCTTTCTGTTCGTGTGCTAACAGACCTGAGCTTCTTCAGCAACTTCTGTTTTTATTGAGATTGTCAACCTCTTCAGTATTTTATTATACTTAATTATTTTTTAAAAAGTTTGGCAAAAAGTGGAGAAGAAATAGATATCTGATTCATTCAATTTAACTTGTAAATGTAAATTCCCATCTTTCAGTAGACATACTGTCAGTTTTGTTTCAGTTACAAAGCTCACACCTAAAAGTTGTTTTTAAATTTTCTGATAGGATCTCCTTGTTATCCAAATTTACTAACAAACAGCCAGCTCCAAAGTTAGGTATGATACAGGCCAGATGCAAAGCAGCATTGCTCCTCCCATTTACCTCCCCACTCCCCCACACCCAACCTTATTCCAGATCCAACCCTCCAATTCGACACCGCCCTCTTGAAAGGTCCTACGTGTCCATCTTTCTTCCCACCTATCTGCTCCACCACCATCTCCGACCTATCACTTTCACCCCCATCTTCATCTATCTATCGCATTCCCGGTTACCTAACCGCTCCCAGCCCCTTTCCCCTCCTATTTATCTCAGTCCCCTTGGGCCCCCCTCATTTCTGATGAAGAACTTATGCTCAAAATGTCGGTTCTCCTACTCGTCAGATGCTACCTGACCAGCTGTGATTTTCCAGCATCACACTCTTTGACTCTGATCTCTAGCATTTGCAATCCTTACTTTCTGCTCTAACCTTGTCAATCTCTCCACCCAAGTTATGTACCATTCCTGTACTGAAAATACTAATTCTATAAGTCTTTTAAAGATCTGAATGGGAGGTATGTGCAGGCGTGGGAGAAGAGGACAGGAGAGTGTTAATGCATCAATGGTTCCTTAGAATAATTACAGCCCAAAATAAGGCCATTCAGCCTATCATTTCTATGCCAGCTATCTTGCTATTCCTTTTGTGACTGATTTAAAATACTCAACCCCTATATAGCAGCACCGTTGGAATACCTTCACAGTATGGACTGTAGCTGTTCAAAAGTTGGCTCACTACTAACTGATTGAAGGAAGTTTAGGCACTGACAAAGCATGTTGGCTTTGTCAGAGACAGCCACATCCATGGAGAAACGAAGAAAAACAAAAAAAATCTTCAGAAAGAGTGCTACCCAAACCGACAACCTTATAACCTAATAGTGTTGAACCAAAGATGAAACCGATGTGGATTGTATAATGCAGTTACTTTTTTGTTTGCATGGGCAGTCATGTTCTGATTTGATTTTTTTTTTCCCTGTGACACTTCCCATGACAGTAGGAGATTACTTTTTTTTGCAATTGTATTTTCATTATATGTTTTGTTACTACTTTGAAAGTCAATATGACAGTTGCCGATTTCACACTAGTGGTACCTGCCTCGTTAAACCTGAGAGCAGCTTCATAGCACAACTTCCACAGTCGCCTTTTATACTGAACCTCAATAACTTTCCTTTTTACTGCTAACTGTATTTGAATCATGATAAGTTACAATGACATATCTATTTTCCAGATCTTAATGTTGTATGCCTGGGTTCATAGAGCTCTCTGTCTACCCAGTCCTCCGCTGCTCTATTAGATTAGATTCTCAACAATGTGGAAACAGGCCTTCGGTCCAACAAGTCCACACCGACCCTCCCAACAGTAACCCACCCGGGCCTGTTTCCCTCTGACTAATACACCTAACATTATAGGCAAGTTAGCATGGCCAATTCACCTGACCTGCACATCTGTGGGAGGAAACTGGAGCAAACCCACGCAGACGATGTGCAAACTCCACACAGACAGTCGCCCGAGGCTGGAATCGAACCTGGGACCCTGGTGCTGTGAAGTAGCAGTGCTAACCACTGAGCCACTGTGCTGCCCAATATTCCTTTTGTAGCAGTGCCATGGTCTCTAATGCATTATATACCCACTTTGTCGACTGCATGTCCACAGTCTTGGAGTCCTTTCCTGACCACCAGTGACAGAGCCCCCCAAGCTACTAATGTTTTCAAAAAGAAAATCCATGAGAAAATCTGCAGGATTGGCATCCTGCCTTTTTAACATTGCTGTGGTTAAAGTTCTTGGCAGAGCTATTGCAAGGGCTGCATTCTGCAATTCATTATTTTTTCCTGTGCAAGTGTCTTGTGATTACCTCTTCAGTTACAACATCTGTGTGCTTTTAGCAATTTTTTTTTAACATGTAGCTTTTTTTTATTTTAGTAGGACACAAAGTGGAACAGTTTGGGTGTTTGTGACCCAATTACATTGTTTCTGTGTTTCCATGCAAACTCTTCTTTCTTCTTTTTGTGTTTGACTCTCTGACCAATAGACTAGTGCTTCTTTCAGGTTTTTCCAGCTTCTGGCCATGTGTGATTCTCTTACTCTGCCCCAAAAACTTTACACCAACCCAGCCAATCCTCCCTTCTGGTCTCATACTGTGATATGTAGCCATTTTCCCCATCTCTCGTTCCCCAACCATTCGTAATATCTACCCTTCACCTTCATTCTATACTGACTTAGCGCTCTATCTGTGGTGTCTCCTCAACTTCAGTGCTACAGATTTCCATCTAGATACACACAAAGTTTCTGAATCCTTGTGTGTAATATAACTGGCTGGCAAATCTAAAGTAATATTTGACTATTAAACTGAAATACAATATTATAAATTTAGGAAATTTACACTGGAGATAAAATGGGGCTACATAGAGCTTCTGAAAGAATGCAAGAGAGTTGTTCTGAGAAAGAAATGGTTTCTTTGTTCCATAGTATTGTTCTTTATCAATTATCATCTTGTTTTCCCGTGAATAGAATAGAAGTTTATTGTCACTTGTATTTGTGAAAATAGAGTGAGATGTGTTTAAGTTGCCACAATTCCACCAAAATTAAAAATGCTAGATCCTAAAAAAAAATTTGCTAAAAGCATACAGATGTTGTAAGTGAAGAGGTAATCACAAGGCGCTTGCACAGGAAAGTACAACCCCATTTTAATTACAGAAATCATAAGGAATAATTGAACAAAGTTCAGCTTTTGTTCCCTCTGCGGCTCCTGGGTTTCTGGAGTGGCTATGGAATGCCACTCTGTGCATGTTGGTGTATGGAAGGCATTCAAGATGTGGTAAATGTTCCTACAATTCTGTCTCCTTGCTAATGCAGATAGTTTCATAGAGGTATGAAATGTTTCTGTTGGATAAATGTTGATTGACCTCCCAAGTTAGAGATTAATCCTCTTCAGAAGTACACTGTTGATGTACAGCAACATCACCCCATAATGCTTCAAGAAATGATCAAGGATTAGATGATACAGAATCCACATGGGTGGAGGTAAGAAATAACTTGCGGAAGAAAACATGAGTTCAAGTAGTCTATAGTATTCTTAGTTGTATCTGTTCTGTAGGACCAAGAATGAGGATAAGATAATCTTCATGTAATGATAGGCAAATCAAATTTGGCAAAGGTAAATCACAGGTAAAAATTCAGAGTGTCTTGGAAACAGTTTTGGATCGAACAAGGGATCAGGCTGTTTTGGAGCTGGAAATGTATAATCAAATTTTTAGCAAATGATTACCAGAGTAAGAGGTCCTCTAAGGAACAATGGCTATACATGGTAGAATTTAGCATTCAGCTTGAGAGTGAAAACAGTGCTAAACTTTAAAAAAAGGCAATTTACGTGGAGGTGCGGGCTGAGTTGACTGGAATGGACTGGGAAAAGAGTTCAGGCAAAACTAGTTGAGAAACAATGGTAGACATTATAGACAAAATGACACAAGATATAGGAGCAGCATGAGGCCATTCAGCCCATTGAGTCTGCTCCACTATTTGATCATGGCTAATATGTTTCTAAACTCCATTCTCCTGCCTGTTGTCCATAATCCTCAATGGCTTGCTAACCAAAAACCTATTTATCTCATGTCTTAAATACATTCAATTACTTCATCTGCACAGCCCTCTGCGGCATTGGGGGGGGGGGGGGGGTGTTCCACAAATTCACCACCCTGTGGCTGACTAAATTCCTCTTCCTCTTAGTTCTAAAGTCTCATTCCTTCACTCTGAGGCTGTGCCCTCTGGTCATAGTTTGTCCTACTAGTGGAAACATGTTCACCATGTCAGCTCTATCAAGACTTTTCACTATTCTGTTAAGTTTCAATGAGATATCCCCCCGATCTTTCTAAACTCCATGGGGTACAGACCCAGAATCCTCAACCACTCCTCCAACCCCTGGATTATTCTTGTAACCCTTCTCTGGACTGCCCTCTCCAACATCAGAACACCCTCCCTTAGATACGGGACCTAACTGCTCACAATATTCCAATGCAGTCTGTCGAGGTCCTTCTAAAGCTTCAGCAGTATATCTTTGCTCCTGTATTCAAGTCAAAATGAATGTTAACATTGAATTTATCTTCCTGTCAATTAAACCTGCATGATAGCCTTAAGAGAATTTTGAATTGAGGTTCCTAAGTCTCTTTGTTCTGCAGATTTCTGAAGCCTTTGCCTGTTTAGAAAATATTCTCATTTCTGTTCTTCCTACCAAAGTGCATAAACTGACAATGTGGGAAAGTGTATTCTATCTGTCACTTCTTTACCCACTCTCCTAGCCTGACCAAGTCCTTCTGCAGCCTCTCCACTTCCTCAGTGCTGTCTATTCTTCACCTACTTTTGTGTCACCTGCAAATCTAGCAATGCCCTCCATTTCTTTGTCCAAATCATTAATGTCAAAGATGAATACTTATGTCCCAACATAAGTGTGAAACCCCACTAGTCACCGGCTGCTATCCAGAAAAAGACCCCTTCTTTGCCTAATCTCTTTCTGCTAGTCAGCCAATCATGTATCCATGCCAAATTCTGTCCGGCACTTTGTCAAAGGTCTTCTGTAAATCCATACAGTTAACCTCTACTGGGTCTCCTTTGTCTGACTTGCTCATTACCTCCTCCAGAGAATTCTAACAGATCTGTCAGGTATGATTTCCCCTGATGATGCTATGCTGACTCAGCTCTATTCTACCTTGTACTTGACGATCTCATCCTTAATGGGCTCTAAAATTTTGCCAACAGCTGAGATCAAGCTAACCTGCCTATAATTTCCTATCTTCTGAATGCCCCCCTCCTTAAATTAGGGCGTTACATTTGCCATTTTCCAGTCCTCTGAGATCCTCCCTGACTCCAGTGCTGCCTGAAAGATCACCATCAATGCCTTCGCAATCTCCTAAGAAAATAGATAATGATGTATAGCGAAGATATAGTGAGGTGTAAGGGTTTCAGGAAGGGGTAAACCAGCCATGGTTATCCAAGTTAAGGATAGTATCAAGTAAAAGAAGCAGCACGCTAAGTGGCAAAGACAAGTAGTAAACAGAGGTTTAGGTAAGTTTTAAAAGCCAACAAAAGGTGACCAAAGGAAAAAAGGAAAAAACTTGGGAATAATTCAAGATGGACAGTAACAGCTTCTTTGAATATGTAAAAAACAAGAAAGAGGCCACATTGAAAATAGGTTCACATTGCCAGGGAAGAAATAATGGGAAATCGGGAAATGGCAGATGAGTTGAATAAATAATTTATTAGGGATCAGAGAACATCCCTAAAAATACTAAATAATCAAGGGGCTAAAGGGGGCAGAGGGAAGGAAGTAAGCACAGTAATTATCACTTTAGAAAAATTACAAGTGACAATAATGTCTGCTAAGTCCCCTGGATTTTAAAGGAAGTAGCTACAGATATAGTTGATGCATTGGTCATAATCTTCCAAGAATTCTTAGATTCTGGGAATAACCCAGAAGATTGAAACACTGGCAATATATCACCTTTTATTTGAAAATGGCAGGAGACAAACAGCAGTAATTATAGGCCAGTTAGCTTAACATCTGTCACTGGGAAAAGGTTAGAGCCGACAATAAAAGATGCAATAGCAGAATGTTACATTGGAAGAATTCAAGAGAAGGTTCATTTAGTTTGATTAAGAGTATGGAGAATTTTCCTTTTGAGAAGTTGAGTAGGTTTGGCTTGTACAGAATGAATGGTAACATTATTGAAATACATACAATTCTAGAAGACTTGACAGGATCGACGCAGAGAGGTTGTTTCCCCATGTGGGAGAGTCTTTGACCAAAGAGCATAATCTCAGAACATGGGATCAAACATTAAGACAGAAATGAGGATTTTTTTTGTTTCCTAATGGTAATGAATCTGAAGAATTTTCTTCTGTAAAAGACTGTTTGAGGCTGGGTCATTAAGTGATTCATGTGAATGTAAAGGTTATGAATATAAGACAGGAAAGTATAGTTCAGTGTTATGACATCAGCCACGGTCTCATTGAATGGTGGAACAGATTCAGTGGGCTGAATGGCCTACCTTTGCTCCTTCTCTTCTAGGCTATGACTTCCAGTATCTAGATGGGCTTGGGCTGCAGGTGCACGGTAATAACATTTTGCCTCCATGTCACAAACCATTCTAAGTTGGATTCTCCATCATCATATCTGCTTGGTTGATGGGCCAACATCTTTAAATTCCCTGGTTAGCAGCTCAGAGGAAATGTCATCACGATATGAATTGGAATACCTCAAGGAGAAGGCTCATCACTACTTCCTCCAGAACAGCAAGGTATCAGTTGGCTAAGGATTGCCAACAAAACGCAAATACAAAATAAATAAAATTACTGTCATCATGAGCAGCATCTTTGTTTTATCAATTGGTAAAGTTTATAAAGAATTGTATTCACTAACTGAATTTAGAAATTCTTTTCTCATCTGTTTATTTATGTACGTGACTGTAATGACTTCAACTAAATCAGAGGAATATAGTAGCCTGTCATTTGCACATAGCAGTGTCATGAATTGCCATAAATTTTATAGTTCTTCTCATAGTTAGCCTTGATCAAGCCTTAGCACTCCTCTTTCTTCAAGACAGTGACTCCTTTCAACATTTTTCTGGCCCAAGAGTGTTATTTAGAAATGGGCTGTTGCCATTGTGGTTGGTGTACAAGTGGAAACATGAATATATGCCCACTGGCATTCCGCCAATATAAGTGCTGTATTCTGCAAATCGTTGAGTTCAAATTGACTGAAAATTTGCAGAATCCAGATGAGTGAACTTTTCTGTGCACTGGAGGCACTGATGTGAATGTATTGTCCATTCCTGGCATGCGACCTTAGCTTCAAGAACCAATGGTTGCTCCACTAATGACTGAGCAGACGTCTTCCGGGTGACCTATTAATAGACTGCTGTGAAGCACAGCACTTTAAGGTTGTCGAGCCAAGCCCAACTCTTGGGAATAGTGATCATTATCATCAAACTGTAATTAATCCTTTGATGAAAACCAAATATACTCAGTGGGTGCAACTGCATTTTTAACAAGCCTGTTATATAAGCATTCCATGGTTTTGGAGCTGAATGTGCAGGCTATTAGTAAACATTTCTGCACATTTCCACAAAAATTGAATTGTTGAACATGTTGACTTTAAGTCAGTGTTTATTTTTCAACATGCATTTTTCATGAGAAATTGAAGTTTGATGTACAGTTTGGTGGACATTATTGTATTTTAGTAATGACTCAGCCATTGAAACATGATGTTTGCATAGAGGAACCTGCTAGCAAACAAGATTACACATTTGGGTTGGAATCTTCCTAGCCCCTAAATGATGTATGAGAACATTGGGAGAATTGTGTGAGATCGGCATTGAGGAGATTCCCCCTGTTGAGAGCAAGAAGTCCCATTTTCCAACCAAATATTGAATGACAATACCAGCTTCTCAGGTAGTATGCGGGGAGAGGCCTATTTGCTTGCATTAGTATGGAATAGCATTTCATTATTGTGTTAGCTCTCTGCATTCATATGCAGTTCTCCATTCTCCCGCCCTCCAGATAGAAACTGCACATTGACAATTTTTTGACTACTGGCTCCTCTGGGCCTCCGGTCACGAGTGAGTTGGGGCATGCTTTCTTGGCAACCACCAGATGCAGCTGTATCCAGCAGAATCTCCAGGTCTCATCAGTAAAGTGGGGTGCCCGGTACCCTCTGCCAAATACTGCCCATGCTTGACCAGATTCAAGACGGCTTTAATGATGGTGGAAGCACCAGCAATCCAGGAGGTTTTGGCAAGAGGGAGAATGAGAGGTGGAGTGTCATAGGGTTGTAGTGATTTGTTGTTGAGACAAGTTTGGAAATATAGTGTGAGAAATATTAGTGAGAAATCCTGCATGAACTCCGCTGGAAATGATACTTTGCTGATTTCTGGTAAGATTCGGGTCTTGGAACTTGTGTTTTAAAATGTTGTTCAAACAAAAGTAAACATTAAAATTGGACAGATTGAATAAACTTCGATCTTTCGAAAGAAAATAAGCATCACTTTGAACAATTTAAGACTGGAATCTGTTTATCAACTTTTCTTAAATATTTTGTCATCTCATCTGTTTAATGGGGTGTATACTATGAATGCTCTGAATAATCTTTGCTATTTTAAAGGAGACTGCGTAAAAATATTAAAAACTTAGTTTACGTCAATATTTGCAGCTATTTGCTTTTGCATTTGCCAGCACGATGAGCGATGACAAAGTGGGTTCGTGATTCACTGTGGTCAGCGTATGACCAGAAATGGTTTTCTTGCTTCCTCTTGAAAAGGATCATGTGCTTGTTGCCATTGCCAAATTGTTTAAATTTATCAAATGCCTCCCTCTAGGTCTGATAACCTAACATTTCATCTGCTTGATGGTGTCACTGGTAGAAAATGGGAAATTCTGTCATTGTTTCCTAAGAATTTCATGACTCAGAAATCCTGCAGTAATTTCCAGTATGCATGTAAACTCCAAGTTTTATCCTTTCAGTTTGTCTTCCAGGTTTCTTGCTGGGTTGCAGACTTCGCTGTTCCGGCATAGAACATGAGACACTATAAGAAAAATAACTTCACTGGATTGAGTTTTAACAATTGAGTCACACTAAAATACTGCAAATTGTCATTCTTGCATCTCTACGTAGTGTTCTGTTTTGATGGCATGGTATATAAAAACCATTTCCATAGCATGCAGGAACATTTTACAGCACTTGTTAGTTCAGCAATTTGTTGGTTTGCTAATTGAGGATTGCTCGATTTCACAGTTTTCAAGAAACTGTTTTTGGGCACTTTGATTCAAGATTTGAATTTGAATCATGTTAAGAATGCAATTGCATGCTGGTTAGTATTGGGGCCAAACACGTTTTGTATTTTTGTTATTCATTTGTGAATTACAGGTACTGTTGGTTGGACCAGAATTTATTACCCATTGCCTTTCAGAAGATGGTTGTTAATCTACTTGGTGCATGCAACTTGAGCAGCTTGTTAAGCCATTTCAGCAGGCACATAAGGGTCAGCCACATCATTGAGAGTCTGGAGTTACATACATACAGGGCAGATCAGATAAGGACATTGGGTTTCTTCCCTAAAGGGAATTATTTCTAAGACCATTTTTATTTCCTAGCTGCCATGGTGGGACTGGAACTGGTATTACCTAATCATTAACCCAGTCTTATAACTGCTATGCTACCAAATTCTCACTGTGCATGCCTTGGCATTTCACTGAGATGCCGACTAAAAGTCAAGTCTCCATAGTCCTACCAGACCGTAGGACTGCACTCTTTCGTTACTGGTGTTGGCCTTGGGTGAAGGGAGAGTCCTTCATAGGAACTCAGTCAATGCAGGGATTGAACCCACTCTGGTGTCATTCTGCATCACAAAGAAGGCATTCAGCCAATTGAGCTAACTGGCCCCAAGTAGCCACTAATTCCAAAAAGAGCTACAGTTTATAATCGTCGTGTATATTAAAATACCTAAATGGAGACCATCATTTATAATCTGATGATATTTATGATCACTGTCTTATTACTTAGATAATTTTAAAATATCATCCTCTGGAAGGAAATTATCACACAATTAATGTTAAATCATGCATGACCATTTCCTCCCCGCCATGAATTACTTTGGCACCATGTCACACCACCACAAGTTCAAAAGATTATTTTTCTTGCATGTCTTTGGGTTTAGTGCTCTTTGCGACATTCATGCATCAATCTTTCCATAAAACAGTTTGGTAAACCACTTTGATGTGATGAAGTGTTTTAGACTTGTGTGCCAAGCTTCAAAATCATAAAAGCATGTTCTGACAATATTGGGCAATTGTGCAGCCCATGCCAGATATTGTCCAGAAGGATGGTTTCCTTTAATACAAAGGTAGCTACTATCAAGGAAAAATTCATGTGGGAAGCAATGAGCCGAGCTTCTTTGAACTAATGCAGGACTTGGTGACAGCAATGACTTCAATGGCACTGTTTGGTGCTTTTGGTTGGTTGTGTGTTTGTGGAGATCTTCTTCCAACCTCAGCTTTCAAAGGCAGCAAGGAATAAGCAAAAGTGCTGCGATTCTAAACTCCCATGAGTGAATTTTTTTTAAAAAGTCTCAACAGATGTTTCTAGTCAAAATGTTGTTGATGATAAAACTCCACAAATACAATTGAGATGTGGACCAGTTTGACCTCTGTGTCTTGTGTGCTCTGAATTCCTTTGTTGGCTACTCCTTTGATCCCCACATAACAGAGAGGGAGTAATAGTGGTAACCATTAGAGAGCTTAATTTTGTGCTGGGGCTGGGGCACCTGACCACAACATTAAAAGTAATGATGCCATCCCCTCTGGTTGACCAGCTCATTCTCTGCCATTTACCAATCATCAGCCCTTCTACCTCTGAGAGATACTGGTCAGAGGAACAGTACTGGCCCCCATGGAACTGTAGGCAGCCTTGAAGGGATGCTGATGGACCCCAGACTTGAAGGTAAGTCTTTTGATCTCAACTGAACTAAGGTGGGATCCAGGATTGTCAGGGCTGATGGGAGAGCTTCTGGATTAGAGGAGCTACTAATGGGAACAGTGTCTGAGAAGGAGGCACTTACTTCGCTCCCACTTTGCCTAGCCACCAGTCCTCTTGATGAGTTGTACACTTGGAGCCAGCCTTCAACACCAATGGCAAAATCCCATCAGCAGAGGAAATGCCCCATATGTCACCATTGTTGGCTATGTAATGGGCTGAATGAAGCCACAAATGAGTGGGCTACCCAACACCTTCCCTGTGGCTTCCAAAATTGGTTCACGTAGGAAGTGGGCATGGTGCCATTTGAATGAAATCCCCGCCATCTCATTTCCATGTAACGCTCTGGTCAGTATTTACTCACTTCTACCTGAAAACTGTTCTTGTATCTTCTGCTTTCTTTGTACAGAGAATATCAGTGCTAACCCGGAATTCCATGTTCTTTTTGTTTTGTGTTTGCTATCCACACCTCCAAGCTGTGACTCTATACTCGAGTCATAGAGTAATATAACATGGAAACAGGCCTTTCAGCCCAAACTCGTCCATGTTGACCACGATGCCTACCCAGCTAATTTCAATTGCCTGCATTTAGTTCATATCCCTCTAAACCCTTCCCATTCATGTCCTATCCAAATGATGTTTAAATGTTGCTATTGTACCTGCCTCAACTATTTCTTTCTGGTAGCTTATTCCTAATCGTTTTGATTCCAAAGCCTGATGGGTCATTCGCCTTTGTTGGAATTTTAAACAAATGTTAAACCACTTTTCACAGCCGGGTAAATATCTACCCCCTCGCATAGAGGACTTGTACGCAAAACTGGCAGGAGGGGGCTATCCTTCACAAAGCTGGACATTATTCATATGTACTTGCAATTGCAGTTCAATGAGGATTCCCAAAAGTATGCGACAATTACCCGTAAGGGTTTATACCAATATAAGAGACTGCCATTTAGGGTATCGTCAGCCAGTGCAATTTTTCAGTGGACAATGGAGAACATTTTCAAGGTCTACCCCATGTCGCCATTTATCTAGATGATGTGTTAATAACAAGGAATACCAATAAAGAGCACTTAGAGAAATTGGACATTAGTCCTTAGATGTTTCGGGAAAAGCACAGCAAGTCAGGCAGCATCCGAGGAGCAGGTAAATTGATGTTTTGGACTGGAGCCCTTCATCAGGAATGAGGCTGGGAGCCTCTTGGGTGGAGAGTTAAATGGGAGGGGAGGTGGGGCTGGGGAGAAGGTAGCTAAGAGTGCAGTAGGGAGATGGGGATAAAGGGGATAGGTCAGAAAGGAGGGTGGAGCGGATAGGTGGAAAGGAAGATTGACAGGTGGGACCGGTCACGAGGACAGTGCTGAGTTGGAAAGTTGGAACTGGGGTAAGGTCGGGGAGGGGAAATTAGAAAACTAGTGAAGTCTACATTGATGCCCCGGGGTTGAGGGTCCCAAGGTGAAAGTTAAGGGGTTCTTCCTCCAGGCGTCAGGTTGTGATGGAGGAGGCCCAGGAACTGCATGTCCTTGGCAGAGTGGGGGGAGGAGTTGAAACGTTTGGCCACGGGCGGTGGGGTCAATTGGTGCGGGTGTCCCGGAGGTGTTCCCTAAAGCGCTCAGCGAGAAGGCATCAGTCTCCCCAATGTAGAGGAGACTGCATCAGGAGCAACGGATACAATAAATGACATGGGTGGATGTGCACGTGAAACTTTGGATGTGGAAGGCTCCTTTGGGACCTTGGATGGAGGTGTGGGCGCAGGTTTTGCAATTCCTGCAGTGGCAGGGGAAGGTGCCAGGAGGAGAGGGTGGCTTGTTGGGGGTGTGGACCTGACCAGGTAGTCGTGGAGGGCGAAGTCTTTGCGGAAAGCGGATATGGGTGGGGGGGGAATATCTCTGTTGGTGGGGTTCATTTGTAGGTGGTGGAAATGTCGGTGGATGATGCAATTTATGCAGAGGTTGGTGGAGAGGAAGGTGAGGACTAGGTTGGGTGGGGGGGTCTGTCTTTGTTGCAGTTGGAGGGGTGGGGTTTGAGGGCAGAGGTGCAGGACGTGGATGAAATGAATTGGAGGGCATCTTCGACTACATGGGAGGGGAAATTTCAGTCTTTAAAGAAAGAGGCCATCTGGTGTGTTCTGTGGTGGAACTGGCCCTCCTGGGAGCAGATGCAATGGAGGTGGAGGAATTGGGAATGTGGGATAGCATTTTTGCTGGAGGTAGGTTGGGAGGAGGTGTAATCCAGGCAGCTGTGGGAGTCAGTGGGTTTGTAAAAAAAAAAATCAGTGTAGAGTCGGTCCTCAAGGATGGAGATGGAGAGGTCCAGGAAGGGAAGGGAGGTGTCAGAGATGTTCCAGGTGAATTTAAGGTCGGAGTGGAATGTGTCGATGAAATTGAACTGTTCGACCTCCTCGTGGGAGCATGAGATGGCGCCGATGCAGTCATCAGTGTAGTGGAGGAATAGGTGGGGAGTGGTGCTGGTGTAACTCCGGAAGATGGACTGTTCCACATAACCGACAGAGGTAGGCATAGCTGGGGCCCATACGGGGGCCCAAGGCTACCCCTTTCATCTGGAGGAAGTGGGAGGATTTGAAAGAGAAATTGTTGAGGGTGAGGGTCAATTCAACCAAACGAATGAACGTGTCAGTGGAAGTGTACTGTTGGGGACGTCGGGAGAGGAAGAAACGGAAGGCTTGGAGGCCTTGGTCATGGCAGATGGAGGTGTAGGGGGTTGGATGTCCATGGTGAAGATGATTAGATTAGATTAGATTAGATTAGATTAGATTAGATTAGATTACTTACAGTGTGGAAACAGGCCCTTCGGCCCAACAAGTCCACACCGTCCCGCCGAAGCGCAACCCACCCATACCCCTACGTGTACCCCTTACCTAACACTATGGGCAATTTAGCATGGCCAATTCACCTGACCTGCACATCTTTGGACTGTGGGAGGAAACCGGAGCACCCGGAGGAAACCCACGCAGACACGGGGAGAACATGCAAACTCCACACAGTCAGTGGCCTGAGGCAGGAATTGAACCCAGGTCTCTGGCGCTGTGAGGCAGCAGTGCTAACCACTGTGCCACCGTGCCGCCCACGGTGTTGGGGGCCGGGGAAACGGAAGTCTTGGAGGCGGTGGAGGGTGTGGGTGGTGCCCCAAACATATATGGGGAGTTCCTGCACCAGGGGGATAGGACAGTATCGTGGTAGGTGGAGATGAGTTTGGGGCAGGAGCAGGCTGAGACAATAGGTCAGCCAGAGTAGTCAGACTTGTGGGTCTTGGGTAGGAAATAGAATTGGGTGGTGCGGTGTTCCTGAGCTGAGGTTGGAACCTGAGGGTGAGAGATCCCCTGAGGTGATGAGGTTGTGGATGGTCTGGGAGCTGATGGTTTGGTGATGTGAGGTGAGGTCATGGTCGAGCGGGCAGTAAGAGGAGGTGTCTTGGAGTTGGCGCCTGGCTTCAGCTGTGTAGAGGTCAGTGCACCAAACTTCCATTGCAGCCCCTTTGTCTGCTGGTTTGATGGTGAGGTTGGGGTTGGAGTGGAGGGAGTGGAGGACTGCACATTGTGAGGGCAAGAGGTTGGAGTGGGTGAGGCGGTTGGACAAGTTGAGGCGGTTGATGTCACGGCGGCAGTTTGAAATGAAGAAGTCAAGGGTGGGTAGCAGGCCAGCATGGGTGTGTTGGAGGTGGGAAAAGGGGTCTTTGGTGGATGGGCAGGTGTCTTGGTTAAAAAAACTAGGCAAGGAGGTGGAGGCGGCAGAAGAAACGTTCAAGGTCACAGTGTGTGTCGAATTCATTAATCTGGGACCGTAGAGGGATAAGTTTTTTTTTAAACCAAGACACCTGTTCAATCTTCCTTCCCACCTATCTGCTCTACTCTCCTCTCCAACCTATCACATTTGCCCCCACCTCCATCCACCTATTACACACTTAGCTACCTTCTCCCCAGCCCCACCCCTCTCCCATTTATCCCTCCACCCCTGATGCTCTCGGCCTCATTCCTATGAAGGGCTCCAGCATCTTGATGCTGCTCGACCTGCTGTGATTTTCCAGCAACACATTCTCGACTCTGATGTCCAACATCTGCAGACCTCACTTTCTCCTTAGATATTTCTCCCAGGCAGGGTCAGCTTTCTAAATAGTCACATTTGCAAGCCATTGCTCTCAGGGAAGTGAAGAAACAGCTATCATCCTTTAAGGTGTTGGCACATTATGATCCCAAGTGAGATCTGGTATTGACATGCAATGCCTCCCTGTATGGCATTGGGGGCATAGTATTGGCTCATAGGTGGCCCAACGGAGCGGAACACTCAATAGCGTATGCATCCAAGACTTCGGCTAATGTAGGACGTAAATATACCCAGATAGAGAAGGCAAGTTGGGTGGTCATAATTGGGCGGTCAGGAAGTTACACCAGTAGTAAGCTTGTAATAATAACGAACCACAAACCCTGTTAGGTCTACTTAAAGAGAACAAGGCAGTACCATACACAGCATTGATTGACCTGTCTCCTGCTAGCAGGTACACCGCCAGTGGTACTGCTACTGGAAGAGTCTAATGGTTTTAAATTTACTGGACACACTTCCAGTCACAGCTGATACTATCACGTTTTGTACACAAATCTGGTCCTAGCAGAACTGAAACAACTGGTGGTGATGGGGGAAGCCAAAGTGCAGTTACAACCAGAATTGCAGTAGAGGAGGGCATGTTATTCTTGGGAGCAAGAGTGATTGTCCTGAGCAAAGGTTGCCACCAGATTCTGGCTGAACTCCAGCAGGGTCATCCAGGGGTTTCCAAAATGAAGATGTTGGTGAGACATTGGGGGGCGGCCAGAATTGGATGCTGACAAAGCTGCATTGGTTGGCCCAGAGTCCAGAGTGCCAACAAGGACAAAAATTACCGCATGCCGTTCCCCCACATTCGTGGGAATGGCCAGGTAAACCCTGGATTCAGTTACACATTGAGCCCATCAGAGGACCTGTGTAGTTAGTGTTCTTAGTCATTGTGAATGCCAACTCGATGGGGTTGGAAATGCATAGGGTTCATTCGTTAAACACTGGGGCGACGATGAAAAATCGCACACATCTTTTGCAATCCGTGGGCTCTCAAATATGTTGGTCACAGATTGCAGGCCATCATTTGCCAGCAGGGAATTTGAGTATTTCCTAAAGGCAACTGGCATTCAACATATAAGGACAGTGCCATTCCATCCATCATCCAGAAAGAGGACTCCTAACTTTGAAGGCAGGCTTAAAGAACCAGCCTACATCTACACTGGATACCAAACTATCCCAGTTCCTACTTGATTATGAGACCATTCCCTCATGAACCTACATGGGTAGCTCTAGCCGAGTTACTAGTGGGGAGAAAATTCTGCACCAGGTTAAATCTGATCTTTCTAGACCTGGCTGTGCATGGTCAACATGCTGGACATAAGACTCTGCCAAGTGAGAGAGGCGGTTCACTTCAGGGGACGAAGTTTGGTGTAGGCACCATTGGAATGGCCTTGCATGGGAAAGAGGGATAGTTGGTATAAGGTCAGGTCCAGTGACATTTAAGGTTCGGGTAGGAACAATGGTTCTGAACAAGTATGTTGACGATAGGGAAGTTGCAATCTCACAAACAAGGCATGAGCAAATTGTGGAAAGTGAGGACTGCAGATGCTGGAGATCAGAGCTGAAAAATGTGTTGCTGGAAAAACGCAGCAGGTCAGGCAGCATCCAAGGAACAGGAGAATCGACGTTTCGGGCATAAGCCCTTCTTCAGGAATGAGGAAGGTGTGCCAGGCAGGCTAAAATAAAAAGTGAGGAGGAGGGACTTGGGGGAGGGGCGTTGGGAATGCGATAGGTGGAAGGAGGTTAAGGTGAGGGTGATAGGTCTGCAAGTAAGGGAGACAGGCCGCCTACTTGTGGAACGTTTCAGAGAACACCTCTGGGACACCCGCACCAACCCAACCGGCCCGTGGCCGAACACTTTAACTCCCCCTCCCATTGTTCAGGTTATATGTTAGCACTGCTGCCTCACAGCACCAAGGACCTGGATTCGATTCCCGCCTTGGGCGACTGTCTGTGTGGAGTTTGCACATTCTCCCCGTGGGTTTCCTCCGGGTGCTTCAGTTTCCTCCCACAATCCAAAAATGTGCAGGTCAGATGAATTGGCCATGCTAAATTGCCCATAGTGTTAGGTACACTTGTCAGAGGGATTTGTAGGGGATTGGGTCTGGGTGGGTCACTCTTCAATGGGTCGGTGTGGACTTGTTGGGCTAAATGGCCTGTTTCCACACTGTAGGGAATCTAATCTAATCAACATGTAGTGACTAGGCACGTGTAGTCTATTTGAAACATAACTCTGACCTAACAAATTATGAAAATATAGTGTGACCTTTTTCAGTGTGATTTAATAAACAGCATTGTGGAGGGATTTGAATATATCTTACCAACCGTGGAACGTTTGAGACTTTCTATAAGCAAGTATATTTATTTCTGATAATGCACTGGCTCATAACATAGAAAAATTATTAGGATCACGTGAATTACTTTTTTTGTAGAAAAGTGTTCTTGTCCAAATCAGAATGCATGTCACAATTCAGTGGACTTTCCTCAATTACCTATGGAGCCAAGTGTTCCACTCAGTTCAAATCAGCTCTTTGTGGTCACTATCACTGTAATGTTGATTTGATAAGTTGGGATAAGTTTCTGCAAAGGAAGCTTCATTGTACCTGTCTCGTTTCTTGATCTGATAAGTTAGTTATTTACTTATTTCATTCATTACACTTCAGTATCATTATGGGATATATGTGTCACATAGGCCAATTTGATGAATTTATATATTGGAGAGAATCAAAACATAACTGAAGAGATAATGAATCTACAGATCAAAGTGGGAACACAATCGGAAAAATTACCAATAAGGATCTAGTGGAGTATGAATCGTGAAGTCAAGTTAACAAAACCTCACAATGAAAGGAAATAATTGGCTAATGTAGCTGTATGCATATTTTGAAAATATAATTCATTGCTGCTTTTTTTTCTCTCAAATCTGGAACCAGTAAATTTCCTTCAAGTTGATTCCAAGGACATAACTGTATCAGATCTGACCACATCGCACGATTACACCTTGTTTATATATGATATGTCCTCTGGCAAATGAAATCTGATTATTAGACTTATTTTCTCTCCAACCTTTGCACATGCCGACATTCTGTTTTGGTGCCATTATTGCAAGTGTTCTGATTTCTCCTATAAGCTGCATAAGGAACACACAAAGATAACTGCTCCTGAATATGAAGCTCTGAACTAGCCAGTATTACCTCTCTCAAGGTGATCTGTCATTTTCCTCTTAAAAGTAAGAAAGTCATAAATGGTTTAAAGAAGTTATAAACTTAAATCTCACTTCAGAAACTTGAAAGCCTTATCTAGGCTCAGACTTCAGTGCTGTATTGTCAGAGGTAGTGTCTTTCAGAAGAGCCATCAAGCCAAGGTAGCATCTGCTCTTTCAGCTGGACGTAAAAGGTTCTATTGCACTATTTCAAAAAAGAGCATGCAAGTTCTGTTCATTTCCCTACCACCTAGGAAATCCAGAGAAGCAGGACTGTGAGGGTGTGACCATGAACTGCCAAATCCCCTCCAAGTCATGTCATATTCTAATGTGAAAACATATTGCTGTCTCGTCATTACTGGGTAAAATCTTGGAACATTCTTTCACTAGAATTGTTGATGTACCTACACCAAATGGACTGCATTGGTGCAGGAAGGCAGCACACCTCACACTTCAAGAGCTTTGAGGGATAAACAATTCGTGCTGATCCTGCCACATCCCGCGAACGAATCCTTTTTAAAAAAAACTGTTCCAGACAATTTTTGTCTTTACTTGACAACACGAGTAAAACTGGATTATTTGAACGCTGTCAGATCTTTCTGCCACATTTCCTCCATCATGATAGTGGCTACATTATAATGTACTTCACTTTCCACTTTGAGATGTGCTTGTGAAAGGCATTTAATATAAATGGAAGTTTCTACTTTTTTCACTGAGATACTGTATTAAGACAAAAATAGATTTTTATGTTTAAGACTACCTTCAAATTCCATGTGCGTTTTTGTAATGATAAAAACATCAGTCTGGCCAACTTTAAAGATTTTTTTTTGGCAATGCGTTTTAAGTTCTAATTTGATAAATGTCTTGTTTAGCTGGTACCTATTGACCACAATTTACAGGCCTTTGTCAAATGACAAATGAATTGCTACTATTGTTTTTCAGATGATTGTTTCACAGTAGGGGTTCTATGTTATAATTGCTCTATACTTCATTGACAATTGATGGCAGTTCCAACAGTTTGTTTTTTGAAAATAAAATAGCGATCAATGATCATGGAAACCTGAACAAAAACATTCTTCAGTTATTGGTGAGGCAATGGTGTAGCAGTATTATTACTGGACTGTTAATCCCAAGACCCAGGCAATGTTCTGGGGACCCGAGTTTGAATCCTACCATGGAAGAATTCGAGTTAGATTTGAAAAAGTAATCCAGAGTGTATTGATAACCATCAAACTATTGTCAATTGTTGAGAAAGCCCATCTGGTTCACCAATGTCCTTCAGGAAAGGAAACTGCCATCCTTACCTGGTCTGGACTGCATGTGACTCCAGACCCGAAGCAATGACTCTTAACTACCCTCTGGGGTAGGCAATAAATGTCAGCCTAGCTAATGATGCCCTTATTCCATGAGTAAATTTTTTAAAAACTTGAATCGTCCACGCACATATCAAGGACAAAAATGAATGAGATTGTGTATGCGGATGGTTGAACATTGTTGAACTTGCCAAAACAAGTGAAATGTCAATTTTGGGAGCTTGATGTGTCTCAAGCAAGTTGTCTCTCAGTTCCCTGCTGCTCACCTCATAATGTATGCATCACATCTGTACAGCACTATGCTCACACCATTGTGTATTCTCCAGTGAAAGTATTTGCCACTGCTGAGATTTTGCATGATTTCCACCACGGGCTCCATACTTAAAGCCCAGCAGTGCATCAGTTCAAATGCTGCCAGCTACAAATAGCCCTTCTTGGTACATGTAGTAGGAGGGAAACAAAAAGGGTGTAAAGTTTTGAGGACTCATAGATGGCATGAGTGACACAATTTCACACAGAAGCTCACGTTTGTAAAGTTCTTTTGTTGCAAAGCTGTACTTTATTCATAAAAATTCTTTGTGGGAGGTACACAGATACTAAAGGTGTCATAGAGGCTCAGTGGTTAACTCTACTGCCTCAAAACGCCTGGGTTCGATTCCACTCTGGGGTAGAGTTTACACATTCTCCCTGTGTTTGTGTAGGTTTCCTCCCACAGTGCAAAGACATGCAGGTTAGGTGGATTGGCCATGGTTTACAGGAAGAGGGTGGAGGGGATGAGACTGAGTGGGCTGGTGTGGACTTGACCGGCTGAATGACCTGCTTCCACACTGTAGAGATTCTACGATTTTAAAGCAGGTCTGTACACTCTTTGAAAATCAACAAAGAACAAGCATTGGAATTTAACATTTCCTGCAGTTGCAAATACCAAAGGCATTTCCTATTTGTGCAGGAAAGTATTTCCATTCATTCTGAGGCAAAGAGAGGGTCTGAGAACTGAACGGACCCCCTTTGTCCTTTGGCAGAAAGACCTTAAAATGTTGGTTTTTCAACACTGTCTTGGCTGCAGCTGTCCCAAGCTTTAGTCCATCCCTCAGCACATAGTCCTGGACCTTGGAATGTCCCAATCTGAAACACTCGGTCAAGAGCAATTCTTTACATGGAAGACCAACAAGCACCAGGCAGAGATAGGGCATCTTTCACAGATTTGATGGTCCTCTAGGCACAGAATGTGTTTGTCTTGATGTGTGTCCTGGGGAACAGCCCATAGAGCAGAGTTCTGCGTTACGGATCTGCTCGGGATGAACCTTGACAAGAACCACTGCATTTCTCTCCTGACCTTTCCAAAGGCACATTCCAGAAGGAGATGTATGACAGTCTCTTCACCAGCGCAGCCACCATGAGGGCTGCATTTGACGGCAGAGCATACATGAAGGGTTGAATATATAATTATATATTTGATTAATATATAGACTAATATAGTGATCACCTCCCCACCAGCTAAGGTGCTTGTTGGAAAGTTCTAGTGATGAGGCATTCTGCCAAATGATTTTTGATAGACTGCTCAGGGAACACATGACAGGACCAACTCTTTCCTTATCCCGCAGCATCTCGAGGATATTACGTGCTGACCAATGCCTGATGGACTTCCAGTCCTTTGCATATTTCTTTATGAAGGGTTGATGATAGGAAGAGGTTTAATTGGAGCATTCCACAGCAACAGGCCAGTCCCATCCTTTATAACACTGGGGACAGTGGAACCTCGTTGTGTACTGACACTTGGTGTTTGCATACTGAGGGTTGATGCACAGTTTGATGCAGCTGCACACAAAAGTGGTCATCAGGAGGAGGGCGGTGTTGGATACATCTTTCTTCCCCTTATCCAGAGTTTTGTACATAGTGTCCCTGTGGACACGGTCCATTGTTGACCTTAAGATGAAGTGGAAGATGGCTTGGGTGACTGTAGTGGCACAGGTTTGGGGAAAGGACCAGACCAACAGAGAGTGCCTCACACCTGAAGACCAGGTTTTTACTGGCAATGCAGAGGGCAAGGTGCTCCCATTTGTCCAGTTTCTGCCTCACTGGTGATTCACTCCTCCCAGGTTTTGGCACATGCCCCGGCCCCTCCAAACCATATCCACAGCACTTTGAGGTAATCTGCCTTGATGGTAAAGGAGATAACGGATCAGTCCTCAATGACGTCACCCATGTACAGGGAGGCTTTGACGTGCAGGCCTCTGCTGCCTGGAATAGTCACCTCTCTCAAGTTTGCATCCTTCCTGATAGACTCTGCAAAAGACTCTATTACAACACACAAGCAAGGCAGGAGAGAGAGGGCAGTCCTGCCCAACTCCGGATCTGCTCGGGAAGCTTTCTGATTCCCATCCAAGGATTGAGACTGCACAAACTGTTTGTGTAGAGCAGTCAGATCCAATTTTTGATTCCCCTCCCAAAGCACGTATTGGACGGGACAGCCCTCATGTAGGTATGTGATATCCTGTCAAAGACCTTCTCTTTGTCCAGGCTGATGAGGCAGATGACCACCCCCATCTCCTGAACATTGGTGATCGTATCCTTGAGGAGTGCAACACTCTCCAAGTTCATCCTGCCCAGTAAAGCACAGGTTTGTTCAGGGTGAATCGCTGATCTTAGAGCAGGCCTGACCTGGTTAGCATTGACTTTTAGACACTGTTATAATCCACATTCAACAGTGAAATTGTTTGTCAGTTTCTAATATCCTCCCTTTCCTCCTTCCACTTGTAGATGACGATCGTGATGATACCTTTTCTCATGGATTTACATATGCTACTGCCAAAAACATACTGTTGTACATCTCCAGCAGGTCCTGGCCAATCAAGTCCCACAAATTTGGATACAATTTGGCCAGTAAGCCCTCACTTCTGGGAGATTTACCCTTTTTTAACGGATTTGAGGGCCTTGGTTAGCTCATCCAGACATATCGACTGGTTCAGCCTCTCCCATGTGCTGTCGTCTAAGACCTATGTAATACAGGACAGGAACAACTGGGAGGCTGCGCCGTCTGTGGGCTTCATGTCATAGAGTCTGGAATAAAAGGATTTGCTAATTCTCAGGATGTCGGACTGAGATGATGTTACCAAGCTATCTTCTTTCTTCAGGTTGCTTATCCTAGAGCTCTCCCTGTCTACTTTCTGGAAGAAGAAACGCAAGCACGTCTCATCTTGCTCAATGGTCCAAATCCCAAACTGGAAGATTATCTTTGAGGCCTCAGAGGCAAAACCAGCCTCCATTGTCTGCAACAGGAGTAGGCTCTGCATGCTTTTCTGGAATTTGGACAGTTTTTTCTAGTTCTTCTCTCTTCTCTCCCCTTCTCTCCTTTCTCCTTTCTCTTTTCTCTTTTCTTCCTCTTCCTATTCCTTTCCTCTTTTTTTTCTCGCTTCTCTTTTTTCCTCGCTTCTCTTTTCTCTGTCTCGCCATCTGAACACCACCTTTTTTGAGGAAGGAGAACCGCTTGATGTTCCCCTTGACTCTTTTCCATCAGTCCACTGGAGACTTGAACAGGGGTTTCACAATTCTCCAACCTGTGTAATCTTTCTTTGAGCTCCTCCAATGTGTTCTGCAGTTAATAGTTCCATGTTCACCTTCCTTACCAGCCCGCTGGTCATCCTGTCGCTGACAGTGGGCCATCAGGAGTCAGTGATCAGAGAGTAATACCAGCTTGACTAGGTGGAACCGACCAAGAACCCTCAGGCCATAAAAAGGAAACTTTATGCTAGCGTGGTTAGACCAATCTGGCCATGACCAGTTGCATGGGTACTGAGGACCTCGTGTAGCTTCACATCAGGGGAATCTAGACATGGCATGAGGTGGGAACCTATTCCTGTATGCAGAATGGCCTAGCAACAGCATTACAATAAAAGATGTTGGTGTATACCAAAGTACAGCACTGAAAGAGAGAACTGCATTCTAAGTGGGTTGGAGATGTGCCATGGTGTGATGCAGTAAGCTTGGTACAGGTCAAATGCCAACCTCTGAAAATGAGTGAATGCAAGCAGACGCTGCCCATAAAATGTCATCTGAGACATGGGGACTCCAAGATGGAGTTCTGGAGGATTTGGAACGACTAGGTCCATCATTTCACTTTCTTATCAGGAATTGTCGTTATGTAGTTTCTCCCTGCTGTTTGCAAGAATTGAAAATTGTATAAAAATGAGGTGTGATAAGGTACTAATGAGATGTTAATGCATGCAAATAAGCCTCTCGCCACTTGCGAGCAAGATTTGCATCTTGCTGTTCAAACCCTGAATTTAAAGCCAGATTTTTTTGACCCCCGACATTGAGAATCTCATTTGTTTCAATTTCGCCTTATTTTCTCAACTGACTTGCCATTGCCTATGTTGTTCAGGGACAAGGAAAATTCAGCCTGAGGTGTCAACGTGCATTTCAATATCTTCTATTAGTGCTGATAAGGATGTGCTATTTGGACAATTGGCAATGGGGAGGGGACAACCGGTGGTGTTGGGGGGGAAGGGGGGGGGGGGGGGGGGTGCGAGGCTTGGGTGGTGGTGGGGGTGTTGGAAAATGCTTTGCATTAACAAGTGCATAATCATTCTCTTAGGTTGAATATGTGATATAATTTTCAAAAAATTATTTAAAATTGCATTTAATGAGAATGGATGGGAAACTGCTCCAGAATGTGTGATGGGCATCTGATCCAAGACTCTTTTTACTCTCTCTGGAAATTCTGAAGTTTACCCTTCTTATTTTCAATAGTGTATCTGCAAATCAAGGCATTCGCAAATATATAATTGCAAAATAACAGTGCAAATCTAATCACAAAATGTATGCAATTATGTGGACCTATTTACAGGTTAGCCATAATAGCTATTTCTAAATACCAGGCAATCTCCAAGCAATTGTCCCATTAGTGTGATATAAATGGAATAAAAATTTATGGTGACAGAGGACCATCAAAGCAACAAATACGCATTGCGCAACATTATACATTGCATATTCTGTACAATATATTTCAAAGACCTGAGGGTAAAGTCTGTGCATTTTTGAGAGAATTGCTGCACTATTGGAAGTCCCAACTTTTGGATAAGATATTAACTGTCAAACCTCACGTAAACATGAAAGATCTCATGACATTATCTTGAAGACCAGCAGAGATGTTCTTCGCAGTATCTTGGTCAATAGTTATACTCAAACCAATACTACTAATATAGATTATCTGGTCATTTATTGATGTTTGTAGGACCTTGCTGAATATAAACTGGTTGCTATCTCCAAGAGGGCAGCTGGAGTTTAAGTTTAATATTTGTCAAAAGACAGCTACCCAAATAACAACTTTGTTAAGTTTGCTTCCCTTTCAACAGTGACTGCACAAAATAACTTCTTCATCATGAACATGTACAATAGAAACAAATACTTTCTTGGAGACTGAAGCAGAATTCAGAATGGGGCTCAATATTCTACTCATGAGGATAATCTGGAATGTGATCAGAAGCCTGCATTTTAAGACCCTGATATGGGAATGTCACCACTAAGCCAAACATTTGCCATTTTAATAGAAGTTGGCTCTTGCTGACGAGTATCTGTTTGTGCAATAGTGGTCTTAGCAGTGTTGTAATGTAAACTATCTTGTAACATTGGGGATTTGCATGCCTTGTGTACACATACTGTTTCAGTTTCTCTAACCTTAGACTGAAGTAGCGCTGCATGTGGTGAAAAGTGGTTTGAATTATAACTTTTTTTCCATATTAATTAAAACATACAGAACAATGAGATTCAGTCACTCAATACAATCAGTCCCACTTGTGTCCACACACTATGTTGCAATACTTAATCTGAGAAAGAAATTGATTTGGCCTTGTTAATTAAATGTGTTTATGTATCAACAGAATTCGCACCGCATGCTTTTGCTATGCCATTGTCTCAAGTGATTGTCAATGATCGAGCCCATAAGCAAAAGCAGGATGCTCTGAAAGAGGAGCAGAAAGACAGTTCAGACCTGGTGGCATCAATCTTGCCATTTGGAACCAGAAGACAGAATAAAGAACTCTCAAGCAGCAATTCATCTCTCAGCTCAACCTCAGAAACTTTAAATGAGCCAACATCACCAAACACGCCTGAAGCTGTCCCACGTGTGAGAAGACGGGTAATATATTAACATTAGTTACCATCTTGCCAAAGTTTGTCCTGTATGTTGTTGTAAAAAGCTTCCATTCTTGTGTGTCTCATATATTTATGCTAATAATAATCTGACAGGAATATGTCAAAATTTAAAACTTCTTGCACGCTTACTATTAATATTGATTATTAATTAAGTATACTCTTTGGCTAAACTGTTTACAGGCACAGCAGTATGCAGCAACAGAGTGAAAGAATTTGCATGGTTGCTTTTGTATTCAGAATGGATAGTTTTCCAAGATAACATTTGTCAATTGAGAAAGGTTGATAGTGAAATCTAGGAGGAGAAAGTGAGGACTGCAGATGCTGGAGATCAGAGCTGAAAATGTGTTGCTGGAAAAGCACAGCAGGTCAGGCAGCATCCAAGGAGCAGGAGACTCGACGTTTCGGGCATGAGCCCTTCTTCAGGAATGAGAAAAGTGTGTCCAGCAGGCTAAGATAAAAGGTAGGGAGGAGGGACTTGGGGGAGGGGCGTTGGAAATGTGATAGGTGGAAGGAGGTCAAGGTGAGGGTGATAGGCCGGAGTGGGGTGGGGGTGGAGAGGTCAGGAAGAAGATTGCAGGTTAGGAAGGCGGCGCTGAGTTCGAGTGAAATCTAGGACTTCTGCAAATTTGTGTTTCATTTTTCCCATTTTCAAATCTGATCACTGAAGCCAATGATCCATTATACAATATGGCTAATGTGGTGCAGTCAGGAAAGGAAGCTAATTTCTACTAATATAGATAAATTCTGGATATAAGCTTCACAATTTATATTTGAGATGACAATCTGTGTTTGACTGTCAGTTTACACTTCCAAACAGCAGCTGTCTGTCTGTAGCTACCATATGATTTTTGTTTTGCTAATTGCAACTGATCTGCAGAAACATGTTTCCAGTGAATGAGTGTTCAATCTATGAAACAGCCTGTCTAGGTAGGAGGTTTAATTTGGATTAATTTTATTTATTCAAATGCAATTAAGTGTTAAAGATACCATCCAAATCCAAGTTACTTATTTTGGTGAAGAGGTCTGATTTGTACTTCACCTCAAATATCTTGAGTGTTAACTTTTCAGGAGTGTATATATATCTAAACTCTCTTGTTTTATACACTTTTTTCATCTTATTCCTAGTACTGATCCAGTCATCTAAGTTATTTGGAGGTCATAATCAAGAAATATGTTGTCAGATGCCTTTGGTAGCTGAATAGATAGCTAGGCCAGGAATTGGATTTGATTTTGAAGATTAGTTTCTTTGTTAACAATTTTTAAAGTGCAGTAAGCTTGATTTATTGGCAAATCTCAATGAAGGCACAGGAGAGAGTGTGTCAGTAAACATACGTTGCACAAGCTTTGACAGGAATCTACAATGGGGGAGGAATGGGGTAAAACGCTTTGATCATCAAACACTTGTGAAACAGAGAAATCAGCAAAGTTGTTGGTTTTAGTGATAGATAACCACACGACCGAGATCTTTAAGATTTAGATTTTAGGTGTCACATATCAAGTACGGAGTACAGTGAAAAGTGTGCAATGTCACCGTGTGGCGTCATCTGTAGCTACCATATGATTTTTGTTTTGCTAATTGCAACTGTTCTGCAGAAACATGTTTCCAGTGAATGAGTGTTCAATCTATGAAACAGTCTGTCTAGTACCTAAGGACAAAATCTTAGTTACAGAACTTGAAAAATTAAAAATTCAACATGACAGTCATCTTAGCATGAAAGTAGAAAAACAAAGAAGTAAAGGAGATGGCATCATTTCTTCTCTGACCTATGGTCTAAGTTTGCCTCCAGCAGGATATTTTGCTTGATACAGAATGTTTGTTATTTCCCGTAACATAATCTGTGTATTAATATTGTGTTATTGAAGAATCCAGCAGACGTTTTATTAAAGCTATCGCTCATATAGAAACAAAATGTTCTTGAGGCACGCAAGTGTCTGGGCTAGTATTAAGCTATTAGTTTACAATGGAGGTGCTTACTTCCAATTGTATGTTGTGCTTCAAGTGATCCAAGGTGAGAGAGAGGATAATGTCTTTATGTTCTCAGGTTAAATGCTATGATAGTGAGGATAGCTGAAGATATACTTACTGAGAGACCTAATGCAATAAGCTTGACTTTGGAATGCCCATCAGTTATTTTGAAATAAATGTAAATTGCTACTTTCAACAGACATGAAACTGCACTCCTTAACATTGACAGCTGTGAGCACTAAGTGCACTTTGTACTGTGATTTCAATGACACAGGACCACTATTACCAAGCTGGTGAAGATTTTTTAGAAATTCTCAGTTTCAGTTCAGTATTTTGACTAGTTATCCTGAAAATATGATATTGGATGCCTGTTTGTGTCCCTATGATTTGTAGCAAATATAAACTGAACATCTGGCTTGTTACGACACTTCAGAGAGCAAATGGGAATGAATCCTTGTGTTCAGTTTTGGTCACCTTGCTATAGGAAAGATGTTATTAAACTGGAAAGAGTGCAGAAGAAATTTACAGTGATGTTGCCAGGGCTCAACAGTCTGAGTTATAGGGAGAGGTTTGACAAGCTAGGACTTTTTTTCTTCAGTGTGTAGGAAACTGAGGGGTGAACGTTATGAAGGTGTATAAGATCGTGAAAAGGATGGATATGGTGATGTACTCAGTCTTTTTCACAAGGTTGGGGAATCAAGGATTAGAGGACATCAGTTTAAGGTTATAGGGGAAAGAATAAAAATGAACCTGAGGGGCAACATTTTTATACAGAGTGGTACGCATGTAGAATGAGCTGCCAGTGGAAGTGGTTGAGGCGGGTGCATTAGCAGCATTTAGAAGGCATTTGGACAAATATATGGATAGGAAGGTTAGAAGGGTATGAGCCAAGTGCAGTGAAATGAGGTTAGCGTGGATGGACATTCTAGTCTGCATGGACTAGTTTAGGCTGAAGGGCCTGTCTCCGAGCTGTAGGACTCTATGTTGGTGTGCTCCTGGATCACTATATAGGCCAGACTGAATAAGGATGGAAAAGTTCATTCCATCAAAGATATTAGTGAATATATTATGCTTTTACAACAATCTATCATAGTCAGTTATGTTGATGCCAAATTTTTAGTTCCAGGTATTTTAAAACTACATTCTCACTTTCAAAAGGCCATGATAGGATTTGATCTTGTGTTCTCTACTCGTCCAGAATTCTAAGTCACTGGGTAGCACAGTGATGCAGTGGTTAGCACTGCTGTCTCACAGCACCAAGGACAGAGGTTCAATTCCATTCTCGGGCGTCTGTGTTTGTGCATTCCCCCCATCTCTGTGTGGATTTTGTCTGAATGCTCTGGTTTCCTCCCACAGTCCAAAGATGTGCAGGTTAGTTGGATCGGCCATGCTAAATTGCCCATAGTGTCCAGGGATGTGCAGGTCGAGCAGATTAGCCATGGGAAATGCAGGATTACAGGGATGGGTTGGGAGGTGGGTCTGGGTGAGATGCCCTTTGGAGGGTCAGTGTGGACTCGATGGGCCAAATGGCCTGCTTCCACTCTGTAAGAGTTCTGTGACTAGTCCAGTAGCATAACCAGTTCACCACTGCACCATATGCTGAAAGCGTTACCAAATGCTTTCCAACAAAATTTGAGGATCAGCAAGTCAGTGTTTTTATCTTTATATTAAGAGCATTTATTTACCTAACTCATAGATTTATTGGACCATCTGAAGCTGGTTAATCAGCTGTTCCAGCAAAACTTACCTTGCTGATGTGAGCACTACCGTGACAATCAATGGGGGAAAGTAATGGCTATTACTCTGTCCTTGACTGCAAGAATTCTCATTGATAATCCAGCACAGAACTAAAGGGAATACTAATGATTGAGGTTCCCAGACAATCCTCCTTACTTATATTGTCAATGCTTAGCTTACGCAACTGACTAGGTGGGACAGTTTGTGTGACAGTGCATCACAATAGAAATTATAAGGGCCCAGGTCACAATTGCTGAAGTCCACCAATTATTTTGGACAGTTCTTCAATACCAACTTGTGACTTTCATCAAAAACTGAAATGGAGGAGAGAACTATTTTGGGAATTTTGCTATCAGATTAGAACAAAATGCAGAGCTGGAATTATAAAATATTTTTAAGGAAACATTTCACACTTAAATGACACAGAAACTTGCAGATGAATTAAAATTGACCTGAAACACTTATTGGTGCTCTCCTTCCATGTAATGGTAGGAGAGAGAGAATCTTTCAAGATATCAGGATATTTTAATGCACTTGACAACTAATGCAGTACTCTGAGTGTAGTTACTATTGTAATGTAAAGACCATAGACCTTAACTTATGCAGAAGAAAGTCCTTCAACCAGAAATCTGAATATAAGATAATCACCAGTTGAGCCCATAAATTGATTTGTTGGGATAGCTTCTGCCAGATAGGAGGGGCACATTATTGTACATTAGTACTTTCAGTTGAATTTAGTTTAGCTCTTTAACCTTTTTAGCAAAGTATCAAACCTCTGGAAAGTGCTGGTGCTAATATGGGGTTTGTTTCCAACATTTCAAGCAACACGTTTAAGTTTTCACAAGCACAGCTTGAAAAGGTTTCTCCTGTGAGTCGTTTAGCGTAAGAGGTATGTTGCTTGGATTTCCATAGATTTCATCAATTTAAAAAAACAACATTGAATTTGGGGGGGGAAAAGATTTTATGGTCATCACAAAAGTCAACATTTTCAGCTGCTCAGGAAAAAATAGGCATTTTCTGCCAGTCAAATATAGTCAAATTAGATTTGTACAAAGTTCAGGTAGAATTTCTGTAACATCCTAGATGAGCAATCCAGAAAGGGTATAAAAAGAAACTAGAAATTCAGGTCTGTCTTTTTGATAGGGAGGGGGACAGGGTTGATGTGGATAAGAGAGGTGTCCAGTAGTGTGCACAAGTCATTATGGGGGTTGGTTTTGCTCAGTTGGCTAGACGATTGGTTTGCAAAGCAGTGTGGTAACAATAAGATGGGTTCAATTCTAATGTTACCATGAAGGACTCTCCTCTCAACCTCTGCCCTTGTCTGAGGTGTGGTGGCCCTCCAGTTAAATCACCACTCATCGTCTCTCCAGTGAGACAGCTGTGCTATGGTCTGGTAAAATTATGGTGACTTGACTCGCCAAATCATTATCTCTGAATGGTGAGCCAGAGATGCTGACTCCTTCAAGGTAAGCCAGTCTTGCAATGGGAGAGCCTCATGCAGATATTAGGCCCCTTGGCCACAAAGTGCCTTTCTGGCCTTTATCAATGTGGAGGACAGTGTACCCAAGTTGAGCATGCATTTCCTGCTCAACACCATTTCAGCTTAGAAAGTAGTTTAGTGCATGGTAAATAGCCGCTACATAGCATATAGATCCAAAAGGATGGATTTCCCTGAGCAAATGCCACCTAAGATGATATCATATGGTTTGATCTCCAATATATTACTCACAGGCAAGGCTTGATCCTCCCCATTTAAGATAGGGGACGCCCATCAACTAATTACTACATGTCTACTATATGGACATGTGCTTTGTTAACCAAATTTTGTCAATCCATAGGCTTGGCTAAATTGATAAAATGATTTAATCACATTCAAAAGTAATTGGGTCTCAAATATTGCACTTTTCTCCTTCTATTATCATTTTTGCTCATTGACTTCCTCCTTGTTTGTTTTCTCCGCAGGGTGGAATGTCTGTGGATTCTATCACTGACCTGGATGATGATCAGTCTAGATTATTAGAAGCTTTGCAACTCTCGCTCCCAACAGAAGTGCCAAGCAAGAAAGAAAAGCAAAGAGACAAAAAGTTAAGCCTCAATCCTATTTATCGCCAGGTGCCTAGATTAGTGGATAGCTGCTGCCAACATCTAGAAAAGTATGGTAAGTATTGCTCTCATAACCATTCCTAACATTCTCAGCGATACGGTATGTAGATTTTTGTTTAATCTGAGGTAATCTTAATGCGTCACATATTGAGGATTTAGCATTCCTTTTTATTAATAGTCATTGGGAAGCCTCAAGAAGAAATGAATTGTTCTGGACCATTACCTTCAAGTGTGCCAGGATAACCGATCTAAGTGGCACTGGTGAAAGAAGACAGAGGGTGGTGGTTGATGGGAAATGTTCATCCTGGAGTCCAGTGACTGGTGGTATACCGCAAGGGTTGGTGTTGGGTCCACTGCTGTTCGTCATTTTATTAAATGAACTGGATGAGGGCGTAGAAGGGTGGGTTAGTAAATTCGCAGACAACACGATGGTCGGTGGAGTTGTGGATAGTGACGAAGGCTGCCGTAGGTTACAGAGAGAGACATAGATAAGCTGCAGAGCTGGGCTGAGAGGTGGCAAATGGAGTTTAATACGGACAAGTGTGAGGTGATTCACTTTGGTTGGAGTAACCGGAATGCAAACTGGGCTAATGGTAAGATTCTTGGTAGTGTAGATGAGCAGAGAGATCTGTGTCCAGGTACATAGATCCTTGAAAGTTGCCACCCAGATTGACAGGGTTGTTAAGAAGGCATATAGTGTTTTCACTTTTATTAATAGAGGGATCGAGTTCCGGAACCATGAGGTTATGCTACAGAAGTACAAAACTCTGGTGCAGCCACACTTGGAGTATTGTGTACAGTTCTGGTCACCACATTATAAGAAGGATGTGGAAGCTTTGGAAAGGGTGCAGAAAAGATTTACTAGGATGTTGCCTGGTATGGAGGGAAGGTCTTATGAGGAAAGGCTGAGAGGACTTGAGGCTGTTTTCGTTGAAGAGAAGAAGGTTGAGAGGTGACTTAATAGAGACATATAAGATAATCAGAGGGTTAGATAGGGTGGACAGGGAGCCTTTTTCCAAGTATGGTGATGGCGTGCACAAGGGGGCATAGCTTTAAATTGAGGGGTGATAGATATAGGACAGATGTCAGAGGTAGTTTCTTTACTCAGAGAGTAGTAAGGCTACGGAATGCTTTGCCTGCAACGGTAGTAGATTTGCAAACTTTAAGTACATTTAAGTCGTCATTGGACAAGCATATGGACGTACATGGAATAGTGTAGGTTAGATGGGCTTCATATTGTTATGACGGGTCGGCGCAACATCGAGGTCCGAAGGGCCTGTACTGCGCTGTAATATTCTATGGTTCAAAGAGGCCAAGAGGAAGTTAATGGCGCATGTTGCAGTTGGTTATGGTAGTGCATGTTAAAATGCAAAACCAGTCTTGATGAAGAGTCATGATGTCGTGAAAGTCAATTATTCTGGTTGGAAAAGACAAGCATTCTTTTATTCATATTGATTCTGTAAATCATGGTAAAACAGTCAAATGAGGATGCACTTACTTCTAACAAATAGGAGTTTAAATGTCCTTATAGTGACATTTGGTTGCTGGAGTCATTTGAAATTATCAAGACTGAGATTGGTAGATTATTGTTGGGCAAGAGAACCAAGAGATCGGGATTGAGAGTGAAAGCATGTATTTAAAGTGTGGATCAGCCCTACATGTTGGGATGCCAGAGCAGACAATGGACTACAGCTTGATGCTGTATTCCTCACTAGAGTGGCAAGGGTCAAGGCTGAAGTATTTGCAAATACCTTCAGTTACAAGTACCAAGTGAATGAACCCACTCAATCCATCCACTTGGTCTCCAAAATCTAAAATGCTATTATCTAGTCAGTTCAGTTCTATTTACTTTATATGATATGATATTAAAGAATGACTCAATGCACTTGGCAAAAGCTACATGGAGTTTAACTTCATTCCAGCTGCAGTGCTGTTATGCTATAGCTGTCTCACCGCGCCAGCCTCAGGCGACTGTCTGTGTGGAGTTTGCACTTTCTCCCTGTGTCTGTGTGGGTTTCCTCCCACAATCCAAAGGTGTGCAGGTTAGGTGAATTGACCATGCTAAATTGCCCACAGTGTTCACAGATGTGTAGGCTGGATGAATTAGTCAGGGGTAAATGTAGAGTAATGGGGAATAGGTTTGAGTAGGATATTCTTCAGAGAGTCGATGTGGACGTTTTGGGCCTAAGGGCCTGTTCCAATACTGTAAAGATTCGAATTCTAATTCTTGGATTTTAATTCTATCTTTCCCGTTCAACAGTTTCAGTACAGCTAAGACAACTGATACCTGTGTAACTACATACAAAACTTTACAAGCAGATCTTGTTGACAAAAAGCAAGATAGGTTTATCTGCCCAGCAGCCTCTGCTTATCGTTTATAAAGGAGGCATTTAACCATTCTTGGGTTCTCAGCTACTGAAGTGCAAAATAAAGACTATCTTCAACAGGAAAAATCCAACATATTCAACTAACTATCAATTATACTTTCATTGATTCCCAAGGGTTCAAATTCTCTGGGTGGTGTGGAGAAGCACCATTTACAGATTGTAATTGAATTATCCATGTTAGAGCCACAGTTACGATAACAGAGCAAATGTTGGATGCTCTTGGCAAATGGCTCACCATCTGATTCCTCAGTCTCTCCACCATTTATAGGGTTCAAGTCAATGAATTGTCTCCATTTACCTGGATGGACACAGTGACAATGATGCTCAAAAAACCAGGCACCATTAAAGATAGGGCAACAAATTTGATTGCCGTAAAAGTCATATTACCAAAGCTTCTCAAACTGTGGGTCTTGACCCCAGTGGATTCACCAGCTAAATGTTTGGAGCCTGTGACCTCCAAGGTAGCAGTCACTACAGTGGAGTCCCAGCTGAGGGCCAACAACTGTTTTAAGTCATCAAAGTTTTTAAATGGTGAGCATGGTCTAACCAGTAGGTCCTCGAAGCTTGATTGCTACCTAAGGAACAGTACAACACAGCAACAGGCCCTTTGGCCCAGAAAGCCTGTGCCAACACGTGACACATTGCTAAACTGAAAACCTTTTGCCTCTACATGGTCCATATTCCTCTGTTTCCTACCTATTCATGTATCTGTCAAGATGCCTTTTAAATGTTGCTGTTATATCTGCTTCTGCCACCTCCTGTGACAGCCCGTTCAAATGCTTGCCACCCTTTCTGTTTAATAAAAACTTGCCTTTCACGTTTGCTTTAAACTCTTGCCCCCCTTTTTTTTTAACCTTAAACTTACGATAAAATACATTTCTATCTATGCCCCTCATAAGTTTGTAAATTTCTAGCAGGTCATACCTTAGCCTCTGACATTCAACCTCTCATAGCTAATAGCCTCCAACCTAGACAGTATCCTGGTAAACCTTTTCTGTATCTTCTTCAAAGCCTCCACATTCTTCCTTCTGGTGGTGTGGCGACCAGAACTACATGCAGTATTCCAAATGTGGCCAAACTAAAATTCTGTACAATTGCAACATGACTTGCTAATTTTTATACTCTATGCCCTGATGAAGGCAAACATGCAATGCACCTTCTTGACCACTTTTTCCACCTGTGCTGCCCTGTCTTAGGGAACTAAGGACCTGTACACTTAGAAGCATTAACATACAGAGGGACCTAAGGGTTTTGCCATTTATTACATGCAGAGGGGAAGTGTTAGACTTGCCCCAATGCATCACCTTGTGTTTGTCTGGATTAAATTCCATCTGCCATTTCTCTGCCTCATTTAAACCTCTCCTGAGAAGTAGGTGCTTCTAAAATCCTGTAGCTTAACAACTTTTCTCTCTCCAACTCCCTGGTTTCTCAACTCGTCTCCCATCTTCTACCCGACTAACCCCCCCAACCTGCGCAAAACAGGTCTCCCACTCCCCTTCTGTCAGGCGCCCAATACCCTTTTCCTCAAAGATCTCAGGTTAGAACAATTTTCAATCACCAAACTGGCTTGACTATGGAAATAAGTTTGGGAAGCATCACACTATACAAAAGCCACCAAATCGTGACACACACTCAGATTGCCATTGCAGCACCTACCCTCTGCAGAATTCGCTGCAGCAAATCAATGAGATTACACTAAAATGCCTCAGTTTTCCTGTGACCCACATCAATATGAAAGGCCAGTGTAGCATTCTTGTGAGAACAGTAGAATTTGGAAGTTCATCTTCAAGTCTCACATCATCCTGATTTATAGGACTTCTAGTCTCCTCACTTTTGGGTCAATATTCTGAAATTCCCAACATAACATAGGAGCACCATTACCTTCCCCTACCTCCGCACCCCCACCCCCACTCGCCCAAAAAAAAGTGTAGAGTTATAGTGAAAGGCCCATCATCATAATTTTCCAACAATTGATATTTGGCAATAAATACTATCTTTCTTCACATCTTGAAGTCACGTGAAAAAAGAATCTTTACAATTATTTGAATTTTGCAGCTTTCCAAGGTTTAAAATTTAAAAAGAAAGTCTAAAAGTTCTTCCAAACCAGTATTATGAAGATATATTGTTCTGTTTCAAATTCCATTGAGATTTTTCTGTTCTGTTATGGATATGATGAGCACCATTTTGTTGTCTGCACATACTTTTTATTTCTGTAAAAGTTGCTCAAGATAATAACATAGATTTTTATAATTATTTATGATTCTGCAGGCCTTCAGACGGTAGGAATATTCAGAGTTGGAAGCTCAAAGAAAAGAGTAAGGCAGGTAAGGAGCATTGTTTCCTTTTTAACCGTCATAAAGGACATTATAGATGTACATCAGGATATTTCAATGTATTCATATGAAGACCTTGCCCTGCCTGCAAAAACACAGTTTACATTTCTGAAATTCCTCATCAGGATTTTGTCATTTAATATATTCCATAGGCTGATGTGATTTATTTTTATTCCTTTAACTAGATAAATATCCATTAATTTGTTTTGCAGTAGCAAGTCTGTAATGTAAGCACACATGCTGCAGAGAGGTCCTGTAGCTAGATATTTGTGTGTGCACTACTGTTCAACTCAAGTGATTTAGTTTGATGCACAGTGTCTACATTGCCATATGGAAGTTAAATGTTCCACTGAGTAGCAGGGATATAAATTGTTGATTTCATTTGGAGGTGGGTGGTTGGAGGGTGAAAGTGAAGTTTTAGAAATTTTAATTGTGGCGCAGTAAGTTATTACTTATGTATTTCTCAGTTTCTTGCCACCACAATGTCAAGTGACATTTATATTGCAATATGATGAAACATTGCAAGGCCCTTCAAATCTGATTAATCAAACAAATGTCCAGTATGTCTGAATTGACGTTATAATATATTTGTTGCAATGAATTTCCAGTTTAATAATGGTAAATTGTTATAATTTAACTGTTGGTGTTTGTACAAGATTGTTTCTCCTTCGCATATAATTGGAAGTGTCAAAGGGAATTTATGCATGGAGACTGATGAATGTTTTCTGTGACTTGACTTGTAGTGTATCTTTCTTGATGAATTTATAAAAGTTATGACCGTTTTATATATCAAGATGTTTTCGTGTTATTTTCATTCATTCCCTGAGAGGTGAAAATTCTATCATCATTCTACATTTTAAAGTATAACTTAATGTGCTAATAAAGAAATGGCAAGACAAAATAGGTTCCTGTCTATAATAAAACAAAAACAAAAACAAATCTGCAGATGCTGGAAATTAATCAAACAAGCAAAGATTGCTGGAGAAACTCAGCAAGTCTGGCGGCATCAGTGAAGAGCAAGCAGAGTCAATGTTTTGAGTCCAGTGACCCATCTACAGAACTGACGGTAGCTTGGAAAATAAAATCTTCAAGTGAAATCAATAATTTAGATTCATCTCTACTTGAGAACATTTCACTTCTACTTGGCAATGTAGACACAAAGGAACCACTTGAGTTGAGCGGTAGAATACACGCATACATCCAGTTATATGGTGGCTCTGTAGTATGTGTGCTTTTCTTTCTCCTGAGCACACTATTATCCAGGCCTTTTGTATCCCGAAGTGTTATTTGTTCTCTCTGTCTGGGCTCCATCTCTGCCTATCCTCTAGCTCATTCTCCAACATTACCTCCAGCCCACCCCCCCTCCCCCGACACACACATGCCCTCACCCTCGCCCACTCGTATACCTTGTTTCCTACCTACCATCAGTTCAGAAGAAGAGTGACCGGACTCGAAACGTTAACACTACTTGCTCTCCCGCAGAAGCTGCCTGGCCTGCTGAGTAGATCCTGGTCTATCTAGTTCATTTCCTTCCATGTTGGTAATTGTGTGATCCAAAAATATTGTGTGATGGCTAATGATGGTAATTAATTTACAACCAGACGTGAGGGGAGGGCAATTCCCCATGAGACTTAGGAAGCTATTAGGCATAGAAGCAGAAGCAGAAGTAGAATGTATGAACCTCTCCCGTCATTCGATAAGGTCACAATTGAACTTCAACATCAATTCCATATTTCTATCCTATCCCCATGTCCCTTAGCACTCATAAAAATCTGCCAAACTCCCAGTTTTGAATTTGTTCATTAATTGAGCATCCACAGTCCTTTTGGTTAGAGAGTTGCAGAAATTATCTCCAAAGTCATCTGTTCCTCCCAAGCCTGCTGTATTTCATGTAGAAAATTAATTCTATACTTTATACCAAAATGTTTCAGTGCAAATTAAAGAGAAATTGTAATTAACACTAACTCCTTTCCATGTCTCTCTAGAGAACCTGTTCCACAGAATTACCACTCATTTACTGAAATAAATTTTCCACAAATTAGCTTTGTATTTACCCCTCCAAGTACAAGCCATATCTTTCTTTTTTCAGTTCTGGCCAAAATGAAACAAGTTGTAATCTACATAATCAGTTCCTTCAGAATCCTACTATTCTCCATCCTGTTTCTGATGAGAATATGTCCAGTTTACATATAGGCTCCTTCTAATCAAATCCCTCCACCCCCTCAGTCATTCTGGTTTCTTTCTTCTGTATGATTTCAGAAACTGCCAGCTTTTGCACTCCAGAAAATGTTGAGTTAATAATTTTACTTAATATCATTCTTTAAATAAATCCCAATGTTTGATTTGCTTTACTCTCAGTCATTGAGCATTGTGGTAAATGACTTCACTTTAATATAATTTGAAACTTCAGATCTCTGTCATTTTCCATGAACATTGTTTTCTTTGATGTCAATTACCCATTTCTGGATTTTTGTTTCTCCTGTGGAGTATTTCGTATTCTTTCACATCAAATTTCATCTGGAACCTGCCTCTCCAATTACTCAGTATCCACATGTGGTTTACTTTTTTTTTCCAACTTCGGTGTTTACCACTTTCATTAGTTGTGTATTTTCTGCAAGTTTAGGTATCGCATTTGAAAGTTCTAACTCCATATGATTTATGAAGACATTAAAATGAGAAAAGTCCATAACCATCTGTCACCAGTATTCTTTTTGGCTTTCCTTGATTAACCAGTTATAAATCCATCATAAATTATTGTATTTCAGATTCTTTATTTCTTTGTTCTGGAAAGGGTATACTTAAAACAATGTCAAAGTGCTTAATCAAATCCAAGTGCACCACATCCACTGTGCATTCTATGCCTCAAAAATGGCTATTTAGATTGATGAGACAGCCCATCGTGAAACCATATGGACTGTCCTTTTTAAGGCATTTTTATTTCCAAAGATGTACTCTACGAATGTATCTTTAACAAAGTTTCTCCATAACTTTACGCACAGTAGACGTCAAACTCACTGGTCTCTATTTCTTGGATCAGTTTTGCTGCCGTCCTTTTAGAAAATTGGAATACTCAGTGGATCTGGAAAGTTTGTGCCAGAGTTCCTGCAATTTGCTCCCTTATTATAAATTTACTCAGTTCAGCAGCTACGCTGTAGCAATTTGAATAGTGATGCAACTTATGTCTGGAACAGCATCTCACTCACTCTTCAAATTAAATAAATAGTTTTTTTTTATTTCTTTAGTAAAAACCAAGACAAAATACTTTGTAGCACCTTTGCAACCTGTATTGCATCAGTTTTCATACCATTGGCTGATGGCACAACTCCATCGCTTGGATTACCCATATAATTTTTAAACTTTTCATTATCTTTCACTTTTCTCTTTCCATTTTCAATTAAAAATTTTCCTCAGTCATTTTGATCCCTTTTCATAGCATGTCCTTAGACATCAAATGCGTCTTAATTGATTATCGTTTCTCATCTTTGCTTTAAAATGCTGTTTTTCTCTTCTTTCAAGAATTGCTCAGAAACCCTGTCCAACCAAGCAGAATTTTCTGTTTTTATTTAAGAAATATTCATGTTTAGTTCACTGCCATTTGCTTCCAGGAATGCCCTCCTTGGAAGAAGTTATGTTTTTGTCTTCAGTTGGGTTTTTTTAAAAGCTCTATCTTCTTCACCTTTGGTGCTTTCTGTTTCATGTTGATCCGGTATCCAATTTAAACTTGCTTTAGCAGTCACCTTTCTTGACTCAGCCAACCATTTCTGGCTCCAACTTTTTCTATATAGATTCCAGCTGAAGTTCCATCTTTCATGTTTACCTTCCATGGTTACATAAAAGGAGAAAGTGAGGTCTGCAGATGCTGGAGATCAGAGCTGAAAATGTGTTGCTGGAACAGCGCAGCAGGTCAGGCAGTATCCAGGGAACAGAGAATCGACGTTTCGGGCATAAGCCCTTCTTCAGGATTCCTGAAGAAGGGCTTATGCCCGAAACGTCGATTCTCCTGTTCCCTGGATGCTGCCTGACCTGCTGCGCTGTTCCAGCAACACATTTTCAGTATGGTTACATAAAACCCTAGATGTTCTCCGTATCTCAAGCCACTGCTCTCATGGAATAATGGCACCATGCACTGTCACTTGCAGCAAGAACTCTCTTAAAGCTACCCTGGTTCACAGTCCTATTTATCTCATTGCCTTATGCGATGCTTTAACAAATAAATTGTTAGTCTTCCTTTCACATGTCAAAGATTGTAGCCTTCAACAGTTCTTTGATATCAATGCGCCTCGTGATAGAGACTTTTATAAGACCTTTTCTTCCATTGGCATCTTGCTTAGCTATTAGCTTTGGGTTGTTTTACTGTATCCTCTATCATAAAAGCCATTGGAAAATGTGGATTTAAATTATTTGCCAGTTCCCTATTCTCTGTTACTAATTCATGGTTACATCCTCTGAGGTTCCCACATTTAATTTCGCCACTCTCATTTTATATCCCCTGAAGACCTGTTTCTTTTCATATTTCTTGCCAATTTACTTTCATAAATAATTTTCTGCCACATTATTATGTTTTTTTGTCATCCGCTCCCGGTTCTTAAACAATTCCCAATCTGTTTGCTTACCATTAGTTTATACTGTTTTGTTGTCTTAGTTTTTGATTGATTACTCTTTTCAACTGCATTTGTTTACAATGGTTAGTTCATCCTTCTGGTTGGAATAAAATTTTGCTGAGTTAATTTATAGACTCTACCCTTAGGTTATTTTTGCAGCTCACAATAGACAACCGTTTCGTCATACTTCTGTATTTGCCCGTATTTAGGTTGAGGACTTAAGGGCAGTAGTTTGAAACTCAAATTGCTCTCCCTCAAACTGAGTTTGGAGTTCTGCCATGGTGGGCTGTGACCACCCCGGAGAATCCTTAAGTGCGAGACCTCTTAATATAGTTGGTTCTGATGTAATGCATTTGTTGCGTTCTCGTGCATGCTCATGTTGTAAGAAAATTGCGCAGTAGCTGCACCATTTAAACTAATGGGCCTGGAATCACTCTATAGCCAATACAGGGAAGGAAAGTTTGGATTCTACAAATAATGGTCTAAATTCTTCAATTGCATTAAAGCCAATTCGTATTGAAGAAACACGCATTATAGTGGAACTGACTGTGTAATTCTATCTGATTACATATTACTAAATCTAAAATGGTGATCTCATTGAAACATTCAAGATTCTTTTAGGGGACCTGACAGTGAAACTAGGGCCTGAAGGCATTGTCTCAGAGTAAGAGATCACCCGGTTCGAGTGGAGATTAGGAAGAATTTCTTCTGAGGGAGTGAGATTGTGGAATTATTTACTGCAGAGTTCTGTTGAGGCTGGATCATTAAGTATATTTGAAGTTGTGATAGGCAGATTGTTAATTGAGGATCATGGTGGGGGGGGTCGTGCATAACAATAAAGTTGAGGATTCTCAGTTAAGCCATGATTTCATCAAATGACATAGCAGACTTGATAGGCCTATATCTGATCCATGTCTTTATTTTTAATGGCTCTAACTAATGGATTACTCTTAGGCCCTCAATTATTTGTAATCTATATTAATGACTTGGAGAAAGGCAGAGTGTTATCCAAATGTACAGACAATACAAACAGGGTCAAAAGGGGATGTTGTTATGAGATCGTAGGAATCTACAAAAGGTGCAGATAGTTTGAGTGAATGGCCAACAACTTGGCAGATGGAACTTAATGTTCGTCTGAATTCATGCACTTTTGGCAGAAAGAATTGAAAGGTTTTATTTAAATTATTTTTGTATAAATGGTGAGACACTCCAAAAATTACAGCACAGAGAGATCTGAGTGTTCTTGTGCGTGAAACACAAAATGTTTACATGCAAGTACAGCAAGTAGTTCATGAGGCACATGGAATTTTGGCTTTTACTGCTTGGGTTGGAAATAAGAAAGTCTCGTTACAGGGTATCGGTGAGGCTACGGTTAGGGTGCTACATACAATTTTATTTCCCATGTATAAGAAAGGATAAAGGCCATTGAAGGCAATTGAAAAGAGACTCACTAGGCTGATTCCCAGAATGACATTTGGGGTGGCACGGTGGCTCAGTGGTTAACACTGCTGCCTCACAGTGCAAGGGACCCAAGTTAGATTCCAGCCTCTGGCGACTGTCTCTGGAGTTCGCACATTCTCCCAGTGTCTGCGTGGGTTTCCTCCCACAGTCCACAGATGTGCAGATCAGGTGAATTGGCCATGCTAAATTGCCCATAGTGTTAGGTGCATTAGTCAGGGGTAAGTATAGGATAGGGGAACGGGGCTGGGTGGGTTTCTGTTTGGAGGGTTGGTGTGGACTTGTTGGGTCAAATGGCCTGTTTCCTCACTATAGGTAATCTAATCTAATTTGAATGGGGTTGACTTCTGAAGAACCATGGCACGGTGGCTCAGTGGTTAGCACTGCTGCCTCACAGCGCCAGAGACCGGGTTCAATTCCCGCCTCAGGCGACCGACTGTGTGGAGTTTGCACATTCTCCCCATGTCTGCGTGGGTTTCCTCCGGGTGCTCCGGTTTCCTCCCACACTCCAAAAATGTGCAGGTTAGGTGAATTGGCCATGCTAAATTGCCTGTAGTGTTAGGTGCAGGGGTAAATGTAGGGGAATGGGTCTGGGTGGGTGCGCTTCGGCGGGTTGGTGTGGACTTGTTGGTCCGAAGGGCCTGTTTCCACACTGTAAGTAATCTAATCACTAAAACGGTTAGATTTTTATTCATTAAAGTTTAGAGAAATGAGGTGTGATCTTCTGGCAATGTACAGGATTATAAAATGGCTTGAGAGGGTATATGTTGAGAAGATGTTTCCATTAGTGGGGAAATCTTGAAATAGGATACAAAACTTCAGGATAAGAAGACACTCAATTAAAGCTGAGATGTGAAGAAATTTCTTTTTTCAGACGGTACTGAATGCTTCGAACTCTCTGCCAAGAGAGTTGTCGAGGTTAGATCACTAATAGTATTTAAAGAGGTAGATAGATCTTTGAAATTGAGAAGTTGAGGACTACAATGAGTGTCTTGAAAGAGGAGTTTATCAACCACAATCGTCTTAAATGGCAGGACAATCTTGAGGGGAATGGCCAGGGAACTGTTCAGTATAATCAAATGACTTACCTTGATATGATTAAGGATTTGTTTCTGTTAATTATCTTGGTTGTCCCTCTTATATCTTTTCTTTTGTATGCCATGATGACCAGAATATTGGTGGTGTTAGTTTCTCTTTCCAGACTGCACCAACCTGTGATAAGCTATTAGATAATGCACTCAACTAAGTGCAGAAGTACCTTGAAGACTCCTCAATAACACTTCATTTGACTTCAGTCAGAGAACTCTTCTTGGTACAAAACAATTAATTCATTATAAATCTCTGTCTAAAATAGGATATACAGCATTATTATGGGTTTTTGAGATAAAGTAGCTGATGTGCAACAGTTGAAGGAAGTTATCCTACCATAAACTTGTGGGCTCAGATGTTGCAGTCAGTAATGTCACTTATCATGGACCTGGTTAAATCTGTGCAAAAATGTATAGCAAGAATTGGATTTCCTCTGAGTGTGGACTGTATTAGGGTCTAAGCAGCACTGAGGCAAAAAAATGATGGTGCACACTTAATTGCCTATCAGTCATCTTTCTCTAATGAGAAAGCATTCTCATGGTCATCTGGGACTATAGCTAACTTTTATAAGCTCAATGTGTAAAACCTCCCATTGCAGTGAAAAATACTTCAGAAACTAAAATGTAGTATACATGTTTTTTTTAAAGTTAAAGATGTAACTCTAGAAGACTTGTCAAGAGTTTTAAAGTTTCATCTGGAAAAATTGTTTTAACTTTGAGTATAGCATGGGCCTTCGAGTGTTTTCAAGTTGTGAGGAGGTCCCTTATGCCTGGAAATACAGCTGTAAAATTTTAAAGTGTAATTAATATGTAATTAGTGAATACTTGGTCCAAATTGGAGCTGGTTGTCTACTTACCATTTAAGGTTTGAAAATAGCATGTAGCCTGCTGCATTCTGTAGATTCACACTGATCAATGTGCATCGCATTCCAAAGGTTGAAGAGCCTGAGTAAATGGAGCAATAAACTCACCACTGTTACTGACACCGCAGTATTTGTTCCATAACGTTCAGCCTCTTATCTTTGTGGTTTCTGAATGCCGCACAGCTCCTGCCTTGAGCTTTAAGTGGAAATTAAGAATTTTATTTATATCAGAATTCTCCTAAAAGTTGACATTTTAATACAGCGCACTGTTAAATCAAATGTCCGATGTACAGCATGTAACCTTCCTTGAGTTTCCACAGAAGTTTGGGTCATAATTGAGTCTCATTCTGTCAATTGTAAAAATGTAAAGCAGCTGTAATGAGGGCCAGTTTCATGATCAACTTCCCATGCCCTAAAGATGTCTAATCCAATATTGGGTTCGACTGTTCTTTACATAAGACATCTAACTATTCCACTGTGGAAGTACTTTAACTGATTGAGCTCCTCTGAACATGAGCAACTCGGAAGGTCAAGGTTTCTAGATTTTTCTCATCATAGTGAGACTCCACAATGCCACAGTTTAGCTTAAAGAAGCTTCCAAGCTATTTTACAGGCAGCAACAAGCTGGGAGTGATTGAGAAGTCTGGAATGGAGGATGAGGGCAGGGGAGATGGAAAGTCTTTATTTCAGGAGTGAAACATGTGACATTGGTGAAGGAGCACTTCAAAGTGGAGTTGAGGTGGAGACTAGGGAATGGGCCAATGGGTAAAATGGGAGAGACTGGGAAAGGGAGGAAATGAGTACACTAGAGAATTGGGACTGAAGTAGGCCAAGTGAATGTGGTAGGCTTGGAGAACCAACAGTTCCTACACAGTCAGAAGCAACGTGGGTGGAGGGGCGTAGCAGAGAGAGATGCCGTCAGTAAAAAAAAAGGAATCTAAATTTGGGGCCCTTGTTGCAAATTAATTATGAAAGATTGTTTCCACATGTGTGAGTGGGGAACGAAACCAAGAACTGTCATTAGAGAAAAGGAGAAGAAAAGTTCATGAATTAAGGACTATTAAACTGTGGAATATTTTTATTACACGTGACTACTTGGGTTGAGACTTAAATATAATTGAAATAGAATGTAGATGAATATTTGTAAATGGGTATTTTAATGGATCTGGGTATGATGGAGATTCCAAGGATTGGGCAGTCCTGCATGCTAATTGTCCATTCTGATGCTGTACTTTCTACAATTCAAACCAATCTTTGAATGTTTGCCTGAAGTGACAGCAAGCATGTGATAAGTAACGAATCTTACTCTTTAAAATCCCACTTTTAGCAAAACAGTTAATCTGTGTAGACCAGCTCTGAATCAACACTATCTAATAGCATCTAGTCTAATCATATCAATCAACTATAACGATAACATCGATATATCTTTGCTTATCTTCGCAATATATTACTTTTGTTTATAGGCAAGGGCCTACTGACTGATTAAACCTAAACATGTAGACTGAATTTATAATTTTCACTTATATCCTTATCCAGCTCTAGCTTTGTGGAAATAATGATAGAGGCTCCTTTTCCTGTCTAACAAAAAAAATCAAAAACTTCTGCCGCACAGATGAGCAATCTCCAACCAGCAAAGCATTAATTTTATGGTTCAAGGGAACTATGCCAATCTCCTAAAAGCCTTAGTTTAACTCTTGACTTTGAATTTCCATGTTAGCTTTAACCTTAATCTGAATTAACAATATGCACATCAGATTAATTCAAACTGAATGAGGAGAATAGGACAAGGGGACAGAGATTTAAACAAGGAAAGGAAATGGTAAAGACCGACATAGGAAAGTTTGACCTCCGAGAGAATGACTGACACGTGGGACGAGCTCTTAGTTCAAATAGTGAAGGTGGAATCCCTTGGAACTGGCATTGAACTATTAGTCTGTCAGAATTATGGAACTGTAGTATTTCTCTGAATGGATGTCTTAAGATCGGTTAAAAAGTTTTATTCCTCCTTTGAATTAATAAGTGGAGTAAAATCCAGCTTTGACAGCTCTGCAAAATGAGTGGCAGAGGTTTGTCTGCCACTTGCATCCCTTGCCTGGATTTCATTTCCGTTGACTCAAGTGGAATGGAAATTCCAGAAGATATTTAAGTAAGACTTCCTTTCTTAGGCCCCATCGATGTTGCCAACCCAGAAAAATGTTGAGGATTTCTGTTTTCAAGTATGGGTGGGGGCCAACGTTCTCCCATTAACCATGAAGTAGACACAAGTAAGGTGGTGAAATGTTGGTTGCACCATTTCTGGGCTGTCCTGGCTCAAAACAAAGTTCAAACGGTATAAAACATAAATTCAGTTTCTTAACGCATCCTGTTGAAGCTTACTAGTCAAGAACATTTGCTATGTTCTGTGGCTGCACAACTTCAAGAGGTGATTCTGGAGCCTAGATCAGTGGATTTCAGGGAACAATGAAGGTAAAGTACTGAAGTGGCTGATGAGCAAAGAAAATCTGAAGATGTGAGCATAGTGGAGGAGCAGCAGATAGTCATACACTTTAAAAAAATACATTTGGAGTTTCAGTGGCAATGAAAAAAATCTTATTTAATTGCTTTGAGGATGAAAAATGTAGACTTTAGAAAACTGTCTCTGTATTCCTGGGGCATTTCTGATGCCCGACCTTTTTGGGATGGTCGAGCCTCTTCAGATGTTCATTGCTCAGCTTTTGAACAAGATGTTCCAGCATTTCCCATGCCGGTCAGTCAACTTCCAACCAAGTAAACAAATTTCCCAATTTTTTTTTTTGCTCTCGTTCCCCTTTTCTCATTCACTCACTGACACTTCCCCCGCCCACCTCCACCCCCCAACACATCTCTTGTACCCCATTAAATTTGCAGCCAGTTTGCACTCACCATTGTACAATGAGCAGATATTCTGTAATGAAGTAAATTTTGATCAGGATAGTGGGCAAAAATGTCCTGTTCCTCTTAAAATTGATTACAGAATCACCTATGTCCAATTTAGAGGGCCTTAGTTTAACATCTCACCTGAAAGACTGCATCTCAGACAATGTAGGAATCCCTCAATATTGAATTGTAGTTTAACCTAGATTTTATATTCATGTCTCTTGAATGGGCCTTGAAAAATTGATTTTAGAAAAGATCATGTTACCTCTGAATTATAGAAAAATCACAAAGTAGATGGAATTATGGCAATTATCCTCCATCCCTAGTTGCTCTTGAGAAGGTGGTGGTGAGCTGCTTTCTTGAACCACTGCATTGTATATGCTGAGCGTAGACCCATATGCCCTCTTGGGAGGGGATTCAAGGATTTTGACCCAGCAGCAGTGAAGGAGCAGCAATATATTTCCAAGTCAGGATGGTGAATGGCTTGGAGGACAACTTACAGGTAGTGATGTTTCCATGTCTGCTACCCTTGTCCTTCTAGATGGAAGTGGTCATGGATTTGGAAATGCTGTCTAAGGATCTTTGTGCATTTCTACAACGCATCTTGTAGATGGTAGCAGTGGTGTATACGGAGTGTTGATGGTGGAGGGAGTGGATGCTTATGGATGTGGTGCCGATCAAGCTGGATGCATTATCCTGGATGGTGTCAAATATCTTGAGTATTATTGATGCTGCACCCATCCAGGTGAGTGGGGCGTAGTCCATCATTAAATGGTGGACAGGCTTGGGGGAGGTCAGGAGGTGAGTTACCCGCCACAGTATTCTTAGCCTTTGACCTGTTCCTGTAGCTACTGTGGTTTTTATGGCTAGTCCAATTGAGTTTCTGATTAATCATAACCCTAAAAATGCTGATATTTGGAGATTCAGTGATAATGCCTTTCTGGTCATCACCTGGCATTTGGCATGAATGTTACTTGCCACTGGTTGATTTTTATCACATGTACCGAAGTACAGTGAAAAGCTTTGTTTATGTGCAGTGCAGACAGATCATAGTAAGCAAGGATGTACAGATTAAAAAGACTTCGACAGAGACATCCAGGTTACATTGCACAGGGCGTGCCCTACGCGACATCAACATTAGCAAGATCAGCATTAGTTGAGGTTTAGGACAGTACGGGCCCTTTGCCCTTGATGTTGTTCTGACCTTTTATCCTACTCTAGGATCAAACTAACCTATGCACCCTTAATTTTACTATTATCTATGTGCTTATCCAAGAGTCACTTAAATATCCCTAATGTATCTGATTGTACTGCAACCGCTGGTAATGCTTTCCACACACCCACTCCTCTGTAAAGAAGAGTCTAATAACAGCTGAGAAGAAGCTGTTCCTGTTGTTGTTGCATTGAACATGGATTGTTGAACATTCTGCAGTCTTCAGTGAACATATAAACTTATTCATGTATTTTCCTGTAGTATTTAGTTACAAAGTTGTCAATGAGATGGATAATTAAGGTCCAAAAGCTGTCATCTGAACAACTGAACTATATTTTGAATAACATCAGATGTTGAACAGTGGTAGCTATAACTATTGGCCATTCTTTCCTGAATTGCAGAGAACGTTCCAAATAAATTCAGAAGTTAAGTGCCTACCGTGTATTTTCAAATTACGGTAGAAACCAGTATGTAAATCACTAGATTTACCCTCCAGTCAAGCATCCCTTCCCATGCCCTGATCATGTTCTCCTGAGCAGAACAGATATTACGTGAGCGAAGGTGTGTATGAGTTTACGGTTCTTGTACAAAACCTTCCTACTGGAATTGGCTTTTTTAGAAAATGTTTACATTCGTAAGATAGCAACTTTTATTGCAGCAGAATCTATGCAGCGCATTTCATAATGGCAATTTCCTACTAGAAATACACATTAGAAAATAATGAGCATCATCTCTGTAATTTTCAGTTCATTACCTTTTAGTGGAGAGAATATTATAGGGAACATGCCCACATTATCTTTATATGCAATTCTGAGCGCTAAGACTCCTGTTGTGAGAAAATTGGCAGTCTTGCACTTTGCCTCTTAGATTGTTGACAACTTATGAATTGTTTTCTGTGCGATTGAAGAATGACAACACAAGACATTAACAACAAGAAAGCAATCTAATCTTCCACATGACTGATAATATCAATTTGAATACTGCTTATCTTGTTTTAAAAATGATTGGTGCCTACACGTGTGAATTTTTTTTACAGCAATCTGTGCAATTGCACATAGAATATGTAAGGACTATAACACATATACATCCATCTCTTTAAGAAAATCCTTTTTAAAAATTATTTTTCAGCCAAGCTTTTGGGTACCTATCATAATGACTTACTTTTTGATTCAACATATTTTTGTTCGATTATGATCCTGTGAAATGCCTCGTGACATTTATGATGCCTAAGGTCCTTTATAAGTGAGTTGTTTTTGGAAGGATATCGCAACAACCTTGTTATACTGTATGGGCCTGTAAAACCACCATAACACTTACTTTAGACGTTGTTTATGAAATGCAAACTTTGCATTTGTATCTGAATCTATCTTCTTCTTTCTTTGTCTTATAGTTACGAGAGGAATTTGATCGTGGTGCAGATGTTGTTCTTGATGAAGAGCACAGTGTTCATGATGTTGGTGCCTTGCTGAAGGAATTTTTGAGGGATATACCAGATCCTCTGCTCACTAGAGAGCTCTACACTCCATTCATCAGTACACTTTGTAAGAGGATGCTATTCCTTACTTATGTTTACTTTACCCATAAGTCTTTACAATGTAGTGTATATGTTATTTTACTTGTATCCTGAGATGATCATTGCTATCATTATCCCATCGCATATAGCTTTGTCTTTCGTGCTGTTATTCCTGCCCCTGAGTCAGAGGTACAAAGCTTGAATCCCATTGCAGATATGTGAACAGAAGAACTTAAGAACAAGAGTAGACCAAGTGGCCCCTTGAACCAGCTCTGTCATTCAATAAGATTGTGACTGATCTTCAACATTAACTCCATTTTCCTGCTCTATCTACACACCACTTGACTTCCTTTATGTACAAAAATCTACTAAACTTTGCTAGGACAAAACCCATTGTTTGAGTGCTCCAGAACTCTGGATAGGTTTTCCAACATCTCCGGTGTAAATGACCAACACTACTTCCAGACTCTCCGACCATGGGAAACTGTCTGTTAACATTTACCCTGTCAGATGTGCAAGAACTTACATGGTTCAGTGAGGTTGTCTCGCATTCTTTGAAATTCTAGGGAATATAGACCTGGTCACTCAACATTCCCAATGCCAATAAAAGATTGTGTGAGTAGTGTTTTGGGGAAGGAGAGCATTGTGGAGCAGCAGGATGATGGCTGCACAAGTGGAGACCAAATTTCCTGCTTTGAATATGGCTTGACATCCAGTGGGACACATTTATAACTTGAGGATGTAAAGGTCCCTACAACATCTGTTGCTACTCATAGGTTGTGGGAGCATTTAAGACCCTTGCTGTATAGACTAATTACCATATTAGGTGATACAAATATAATGGTCATTGATGGAGCACTGATATGGACTGTCAGACTACAAATCCTTCCAATATTTTTATTGCTCTCAAAGTGTGCAGAATTTACTCTAATACCATATTTGTTGTCCTTCCTTGATTGTAAAAACTGCAAAATGTGTCCATGTTGAGTAAAGTTGATCTGAAACAAAAACAGAATGAAAAGCACCGACCGCTTCAGGCTACAGATTATGCGATCAGAATCACTCCATTGAACTGAAATCTTTTATTATTTTGTGTGTGTGTGAGATTACACATAATAGATCAAAACACACATACAAGGAAAGAATCAGAGAAATGGGGTTGCAATAGGCAAACTCTAGTTGAAGGGAGAGAGTTTGTAAGGTTCCTCCTCCACCTGTGAGCTCTTCTGAAGTTTGGCAACAGGCTTTGGACAGTAAAAGATCAAAGGGACCTCCAGATTGTGTTACTGGATTAATGGTGTAAAATGTTCGCCATTGGTCTCTGGATTCATAATGGGTATATTCAGGGTCTTCCAAGTCCAAGAAAGGTGTTGAAACCCTTGTGAATAATTGTGTTTACAAATTGTCCACATACTTCAAGATGAAAGAATATTGGGGTCAAGATTAACTAACCAGCTTTTCTACCTGGATGCCAGACTAATGTATTTCATGTTATCAAGGGATATAAGACTGAAGAAGCCATTTTTGAGATTGGGTTACAGACTGTCAGTGAATATCGAGAGAGAGAGAGGCTGAATTGTCTCTGCATCCCATTGCCTTTTAAATTTTTCAGGAAATCCTTTCTGGATTGGCCAATGGGGAGAAGTCATTGTGAATAGCTTTATTCTAGTGATAGATTTAGGAAACTCTATGAAAACTAAGGAAGGAACTGCAGGTGATCAATGTTACTAATTGGGAAAATGGGAACTTACTGTAAACTCGGACCAAATGTGGATGGTTTGCTGCAGGTACTGTAACTCTGTGCAGACTGTGATGTGAGATGAGCAATAAACGGGGTATGTACCTTTTCTGTAGTTTAAAGTATGCCTTCCACAATAATTATTTAGTTCAGAGTCTTTTTAGTCATTCGTATTAGGAAAGATATTAAGATATGAAATTTTGCCATCCTTTTCAACTATTAACTAGAAGTTTGAATTTAATTTTAAGCATTATCAGTCTCTTCGGAGATATGTTTTTTTTTAATTTAAAAAACCATTGTGCAACACTTTGCCAAAGTGGAGCCAGATTTCTCCGTGCTGTTCAACCATGATAACAGACCTTTTGGCACAAATCCCAGTGCATCACACATCGTGTGTGTGTGTGTTTGTGCGTGCGTGCGCACGCGCGCGCTCATCAGCATTTTTTCTGCAGGTCTGTAGATACAAAGTCCTGCTCTGAGTCCTCTGCAGCAGAACCGTGTGCAACCCTGCACTGGGAAAGTTGATACCTGTGCCATCCTTTCCCTTAGTGCTGGCTGGTAACTGTGCCAGTCCTCACCAAGCAGAGTCCACTTTCTGTGCTTCTCTCTAAAATCAAGCCAGCCTTCGTATCCGTAACTGAGGTTGAAAATACAAGATTGAGTGGCAGCATTTTTTTCTTCAAAAACGCTTGCACTTCACATTTCATGTGTTTGACCAGAGAGCAGTCCTTGGGGATCTGAAAGGATCCAGGCATAATGGTAGTGTACGTTTGGAGTAAGGGATATGGTTTAGATTTAGATTACTTAGTGTGGAAACAGGCCCTTCAGCCCAACAAGTCCACACCACCCTGCCGAAGCGCAACCCTCCCATACCCCTACATTTATCCCTTACCTAACACTACAGGCAATTTAACATGGCCAATTCACCTGACCTGCACATCTTTGGACTGTGGGAGGAAACCGGAGCACCCGGAGGAAACCCACGCAGACACGGGGAGAACGTGCAAACTCCACACAGTCGCCTAAGGCGGGAATCGAACCCGGGTCTCCGGCGCTGTGAGGCAGCAGTGCTAACCACTGTACCACTGTGCCGCCCACAAACAGGAAATGCATGATTATACTATCTTAAGTATGTAAGAAGGAAGAGTGTGGGATGAGGAGGAAGTGGGATGTGAGACAGTGAGTAATAATCCTCCCAGGTTTTAGCCCATTTGCTGGCCATGGACTGAATCATGGCTGCTCCAGTGATGGCTAGCACTATTTTTCCCAGCAGGCTGATGATATGCAACTTTGCCTGTTTTCTGTGTGTTGCAGTTTCTGACACCTTTATCCTGCAGGACAGTGGGAGTTGCAACAGTAAACATGGAACTATATATCTGGGTGATGCACCCATTCTGATTGAAAAGTAATAGTAAATACAGATCTGAGGATTGCTATTTTGCTAAGTACATGAGCTTATAGTGAGGCTGTAAATGTGAGATCTGAATTACAGTTGATAGACTGTTGGTAGGTGTATGAAGCTGGTGGTTCATCATAAGAACACAGCATTTAAAACTGCATTCATATTTGCTCACACTTGACTTGTGCAAAGTCTGGACTGCTGTGATGATATAATAATTCCATACCCCCTTTTGTAATGTTTGCCTGGAGGGCTTTCTCGTCCCCAGAGGCAATTTGACCTTCAGTGCTTCATTGAAAATCCATGAGATGCTCAGTCTGGCTGTTTCCATTCTTCCTGTTCATGAACTCTTCCTTAATCAGTTCCTGGGCTTGATGATGAGGCGTGAGCTGGCTCCAAGTGGTGTTAGTTTTCTATAAATTTAGGATACCTGCCGGGGTCAGGCACAGGGGGCTAACACCTTCAACATATTGTCTGGCTAACACCAATTGTTAAAGTTCACCTGAGAATGTAACTTTTTTAAAAAAAAATTTATGATTTACATATGATGAAAAAAGTGAAACTATCATGGTATTCGAACAGATGAAAGACAACAATCAATCAAGGTATTTTTCAATGTATACTTTCAGTTACATCACACTGTAAACTTTTGCTATAAATTCTGTGTCTTACAATTGTGTCCTCCACAACCACCTGATGAAGGAGCAGCGCTCCGAAAGCTAGTGATTCCAATTAAACCTGTTGGACTATAACCTGGTGTTGTGTGATTTTTAACTTCGTACACCCTAGTCCAACTCTGGCTTCTCCAAATGATGCTTTGTTTGTTTGACTAGATGTTTAGAAGAAAACAAATAATCCAATCACTTAACATTTTAATGTTGTGTGCGTGTTTGTTGTCAAGTTTGGTGTGCCAAATAAGTGAGTTTAAAAATGACCTTTTTTTCCCTTCAGAACTGTAATACTCTCTCAAAGTGCAACAAACCAAGGAATGTGTTGCATTCTCCTAAAGCAAAACAAAGCAGAAATGACTTGAGTAAATGCTATCACTTTGACACCGACTGTCAGCACCCTCTCCTCCCTGACCTATCACCTTCATCTCCTCCCCCACTCACCTATTGTACTCTATGCTACTCTATCCCCACCCCCACCCTCCTCTAGCTTATCTCTCCACGCTTCAGGCTCTCTGCCTTTATTCCTGATGAAGGGCTTTTGCCCGAAACGTCGATTTTGCCTGTCCTCGGATGCTGCCTGAATTGCTGTGCTCTTCCAGCACCACTGATCCAGATCCTGTCAGCACCATCAGCCTACTCCTCTGCCCTCATGCTGCAAGTGCAGACCACCAACATTGATTCAGACATATTTTTATGCAAATGTGTTTCTAAGCTTCTTTCAATCTCAACTGACCTCTTTGTGAAGCCACCAGTTAGCAAGACCACTTAGTTCTCTCCATCACACACTTTTGAAGAGAGTCAAATACATATAGCTAACTTCAGTTTGCAATAGAAAAACCAATGTTGTGCATGGTGAGATATTGGATAGAATCTTTTTTATCTTGCTTCTGATTTTGTTATAACATCGTACATTCATTCATTTCATACTGCATGTCTGTGACATTGACTTTAACATAGGAGTTGTTCTCTTTATCTTAGTACTCGAACAGGAAGAACAGCTCAATGCGTTGCAGCTTCTCATTTATCTCCTGCCCCCATGTAATTGTGACACGCTTCACAGACTCATGGAGTTTCTTGCCATGGTAACAAATCATGCTGAAGACACCCTGGATAAAGATGGACAGGAGGTAGGGGAACTTTGAACTTTAGAGACTTCAGAATTCCATTGACTGTGTTGTATTGAATCCATATACCATATTCTTTACATCTTATACATAAAACAAGATATTCACATAACAGAGCTGCATTGCAGCCTCCTATAATCTTCCCTTTTTTACCCCCTCCCATCCATCCTCTTCCTTTAATAGTGCCTAGAACTGAGCAGTTTATATATTTCCTCCTGGCTCCCGTCCAGTTAAATTGATGGATGAGATTTTTTAAAACTTACTTTAAATTTAACTTGATCCAAATTTCTGGAAATGTCAAAGTTAAACTTATAAATGTTTAATTTATTTCATAGTTAACAATACCATTGTTGTAGTTAGCAATGACAGTAGACTCTTTTAATTCCATTAGGTTGGCAGCAAGAAATGGTTCAGATTTATTGCCATTATTATCTTAGTAACATCCCTTGCCAGGGTTTGGCAGTAATCCCAAGTTGCTTCAAAATAATTTGAAGTTTAAACTTGCTAACCCTGGAGAAGTATATAATGTTACATGGAACCAGCATATATGCATATTTTTTAAAAAAGTTTTCTTTCAAGAGGAAGAATGAGTTGTTTTTGTGATGGAGCACAGGATCTCCAACTTGATTTGTTCCAATTGTTAATCAGGATATTTGACTGCTTTGGCAGTAGATAATACTGTCAACTTGTAAATCACAAGGTCAGTAGATCAAGTCCCTCCGCAGAGACTTGAACATGCAATTGAAACTGACAATTCAATGCAATACAGAGGAAGTGCTGCACAGTTGAAGGTGCATCTGTTGGATGAGTTAGTAAGACGTGGCCCCTTTCTCCCCTTCAGGCAGACATAAAATATTCCGTGGCATTATTTCAAACAAGATCAGGGAAAATCTCCTTCACATACTGAACAATATTTATTTCTCAAAGAACATTACTAAAGTAGATGATCTGGCAGTTGCTGTTTGTGTGACTGCTGTGAGTAAATTAGCGACTGTTTATCCCCACATCACAGTGGCATTTACACTTGAAGAATACCTCATTGACTGTAAAGAACTTTGGAACAGCCAGAAATTGATATATAAATGGAAGTCTTTTTTAATGGTTGTTTGAATTTTGTACACTGATGTAGGCATATTCCTGCCATATGTCAGCTAGACTAGTAGAAGGAACACTACATAACTTTAGTATTAAACAGAAACTGGGCGGCAGAACCATCAGGCATGTACAACACCAGAAACTATTTTCCTTAAGAAATTAACTTCTATTTTGGAAATAAATGCAGGAATGGCTGCAGTGGTATTATGAGGTCACAATGAAATGACTAGTCCTGGCACTGAATGTATTATAACACTTAGAATTAAAAATATTTATTTTCTGATGCACTGACTGAGGGTAGATTTTGACTGTGTGCAATAGGATAAGTAGGTGATAAGGAATTAGCCTCTTATTTAATATCTCTCATTTCTCCATCAATGTTAGTAGTTAGTTAAAGGAGTCTCCTGTTAGCTAGAAAGTGACCAACAACTGGACCGACAACTGATGACATTCTTCTGGCTCAGGAAGAGTCCAAGAGTGTGCTGAGCCTGGCGCTTTGCCTGTGGTGGGCCAGAGAACTGGTAGTTTAGGATTACCATCTGCGAGTGCAGGGAATACCAATCTTACTTTCTAAAATAGTGCAACCTGTCACCAATTCAAGTTGTACGACTATCTGAAGTATTAGCCCAATCTGAAATGTTTGCGGTGCAGTACAATAATCATCTGAAGATTCATTCTACCTGGTAATTAGTGTGTCCTTTAAAAGAAAAGAAGGACTACTGCTTCTATAACACATTTTCTCATTACACTATAAGTGCTTTACAGTCAATGAAGTTGTTTTTATAGATTAGTCACTGTTGTAATGGTGGAGCTTCTTGTGTTAGTAACTAAGCACTGTTTTCTCCCTTGTTAGGCTCCAAGTAATGTTACAACAGGCTGTACTGATCCCTCTAGAATTCATGTGATCTTTTGTTTCTGTTTTGCTTTCCATAAATAAGCGTGACTGCACCAGTTTGCTTTAATAATGCAGTGTTGTAATAACAACTTTGCCAATTGCATGGTATTCCCTCACGCACACTGATGAATGTTTGTTTGTGTTGTCTCTCTTCCAATTCTAATCAGCATCCGGTAGATGTGATAACCTGTCGTTGGCTAGTTAATTATGTTTGGGCTTGGATCTCATAAAAATGGAAGCCGACATTTTTAAAACTGGTTAGGACAGAGGGAGGGGGATGAGGATGACTCCTTGACACACTCTGATCGCTCATGAATCTCATTATCATGGCACAGGATGGGGTCCCATCTGAACCTGTGAGCAGTGACGTGCATTTTGAGAGAAACAGGTGATTGTGACTGGCAGGGAGAGTAATTGGAAACAGGGGGTGCCCAAGGTTTCCTGTCAGACTTGGAGAAGTACTCTTGACTCCAAAATTGACATCCCTCCTCTCTTCAACTCCCCCCCCACCCCCACCTGCTGTGGCACCTTGAGGGGAGTGGGACTACTGCTGTGATTGGTAGCTAAAATCATATAGGGCTCAGAATGTAGTCATTAGACCCTAATGTTCAAATGTTGATGAGTTCCCCACAACTAAGGAGTTAATGGAACCAGGTGTGAATTCTGAGGGTGCAGGTGTGAAATTTCACACTTTTTTAAAGGTCAGTTCCGTTTTTCCAGGCAGCTAGGTTTTTTTCCTTTTAATGCAGTCTAGGACTTGCTGTCAAATGCACTGTTTGTCATCCATCCATGACTGCTATCAAACCAAGTGACTTGCTAGGCTGTTTCAGGGGAAAGTTAAAAGTCAACCACATGAGGCTGGAATCAGATGTAGACAGATTTTCTTCGTCTAAAGACATTAGTGAAGTAGAAGGATTTTTCACACCAATTGCCAGTGGCTACATGGTCAATAGCCTTTAATTCCAGATTTTCTTATGAATTCAGATTTCACTATTTGCCATGGTGAGATTTAAACCTGTGTTCTCAGAGCTTTAACCAGGAGTTCTGCATTACTGGACCAATGACACTGCCACTGCACCATTATCTCCCTCCTAATTATTCTGCAAGAATCAATTAGCTATTCTAACTAAGCAGCATTTCCTACTTCTATCCTGCTTTGTTACATTTTAGGTGACTGGAAACAAAATGACTTCACTTAACCTTGCCACAATCTTTGGCCCCAACCTCCTCCACAAACAGAAGAGTTCAGACAAGGAATTCAGTGTTCAAAGTTCAGCTCGAGCTGAGGAGAGTGCTGCCATCATCACCGTTGTTCAAAAGATTATTGAAAACTATGAGATGCTATTCATGGTGAGTAGAAATCTCTGTTTATCAAACACTGGTTCTACTTTGTGTTTCACATGTAGTCATTGCAGTGCTCCATACTGCTAGCAAACTCAATCAATTTGCAAACTATTATGATATCCATGGGTCGCAAATTTCACAATTTGTCCTGACCTTGAACACCATTGTTATTACTCAGAGAAGGTTATGACCGCTGAAATTGAAGTGTAATATTCTTCACTGTGGCCACTGGAAGTGCTTCAGTTCCTAGCTACTCAAATTGCTGGTAAGGAATTTTAATTAAAAACATAACATTTTAAAAATACACAACAGGTCAGGTAGCACCCATGAAGAGAATGTGACAAGTTTAAGATTGATAGTGACTAAAAATTCATTCTGAAAAGGGTTGCAGTCGAAGCAATGTGCAAAATTGCACAGTGTTTCCTCAGACCTCTGTCTTTGTATCTTTACCACCCTAAAAAAGTTGCACCAAGTAAGCTTGGAGAATATTTAGTTCATTGTTGTTTATTTGCTCAAGTAAGGGACACATTGCTTACATTTTCTGCTTCTCGACATCATCAACAACGTCGGCGTATTGCAGTGCCTTTCATCCGAGCATCATTTGTGTATTGGGCATCAGTTGTAAGCAGAATGCAGATGGTGCAGTTTTATTTCCTTGGACTATAGCCATTAGTGGTCCGACAGCAGGATCAGACAGCGGGAAGAAAGAAGTGCAGACTTCGCTGATAGGTGCAGTGATCTGGCACATGGGAAACTGGAGTGGTTCTCAACTAACAAGGCAGTCATTGGAATATAATGAGTGGCAGAAGGAGGGAACGACCATCTATCCAACACCTTTGGAATAAATCTGCAGCAAGAATTGAAACTATATGATGGAATTTAACCTGGACAGATGAAAATCACCAATTGGAATTGTGCATCAAGCTCCCATTCTATTCCCGAACAATGTGAGTTTATACTGATGCTCTGAACAGTTTGCAATGACACACAGCAGACATCAGCAGAGTCCTTTTTTTTGATTACACAGATGGGGCTTTCATGACATCATCAGGGCCCGAATGCAATTTTAACCAGAGGCCTGCTCAGGGAAGCAGCTATAGATTTCCTTCCAACCAACCTAGCAGAAAGATGAGCTGGGGCCAAAAGAGGCCCCAGGAAGTAAATGCTTTTACATCTTTGGGTTAAGTACAGGGAAAGTTTTTAGACTTCACCTGCCTGCTGTTTTACCCCTCCCTGAATCCTCTTCCCTATGACTTACACAAGTGCCACGGTCCCATTCCACCAATGTGGATAGGTTCAAATCAGGGCCGTTTGAGTCACTTCCACGACTCGGAGTGTTTCCCCTTGATATTACTTACGGCAGGCCACAGCTTCTAGTCCAGCATCTCCTATTTGTAAAGCACAGAAGAAACTGTTCCTGCCCAGTGCAGAGGCAATCATGAATTCAGATTAAAATACCATGAGTTTCTAAATATACTGAATGCTGATAACAACTCGTGCAGTTTTAAAACAGGTGGTACCCATCTACATTAAGACCAGACAGTTAAAGGGATTCTTTTGTGTTAATATTTGTTTTATCTAATACACACTCCATACTCGCAGTTTCTTCCTCCTGTGGTGAAAGTTCTGTGGGAACACAGCCCATGAATTCCTTTGTAATGAATCTCTGCTGACTCTGGAGCGGCCAGTCACAATTCTGTTTTGTTTCCAAGCTCCTCAGCTCTGAGGGGGCCACAGTTCATATTGTTTTGACATTTGTATTAAGCCCTAGCAAAGAAACATCTGTCTTGTTTTAGAGGAAAGCTAGCATAGCACAGTGCAGAGGAGAGCGCTTGCCAGCCATTTTCACCCACTGAGAACATACAACCTCATTAGACCAACTGAAATGCATGACTGGCCATTGCATGGTCATGCAGTATGGTCCTGCTTGAGAAAAGCTATATGTGCAAAAGGTTGCATGGGTGGAAACTCGAAACAGTGTCAAATGCTGCAATCTGAGTCCAGTCTCTCAACAAGTCAATTATTCTTGTGACCAGCCCATGGTTTAAGATGTGTTTTTGTCGTAACATGTAAAGTAAATCGCTTCATCCTTGTCCCTGATTTTGTCAGTCTTCAAGGCTTCCTCGCCTAATCATTCAGCCCATCATGGTTGTTGTATAGCTCATTGACTCACTTTGCTTCATGACCCTTGATACACCTATCTAATGAAAAGCGATCAAAATGAAAACTCACGTTATCCCAGCATTCACAGGCTGTTGTGGGCAAAAATTGCAGAATCGTACTGATAAGGAAAACAACAAGCTTGCATTTATATGGCTTTCTTTTTAAACAAAGACAGGATATCTCTGTATTTTTACAACCAAAGGAGCAGTCAGTTTTCAGACACTAAGATCTCACAGTCAACAATGTAGGAATGATCAGATTTTTGTTAGGCTTTCTAGATGAATATTGGCCAGGATATCAGAGGGAAGACCTCCGCTCTCTTCGAAAAGTGCCTGAAGATATTTCTCATCCTAATATGACACCTCTGACAATGCAGAAATCACTCAAACTAAATGTCAGCCTAGATCATGTATCAGTGAAATCTATAATCCTTTAATAAATGAGGAGTCTGTACATAAATTATTACAGTCTGTCATACCAAAATCATTCAAAAAGGACAGAAAATGAGAATTTAAATAATAAGTTAGCTAAAGGACGAGAGTTTTTTTTAAATAGGTGAGAGTGACCCAACTCTAGTTACCATATGATAATAACTAGTTCATACTGATCTTTTCACAATGTTTGCACCAATTTAAAATATTCTCCAGTTGAGTAACAGCATTGGGTTAAATGCAGAATAAAAGTTGCCCAGCCTGGCCTTTGAAATTTTACAAAAATATGAGTTTGGAGCATAATTAGGCAATTCGGTGCTTTTGAGCCTGCACATTCACAAAGGGTGTGGCTGGTTTGATTATTCCTTAACTGACCTGGACATCTTTTCCACATTTTGCCCTGTTGAGTCCCCACAGAAGCCTAGCGTGTCATTCCTCAAGACAGCTAAATATTTCCATATGCTGTACTAGTCCAGCCTTAAATCTTCTCTTGAATTTGCATCCAATGCATCCAATGCACTTACAATTTTCCTGAACTTGGGAGACCAACTCACTAATCTGGATGTGGTCTCAGCAAGGCACAGAATAACTGAAACATAACCTTCCTAATTTTGTATTCCATTCTCCATTCACTTGCAATAAGTGAAGACATTCTACTAGGTTTCCTAATCACTTGCTGTATCTGCATATACCAGCCTCTTGTGATTCATGAAAGAGTGTGCAGTCTCTCAGTTTATTTATTATTCAATTTTTAAATTCTTGCCAAAATTGTTCATTTCACTTTATATCCTACATTATATTTCATTTGCCTGATCTTTACCCATTTAACCTTCCTACGTCCTTTTATGGCCCTTAATATGTTCATCGCGTGTTCTGTCTGTCTTTGTGGCAACAGCAAATGTAACAACCAAACATTTAGTTTCTCCATTCCAATAATTTTGGATAAATTATTGAAATTTGAGCCTCGGTGCATTATCCCTGTGGCACACAATTCATTACATGCTGCAAAGCAAAAAAATGACCCAGAATCTGATCTATCTGATTTGCTCTGTGTGAATTTACTCGTGGCTAAGATAATAATCCAGAGTGGAATGCTTCATTGGCGTTGACTTTCAGTTCTGAAAACTGCTGCTGCATACAGACCTCAGAGGTTCGTACAGTGGAATAGTATTGGAGACAATGTAGTTTGAGGTTCTGCCTTTTAATTCGGTGTATTATATTGACTATGCTGAACCACTTGCCTAATTCCTTGGTGCCTACATGGGCCATTATGAATGGGTCCTATCCCTCTCATTGCAAAGATTTTCCTCTCTAGACTGAAGCAAATATCCTAAACACTGGCAACCCAGCTGTCTGGACTGTCACTTTTTGCTGCAGAGCATAGTGAAAATTTTCCTCAGTCTACTATCCCCTAATGCCACTGCATCCCTTTTTGTTCCCTCCACTTGACTAGCTTCCTGTGTCAGTGTCAGGGTCCAGAGGAAGTTTACAAAAAAAGATACCAGGGATGAAGGGCTTGTTGTGTGAGGAGCAATTGAAAACTCTGGGTTTGTACTTGATGGTGTTACAAAGATAAGAGTGGACCTCATCAAAACATACGGGAAACTGAGAGGCTTAGATAGAGTGGATATAGTGAAGGTGTTTCCACTCTTAGGAGAGACTATGGCCCGAGGGCAAAGCCTCAGTGTGAATGGACAGCCCTTTAAAACTGAGAAGAGGAGGAATTTCTTCAGCCAGAGGTGGTGAATATATGGAAATCATTGCCACAGAAGGTTGTAGAGGACAAGTCATTGAGTGTAGTTAAGACAGGGATAGATAGATTCTTGATTAGCAAGGTGATCAAGGTTTATGGGGAGAAGGCAAGAGAATAGGGTTATAGAACATAGAAATAGAAGAATACAGCGCAGTACAGGCCCTTGGCCCTCGATGTTGCGCCGATCCAAGCCCACCTAACCTACACTAGCCCACTATCCTCCATATGCCTATCCAATGCCCGCTTAAATGCCCATAAAGAGGGAGAGTCCACCACTGCTATTGGCAGGCCATTCCATGAACTCACGACTCGCTGAGTAAAGAACCTACCCCTAACATCTGTCCTATACCTACCACCCCTTAATTTAAAGCTATGCGCCCTCGTAATAGCTGACTCCATACGTGGAAAAAGATTCTCACGGTCAACCCTAACTAAACCCCTAATCATCTTGTACACCTCTATCAAGTCACCCCTAAACCTTCTTTTCTCCAATGAAAACAACCCCAAGTGCCTCAGCCTTTCCTCATACGATCTTCCTACCATACCAGGCAACATCCTGGTAAACCTCCTCTGCACCCGTTCCAGTGCCTACACTTCCTTCCTATAGTATGGCGACCAAAACTGCACACAATACTCCAGATGCGGCCGCACCAGAGTCTTATACAACTGCAACATGATCTCAGGACTCCGGAACTCAATTCCTCTACCAATAAAAGCCAGAAACAATTCAGCCATGATTGAATATCGGAACATACTCAAGGTGCCAGATGGTCTTATTCTGCGCTTATATCCTACGGTCTAATATGCTCATCCCCCTGCAGACCACATTCTCACCCCAACCAAGCTCCCAACCTCTTGGGACCCTTTTCTCTTTCTTGAATCTTATCAGTGTCCTTCTACTATGAAGACTGGTGCAAATTATTTATTCAATTCCATTGTCACTTCCTGATTCTCATTATTATTTCCCCAACTTTGTTGTCTTGAGGGCCCATGTTCACTTTGTCCTTTTTTAAATATATTTAACAATTCTCTTAACATCCAATTTTATTGTACTTACTAGTTGGCACTTGGTTTATTTTCTTTCTTTTTTTGGTCATGAAGTTATAGCACGGAAACAGACCCTTTGGTCCAACTTGTTCATGCTGACCAGATATCCTAACCTAATCTAATCCCATTTGCCAACACTTGGCACATATCGCTGTAAACCCTTCCTATTCATATACCCACCCAGATGCCTTTTAGATGCTGTAGTTGTGCCAGCCTATACCACTCCCTCTGGCAGCTCTCTAGGAAAAGTTATACAATTCAACAATCCCCTTGGTTTCTCTCTAGTCTTTGCCACATTGTGTATTTTTCATTTAATTTAGTACTATCCTTAACTTCCCTAGTTCATGATTGCTTTATCCCCATGTGGAATCCTTCTTCCCCACTGGGATATATCTTCACTCAGTCATGAATTATATTCTTAAGCACTTGCCGTTGTCTGCCAACTCTGCCCTTCTTTGAAATTGCCAATACTTAAGTTCAGTACAGTTATATCTGACCCACCTTTCTTACTTGCAAACTAAATGTTAAGTTCGACTGTGACATTTTTACTATTACTCATTATTTATTACCTCGGTACACATCATCACATCCAAAATAGCCTGATCTCTGGTTGGATCCACAGCATTTTGTTCTAGTGACTGTCCAGAATATACTCTGAACTCTTCCTCATGCCTGCCTTTCCAGTTTGATTTCCCAATCTACATGAAGATTAATGTCACCCACGATTAGTGGCCAGCCTCCCACCAATCGTTTAATGTGAAGTTTGTGATCTGGCATTTCCATGAGGGACGTAGTCAGCAAATTGTACCTAACACACACACTGCTGGTTTTGTCAAAGTGAAATTGTTTCCATGTTTTCATGCAAACTCAGCATAGGCCAAAGATAAACTCTCCCAATAATTAGTACAGACAAATGCAACTGATAAAGAACAGATACGATGCCAGTGTAGTTTATAAAAGGCAGGGAATAAAATTCACCTCGGTGGAGATGGGGGCAGTGGGGGAGACCGCAGACAAAGCAGCAGTTATTTTTCTGTTGATACAAATTTATTTCTGTAGAGGTCGGGCAGACCTGTGGTTTCAACTGAACAGTTGGTCAGGTGATTGATGTTGGATTAATGTGGCCATGTGTGCTTGTATGCCTGGGACTCTGGACACAAGGCCATGAACCTCAAGAGTAGTGTAGGTGGAAACCCTCCTTTCTGACCAGAGATCGACACATGATTATGGTTATGGTACAGCAGAGGGATTACCAAAAGAGCAAAGAAAATTATATTCTCTTGACCATGAAATAGATATTGGCATGTGTCACTTGTTTTTAAAATGCTCCAATCTTCTACGCTGTATGATATTGCTTCACCCCAGAACAAACTGTTTCCTCAGCAGAAATCATGCTGAAATTCCGGGCCCTTTTCTCTTGAGTCTGAAATCTTTAGCTCACGCTATTTTGCCTGCCAAGTCTTCGATCTATGTACAGGAAGTGCTCAGATAATTTTTTTTTCTTTCTTTCTGTCCCGATTTAGCCCCAAGTCTGTAATCCTCTACTTCCTGAAAAATCAGGAACTTATCTGGTTCATTTTTTCAAAATGTTGTCATGCAGTCAACAAACCAGAGATTTCTGTGTGCCAGCTGCCTTGTGGTTAAACAGTTTTGGACTGGAGACCCTAAACAGGCAACGTCCTTTAACTGAGGGGCTTTGGCAAGATAATTTGTACATGACCTGGGGTAGCAGCAACAGCCTGGGACACCAGCTGAATCATGTTATTTTATAATTAAAAACTGCAGCATTACTGTATTACACTTAATGCACATCCAAGGTCGCACCAATACACTATTTACATGATGTAATGTGTATTACATTCTTATATGGAAACTAAAATATAGTGTTATATCTATTTCAAAAAACTAGGAGCTATGACAATGATGGGGCAGTCAGTGCACGTGCAGGCACTAATATCATTGTGCACAATATGTGGTGATGTTAACATTGAATGTGCAGACAAATCCTAATGTCAGAGATTGCCAGCTAATCCCATCAGCCTTGATTGCATGTGCATCAGCAGCCAAATTGATAATCGGAGGAGTCACTGTAAACTCAGTCATGGGTCACCTGTATGTATGTAGGGAGAATGTCTGTCTGAAACAGTTCTGGGTCATTTGCGCATGCAAGTTAGGATGCAGTATATATCTCTGACACTTTGTTTTCAAAAGTTAGGTTTTGCATTCACAGAGTCCATTTTGTACACACTGAAGCAACGCAAGCAACTAATCTTCAAGGTAATGAAATAAGCCACCATTCGGACGAGTTCCAACTCTCTCTCTCTTCCCCCCCCACCAACTCTCCATCCCATTATCTAGGTATAAATTGTCTGTCTTCATTCGGGGCATTCAACATATGCTGCCCCAGAATTGTCCCACAAATTCAATTTATAGCCATTTCCATGGCACAAAGAGTCCATTCAACCCATCGAGTTTGTGTCAATAATAGAGCACTGCAGCTAATTCCATAACCCCTCTCTATTACCCAAAGACCTGTGTAAGTTTACTTCACTCAGTACTTTTTGACACATTCTTCCTCCGATTCCCTCTGCTTCTCCTGTCTAAACCTTAAATCATAGAATCCTTACAGTGCAGAACGATTCTGCGCCGACCCTCCAAACAGCATCCCACCCTATGCCTGTAACCTTGCATTCACCATGATACATTCTTGAATGCTATGGACAATTTAGCAATGGCCAGTCCACCTACATGAACATTTTTAGACTGTAGGGGGAAACCAGAACACCAGGCAGAAACCCACACAAACACTGGGAAAATGTACAAACTCCACACAGTTACCCAAGGCTTGAATCTAAGTCTGACTCTTGGCACTGTGATGCAAAAGTGCTAATCACTGTGATATCATGCTGTCCTGTGTTCCCTATTCTTTGTGTCCCCAGCTAAGTGGACCAGCTTTTCCTTGTCTAATTTCTCAAAAATTTATCATAATCGTGGAGACCCCCATCAAGTCTTCGCTGAGTGCCCTTTACTCCAAGCAAAACGGTCCCACCCTCACCTTGTCATTAAAATCTTACAATCATTGAGCTGTTCTCCTCGGCACCTTCTCGGGGGTTCCTGTGCATTTCTTGTATGTGGTGACCAGAACTGAGTGGAATATATTTCAGATGTGAGCTCGTCTAGCATGATGGTTTTGGCAACTTTTTGGTCTATCTCAACCCACTATGTGGCTCTTTGCTAAAATTCCTATGAAAACCCTTGGGAGATTTTGTCTGGCTGAAAGTATATTTTAAAATGATTGTTATTTCAGTTGAAATATTGTTTCTCCAGTAGAGAAAATATGAGCTTGGTTATTCTTCAGTTAAAGGGTATTCCAATTATGATTTCCATTCTTCTCAATGTTTAGTTGAAGATGTCCTAACTGTAAGGAGATTTTCCACTTTTAGTTTTAAATTTTTTTTGGGATCCATTGGATATATGAGACCAAGTTGCACAACAAAAACTGTAACTTCAAGATACTTGGATGAACTGTCCTTCATGTACAGGTTATTTCCAAAACAGTCATTTTGTGTAGGCTATATGTCCAATAGAGCGCTTTACTATCTGATTCTTATCAAGGATCGAGATGACACGGTGGCACAGTGGTTAACATAGTTGCCTCACAGCACCAGGGACCTGGGTTCAATCCCACTCTTGGGCGACTGTCTGTCTGTGTGGAATTTGCACATTCTCTCCATACCTGTGTGGGTTTCCTGCAGGTGCTCCAGTTTCCTCCCACAGTCCAAAATGCAGGACACTTGGCTTGGCCATGATAAATTGCCTATAGTGTCCAGGGGTGTATACGTTAGGTGCATGGAGGTGTTGGTTTGCAGGGGTAGGGTTGGATGGTCTTTGGAGGGTTGGTGTGGATTTGTTGAGCTGAATAGCATTTTTCCACATCGTAGGGATTCTATGAAGGGATCTCTGCTCCCAGAGCTCTGTCATTTGATGTCTTATCAGTTTTATTTTCTGTTTGTTGAGTTTTCCAGTCCTTGTCATCCATGTTCATTTTCATTGAAATAAGAATCTTTTAGTACAAAACTTGAATAATGCTAAGAAAAGACGTATATTGTTGAAGCATTTCGTTTTACAGTCATCAAGACAATTCGCAAGAAATATTAAAGGGAAAATAGCATTTATCCAATGAGAAGAGGATGCTGTTTGTCCATCCACTAATCAGAATCAACCAATCAGCACTTGTCCTCTCATACAAATGTTGTTTTCCTTTTCATTTCTTGCAAATTGTCCTGATGAGTGGACGTCAAAAAGTTTCAACAAAATCTGTCTTTTCTTAGCAGCATGCAAGTTGAGAAATCCTGTCAAGTATATTGCAAAAGATGTGGAAACAGTAAATTGATGATCCCAAACACAGAGATCAAGATAACATTGAAATACAATTCTAGTGCGCTCAGTAGAAATGAAAGTTGGAGATTCACAGTTTACTTTCATCATTGATATTTCTCTGATCTTGTATGTTTCTCAGAAGAACAGTACGTGAACGCACAGTTTCACACACGCAAAACAGTGTGAAACTCATCAGTTACATATTCCAAAAAAAACTCCAGTGCTAGGTTATTAATGTTTAGGAAGAATATGATAATGCATTTAATTATTTGAACATTAGTGGTAGTAGGAAGGAACAAAATATCTTCCTAATGGAAAGCGATTGGCTTCAGAAAATAAGTTAAACTGGGCCAACTTAATTAAGTAGGGATTAGTAAGTGTGCATCTAACATTGAGGAAGCGCTAATGGAGCACATTTTGTTTTTGAGAAATGAAGACCAAATAACAAAATTAAACACCAAAGTTGAAGTCATGCTAAAGGACAATGCAAAGTAAACATTTTTAAAGGCTAGGTCATTGCCTTGTGCACTGATAGCAGCAATTACTTTTTTAAAACTTTTGTTAAGAGGTATTAAAGAATTGGTGAAAAGTTCTAAAGTTTGTCTCAGAGTGAGAAATTATCCAACTAACGTAGTTTTCACTCCGTGATCCAGCACAGGAAGCCATTGGAATTGATATGTACTAATTTCTGTGAATTTGAAGGGGGTGGGGGAGTAGTTTGTTTTGGTCAATAGCTAAGAATGGCAAATCAAATTGATAAATCTTGAGCCTACCTTTAATACCACAGGTGCCAAGACTAATGAGATTTCAAGAAGTTTGATGAAGGTTTGTTGCCAAAGGTGTTGCTGAGAGTTTATGGTCCACAGTTTGAAATGTTTGAGTAGGAGTAGAGTCAAATACATTCTAATTCCACCATATTACACAGCATTGAATGGTGCTGAAAAAATAAATATACGGATTGTGAATAGGTCTCTGCAGAAATAATGAAGTAGGTGACCAAAGCTTAGATTTAACAAAGCCGAAAATGTTGTCAGAGCAGTGAAGCTAATGGATATGGGTACCCATATAGAGAGAGGTCAACCAAGTAGGTTAATTGAAAGCATGAAGGAAGAAGAAAAAAGTTACTTTTCATTATTTCTTCTCAATCAATCATTTTTATTAATGTGTTTAAGTGTTAAGGAAAAACACTTTTGCATGTAAATTGCTCTGGTAATACAAAATACACATCGTAAGGTTTTCTCAGTAGAATATGCAATGCTTCAAATCCCACCTTCTGTCAATTCAGATTTTCCTCTGAACATTAATACCTGTAATTCATGGCTCTCTACCCTACTCCCAGTTGCTCACTGTGTGGTGACTGTGGGGACCATGGCGTCATAGCATTGGTGTTGGAAGGTGGCACTGATGTGGAATATTTAATGCAGTAATCATCAAAAATAATCATCATGTCTTTTTAGAAAAAAATATCTCCATGGATGCGGGAGGCATCGCTCGAGAAACCCATGTCTCATTTCGCCAGCATATTTTCTATTTCAGAAGGGTGCAATCTCTGTCCAGTGTTGTTCCAATTCTTGTGGAATGAGAAGTTTTTTTTCACAAGCTTTGGTAGAATAACCACTTTCTACACATGGTAGAGCCATGTTATCTCAGAGAGAGAGAGAGAGCGCGCGCTGTTTTTCTGTTGCTATGGAATGCATAAGGATAAAAAAGATCACCATTGCTTTCACCAGTTGCTACCTCCTAATAAACTAATTTTTTCAGTTGCACATTAACTTGTATTAAAACCTATCTGTAGCTTGTAATTTGAGTATATGTGATTTAGCTGGGCAGAATGAAACCTTTTACAGAGTAATTTGTTTGGTAGAGTCACTGTTGATTTTTGGACATTTCCACTGTGTATAGGTTTCACTGTTTCGAGGGAATTGCCACATTTTTAACGGTTAACTTTTTATTAGCAGTTTAGTAAAGATTATCTCAACAAAATAACATTAAAATACCTCAGTATAGATATGAAAATTGAATTGTCAAAAAAAATCTTCTTCTGATTTCATAATACATTAGAATGAGAAGGTTTTAAATAGTTGCCACAGAATAGTGGTGTGATGTGCTATTCTTATGACAGCAGAATAACTGACAGTACCTAAATTTCATAAGAAATATTATGTTAGCAGCCACACAGGGGGAGATGAAGGTTGATGCTAAATAGTTCTGAATGTTCTGACCCAGAAAGTAGGATTTAATTTGGCTTAAAAACTTCTGCAGGGAAACATCAAATGTCTAAAATGTGGGATGCTTATGTAGGAAGATGCATGGATATATCTCGAGTAGGACAAATTGAGGTTGAAATCTTTTTTTAAATATAACTAAGATTGTTAGTGCTGGGGACTGAAGAGCTTTTCATTTCTTTCAGTTTGCATCATCATATCCACCAGGTCAAGAACAGTATGAAAGGTAGAATATTTGTTTATGTGACATTATGCTCTGGATTTTGGATAGCTCAAAGCATATTTATAGTCAATGAAGTCCTTGTAGTCATAATTGAAATGTAGAAAATCTGACAAGTAATGTAAGCACAGCAACACAACAATCTGAAATGAAATAATGTTCAAGCAAACTGTTCTGGTGTAATAACAAAAGTAAAATGTTAAAAGTAAACAGCAGCCCAAGACGCATTGTGGAGAGAGACAGAGAAACAATATTAATATTTAAATGACCTTTCTAATAATAACAACCTTCCATCTCTCCACAGATACTTCCTGGCCTGCTGAGTAGTTCCAACATCTTCAGTTTCATTTCAGATTTTCAGTATTTGTGTTATGTTGCTATTTTATTACTGTTTAAGTGACATTGGTTGACAGATATATATATTGACAGAGATATATATTGTCCAGCACTTGGGAAATCTGTCCTTCAATATAATCTACGTGGACATGGACATGGACATGGAATCCTTTTATATTAAGGGGCAGGTGGAGTCTTGTTTTAACATTTAATCTGAAAAGCACTGAAACACACCCTGGTTAGCATAGAAATGTCAACCTGGATTACATCTATAGTTTTTGAAGGTGGGACATGAATCACCAGACTTCTGTCTCAGAGGCACCAGCGTTATGACAGGTGTGTAACCAAAGCACTCTGAAAGCATCATGTTCTCTGCCTCATAGGTCATCCACAGAAGGCAATTCTTTATGGCAGTGATGTGATATGGTTTTTGTCACATGTTGTTGCTTTTGCGTTTCTGATTTTAATACTTGATGTTGATTATATGTTTATCTTCTAGAGTTGGAGTCACGAATTGGTCTTCTGGTACAGCTGGAATATTATATCCAGTTCTGGGCACATCTTCACAACGGTATAAAGGCTTTAGAATAGATGTCAAAAATATTTGCGAAAGGCTTCAGGGATGTGTGAAAATTCAGTTAAGGAGGATACAGTGAGAACTTTGGGTTGATCTCCTCGGAGAAGAGAAGATTGAGAAGTTCTTTAAAGATACACAAAACCATGAGAGGTTTAGACAAACCAGAGAAAACTTTGCAGGAGGGACGAGAACCAATGAACATGGATTAAAGATGATCGATAAAAGGATCGACAGCAGTATGAGGAACATCTCATGTAGTTAGTAGTTAGCATCCTAAACGCATTGTGCTGGAGGCAGATTCAATCCTAACTTTCAAAAAGGATTTGGATAAGCACCGAGAGAGAGAGAGAATTTCCAGACTGTTACAAGTAGACCCTGGCCAAGGTTCCCCAAAGTTATTAAGGTTCCCGATGGAATTCCACAAATTGTCAAGCATTTGCATGAGAACGAATGACCTGGCTCCTCTTTTTTTAAGTTCATCTGCCCTTTTGGTTGTTTGCAACAAGTTTAATTTATCAAAGTTTCTCCTTCTATGTGGATACCATTCTCCCAGAACAAATTAATATAGTTTTAAAAATTGCCAATTCAATCAGGCTTTCTTGAGCTAACAGTGGCACAGCGGCTCAGTGGTTAGCACTGCTGCCTCACAGCACCAGGGTCCCAGGTTCGATTCCAGCCTCGGGCAACTGTCTGTGTGGAGTTTGCACATTCTCCCCGTGTCTGTGTGGTTTCCTTCGGGTGCTCTGGTTTCTTCCTACAGTCCAAAAAGATGTGCAGGTCAGGTGAGTTAGCCATGCTAAATTGCCCATAGTGTTAGGTGCATTAGTCAGAGGGAAATGGGTTTGGGCGGGTGACTGTTTGGAGGGTCAGTGTGGACTGGTTGGGCCGAAGGGCCTGTTTCCACGCTGTACGTAATCTAATCAGTAGAATGAGTTCATTAGTTACTAAACACAAGAAGAAATCATTAAGCAACACACAAACTCTCAGATTAGAAATGAGAAGTCAGTCTTGAAAAAGGTTAAAAGATAAGAGTAAGTCTTTTTCTTTTGGTGGTCACTTGCTGTCTATCTGGCTTCTAGTATTCTGTATAGAATTAGAATTCCTACATGTGGAAACAGGCCCTTCGGCCCAACAAGTCCAAACAGACCCTCCAAAGAGTATCCCATCCAGACCCATTACTCCACCCTATTACTCTACATTTCCCCTGACTAATGCACCTAACCTACACATACCTGAACACTGTGGACAATCCACCTAACCTGTACATCTCTGGACTGGAGTTGGGGGAGAATCCGCAAAATCCACACAGACAGTTGCCCAAGATTGGAATCGAACCTAGGTCCCTGGCGCTGTGAAGCAGAAATGCTAACCACTGAACCACCATGCTGCCTAATAGAGTGTAATAGAGACTTAACTTGCAACGCAGGGTGACAATTGGATGGCTCTTCAACTCTGACTGTCACAGCAAACTGATGCTCAAAATAAGCTAATGTACACAAGTACTGCAGTCAGCTGGTGCACACAAGTGCATTAGCTCACAGGAACGCCTTCTTCCAATGGTACACAATAACCATGGTTGAAGCAGCTGTTTTTGAAAAGGGAAAGCAATAAACATTTCCCTCACCCAAATCGGTATCTTTTCTGCTATTTTAAAATAAAATAAAATGAACTGTGGATGCTAGGAATCAGAAACAAAGTCAGAAATTGTTGGAAAAGCTCAGCAGGTCTGGTGGAGAGAAAGTAGAGTGAATATTTTGTCCAGTTCTGCAGAAGAGTCACTGGACCCAAAATGTTAACTCAGCTTTCTCTCAGTGAACGCTGCCAGACCTGCTGAGTTTTCCAATAATTTCTGGTTTTGTTTCTGATTCCCAGTATCCGCAGTTCTTTAATTTTTTTTAATGGGAGACCTGCTGAGTCTTTTTCCAGTGCTATCTTTTCTACCATCATGTTCACAGTGTGCAGTAATGTCCAGGAGATTACAGTTCACTTTGAAGTGTATTTATCCTCTCAAATCCATCACATTGAAACTTCCATGATACTTTGCCAAGTTTGACATTCCCAGGTCTATCTCTCAGACTGTTACAAATGTGTAATTCCAGTCAACCTTTGACCCTATATTCTTTTGTTTTAAAAATATATGATGTTGCATTATGATTCATGGTCATGACCAGGGTTACAGTGAAAGACTGGGGAAGTGTTAATAGCTGAGTTGCAAATTGAGTTGACTAGCTAAGAGCAGGCACTAGCACAAGTACTGTATTGAATTGCTTCCTTCCGTGCTGTAAGATATTTACGATTCAACTGTGATTTTGGTTAAGATCATTCATCCTGTTATTCTAGACTAGTTTAGGTAGAGCTTAAAAAGCTATTTGCTAATTTGTAAGAATTGTGCTACAAAGTATGTACTAGCTAATGCAGTGGGTGATGTGTTGTACTCACTATGATGTTCTGTGGCACACCAGTCTAAATGATACAACTCTATGGCCGCAGTTATTCATTTCTTTCCAGAAATACAGTAATATATAACCACTTGTACAAGTACAGTTCCTTTACTAAATCATACAGCTGTTTCTTGAAATAATTTATTGTTTAATCATGCTGTTCTTAGCTTAACCACTGGAATTAGTGAAAACAATCTATTCTAGCAACTTTAACAGCATCAGCTTGAACAATCTAGGGCAGGCATGGCCTGCCACTAGACCATTAATCCAGGCACTCTGGGAACGCTGATTTGAATCTCACTATGGCACATGATGGAATTTTGAATTCAAATTTGGAGGAAAAGTCTGAAAGAGTCTAATGATGGCCATGAAACCGTTGCTGATTGTCAGAAAAACTCATCTGGTTCACAAATATCCACTGCTCTTATATGGTCTGGCCTACATATAACAGTGAGTTCAAAACCACAGTAATGTGGTTGTCTCTCAACTGCCCTCTGAGCAATTATGGAGGATTTTTGTCAGTCACTGGGGACTGTGTGTATTTACATTTAAAAATATAAACTGGAAAATGGACACTTTGATACCGCTGAATTGTAAAGAAGGAATTTGCCATTTTTAACTTGAAGCGAAAGTGGAATTGCGTGGTACCATTTGTTACAGAAGGTAACGTAACTTGCAAAGAGTCTGGATTTTGATGTTTTTGTAAGGCACTGACCGCAGTTTGTCACAGAACTAGGAAAGTGCAGATGCGCTCTGACCTCCAAAAAGTCTACAAGCCAAGACTGCTCTACCTCCCTCTATAGGTGAAATAGGAGCGTTGCTTAACGACTGAAAAGAAGAACTCCAAACTCAAGCAAAAAAATGTCCAATTGACCAGCTGCCAACCACCTAATATTATTTCCAAAAGAACTGTGAGAAAGTCATCTCATTCTACCCTTGTGGTTTGGACTCTTGATTTAGAGAATATGTTCCTCTTTTCCTGAGTTTTCCAATTCATCCCATTGCATCAAATATTTATCCAAATGTCTGACTCAATTCTAATTAATGGTCGCAGACCTGAAGTATGACCTCTACTTCTCTCTTTCCACAGATGCTACCTAACCCTCCTGAGCATTTCTGGCATTTTCTGTTTTCTCTCTTGGGCGGCATGATGGCACAGTGGTTAGCACTGCTGCCTCACAGCGCCAGAGACCCAGGTTCAATTCCCGCCTCAGGCAACTATCTGTGTGGAGTTTGCACATTCTCCCAGCGTCTGCGTGGGTTTCCTCCGAATGCTCCGTTTTCCTCCCACAGTCCAAAGATGTGCAGGTTAGGTGAATTGGCCATGCTAAATTGCCCGTAGTGTTTAGGTGAAGGGGTAAATGTAGGGGAATGGGTCTAGGTGGGTTGCGCTTCGGCGGGTCGGTGTGGACTTGTTGGGCTGAAGGGTCTGTTTCCACACTGTAAGTAATCTCATCAAATCTAAAAAAAAGTTCCACTTGTATACTGATGGAGATAAGTTAGTTCTATCTGACCACCAACTCTCTTGGCCTCTCCTGTTCTGCTTGCTTGTAAAACTGTTTGGCCCATATCCAGTACTGGATACATAGAAATGTTTGGAAAAACAAATTTAAAAGATGTGGATCATTGTCTTTGGGTTCTGCCGCAAACTCTGTTCCCTGACAACTATTTCCACCCTCACCCGGAGAACCAAATCAGAGCACTTTCAGTGTTGAACCTCAGGTGATTTTTCCCTCCAGTCATTTACTCTATCACCAAAACTGCCAACTTCCATTCCTGTGCCATCATCAGATCTCCCCCCACCTTAACTCATGTGTTGATGAAACTCTTAACCATGTATTTGTACCAACCTAGCCTTAACCATTTCGTACCATTCCGGCTGACCTCCCATCTGTATAAACCTGTGCCCACCGATACTCTGTTGCCCATGTTTTAACTTGCACTAAGTTCACTTGTTTGTCACCCTGTGCTTGCTGACCTCTGTTGTCTTTCCTTTCTAAGGTGCTGTTTAAAATTTACCCTTCCCACCAAACTGGGTTGTTTTTCAGACTGGAGGCCTAAGACCAGCGGTGTTCCGCAGGGATTAGATTAAATTAGATTACTTAGTGTGGAAACAGGCCCTTCGGCCCAACAAGTCCACACTGATCCTCCGAAGAACAACCCATTCCCCCTACATTTACCCCTTCACCTAACATTACAGGCAATTTAGCATGGCCTTTTCACCTAATCTGCACATCTTTGGACTGTGGGAGGAAACCGGAGCACCCAGTAGAAACCCACGCAGACGCTGGGAGAATGTGCAAACTCCACACAGACAGTTACCTGAGGTGGGAATTGAACCCAGGTCTCTGGCATTGTGAGGCAGCAATGCTAACCACTGAGCCTAGTGCTGGGTCCATTTTTGCTTGTCATTTATATAAAAAGATTTGGATGAGAATGTAGGAGGTATAATTAGTAAGTTTGTAGATGACACCAAAATTGGTGATATAGTCGACAGTGAAGGTTATTGAAGATTACAAAGGGATCTTGATCAACTGGGGCAATGGGCTGAGGAATAACAGATGGAGCTTCGAACAAAGAACAAACATTAATACAGCACAGGAACAGGCCCTTCGGCCTTCCAAGCCTGCACTGCCCCATTTTGCCCTTCCATATTAAAACTGACTTCACCTACAGGGTCAGAATCCCTCTATTCCCTTTATTCATTATATTCATCTTTGTGTTTCTTGAATGCTGCTATTGTGTCTGCTTCCATCACCACCTCTGGCAATATGTTCCAGGCACTCGCCACTCTTTGTGTGAAAAATTTGTCTTGCACATCTCTTTTAGAATCCCCCCCTCACACCTTGAACCTGTGTCCTCTAGTAATTGACCCCTCCGCCCAGGGAAAAAGCCTCACACTTTCCACTCTATTCATGCCATTCGCAATCTTATGAACATTTATTATTTCACCCGTCAACTGCAGCGTTCCAGTGAAAACAAACCCAGAGTCAGTATGAGTTGCGCTGGAAAAGCACAGCAGATCAGGCAGCATCCGAGGAGCAGGAGCGTCAACGTTTCGGGCATAAGCTCTTCATTGTTCCTGATGAAGGACTTGTTCCCGAAATGATAACTTTCCTGCTTCTCACGTACTGCCTAACCCGCTGTGGTCTTCTAGCACCACACTCTTCGACTCTGATCTCCAGCATCTACAGTCTTCCCTTTCTCCTGAAAACAAACCGAGTCTATCCAAACTTTCTTCATAGCTAAAATTTCCCATACCAGGCAACATCCTGGTAAACCTTTTCTGTACCCTCTCCAAAGCATCTACATCCTTCTGGTAGTGTGGTGACCAGAACTGTACACAATATTCCAAGTGTGGCCTAACTAAAGTTCTATAAAGCTGCAGCATAACTTGTCTATCCTTATACTCAATATCCCTTCCAATGAAGGCAAGCATGCCATAAATGGGGCGGCACAGTGGTTAGCACTGCTGCCTCAGAGCGCCAGAGACTTGGGTTCAATTCCCGTCTCAGGCGACTGACTGGAGTTTGCACATTCTCCTCGTGTCTGCGTGGGTTTCCTCCGGGTGCTCCGGTTTCCTTCCACAGTCCAAAAATGTGCAGACTAGGTGAATCGGCCATGCTAAATTGCCCGTAGTGTTAGCTGAAGGGGTTAATGTAGGGGAATGGTCTGGGTGGGTTGTGCTTTGGCGGGTCAGTGTGGACTTGTTGGGCCGAAGGCTTGTTTCCACACTAAGTAATCTAATTCTAAAAAAATGTGTAGGTCAGGTGAATTGACCATGCTAAATTGTCCATAGTTGTTAGGTGCATTAGTCAGAGGGGGGTGTGTTACTGTTCGGAAGGTCGCTGTGGACTTGTTAGGCCAATTGGCCTGTTTCCACACTCTGGGGAATCTAATCTAATCTCGTAAATCTTTTTTAACTACCATTTTCTACTTGCACTGCCACCTTCAATGATCTGTGGACGTGCACACCCAGATGCCTCTGCATATCTACACTCCTAAGGCTTCTGCCATTCACTGTGTGATTTCCACCTGTACTTGACCTTCCAAAATGCATCACCTCACATTTGTCTGGATTAAGCTTCATTTGCCATTTTCATGCTCATGCCTCTGACTGACCTATATCCTGCTGTATCCTCTGACAATCCGCCTCACTACCTGCAACTCCACCAATCTTTGTGTTGTCCACAAACTTATTAATTAGACCGGTTACATTTTCCTCCAAATCATTTATGTAGATTGCAACAAGCGAAGGTGCGAGCAGTGATCCCTGTGCAACACCACTTGTCACAGCCTTCCATTCCAAAAAGCATCCTTCCACTGCTACCCTCTGCTTCCTATATCCAAGCCAGTTCGGTATTCATCTTGCCAGCTCATTCTGATATCTTGTGAGTTTAATTTGGGCAAATGTGAGGTATTGCATTTTGGTTAAAAAAAACAAGGGCAGGATTTATAGTTACTTGTAGGGCCCTGGGTAGTGTTGTCGAGCAGAGAGACCTAGAGATTCAGGTAATAGTACTTTGAAAGTTGCATCACAGACAGTGGTAAGGCATTTTGCAGGCTTGCCTTCATTGCTCAGATGATTGAGTATAGACGTCGGGATGTCGTACTGAGGTTGTACTGGACATTGAGAAGCCACTTTTGGAGTACTGTGTACAGTTCTGGTTGTCCTGCTGCAGTTAGTAAATTGGAGAGAGTTCAGAAAAGATTTACCAGCACGTTGCCAGGATTGAAGTGTTTGAGTTATAAGGATAGGTTGGGATTTCTTTCACTGGGTTATAGGAGGTTGAGGGATGACCTCAGGGGTTTATAAAATCAAGAGGGGTATAGCTAAGGTGAATAGCAAAGGTATTTTCCCTCGGGTGGAAGAGTTCAAAACTCAGGAACATATTTTTAAGATGAGAGGAAGAAGTTTTAAAAAGAACCTGAGGGGCAACCTTTTTACACAGAGTGGATTGCCGAAGTGGTAGATGCAGGTACAGTTACAACATTTAAAAAACATTTGAAAGGTACATGAGTAGCAAAGATTTAGAGAAATGTGGGCCAAATGCAGGCAAATGGGACTAGTTGAGTTTGGCAACCTTGGTTGGCATGGACAACTTGAACTGAAGAGTCTGTTTCTGTGCTGTATGATTCTAATTACCCTGAAATTTCCAATGGCTTGGTATCAACGTTTTTATTGATAACATTCTTGTTAAGCCCATTGAGGTGTTTAATTTTGTTAGAGTGGTTTTGTCATTTTTGTTTTGTTGTTCTCTTATTCCCTTCTCTTAATCCTCCTTTTGTTTGAGCTTGCACCTGTATTTCCCATAAACAAACCATTTCCTTAAAATAACTCAGCTGCTCGTCTCAAGCTGTTGGAGGCTGTAAATTTCCAATCCTCGTTTAACCAAAATTATTTCTTTTGATAAGAATTGTGATTGCTTGATGAGGCACCCATTCCAAGATGAAACGGTTCCATTCCCTTGCAAGCAATGAGGTTACTCGGTATTATTTCTGCTGTTTCAGACAAGGTTTTAACCTGTTTGTTTAATCTGATTAAAGCTCCTGTAAAAATAGCAGAGAAATTAGATTTCTGTTTCACTCGAGAGGTTCTTATTGCATATTTTCAAGTACCATAATCTTTCAATTAGACACACTGTATTACTGTCTTCATTGCATCACATGATATTGTCATAACGAAAAAAAAAATCCACCCCAAAGCCTTGCCAGATTTCCTTTAGCGAGGTACGGTGGAAATGTAATTCGGTTTAAGAATGTTACAGCGTGGTGCATTCAATCTTCCAAGAGATTTCCTCAGCATTTCATGGGTTTATATGTTATTGACTCCGAATTGCAGGCTGTGGAAAAAAGCAGGATCTGTCCCCACCCAGTTCATTCAAATGGTTCAAATTTTACTTTGGAGGAACTCAACAGCTTGGCAAGGTCTATGAAAATGTTATATTTACACACAGGCTTCCTCCTAATAAAAGGCATCTGAGCTTTTCATTTAAAATGTTTGCTGTTCTCATCTTGAGACTTCAAAGTTTTTAAAAACAGAGTTGTTTGAAAGTCTCATCACTTATAGGGATCAGCAAACAAAATAATCATGTTGCTGGGATACAGGAACTGGGTGCACTTCAGCCACTGTATGCAGAGTGATTGAATATGAATATTTTCTTGGTTAGTTGAGGATAAATCAAAACTAAAATTGCTATGATGCATTGCCTCATGAAGCACTTTCAAAGTGGTTAGTTGCTTATAGCAAATGGTGCAGCCAATTTGTGCATGGCAAGATCCCACAAACAGCAATCTTGAATGATTGATTTTGTCAGCTGTTTGTTGAGGGTTAAATATTGTCAGGTTAATAGGGAAATCCCTCCTCCTTTTTGAAGTAGTGTCTTGATTCTTTTATATTTGCGTGAGAGGTTATCTGATTGAACTCTTGCTTGAAGGGAGGCAACTCCAATTGTGCAGCACTCCAGCATCAGTTTTTCACTGCGGTGTCAGCCGATAATATGCGGCCAGTGCCTCATGTGAGAATTTCCAACCTCAAAAGCATATAGGCACTGAGTACTTTTCTTTAGTATGGATTTTTCTCTTGTTGTTTTGTTCTTGAATGAAAGACCCAATGTATTTACGAGCCACGTTGTCTGCATACCCTTCACTTGCTCCACCAAGTTACTAATTTTGTTTGTTTTATGTCTTTGCGCACACTCTTTCCCTGCAAGGGAAAAAGATGGGGAAGTATTAAGAGGTTTGATGAGCTGACTTCTAACCTATTGCACTCCTTGAACTCTTCTTATGTGACCAAGTTCTGGAGTGAGACTTAAGAATCCAAAATTGTTTATCCACTTTCATGTCTCATCACAGCAGGTATTCTTCTGGCCAAGGTAATATGTAAGTATTCAGATCGCAAGCTTCTGCCCTTGGTGTTTTTATCTAATTGCCAGGAGGCTGAGCCTGGGTCTGGGTTACTTGACCACAAACCTTTCTTATGGTCCAAACCTCTCCCTGTGAGGAGTTATCTGCCTGTGACTCTTTCAAAGAGGGTGTGCAGTCCTGGGTACGAACGCATGTCATGCTGTGATTGTATGTCATCAAATACCAAGCCAACAACATAGAGTCTAGATAAGACTAAATGTATAGCTGAGTGACTAAGTATAATTGTTTTTAAACACAATTCCATACATGTCATGCAGTGTTTCATGTTAAATTCAGAAAATGTCTTCTGGCTGTAATGTGTGATTTGCATTATTGCTCAGGTACCACCGGAGTTACAGAATGAGGTACTGATGAGCTTGCTAGAGACCGATCCAGATGTCGTTGACTACTTGCTGCGGAGGAAAGCTTCACAGTCGTTGTGAGTAGCTGTTACCATTGTGGGTTCTTTTCCGGTCGTAGAGCTGTTTTCCATCTGGGGGTGATAGGTTTCTCGCTGTTGACCTCTGCTGTTCATGCAGGGTATGAACTAACAAAAGGGAATGCAGAACCAATTCAGCAGATTCCAATCAGTGTACTGTACAAATCATTTTTTTTTTAAATCTCGAGAGCAATCTTGTTTTACAAAATGCATTTATTTGCACTGATTTGTGCAATCTCAAAGTAATCAAGAAAGTGTGCTCTGATTTCTTTTAAAACCTGGAATTTTATTAATTTCAGCCAGTAAGGTGAAGATAGCATTGAATGAAACAGAAATTATGTATTTTTTTCTTTTTAAAGCAGACCTCTTTATGTCAAAAGAGTTAAAGGCTCATGACGAAGGCGATGCTAAAAATTTATGCACAGAAGTGTCCTACAAACAACAGTGAGATAATGGCCAGATCATCCATTTGGTACTGATTATGTCTAGCATGTCAGAAGTACCATCTGGTTCCCTGTAATAAAGCTAAATCTTGGCCTAGATTGTGTGTTCAGGTCTCGGCATTGGAATTATATTGCACTTACAGCTTCCAGATATACCCTGAGCATAGCCATAGAACAATGGCAGACACCTGGGAATTTGTCTTCAGCAAGCTGATAGTTTGGATTTATTCATTCTTGGGATATGGGTATCTCTGGCCAGGCCAGCATTTACTGCCATCCTTAGTTGCCTTAATCATAGTTTTTTTGGTGCAACAAAATGGCTTGGCATGCCTGTTCAGAAGGTAATTAAGATTCCACTGCATTGATGTCTGCCTGTTTGGGTTTCTATAAAAAGTCATACTTTGTTAACATAGTTAGTCTGTTAAATGGTCATTTAAGCTCATGGTTACTATGTCTGCACTTCATATGCAAATGTGACAATATCAGTTGTATCAGGACATTTATTTGCAATCGAGCTTTATCCACAATTTAAACAATGCAACTTTATAGTGTGCTGATAGAGGATGCTTTTCCTCCATCAGTTTACTCTTAGTTGAAGCTCAAAAGATGGGAGACGAAAGGCTAGATTACTTCAAGGTTGATTTAAGTGCAGAAATTACTGGAAGACATGTATAAAAAGGAACAAAAAGATGAGTAGAATGTTGGACTTTATCTCCTGGGGCTTAAATATAAAAGGTCGGAAATTGTGCTTTGGTTATGCAGAATCTCGGTGGGACACTGGCAAGAGTGAGCCTTGAATCTGACAATGACTCCTAAATGAAATTATTTCTTCAGTTGTTAATATGAACCTTTGACTAGACAGTTTAAATTAAGTTTTTGTCTAATTAGTTTGGATTAGATTAGATTCCCTACAGTATGGAAACAGGCCCTTTGGCCCAACAAGTCCACAACAACCCTCTGAAGAGCAATCCACCCAGACTCATTTCCCCACCCTATAATTACCCCTGACTAATGCACCTGACACTATGGGCAATTTAACATGGCCGATTCACCTGGCCTGCACATCTTTGGAATGTGGGAGGAAACTGGAGCACCCAGAGGGAACCCACACTGACACGGGGAGAATGTGCAAATTCCGCACAGTTGCCCGAGGCAGGAATCGAACCTGGGTCCCTGGCTCTGTGAGACAGCAGTGCTAACCACTGAGCCAACTGATAATTGATAAATAGTTTTATACTTTCACCTCGGGGACTTGAATTGAGGTTGAGCCAAAAATGATGGATTAAAAGTTTCCCACAAAATTAAGTCTCCCCTATTCTAGTGTGTGGGAGGAAATGGCCATGATTCTGCATGATCTATAATTCTGGATGAGGGGCTTGTACTTGTTCACAATTGAGACAATGTCAGGGGAGGTTTACTGTGAATTGACTGTACAATGGTTGAGCAGAAGCTAATAGATTGGCTGATAGGAGAGGTTCAGATTCTTAATACAAACATAACCCAACCTGATTAAATCTAATACACAAACTAAGCATTATGTTAAAGCAAGTGAATTGGAGCTTTTATCTATTTGGCATCTTTCTTGGACAGCTTAAAGCAGTTCACGATCCATGCATCAGTTTTGAAATATAGCCACCATTATAATGTGGATAGATTTGGCAGGCAGTTTTCCCACACTGAACTCCTACTGCCAGTAGAATCAGAGGCCAGAAAACCTGCTTTAGTGACGTTGGCTGAGGAACAAATAGGGGCTAGGACATGGGACAATCTTCCCTGTTCTTCAGTGAATAATGCTGCAACATCTTTTGTACATATTTGAACATTGCCTCCACATTGGAGTGAAGTAGCACTTGGGGGTTAAGAGTCTCTGAGCTGTCATAACCAATGCTGAATCACAACCTTCTGACTGTGCTGTCCACTGAACTGCACCTTCGTTAGCTGTGTAACTTAGTAATGCGGTTTGAGGTCACATAGTGAACATGTGATACTGTTTTATGAGATTGAATTGACTAAAATTTAATGTGATATCTTTAATAGAAGTCCTGATCTGACAAGAGCAGAAGTCTCCTATTCCTTGGGAGGAAGACATTCATCTACTGACTCTAACAAGATCTCAAGTGGAGAAGTGTCACCCTATGATAATAACTCTCCAGTCCTCTCAGACAGGCTGTTAACGCAGGGACCAGAAGATGTTAGCACAGGTCCTGAGAAACTCTATAAAGTCCCTGAACAGTATGCTTTAGTTGGACACTTAAAATCTAAATCTGGGGATAGCTCTCCAGTTTCATGGCCTGATAAAGGTAAGGTTCAAACAATATTTACACTTGTCCGTTTTCCACTTTCTTGTTTAAGTGCTTGTAGCAATAATTGTGACCATAAAGTTCATGATAATATTAAGTATATTTGTCTTCGGATTTAGTTTGGCAGAAGCATCTGTTCCATCGTGGTACTCAACTTCACCAGACCAAGTCCAAGACCAGCATTGTGGTGGTCTGGTATTTTCCAGAGTCATGTGATAATCGCAGCTGAAATATGATCTTGGCTGATCACCAAACTCAGCACGCTAAGTAGCCACTTTTTCCTGATGCTATCGATCCCTTTAGCTCAAAATATATATATGTATCTAACTCTATTTTGAGATCATTCAGTGTATTGGCCTCAACAGTTTTCTGTGACAGAGAATTCCATAGGCTCACCACTCTAGATGAAAACATTTCTCCTCCTCCTCAGTCTGGAGACTACCATAGAGAAGATATGTTTTGTTGAGGTAACAAAGCTTAGCCTGAATGTGAAGTCATGATGTATAGGAGAACTCTTCCCAGTTCCACAGAAAAGTCTGAGACCTTTGCCACCATCATCCATTGCCATTGTGTTTACTTTATTATTCCAATTACTTGGTTACATTAACGCACCTTTGGTTGTTGTTAATTTGCATCTGACCATTATGCATTAAGTGCGATCAAATGAATATGCAGGAAGAGAACAAAAAGCCTCTTGGGGAAAACAAACTTAGCAGCCTATTGGGATAAAAGATAACTTTGCAACACCATTAGACTATTTTCCAATATTCCCTCTATGTTGAGGGTTTTAATAGAGCAAGAGAAGAGAGACTGTATCCAGTGACGAGATGGTTGGTGACCAAAGTTCAGAGTGAATGCTGAAAAGTAGAGAAAAAAATTTCACTCTATGAATTGTTATCACATTGAATGAATTGTCTGATAATGCAGGAGGAACAAGATTCAATAGTCACTCTTTTCAAAACAAAATTAGACATACGATTGTCCTGCACTTTGTTCCCTTTTCAATGGGGAAAGAATAGTGGAGTGGGAGTTAGTACAGCCACAATGTCCTCCTCCTGTGCTCCAATTTTTGAACTTCTCACTGGCCACATTAGAGCTATAGGGTTAATTAACTTCCAGTGAGGGGCCATGTTTAGAATTGCAATAATAGAATCTTTAATCTGTGCTGTTGGCTGGGAAGATGGAACTGAGTAAATTAACCAAGACTGGATGGCATTGTTTCTTGAAAGTTCAATAGTAGTGATCTGCAAAATATTTTGGAAAAAACATTATATCTCAACGTTGTTTTCCATGTTCAAGTGTATTTATATTCTGCAGTGCTTGTCAGATAATGTGATTTAATCATAAAACCATGCACAAGTTGCTTGGCAGCAATTATTGTGTACCTCTTTAGAGAGGAAACTAATCCAAACATTTCTGGGCGTACTGATGAAATGTCCTGCTGAGGTTGTAATAAATTATATTGTGCTGAGGAAGCTTGGAGGACATTTCAGTATCATTATTTGTAGTACATGGAATAGTGACGTAATCTTTCATACAAATCAAGAATGTAGTATTTAAGTTGCATGTGCATTCTCCATTTTCTTTCTTCTGCTACAGTTGGAATTGCCTTTTTGTTCACACTGTTATTATTATTCCTTGTACCTTAGTTTTCTTCCTGTCCTGCCCAAGATTGTGTGAGCACTCATGCCTCAGAATCAGTTGGTTTCAAGTCTTGCCCCAAAGACTTGAGCACAAAATTCCACCGAATACTAAGTGTGGCACTGAAAGAACGCTGCAGTGTTTGGGGTGCTGCCTTTTCGAGTAAACACTCACAGGTGGATTGAAAAAGGACCATAACACATTTTGAAGAATAGGAGAGCTGTACCCTGTGTCCTGTGGGCAATATTTATCCTTCAACCAACATAAACCCACATATAATCTGCTTCATATTAATGACAGGGAGTCCATACCTTATGAATGCTCATACTTAGAAACATGATCCCACGCAGGAGTGTAACTTTAAATATTTGACATACAAACACAACCTGTACTTACAAATGACTGCTTTATATTCTCCTGCAATGTGTTCCCATGTGCGTAAATCAGGACTTCAGAGTGGAATCTTTTTGCAACCTGGCTGCTGCCTGTATTTAAACAAAAATAGAAAATGCTGAAGAAAACTCAGCAGGTCTGGCAGCATCTGTGGAGAGAAAGTGTACTAAACGTTTTGGGTCCAGTGACCTTTCTTCAGAATTGCCTGTACATTTTTGGGGACCGGTTTTTCACCCAAGTTGGTTGTTATGTTTCCCTATGTGTTAATTCCAAATATTTCAAAAATACTCTCTTGTTTTGAAATGCTTTGTGAATGTCCTGAGGTTATGCAAAGTGCTATAAAAATGCAAGTCCTTTCCTTTCTCATTATTCATTTCTTAAGTTGTGGCCTTTACATTTTAGACAAACTATCTCCTTTTTAGTTTCTAGCCCTCTAACTGATGTTGAGACTCAAAAATAGGTTTGATAAACTATACACAAACAATGAAGCGGTTCTTGTGCATGGTATCTTGGAATGTGAGCAAGTTGATAGGTCTCTGAGAAAGACCAACTGAATTTTGAGCTTTATGCATAAAACATTTGAAATTTTTATATCATTTTTGGGGTATGGTTATTGCTGGCTAGGCCAGCATTTATTGTCCATCTCCTGTTGCCCTTGAGAAGGTGGTAGTGAGTTAAATCGTTTTTGTCAGTTTGCTGCAGATAGACCCGTAATGCCATTAGAGAGGGAGTTCCAGAACTTTGGCCCAGCAACACTGAAGGAAAGTTGATGCTTCCAGGTCAGGATGGTGAGTGGCTTGGAGAGAATTTGCAGGAGATGGCGTTCCCACGTATCCGATAAACTTGTCCTTCTAGATGATTTCGGCAATAGGCTTGTAAGGTTCAGCCTTGATAAGTTTCTGCAGTGCATCCTGTAGTTGGTACACATGGCTGTTGCTGAGTGTCAGTGGTGGAGGAAATGGATATTTGTTGATGTGATGCCAATCAAGTTAGCCGCTTTGTGATTGTGTCAAGCTTCTTAATTTTGGAACTGGACTCATTGAGGCAACTAGGGAGTATGCCATCACACTCCTGACTTGTGCCTTGTAGATGGTGAATAGGCTTTGAGGATTCAGGAGGTGAGTTAGTCACTGCAACATTTCTAGTGTCTGACCTGCTCACTTAGCCACTATATAGCTAGTCCAGTTCAATATCTGATTGATTAATTGTATATTATAGTTGAATGCAATTTTGATTACTTCAGGAAAATACACTTTAAAAATGAAATTGCAATGTAGATTCAGCAGTAAGTTTTTTTTTAGTGAGAAACCATAGTTTTACTTGAGATACGGTGAACTTTTCATTTAGAGCTGAAAAGTTTGGAGGCCATTTAATGGAAGATATTAAAAATGACTGAAAAAGTTCATTGCTTCAGATGGAAGAATACCTAATGAGGCGACCATCAATTTAGAAATTCTACTGAGAGTGAGAGATGAAATGAAATTTCTGTACTCCCAAGAATTGTTGGACATTTGCCATGGTTGATGCAGAGACCATTACATTCTTTAATGAGAAATTGGATAAATATTTGAACCAAAGGACGGTGGAAGTCTACGGTGAAAGTGAGCCAGTGGGTATAAACTTCAGACTGTCTTAGAAAAGAACTGACACATGTAGAAATGCAGATTGGCCATATTGCTTCGTAAATGGCTACATACCAGACAAATCCTAAAGTGAGTCAGTATCTAAAATTTATAGCTTTCCTCAGTTCTACTTGTTGTCCTCAAACATAGTGTATTTAGTGAAAGGTGAAACCAACTGCATCAGGCCAAATTATGCATGTATAAATTCTTCTAAGAGTAAATTAGAACACTCTTGAACTGGTGGGTTGGCTGTTTCAGCAGCACTTTCCACTTGAGAAAGCTGGGTGATGACGTATAGGATATCTGTCCACCCTAGAAACATTTTAAAGTATGAAGATATTGATGGAGTAAATTTAGAATAAATTTCCATTTATGGAAAGCTATGGATAAATTTAGTCACTCATAATCTGATGAAGAACTCCTCGGGAAAATCTCTTTATCCAGAGAATGTTAGAATGTACAACTCAGTGCCACATAGAATGGTTGAGCCAAATACTGTAGATTTAAGAGGAAGCTAAGTAATACTTTTGGGTGGTTGGATGAAGTTGAGTGGGGGAGAGGGTCAGTGTGTAGAGCACAAATATTAGGTTGGACCAGTTGGGCCAATAACCTAATTCGGTGGTATAATAATTTGTATAAATTATTCTGTATTAGTGCAGACTGTACAAATTACAAAATAATCTAAAACAATATAGTTTAATAAAATAAATAACTGAGGAACATGTGGAAAAGGTTACCAATTCATTATCATCCATTTTGTACTTTTCTGCAAGGTCAAAATTTCCTTTTGTATGTCCTGGAATATTGATAATTTTATCGAAACAGATCTGGATGGTAATTCCTTTGTGAAAATGCACTGGTATACTCATCACCTTTTGTGTTTTTAAAAAGGTTAATTTAATTTGTTCTATGTCTATCCTCCCTTGCTTTTTAGATAAAAATGCATCTTCAGAAGAAAACGCTAACATTTGGGGAACTTGGCATCCCACGTTGAAGTGTGGGTCTAGAGAGGAAGGGATGACAGGTACAGCAAACATGCGCAGCGCTTTTTAAAAAATATGTTCTTTCCTATTTTAAACACTTTGGAAGGCTCTGCCCAATCTGCATGCTTCTTTGGCTGAAAGGCAAGATAATTATATCTAATATCTATAAGTATCAATAAGTAATGGAAGCAGAAATAGACCATAAAACCCCTTGAGTCTTCTCTTTCTTTCAAGATGATCATGGACCCATCATCAGTCTCTGACATTCTCCCACCCACTGTCCGCAATCCTGAACTCTGTGTTGAATATATTTTGTTGCTAGAGATCCACAGTCCTCTAGGTTAGAGATCTTAAAAATTCGCAACCCTCTACATGAGGGAAATCTTGGACTCAGATGGCTCTCCCCTCATCCTGAGGATAATGCCTTAGATTACCTAACTCATGGAAATCCTGTCAAGTTCCTTCAGAATCTTTTAAGCTACAGTAAGATCATTCTTCAGAATTCCAGACGATATAGGCCCAAATTACTTAGTCTTCCATCCCAGGAACTAGTCTACTGAACATTCATTGTAATGTCTCCTTGGCAAGTATGTCCTTCCTTTAAAATGGAAACCAAAACTGTACACAATACAGCAAAGCCAATATTCAAAACCAATACTTTTGCCAAAGCCTTATACAAGTCAAAAAAGACTTCTTTGTTCCTGTACTCTAGGCCTCCTGCAATAAAAGGCCACATGTCATTTGTCATCCTAATTGTTTTTTCCTTTTCATGCCTTTTCCAAAACAAATTCTGCTTTTCATACTGTAGATACTCAAGTAATAGTCGATCTCAATAAAAGTCAACTCCCTATTTTGGCCAAAAAAATTTGGAATTTTCCATATATCTCGTGTGAATGTTGACCCTAGTTCTTCACAAATAACCATTTATGAGTTAGTGACCTAGTCGTTCTGCTCTGCTCTGGGTTTTCAGACCAACCACAATTCCCAGAGGTATGGAAACAGGCCCTTTGGCCCAACAAATCCACACCAACCCTCCGAAGAGTAACCTACCCAGACCCATTCCCTTACCCTAAATTTACCCCTGATTAATGCACCTAACACTATGGGCAAGTTACCTAACCTGCACATCTTTGGATTGTGGGAGGAAACTGGAACAGCCAGAGGAAACCCACGCAGACACAGGGAGAACGTGCAAACTCCACACAGACGGTCGCCCGAGGCAGGAATCAAACCTGGGTCCCTGGTGCTGTGAGGCAGCAGTGCTAACCACTGAGCCACCGTGCCTTCCCCAATTTGTTGTGCCTTTTTTCTTTATTCATTTACAGATCAGTTGGGCTTCTGCTAATGGACCTTGACAGAATTTCCATGTGTTAAGTTATCTAAGGCGTTATCCTCTGGATAGGGGAGAGCCATCTGGGACCAAGATTTCACTCATGTAGAGGGTTGTGAATTTTGAAGAGCATGAATTTCAGCCACTCAAAAGTTGTATCCATATCATAGTCGGCACCATAAATTTAACCTTAAAAAGTAGTCAAAACAATTCGACTATTACTTGAGGATAATAATGATTCGGAGATGCCGGTGTTGGACTGGGGTGTACAAAGTTAAAAATCACACAACACCAGGTTATAGTCCAACAGGTTTAATTGGAAGCACACTAGCTTTCGGAGCGACGCTCCTTCATCAGATGATTGTGGAGGGCTCGATCGTAGCTGTTACGTAGCTGTAGCTGTTACTGCCTACCTTTGCATCAGTGACAACCCTTGAGTTCACTACTTTTGGATTTCTGTCAAAATCATTAATTTAGTTTGTAAACAGATGAGGCCAAAACACTGGTCCTTATAACACTCTAGCAGTTACTGACTGCCAACTTGAAAACCCCTTTTTATGCCTCTTCTTTGCTGTCTGTTTGATGACTAGTTCTCTATCCGTGCTAGGAGAAAGAGAGGATTGCAGATGCTGGAGATCAGAGCTGAAAATGTGTTCCTGAAGAAGGGCTCATGCCCGAAACGTCGATTCTCCTGCTCCTTGGATGCTGCCTGACCTCCTGCGCTTTTCCAGCAACACATTTTCAGCTCTATCCGTGCTAATATATCAGCCCAACTCCTGAGTTATTATGTTTAACATTAACTTTTTTTGTGTTGGCCATGGTTCAGTTGGTAGCATATTCACTTCTGAATGGCAAGACTTTGGGTTCAAGTCCTGCTCCAGGGCCTGATCACAAGGACCAAGACACTGCAATGTAGTACTGAAGGAGCACTGTATTCCAAGGTCCCATCTTTCAGATGGGGTGTTGTACTGAGGCTCCATATGTTTGCACATGTTGATGTCAAAGATCCTATAGATCTTTCAAAGAAAAGCGGTATCCGGAGTCCTGGCCAATAATTATCCCTCAATCAACTACACAAAAAATAAACCCAGATTATCTGGTCATCATTATTGCTAACAGTTTGCCTCCAACAAAGTGTTTTTTCCTGATATTGTAAATTCATGTTATTTCCCCTAAATTAAGAAACTGGGTGCAGACATCATGGTATTGAAGAATCCAATTGCTATTATTATTTCCGCTATGTATAGCAAACCAGCTGACCAGCCAATTGACTCCCAACAATAGAATAGATTGCTAGGTATTGAGAGTGGACAGTGACAGGGAAGGCACCGGAGTCCAATTGGGTTGGAGTGGCATGTTTCCTTCCCTAAAGTATGTTTAAATAACTATGGGAAGCAATGTCCAAATTTTAACCTCCTTAAAATAGGATTGCTGCATTGTGGTATTCCATCTGAAATAGTAGCAGAAAACTCAGAATATATGTCTCTTGAGAAAATAGTGTAAATGGTGCCATAATAACTTTGCCCTGTTAAACACCTCTCCAATTTTTTTTTTCAATAGACTTCAAGTAAGGAAGGTACAGCCTTAGAGTAAAGGGAAGACCCTTTAGAATGGAGATGAGGAGAAACTTCTTTAGTCATTCTTAGGAATTCATTGCTACAGAAGGCTGTGGAAACCTGGTTGTTGAGTATATTTAATACAGAGATAGGTTCCTGATTGTTAAAGGGATTGAAGGTTACAGGGAGAAGGCAGGAGAATTGGGTTGAGAAATGTTTTGGCCATATATGAATGGCAGAGCAGACTCAATGGACCAAATGGACTAATGTTTGCTTCTATGTCCTATGGTCTTACGGCAAAAGCCTGTTCAAGTAATTTACTATGTTTCATTGACTATACTATATTTCTTCAATCATGGAATGGAAGGCTAATGAAATTATCCTTTTTCAGAATAAATGCCAGTAGGGGCCTGGTTTAAATTTGCTCATTCAATAATTTATAACAAGAACGCATTTGTAAAAGATTTGAGAAGTGGCATTTAACTAAAACGTAATTTTCTCCAATAATATTTTAAATTATTCTTGTCTCATTCGTACATATAATGATGCAAATTATGGGATTTATGAATGCGGAATTTTCTTTATAATGTTTCACATGACTTGCCTTAGCATTTCACAGAAATGGCTACTTCTGCTTCACATCTGCAAACATTTTCAACATCACAATCAGTTATTTTAGTCATAAGGTTTTTTCTGGCTACCTCATAACATCTGGAACCTAACATGACCAACTTTCTCCTGCATCATATAGTCATACAACACAGAAGGAGGCCACTGACTGTGTACCTGTGCCAGATCTTTGAAAAAGCTATCCAGTTAAATTGGTGTCCTCTGCCTGTCTACTTTGCTGCCAGTCACATTTTGCTTCTATTTAATCTATCAAAACTCTTCATGATTTAACACTTCTCTTAATGCTCGCTTAATGAAAAGCAATCCCAGCTACTCTCATTTCTCCACATAATTCAAGTGTGATACAGTGGCTTCATTGCTAGGAAATAAGGAAGATGTAGTTTCATTAAAATATCTTTAAGGAATAAATACTGCTGAATTTTCTAGATTCCATTAATATCATCATCATCATCATATTGGAAGATGGACATGTTCACTCCCAAGTCTACTAGTTATTTCCTATTCTTTCTTGTCTAGGTTCGTATGGGGATATTTATCAAAGCAATGTGTTACAGCAAAGACAGTGTTCTCTGTCACAGGGAAACCTCACAGCAGACTGGCCTGTCGTTCAGGCCTCTTCCATGTCTTCTCTGGACAACGCAAAGCCGCCTGTGCGAAGAACTCATACTGCAGAAGGTGCTCCTGAGTACAGAACCCATGCTCCTGTGAGCCGTGTTTGCAGTAGCCCTCAAGTGGCAGGAGGTAAGAAACATGTGCAGTTGAGCCTGGAATCCTTGTGCCTCAGACATGACCAGCGGTCCACGGGAAGCGCAGAAGAAATTCCTCAGAAAACCTCAGAAACCTCTTTCTTGCACAAGAAACCATGGCAATTCCATTTTAGGCATGGGGACATCAACAGAAATGAGACTCGGCCCCCTCCTCCGTACCCCGGTCCATCGAGACAAAGTGCTGTGACTTCTAGTAAAGCTGGTACGCACCAAGAGCAAACTCTGTCAAGACTTCAAAAGACTCAGCAAAGTTCTGTGGAACAACAGGCAGCATCATCCAAACAGTCAGCTTCCGAAACGGAGCAGCAGGATTCTGTTTCCTGTAATGAAGAGAATCGAACCTGGTCCAGGCAAACAGACAAACAGAACAATAAGAACAATTTAACAGAGGCTGACTGGGTGGAATGGCAGAGAGAACGATGGCAAATCTGGGAGCTGCTGTCTGCAGACAATGCAGATTCACTACCAGAAACTCTAGTATGATATTTTGAACTGCTCACAGCAGCCTTTATTTAGATGTCATTTTAATTTTTTTAAAGAAACAAATCAAAATCATCCTATCATTTCCACAAAACATATTTTTATATTTGTGCGATATTTTAACTTTCTTTTACTTTTCAGGGTGTAAAACAACACAGTCTTTAACATTCTTGTACAAAGTCAGTGTGTCTGTCATCACCTAAAGCGTAGCATAGGACAATACATTTGAATGTTGCTATATGCATAAAATATACATGAAAAAAAAATATATATATATCCCGTGTTGTAATTTCCATTTGATTTTGTATTTATACATATGTTTGGTTCATTTTATGTTTTGGAAGAGATTATGTTCAGAATTGCATTCAAAAAAAAACTATTTTGGACTGCTCATACATTGCACTTATCTTGTTGCTCTAATGACTAATTGTAGCCTCAGCAGCTTTGTGTGTACCAACTGGTGTTTCTGCTATTGTCTTATAAGGAATCTGAATGTGTACATTACAAGACCTTCTTGCCACTGACTAAATGAAATAACCACTGCAGTATCAAGGTTTTAACTACTGTCAATGTTCTTTGTGGGCTATCACTATATCTTCTTCAGCTACGTGTACCACTCGAGTACCAACCCACACTCCCTTGAATAAGTAACCTACTTAACTCTACTGCCAGTTACCATTTCCAGTGTCATTATTCACAGGGTTTTTAAAAATAACTCCCCTCCTTACCCTTTCTTAGAATGTGAAAAATAGGATTGAGATGAAAAGAGTGTATAGCATCGCAATTGCCAAATGGCAGTGACAGTCCAGCTGTTAAGTCCTTGCTTGGTTGACCTCCGGCCACGTAGAAGTCAAATATTCTTGACTCGCAGGACTGCTGTGCATGCAGTTTAAAAAATGGGGAAATGACAGGTTACATGTTTTGAATGTATTCAAATGAAGGATATGCATAAAGTGTACCTTTTAAAACAAGACTGTAAAATACATTTTAAACAATTGTGCCAAAGTTATAAGTGACAAGTTCATACAATTCCATTTATTTTATTTTCAGAGGAAAAGAACATTTTATAAAATGATGTTTTAATTCGCTTAAACTCTGGGTTAGCAGTTGACCACAATCGTGTTCATGTTTGAAATGTTCTGCCAATTAAGGCAAGTATATTACATAGAGACAGATGTGATCTAGCACAGTACATTGTCTTAAGCTGGTAAATAACATAATCTTAAATCTTACATGTGCCATAAAGATCCAATTAAAGAGAATGTGATAAAGCAAGATTGATTTCTGAGTTTTTAATAGAGCAAGGAACATTCCAGGTTATGCAACTAAAGTTTACCTTGATGGTACAAAGTTAGGTGGTGGTGTTGCCAGTTTTATAGCCTGTTTCACGCTCCACTGAAAATCATGTGAAGTTCTTGAAATAATTAGAAACAAAAGGATTCAGTGTGAAACTACAGATGGGGCACCATGCATCAGCGTGATGTGAGGCCAAGAAGATGACTACTTTGTACAGTTTTAGGACATGGTCATGATAAAAGGTCTTGTTTGAATCTATTCAGCTGAATTTCAGTCCCTCTCATGGACTTGAAATGACTATCGTTGGAGCAACCTGCAACATTGTCAGTGACTTTTGTTTATCCTCTACATCCTCAACCAGTTTGTTAACGCAATGTGGGACACTCCTCCTCATTGCTCCCATCTCCAATGTCCATTTCTGTGGAAGAAACCTTTTGTGATTGCGATGCCACCTTAACCTGCTTCGTTATGTCACTGCCGCAATTCCTCCAAGAATGGGAGGAATTCTTCCACTTGTTCATCTTTGTTTTTATATGTATGTTACCAACCCTTTACTTTATCACCTCACACAATCTTACATCTACTCTTGATGTGCTTAAAAATATTAGATATGTTATCTGTACTTGAAGTTGATTAAGATACCAAGACTAGATGAGATGCTAAGGAAAGTGAAGATGGAAATTGTGGAAGCACTGACCGCAGTTTTCTGATCTTTCTTGAACTCTGGTAGTCTGGAAGATTGGAGAATTGCAAATGTTTGTCTCTTGGTAAGGACAATAAGCTCAGTAACTCTTATGCCAATTTAAATTTGGTGGAGGACAAGGGGGGAATCTTCTGCAAACAATAATTCTGGGAAAAATTAATAATGGTTTAAGCAAGTGCAGATTAATAAAGGAAAGCCACCATGTTTCTTAAATTGCTGGCTTCTTTCAAAGAGGTAAGAAGATCGATAAGGATAATGTGACTGAAAGTACATTGTGTAGTGCTTTATCACAAACTTGTGAGCAAAGAATGAAGTAAGTGGGACAATACCGACGTGGATAAGAACATTGGCTGAGTGACAGAAAGCAAAGAATAATGATTAATATTTGTCTCAAACAGGAGGAAGGTTTGTAATGATCCCAGGGATCCATGTTGGTATCTTTAGTCGTCTTAATTATTCATGACTGACCTTGACCATGTTATACCGGACACAATTTTAAAATTTGCAGATGCTATGAAATATGGAGGTTTTCTGAGCCATGAGGAGGATAGTATAGAATGTCTAAAGTATGTCGGTGCGATGGTGGAATGAGCAGACTTGTGTCAGATGAAATTTAATGCAGAGAAATCTGGAGTGCTTCACTTTGATATGAAGAACGTGAAGGGATAATACAAAGTAAAGGGTACAATTCTCAAAGGGATGCAGGAGCAAATGGACCTGGATGTATATGACCATGGACCTCTGAAGGTGGCAGGTCAGGTTGAGAGAGTGGCTAGTGACGTACGCAATAGATTTTATTGATCAGGGCATGGAGTACAGGAAGTCATGTTAAACACATTCAATACTATGATTTGGCCTCAACTGGAGTTTAGGATTCCATTCTGGGGTTCACACTTTTAACGGGATGTGAGGTACAGCGGTGGGCAAAAAGGATTCAGGACATAGAATCAAGAATAAGGATCTTAGTTTTGGAGGTAAATTGGATAAGGTATTTAGAATCATGTGAAGTCTGGATAGAGTAGATAGTTAAAAAGTGACCCATGGTGGGAGAAGCAATGATGAGGGCATAAATTTAAGGTAACTGGCCAAATAAAAAACCATGACGACAGGAGAAATATTTTAATGCAATTATGGTTAAAATAAGGATGAAGATTTTAATCAAGACATTCCTAGACCGGGAGCCAGTGTAGGTTAGCAAGCGCAGTGGTGATGTGTAAATGTTGTGAATCAGCATATACACAACAGAACTTTGGATGAGCTCAAGTTTTCAGAGGATGTACATAGGTTGGCCAAGCATGCAGTGGAATAGAGACAGAAGTTTCTCAGAACTAAGGAAGGGTCACTGGACCCAAAACATTTAACTTTGATTTTTCTCCACAGATGCTGCCAGACCTGCTGAGCATTTACAGAAATTTCTGTTCTTGTTTATGATTTCCTGAATCTGCACTTCTTTCGGTATTTGTTATGCATTGGAATAGTCTGGTTTAGAGGTAAGAAAGACATGGTTGAGGAATTTTGCAACAAGTGAGGTGAATCATGATGGGTGAAGCTGGGAGGAGGGTACTATTCGAAGTTGGCGGTAGACTGTCTTGGTAATAGAGAAGTTACGGGTTCAGAAGATCAGCTGAGTATTAACCAGGCTGCCTTTCTTCATAGGTTAAAAAACACACATCACCAGGTTATGGTCCAACAGGTTTAATTGGAAGCACACTAGCTTTCGGAGCGACGCTCCTTCATCAGGTAATAGTGGAGGGCTCAATCGTAACACAGAATTTATAGCAAAAGTTTACAGTGTGATGTAACTGAAATTATACATTGAAAAACTGATTGTTAAGCCTTTCATCGGTTAGAATACAGTGATAGTTTCACTTCTTTCATGTGTAAATCACAAAACCTTTTTTTTAAAGTTGCATTCTCGGGTTAGCTATTAACAATGGTGATAGCTAGACAATATGTTGAAGGTGTTAGCCCCCTGTGTTCTCTGTCTCTGCCATGATGTTTAGATTGATTCTAATCTAAAAAGTGAGATAACGGAGTTCTACATAAATTCATGCTATTTTTGAGCAAAGTACAATGTAACTCTGCAAGTGCAAATTCACCCCACAAAATATGTGTGCATGTGGGTCTTTGTCTGTGTGTGTGTCTGTCTGGGGTCGGGTGTGTGTGTGTGTGTGTGTGTGTGTGTGTGTGTGTGTGTGTGTGTGTGTGTGTGTGTGTGTGTGTGTGTGTGTGTGTGTGTGTGTGTGTGTGTGTGTGTGCGCGTGCGTGCGCACAGTGAGTGCAGAGTGTCTTAAGTCTGTGAGGGTGTGTGTGTGCGCGTAGGAATATCTGTGTGTGTGTAGTGCAATGGTGTTCACCTGTAATGTGACATGAACCCAAGGTCCCGGTTGAGGCCCTCCCTATGGGTACTGAACTTCGCTATCAGTCTCTGCTCGGCCACTTTTCTCTGCTGCCTGTCCCAAAGTCCACCTTGGAGGATGGTCACTCGAAGGTCCGTGGCTGAATGTCCTGGACCACTGAAGTGTTCCCCAACTGGGAGGGAACCCTCCTGTCTGTTGATTGTTGTGCGGTGCCTATTCATCCGTTGTCGTAGCCTTTGCTCGGTTTCCCCAATGTACCATGCCTCCGGGCATCCTTGCCTGCAAAGTATAAGATAGACAATTTCAGTTACATCACACTGTACACCCCCAGTCCAACACCGGCATCTCCAAATCATTTCTTCAGAGGAGCATTCTCCATTTGCTTTGAAATTTTATCCAATACCCACTTTTAGCAGGTGGATATTTCTGACTGCAATTGGTTGTACCAGCTTATTGTAGCTATTAGGTTGTGTGATTCCATTCTTGTAAAGATATTGCACAAGTACAGAAGAGTGGGAATGGGACAAAGCACATGGATTAAAATGCAAACAGCATGATGTCGAACAGAACTCTTTTTTTTTTTAGCAATGCAGCACATAGGATGAATGGGGTCAGTTAGCTTAGCTGGCTAGTTAGCTTGTTTGTGAAGCAACTTGCTGTCAACAGGGTGAGTTCAATTCCCACACCAGCTGACATTACCACAAAAGACTCTCCTCACTACCTCTCCCCTTGCCTGAGGTTTAAACCATCAACAGTCATCTCTGTCAAATGAGAAGCAGCCCATTGGTGCAGTAGGGCTGTGATAATTTTACCTTTTAAATGAGATCCATGTAAGTTCCAATCTCAAGTCACACGTGAAACTTTTGTACTACTTAATAGGGAAGAGAAGCCAAGAATGTTTCCTATTAGAGTCATAGATATACAGCAGGGAAGCAGACCCTTCAGTCCAACTCGTCCATGCTGACGAGCTATCCTAAATTAATCTAGTCCCCTTTGCCAACATTTGGTCCATATCCCTCTAAACCCTTCCTATCATATACCCATCCAGATGCCTTTTAAATGTTATAATTGAAACAGCCTCCCACCATCTGAGGTTCTAGGGTTCAACTCCCTATTTGGGAGTGAGCTTTTATGGGTGGCACAGTGGGTCTGTAGTTAGCACTGCTGCCTCACAGCGCTAGGGACCTGAATTTGAGTCCAGCCTCAGGCAACTAGAATTTGCACATTTTCACCCATGTCTGCGTGGGTTTCCTCTGTCTGCCCCAGATTCCTCCCACAGTCCAAAGATGTGCAAGTTAGGTGAATTGGCCATGCCAAACTGTCCCATGGTATTCAGGGATATGTAGGCTAGGTGCATTAGCCTGGGGAAATGTAGAGTAATAGGATAGGGGAATGGGACTGAATGAGATACTCTTTGGAGGTCGGTGTGGACTTATTGGGCCAAATAGCCTGTTTCCACACTGTAAGGATTCTAAGAAATCTCCTCTGGCAGCTCATTCCTATACGTACTACCCTCTGCGTGAAAACATTACCCTTAGGTCCCTTTTAAATCTTTCCCCTCTCACCTTAAACCTATACCCTCAAGTTTTGGACTCCCCTACCCTGGGGAAAATACTTTGTCTATTCACCCTATCCATGCCCCTCATGATGTTATAAACTAATATAAGGTCACCCATCAGCCTCCAACACTTCAGGGAAAATTGCCCCAGCCTCTCCCTATATCTCAATTCAGCCAACCCTGGCAGCATCCTTGTAAATCTTTTCTGAACCCTTTTCAAGTTTCACAACATCTTTCCTTTAACAGGGAGACCCAGAATTCAATGCAATATTCCAAAAGTGGACTAACCAATGTCATGTATAGCCATAACGTGACCTCCCAACTCCTATACTCAGTGCACTGACCAATAAAGGCAGCATATCAGACTTGCCCTCCTTGTTCTTATTTTCAAAGTACTTTCACTTATTTGGACCAAAGTGCTCTATACTCTATAATACGAGGACCATGCATAGTAACTCAATATTCAGAGTGGCCTGTCCAGTTTCTATTTGCTAAGACTGTATGGAGTGAGACACAAATCATACCTTTTGACTCAAGTTGGAGGAACAACACTTGGGACAGTGGTCACTCTGACATGATGCAAATACCCTGTTGAATGCTACCCCAGTGTTTAGAGATCACACTTCAATCTCCATTCAGCCAGAATGAAAGAAACTGTTCTTGAACGCTTCAACAGATGACAAGATGTGGGAACGGCAGAAACTCAATCTTTGATAATGGACAGGATGGAATGTAGATAAATTTGGTGAGTGGTCAAAAACTTGGCAGACAGAGTTTAATGTCGGAAAGTGTAAGGCCATGCACCTGATAAGAAGAATCAAAAGGCAGATTGTTATTTAAAAAAAAAGACTCCCAATAACAAGTGGAGAGGTGCCTGGGTATTGGTCTGCATGAAACACAAAACGTTAGCTCTCAGGTATGGCAAGTAACTAAGAAGGCAAATAGAATTATGGCCTTTATTACCAGATGGTTGGGGTTTAAAACAAAATAGGGAAGTATTGTTACAACAGTACAAGGTGTTGGTGGGCCTGCACCTGGAGGACTGTGTACACATTTGGTCCCTGTATTTGAGAGAGGATATGCTGGCATTGGAGGCAATTCAGAGGCATTAGCCTAGCAAATCTTTTGGGATGAAGGGGTTGACTTATTGAGAAAGGCTAAAGAGTTTAGACTTTTTAGTTAGAGTTTAAAAAAGTGTGATGTTCTTGCAACATACAAGGTCTTGAGGGGGCTTAACAAGGTTGATGTTGAGAATATGTTTCCACTGTTGGAGGAATCTCACAGAAAGGATACAGTTACAGAATAATGACACTTATCTAAAATGGAGAGGTGAAGAAACTTAGTCTCCCAGAGGATAGTGAATGTCTGAAACTCTCTAGTTGGGGAAGCTAGAACACTGGAAGTATTAAAAGAGGAGCTAGATAACCCTCAACCTTTTGATATTTCAACAATCCATAAGGGAATTGATGTGAAAGAAATTGACACCTGGGGTAGATCAACCAGGATCTTATTGATTTGCAAGGCTGGCTTGAGGGGCCAAATTGCCTACCTCTACTCCTATTTCCCGCATATTTTGCACTTGGGGAATGCAACTAAGATTTGTCCAATCTGGACAACTCTGGTGCCGAATAGAAGTTGTCCAGAATAAGGAAGTCTCTAGATGTGTGTGAAGGCATGATACTGCAGCAACTGGTTCCTGCATTTCATGCTTTCCAGCAGAGGGTGCTGGTACCTTGTTCAGAAGCTGTAAAGTTTGCATAATTTGTATATTATCTCCAGGCTGTGTTTCCTTGCTTGTCCATTGTGTGGAAGTAAAGAGACACAGTTTAAACTGTGTTCAAATTAAATCTTTCATTTTAGGCATGCAAATAACTCTTGTAACCAGAAAAGAAATATGAAGAATATGATGACCATAATTATTTTAGGAAAGCTCAATAGATTTTCATTGGCTAAACCATTTAACTTAAAGTTGAAGGCAGTAACTGCTTTGTAATAAGATTGTGACTGTAGCCATTTGAGTCAGCCTGTATACTTCTACTCTGCAGATCCATTCTGGCTGGCATCATAATAATGACCATTCACACTGTACTAGCTGAATCCATTGAATGGTTTGTCAACCTCAAACTGTAAATGCTTCCCCAATTGTACAAAGAAAAGATCAATAATATTGGAGCTAATTAGCCATACTAAAGTACTTTCTTCCCATTAACTGCACATTTAAACAGCAGCTGAATTGGGCTGATCAACTGATATTCTCTTCCCCCCCCCCCCCCACCCCGGGCTTTCAACAAGCTCAAGGATACCCTTAAAGTATGCTCCGGGATACATTTGTGTCTAATAAAGTCGGCACTGCAAAGGATATCCAGGCAACACTGCTGCTTTGAATCGTCTGTTTATTTTAAATGGAAGGTGCATCAAACAATGAGACATACCCGCTTGGCAACTGCCAGAGTTTTGTGCCAGAAGAGGTGAGCATCTGGCAGTTGCGGGAAGGTCATCTTCCAGGAGGAGTAGGTCTTGTGAAGTCACAGTGTCATCCATATCTGTAGGTCATGGGAGCAAATAAAGCTTCTCTGAATGCCATTTGGGTCATGATTCACCATCTCCAGGTAAGCCATAGACACCACTGTGATCCAAACACAGTGAGGTTAAATTAAGAAGAATGTTATCTGATCTATTTGGCCAGTAATTAGATATATTTTGAACATCTACTGCTTGTAGTAGCACTGAATTACAATGGAACCTGAAATTTGTACTTTGGCATGGATTTCCAAGGGATTGGGTATATGCTGGAATCATTAATGTTCCATTTACCCATACAAATGCCAATGAATAGCTCTTTGAGAATGAAGATGGGGACCTACCTGAATTGCATGATATCCATGTTCCATCTAAATTAGCTATATACAGTTCATTCATGTTCCAATGTTTCTAGATTGCCTTTGGCATTGTCTTAGTTGCATCTCAAGCCAATTTTCCAGGTTCTCAAAACAGTTTTGCTGACAGTTTCAATGTTCCTTGCTAAAAGAAATTGACAATTTTAAGAACTCTTTTGGGTGGTTCAAAGTCAGACTTGGAATCTGTATGGGTAAGAAAGCTATATCTCATCCTAAAGTGAGATCTTTGACCAATTTTGGAGAAGATTTGGAGCTCAGGTTGCATATGTTTGCTTGCTGAGCTGGTAGATTTCTTCTCCGATGTTTTGTCACTATACTAGGTAACATCATCAGTGAGCTGCCAATGAAGCGCTGGTGTTCTGTCCTGCTTGCTATTTATGTGTCTTGGTCAGTTGTGGTGGGTGATATCACTTCCAGTTCTTTTTCTGAGAGTTTGGTAAATGGGGTCCAAATCTATTAGATTAGATTAGATTACATTACAGTGTGGAAACAGGCCCTTCGGCCCAACAAGTCCACACCGACCCGCCGAAGCGAACCCACCCATACCCCTACATTTACCCCTTACCTAACACTACGGGCAATTTAGTACGGCCAATTCACCTGGCCCTGCACATCTTTGGACTGTGGGAGGAAACCGGAGCACCCGGAGGAAACCGACGCAGACACGGGGAAAACGTGCAAACTCCACACAGTCAGTCGCCTGAGGCGGGAAGTGAACCCGGGTCTCTGGCGCTGTGAGGCAACAGTGCTAACCACTGTGCCACCGTGCCGCCCACCATCTATATGTTTGTTTATGGAGTTCTGGTTTGAATGTCAGGCCTCTGGAATTCCCGTGCTTGTCTTTGTATAGCCTGTCCCAGGATGGATGTATTGTCCCAGTCGAACTGGTGTCCCCCTTCATCTGTATGGATAGTAGTGATAGTTGGTCATGTCTTTTGGTGGCTAATTGGTGCTCGTGTATCCTGGAGGCGAGTTTCCTGCTCATTTGTTGTAGTCCTTGCAGGGTATTTTGTATGTGACATTTGTTCTACTAGTTGCTGGTATGGGTCCTATAAATTCATCAGGAGCTGTTTCAGTGTGTTAGTAGGTTTGTGGGCTACCATGATGCCTAAGGGATGGAGTAGTCTGGTTGTCATCTCAGAGATGGCTTGAATGTATGGCAGGGTGTCGAGTGTCTCCAGGTATGTTGTCTCTTCTTGTTTAAGTCTGATGTGTAGGAATCAACAGACTGCTCTCATCGGGTACCCGTTGTTCCTGAATACATTGTATAGATGTTTTTCCTCGGCTTCTCGAAGTTCCTGGGTGCTGCAGTATGTTGTGGCTCATTTAAAGAATGTCCAGATCCAGCTCCGTTTGTGGGTGTTGGGATGATTGTTCCTGTGAGTGAGTATCTGGTCAGTGTGTGTGGCTTTCCTGTAGATGTTGGGATGCAGCTCTCCATTGGCTTTGCGTTCCACTGTGACATTTAGGAAGGGGATTCTGTTGTTGCTCTCTTCCTCTTTGGTGAACTTTATACCAGTAAGGATGTTGTTTGCGCATTTGTGGGTTTCTTCTAATTTGCGTTTCGTGATGACAAAGCTGTCATCCACATATCGGACCCAAAGTTTGGGCTGGATCACGGGAAGGGCTGTTCGTTCGAACCTTTGCATAACTGCTTCTAGCAAGAGTCCTGATATTGGTGATCCCATAGGCATCCCATTGATTTGTTTGTAGATCTTGTTGTTGAAGGTGAAGTGGGTTGCGAGGCACAGGTCTTCTAGTTTGAGGATGCTGTTCTTGCTGATGGAGTTGGTGCTGTCAGGTGTTTGTGTCCTTGGGTTTGTCTAGCAGCGAGGCCAGTGTTTCTTTGGCTCAGGTGACGTTTATTGATCTGAATAGGGCTGTCATTGTCAAAGGAAACCATGACCTCATCGTCCTCCACCTTGATGACGTTAAGGAATTCCTGGGTGAAGTGGATGGAATGGCAAAAAAAAGTCATATGCAAAATACCCTGCAAGGACTGCAACAAACATTAATTTTGATAGACTAGCAGGAAACTAGCCACCAGGATACAGGATACACCAACGAGCTACCAAAAGACATGACTATCACTAGTATCCATACAGACAAAGAGGGACACCAGTTCGACTGGGACAATACATTCATCCTGGGACAGGCCAAACAAAGACATGCACGGGAATTCTAGAGGCCTGGCATTCAAACCAGAACTCCATTAACAAACATATCGATTTGGACCCCATTTACCAAACTCTCAGAAAAAGAACTGGAAGTGATATCACCCACCACAACCAACCAAGACACACAAATAGCAAGCAGGACAGTACATCAGCGTTTCATTAGAGGCTCACTGACGGTGACGAAACGTCTGAGAACAAATCTACCAGATCAGCGAGAAAACTTACAACCTGATCTTTGACTGAGTCACACTTACTCCAAAAAGGACTACCTTTAATGGAAGGCTAAGGTTTAGTGTTACCAACACCATTAACAGAAAAGGAACCATCACTGATGTTAATTTCGCCAACGAGTTTTTATTTCTCCAACTAAGAAAAATAAATTTGGCCATGTCTGTAACTCTGGAAGCATAAGGACTGAATCTTTTATTTCTTTGGCTAAATGTAAATTTTTGAAGGATTTTCACCAGCAGGCAGAATGAGTTTTCTTGCCATATCTTACCAAGTCCATCTCATTAACTGCTTTTTCTGCCAATATGGTATTCCTCGTAATTGATTCTGACCACTTTTTACATTCCCTGTTCTAGGGACAACCCACCATTGCTGGCATATACCAGAATTTACCTGCATCCCTGGCACTGGTGCCATCTTTAAAAACCTATTGCACGCTCTGACAAAGCACTGTCAGTTTGTAGCTGACCTGCGTATCCCCGACATTTTTCCAGGACATGTCTACATTGAGAATTTGACACCTTGCTTCGAGAGAAAGTACCTGGATGTCCTGTTGGATGGGCTGGTGCACAGACAGGATCTCGTCTTCCTGCAGGACTGCCTGAAGAAGCTAGGACCCCAGACTGGTCCAATGTAGCCTCTGGCTTAGTGCAGCCTCAGCCATTTGAAGGAACCCCATCAAATAGAAAGAAGGTCAATGACTTTGTCAGTGTAAGTGCTGCCTATCTTCCCTCTGGTGCCTCACAGTCACTCCATCCCTGTTACTGTACCCATACTCTACCCACCTCCCAATATAATGTCACCCCCTTCCAACCCCTGGCACCACTAATCCTCCATGCCTTCTGTGTTGCCTACTCACTCTGCAATCATACCAACAATAATGACTGGGCCACCTATTTTCAACTCTCTTAATATTAACCCATCTCTCATTCCAGGACAAAAACAGCCCACAGTACATCAGAAAGTGTCAAGGTGGGTGGTAGATTGCCTGATAGATGTCTCTTTACCCCTTATGAGGAGAGGATCCAGCTCTGACTGCCATGAATAACTGACCGATGGACTGCCTCCAGTCCCTGGGCTGGAGGCTGTTCTTATCATAATGTATGGGGTCCTCCTGAGCAAAGGCGATCTTCCCTAGAATGACTGAGGGGGCTGCTGGTAACCAATGACAAGCTTCCTGGCTTGTTCTGAACAGCAGAACAATACAGCAGTTATGCAGATCTGTGGCTGAGGGACAAATTGCGCTGGGGTGGTGCAAAGCAGATCAACCAGTCAAGCACAGTGCCCATAAGTGCTGAAAGAGCATACACACAGACTAGTGATATAGCCTAGTCCAGTCAATGAGTTGGGTTCATGTCCCTGACCCCACAATGTACTTGCTGCAGCATGACAATGGTAGTTACCAATGCTGCGCTGAAGTGTTGAAGCATCCTGTAGGTGAATTGGAGCTGGTACTGCAAGGGTTCATGGAGACTGGCACATATCTGATGCTAATGTCTGTGGATGTGGGTGCATGTGACAGATGCCATTGAGTGTGTCCTGACATGCTGGTGCCCAGTGTTAAACATGAAGGTAATTTGGAGCAACTGGTGAGCTGAATATGCCAGGTACCTGCTCTGACTTTCATGTCGAGAATTTTCAATGTCTGGTTTATTTGCCATGTTTGGTAAGAAACAAATATGAATATTAATGAGGCGAGTTGTGTCTTTAACGAAGTGTTTAACAAGCAATAGGCCTCCCAACTGGCAGTATTTAAGCAAGAAACGTGCCTTGCCACTCGACAGATACATAAAAGATGCAGCAAGTTGCTGCCCACGTCAAGCTTTGCCTCACTGGACCCCTCACATATACCTCACCAGAGCCCCTTATACGATTCTGTCCGATGTGACAGGGCTAATTATGGTGATGGAATGAACATAGAGTTGATGAGGATAGAGAAGCACTATAAAGTATGTTTAGGGTGGGCTCAGTACAGGAAATGTGCTCTTCCAGCACCACTAATCCAGAATCTGGTTTCCAGCATCTGCAGTCATTGTTTTTACCTCAGTACAGGGAATGTCAGAGTCTATTTTTTTCTAGGATGTGATCAGTGTTGGGCTACTATATAATGTGTTTTTTGTGGGGTTCCTATAGGTATGATTAGTATCAGGATGCCATACACTCTATTCAGAATGTGCATAGTATAATGTGTGTGCATAATATAAGCACAATAGGGTAGGTTCAGCATAGCATATTCAGAGTGCAGTTTTTTTTAAAAGTATGTTTAGCTTTGCTGGGAATAGCAATGCCAAAATATGCCTCCTTTATTATATAATTGAGAAATTGGAAATAACTCGAGGTAAGCTAATGTGTAAATATCTGGGCTGTACTTTTACACTTATTGCAATAATTAAGTCCTCTTTTTCACAATAACCTTTAGATCCATCAAAGACTGATGGTCAGTAACAGAGTCATTTGTCTGGCCCTGGCTCAGTTTTTACCTGACATTTTTTCAATTTATGATGTCTAGCTGTGCATAGTTAATTCTTTAATCTTGCTTTCACCATAGTTAGGAATTAACTAAAACACTATGGGCAGAATGTCTTTTGTTTAAGTACAGAGACAAGGTGTTCAGTACCAACTAACATGCCAACTCTACTGTAGAGAAGATCAACCTGATTGCTTTTTTTTTGGATACTCTCCTTAACCACCTTTGTTAATCAAGGGTGGTTTATCCTACTCATTGAGTCCTTTTTGATGAGTGTTATGAGTGTTACCTGCCACTGGTCATCTTGTGACCTGTCCTTGGATGACTTTCCCAGCCTGCTTTAGGGAACTTTCTCATGCCTCTGTAATTGCCCAAGTTTAAGTTGACAGCATTGGTTTCAGGTTCAAAGTTCTCTAACTCAATATAAAATTCTTCTATGTTCTGATTGTTACCCTCTAGAGAATTCTTAACTACTAAGATCACTTATTAATCACAGAGTCATAGAGATGTACAGTATGGAAATAGACCCTTCGGTCAAACTCATCCATGCCGACCAGATATCCCAGCCCAAAGTAGTCCCACCTGCCAATACCTGGCCCATATCCCTCCATACCCTTCCTATTCATATACCCATCCAAATGCCTTTTAAATGTTGCAATGGTACCAGCCTCCACCACTTCCTCTGGCAGCTCCTTCCATACACGTACCACCCTTTGTGTGAAAAAAGTTGCCTCTTTCACCCTAAACCTATGCCCTCTAGTTCTGGATTCCCCCCACCCCAGGGAAAAGACTTTGTACATTTATCCTATCCATACCCCTCATGACTTTATAAACCTCTGTAAGGTCACCCCTCAGCCTCCGATGCTCCAGGACAAACAGCTCCAGCCTATTCAACCTGTCCCTATAGTTCAAATCAACACATTACTAATTGCAAAATAGCCTGATCCAGAGGTGGGAAATATCTGCCTTATGATTTCTTGGCAAATGCGATATTCTGATGCATGTTTCAACTATATCACCCACGCCAAGTGCCAGGTCAACTATCATCAACTAATATGTGCTAAGGATTCAGTATGATTAACATGAATCACAATAATCAAACTGAGCTCCCAGTTCTGAGTATGTTGTAATGATTCAACATGGTTTCCATTCTTGCAGCAAACTGTTAAAAGAAAGATGAAATATTTTGTACTATAAACATTGCCAACATGTACTGCAAATTATTTTCAAAGCATAACTGTGCACTGACATCTACATAAAGATTTTAGTGTTATGTTATGTTACATAAATTTTACTGTGACATACTGTTGCATTGTGAGGGAGCATGAAGATAACATTACATGGAATTTACAGCTATTTTGTACAACTACCTACCCCTAAGATTCATTCACAGGATGTGGGTGTTGCTGGAAATGCTATCAGTTTATTAGCTGTCTCTAATTTCTCTTTTGCAGATAGTTGTGAGCTGATTTGTTGAAACATTGCAGTCCAGCTGGTGAAGGTGTGCCCACATAGCTGTGATGGATGAAAGTAACGGATTTTAACTCTGCTGCAGTGAAGGGATGATGATACACTTCCAAGTCAGGAGGGAGAGGTTGGAGTTACAAAGAACCTGCTCTACCTACCCTTGTAGGTGGTAGGGATTGCAATTTCAAGAGGTACTATCAAAGCAGCCTGGGTGAGTTTTTGGAGTGCAATAGGCAGATATAAGACAATGTGGTTTTGTTGCAACAACAGTGGAGGCAAAAATTTTTATGGTAATGGATGGAATAGAACATAGAACATAGAAAAATACAGCGCAGTACAGGCCCTTTGGCCCTCGATGTTGCGCCGATCCAAGCCCACCTAACCTACACTAGCCCACTATCCTCCATATGCCTATCCAATGCCCGTTTAAATGCCCATAAAGAGGGAGAGTCCACCACTGCTACTGGCAGGGCATTCCATGAACTCACGACTTGCTGAGTAAAGAATCTACCCCTAACATCTGTCCTATACCTACCACCCCTTAATTTAAAGCTATGCCCCCTCGTAATAGCTGACTCCATACGTGGAAAAAGGTTCTCATGGTCAACCCTATCTAAACCCCTAATCATCTTGTACACCTCTATCAAGTCACCTCTAAACTTTCTTTTCTCCAATGAAAACAGCCCCAAGTGCCTCAGCCTTTCCTCATACGATCTCCTACCATACCAGGCAACATCCTGGTAAACCTCCTCTGCACCCGTTCCAGTGCCTCCACATCCTTCCTATAGTATGGCGACCAAAACTGCACACAATACTCCAGATGCGGCCGCACCAGAGTCTTATACAACTGCAACATGGCCTCAGTACTCCGGAACTCAATTCCTCTACCAATAAAAGCCAGTACGCCATATGCCATCTTCACTGCACTATTTACTAACCATGTGGACTGCTTTAATCTGGATGGTTTCAAGTGAAGAGTATTTTGTAAGAGAAGCCAACAAGTGAATCGCTGGTGTAAAATTCACGTGGGCCTTCTACCTTACCTCTCATTGTATCAAGTTATCCCTCTGTTCATTTTTTCTCTATTTCAGTTAAGCTGCAGTTCCACTTGCTGTGATGCTATCCCCCTTAATTTCTTTTTAATTCTATTGCATTTAGACTTTTCATTTTCCCATGAGTGTGTGATCTCCTTGCTCCTCCCATCAAAGAAAAAATATCATTACCTCGCATATATATCGTGAAATGTATTTACAATTAGCACAGCTATTTTGCACGTTCTCATTAAAAATTGTTTCAAGACACTTCACTGGAGTTTTGCCAACTCTTCTGTAACCTCATCTCTCAAATGTACATTGCTTGTTCATCCCCTTGGAAAAAGACATTCCAGCATTTTCTTTTACATACCTCCTCAAATCATTGCTCCAGGAACTACCTCCCCATTATCTGTTTTGGAAGTTGGAATCCCAGGATGTTCCCAAAATTTGATTACACCACCTCAAGGCTAAATCGTATTTGACAAAATTAAGGATTATATTTAATTACCTGCTGTGTTAAGCTTAAGAAGAGAAACCTTCCTTACTGTACACATCCTTCGTCATGACTTTGTTTGAGATTAGTGATATTTATTGGAATGTGACTGTTGAACGACTGTAGTATTCACAAAATAAACCACTGGTGCTAAACAATGATGCTGGATTTAGAAATATATGTTCATAGCCAGTAAGATTCACATGAAATAGAAAATGTAGCAACACAACACAGAAACTGTTTAGGTCTGGTGTAAGAGTGAAGCATTACAAATAAACAAATCAAATATTGACAGCTGTATAGCTGGCTTGATTTGATATTGGCTGACTTGTGATAGATACTCTGTTGCTAACCAGACTGGGGGCTAAGGGTATTACTGCGATGTGAATATCCATGAAGAAAACAGGAAGCAATAAATTAAAATATGTTTTGAGTGTTGATTCAAACTATCCCAGTGCAAATGCACAATAGTTGGACCATTTGTTAATAAGTAAACAAGCACAATGCATAACTTGATTATTCTATCATTGTTGTGGTTCTGTTCGCCGAGCTGGAAATTTTTGTTGCAAACGTTTCGTCCCCTGTCTAGGTGACATCCTCAGTGCTTGGGAGCCTCCTGTGAAGCGCTTCTGTGGTGTTTCCTCCGGCATTTATAGTGGCCTGTCCCTGCCACTTCCGGTTGTCAGTTTCAGCTGTCCGCAGTAGTGGCCGGTATATTGGGTCCAGGTCGATGTGTTTGTTGATGGAGTTTGTGGATGAGTGCCATGCTTCTAGGAATTCCCTGGCTGCTCTTTCTTTGGCTTGCCCTATAATGGTAGTGTTGTCCCAGTCAAATTCATGTTGCTTGTCGTCTGCGTGTGTGGCTACTAAGACACACAGACCAAGTCCTGAACTATGAAAGCAACCATCCCAACACACACAAACGAAGTTGCATCAAGACACTATACAAAAGGGCCACAACACACTGCAGCACACCAGAACTGCAAAAAGAGGAAGAGGAACACCTGTACAAGGTATTCGCCAAAAACGGATACCCGCGCAATTTCATCAACAGATGCCTAAGAGAAAGACAACGGAACGAGGACATGCCGCAACCCAAAGGACTAGCCACACTACCATACATCAGGAGCATTTCAGAACTGACAGCCAGACTACTGCGACCACTAGGACTCATAACAGCACACAAACCAACAGCCACCCTCAGACAACTCACCAGAACGAAGGACCCGATACCCAGCATGAGCAAAACTAATGTAGTGTACAAAATCCCATGCAAGGACTGCACAAAACACAATATAAGACAAACAGGAAGACAGCTAACGATCCTCATCCATGAACATCAACTAGCCACGAAACGTCACGACCAGCTATCCTTAGTAGCCACACACGCAGACGACGAGCAACATGAATTTGACTGGGACAACACTACCATTATAGGGCAAGCCAAACAAAGAACAGCCAGGGAATTCCTAGAGGCATGGCATTCATCCACAAACTCCATCAACAAACACATCGACCTGGACCCAATATACCGGCCACTACAGCGGACAGCTGAAACTGACAACCGGAAGCGGCAGACAGGCCACTATAAATGCCGGAGGAAACACCACAGAAGCGCTTCACAGGAGGCGCCCAAGCACTGAGGATGTCACCTAGACAGGGGACGAAACGTTTGCAACAAAAATTTCCAGCTCGGCGAACAGAACCACAACAGTGAGCACCCGAGCTACAAATCTTCACCCAAACTTTAGTTCTCTCATGTTAAAAGGGAACATCATGACGGAGAAACTCGCAGCTTCACCTGCAGTCAGCAGATTTGAGGGGTGCAGGCAGAAACCAGCATAGCATTTTGATTCCCAATATCTTCCTGTATTGATGAAGACTCCCTGTGATATTAAACTGATAGTTTGATCAAGAGCGATGCAAATCCCTAGATGCATGGGAATGCTGTTGATGGCAGTTCTGAATTTCATAAATGAAACTTCAGAATATATTGCTTCTAGTTTGGCACAGTCCCAAATATAACAGCAATGCCTGCCAGGTGGATGTCAGAATTCACATTGTTTCATATGTAGAGGATTGATTACACTGAGAACAAAACACCGTACAATTCTGGATATTCTGGTGCAGGACTGGTGTTAGTAATGAAGTCCAAATGCCTGTCGCGCTCTCCTAATTACAAGGAAAACCAATGGCTCAAGCTGCATAATATGCCATTAATGTCACTTACGCATAGTCATGCTTCTGCCAGTACAAGCTCTTGATGAGATTGCTCCTCGCTATACTCTATCTTTGTAAAGTTTGAATACAAATGAGTAGCAACCAATTGAATATTAAGAATCAATGGTTTCTACAGTGATTTAGAGTCATAGAGATGTACAGCACGGAAACTGACCCTTTGGTCCAATCCGTCCATTCCGACCAAATAACCCAACCTAATCTAGTCCCACCTGCCAGCACCCGGCCCATATCCCTCCAAACCCTTCCTATTCATATACTCATCCAGATGCCTTTTAAATGTTGCAATTGTACCAGCCTCCACCACTTCCTCTGGCAGCTCATTCCATACATGTACCATCTTCTCCATGAAAAAGTTGCCCCTTAGGTCTCTTTTATATCTTTCCCCCCTCACCCTTAACTTAGTTCTGGACTCCCCCACCCCAGGGAAAAGACTTTGTCTATTTATTCTATCCATGCCCCTCATGATTTTATAAACCTCTATAAGGTCGCCCCTCAGCCTCCGACGCTCCAGGGAAAACAGCCCTAATTTATGCAACCTCTCCCTATACCTCAAATCCTCCAACCATGGCAACATCCTTGTAAATCTTTTCTGAACCCTTTCAAGTTTCACAATATCCTTCCGATAGGAAGGAGACCAGAATTGCACGCAATATCCCAACAGTGGCCTAACCAATGTCCTGTACAGCTGCAACGAGACCTCCCAACTCCTGTACTCAATACTCTGACCAATAAAAGAAAGCATGCCAAATACCTCCTTCACAATCCTATCCACCTGCGACTCCACTTTCAAGGAGCTATGAACCTGCACTCCAAGATCTCTTTGTTCAGCAACACTCCCAAGGACCTTACCTTAAGTGGATAAGTCCTGCTAAGATTTGCTTTCCCAAAATGCAGCACCTCGCATTTATCTGAATTAAACTCCATCTGCCACTTCTCAGCCAATTGGCCCATCTGATCAAGATCCTGTTGTAATCTGAAGTAAACTTCTTCGCTGTACTCTACACCTCCAATTTTGATGTCATTTGCAAACTTACTAACTATATCGCTTATGCTAACATCCAAATCATTTATATAAATGATGAAAAGTAGTGGACCCAGCACCGATCCTTGTGGCACTCCACTGGTCACAGGCCTCCAGTCTGAAAAACAGCCCTCCACCACCACTCTCTGTCTTCTACCTTTGAGCCAGTTCTGTATCCAAATGGCTAGTTCTCCCTGTATTCCATAAGATCTAATCTTGCTCACCAGTCTACCATGGGGAACCTTGTCGAACGCCTTACTCAAGTCAATATAGACCACATCTACCGCTCTGCCCTCATCAATCCCCTTTGTTACTTTCTCAAAAAACTCAATCAAGTTTGAGAGACATGATTTCCCACACACAAAGCCATGTTGACTATCCCTAATCAATCTTTGCTTTTTCAAAAACATGTAAATTTTGTCCCTCAGAATTCCCTCCAACAACTTGCCCACCACTGACATCAGGCTCACTGGTCTATAGTTCCCGGGCTTGTCCTTACTACCTTTCTTAAACAGTGGCACCACGTTTGCCAACCTCCAGTCTTCCGGCACCTCACCTGTGACTATTGATGATCCAAGTATCTCAGTAGGAGCTGAAAATGTGTTGCTGGAAAAGCGCAGCAGGTGAGGCAGCATCCAAGGAGCAGGAGAGTCGACGTTTCAGGCATGAGCCCTTCTTCAGGAATCTCAGTAGGAGGCCCAGCAATTATTTCCCTAGCTTCCCACAAAGTTCTAGGGTACACCTGATCAGGTGCTGATTTAACTCCTTAGGTATAAATATATTCTTTTAAAAATTGGATAAATATATAATTCATTCTTTATCAATTATTCTGGGTGCACGGCTAAATTAACTTGGTTGTTTCTACAGTGGCAAGGTGGTGAACAAGGTCTACTGCAGATTGCATGTTGGGAGCTGTAGTTTCCTCTTAAGTATCCAGTTATATGTCAGGAAGTATTCTATATTTCTGAGATACCAGTAAGATCAGTTGGTTGGATTACTAGCGTGTGGTGCAGACTGCAGCCAATAGCAGGAGTTCAATTGTTGTACTAGCTGTGGTAGTTCATAAGGCCCCACCTCTTTACCTTACCTTATGCTTGTGGTGATCATTAGGCTATACATGATCAATTGTGTGTGTGTGTGTATGTCTCTCTCTAATGGAGAGAGGTGCCTATGGTTCTTTGCAGACTTATCTACCATTCAATAATTCCAAGCAGGTTTTCAGTGTCACCCTCTCACGTTAGTCTTCAATGCTAACCAGATTCGGTGATGTGCACCAATTTCCAAGTGTCCTTTTGCTTGAGGATATTTATCTACCCGGCTTTTCTTATCCAAAGAAAGAAGGATTTTAAATCTAGGCATTGGCTTGTTCAATCTCCGCATGTTCCGAATTGCTTCACAAGTTTTTCAACTGAGGTCACCATTGTAATTTAGGAAATTCAGCATCCAAATTTCACATGGCAAGGGGCGGGGTGGGGGGAGAGAGATCCTATAACCGGCAGATAAATGAACAGATTATCTCTTTTAAGGTTGTGGCTTGGACAATAAATTTATGACAGTATATTATGGCAATTCACTTGATTTTTCTTCAAATAATGCAGTGGAGTCTTTATATCCACCAGAGAATGGAAATGATGTCTTAGTATCTTAACCTAATGATGGCACCTCCAATGATATAGGATGGACAATCACTACGTTCCTACAAAGACACATAAACACTAACAGTCTTATTATAGGTTAGTTCATAGAATCGCTACAGCAGGCTATTCAACCCATCAAGTCCATACTGATCCTCCAAAGAGCACCCAACCATATCCACCCCCGTGCTCTATCCCCGTAACCCTACATTTCCCATGGCTAACCCACTCATTTAGCACGACCAATCAGCCCAACGTGCACATCTTGGGACTGTAGGAGGAAACCCCCGCAGACATGGGGAGAACATGCAAACTCCACAGAGACAGTCCAAAGGTGGATTTGAACCCGGGTCCCCGGTGCTGTGAGACAGCAGAGCTAACCACTGAGCCACTGTGATGCCCTAGTCCAGAATCCATTTAGATCAAAAAGATTGTCAGACTGCTGCTGAGATAACTTACAGTTTAAAAGTTATGGAAAAAACCTAAAGAAATTTATAAAGAGAAATCCATAGCTGTGCCACCGGATGAATGTTTTCCTTACACCCTTCAGGACTGCACACTGATTGTAAGCTGAAATTGTACAGTAAAGTCTTAACAGTCCAACTCACATCTACTGCAGCCTCCTGAGCCAGGGGAGATAGTGCTACTAATGAACCACATTTAATTATCTCTCGATGAGATAAGAATGGTGTGTTGCTTCCCTGGTGCCAGGATCAAGGATGTCTCAGAGAGGCTGCAGAATGCTCTCAAGGGCGAGAGGGGCCAGCAAGAGGTCATTGTCCACATTGGAACCAATGATATACGAAGGGAAAAGGTTGAGATTCTGAAGGGCGATTACAGAGAGTTAGATAAGGATTTAAAAAGGAGATCCTTGAAAATAGTAATATCTGGATTAGTCCCAGTGCTACAAGCTAGTGAGGGCAGGAATAGGAGGATAGAGCCGATGAATGCATGGCTGAGGAGCTGGTGTATGGGAGAAGGATTCACATTTTTGGATCATTGGAATCTCTTTTGGGGTAGATGGACCTGTACAAGAAGGACTGTTTGTACCTAAATTGGAAGGGGATTAATAGACTGGCAGGGAAATTTGCAAAAGCTGCTCGGGAGGATTTAAACTAGTAAGGTGGGGGGTTGGGACCCAGGGAGATATTGAGGAAAGAGATCAATCTGAGACTGGTACAGTTGAGAACAGAAGTGAGTCAAACAGTCAGGGCAGGCAGGGACAAGGTAGGACTAATAAATTAAACTGCATTTATTTCAATGCAAAGGGCCTAACAGGGAAGGCAGATGAACTCAGGGCATGGTTAGGAACATGGGACTGGGATATCATAGCAATTACAGAAACATGGCTCAGGGATGGGCAGGACTGGCAGCTTAATGTTCCAGGATACAAATGCTACAGGAAGGATAGAAAGGGAGGCAAGAGAGGAGGGGGAGTGGAGTTCTGGGTAAGGGATAATATTACAGCTGTGCTGAGGGAGGATATTCCTGGAAATACATCCAGGGAAGTTATTTGGGTGGAACTGAGAAATAAAAAAGGGATGATCACCTTATTGGGATTGAATTATAGACCCCCTAATAGTCGGAGGGAAATTGTAAGGAGATCTCAGCTATCTGTAAGAATAATAGGGTGGTTATGGTAGGGGATTTTAACTTTCCGAACATAGACTGTGTTAAGGGTTTAGTTGGAGAGGAATTTGTTAAGTGTGTACAAGACAACTTTTGATTCGGTATGTGGATGTACCGACTAGAGAAGGTGCAAAACTTGACCTACTCTTGGGAAATAAGGCAGGGCAGGTGACTGAGATGTCAGTAGGGGAGTACTTTGGGGCCAGCGACCATAATTCAATTAGATTTAAAATAGTGATGGAAAAGGATAGACCAGATCTAAATTGGAGAAAGGCCAATTTTGACGGTATTAGGCAAGAAGTTTCAAAAGCTGATTGGGGGCAGATGTTCGCAGGTAAAGGGACGGCTGGAAAATGGGAAGCCTTCAGAAATGAGATAACGAGAATCCAGAGAGAGTATATTCCTGTTCGGGTGAAAGGAAAGGCTGGTAGGTATAGGGAATGCTGGATGACTAAGGAAATTGAGGGTTTGGTTAAGAAAAAGAAGGAAGCATATGTAAGATATAGACAGGATAGATTGAGTGAATCCTTAGAAGAGTATAAAGGCAGTAGGAGTATACTTAAGAGGGAAATCAGGAGGGCAAAAAGGGGACATGAGATAGCTTTGGCAAATACAGTTAAGAAGAATTCAAAGGGTTTTTACAAATATATTAAGGACAAAAGGATAACTAGGGAGAGAATAGGGCCCCTCAAAGATCAGCAAGGCGGCCTTTGTGTGGAGCCGCAGAAAATGGGGGAGATATTAAACGAATATTTTGCATCAGTATTTATTGTGGAAAAGAATATGGAAGATATAGAAAGTAGCAAAATAGATGGTGACATCTTGCAAAATGTCCATGTTACAGAGGGGGAAGTGCTGGATGTCTTGAAATGCATAAAGGAGGTGTAGTGGACAGCGAAGAAGGTTACCTCAGATTACAACAGGATCTTGACCCAATGGGCCAAGAAGTGGCAGATGGAGTTTAATTCAGATAAATGCGAGGTGCTGCATTTTGGGAAGTGCAGGCCTTATACACTTAATGGTAAGGTCCTAGGGAGTGCTGCTGAACAAAGAGACCTTGGAGTGCAGGTTCATAGCTCCTTGAAAGTGGAGTCGCAGGTTGATAGGATAGTGAAGAAGGTGTTTGGTATGCTTTCCTTTATTGGTCAGAGTATTGAGTACAGGAGTTGGGAGGTCATGTTGCAGCTGTATAGGACATTGGAATATTGCATGCAATTCTGGTCTCCTTCCTATTTGAAAGATGTTGTGAAACTTGAAAGGGTTCAGAAAAGATTTACAAGGATGTTGCCAGGGTTGGAGGATTTAAGCTATAGGGAGAGCCTGAATAGGCTAGGGCTGTTATCCCTGGAGTGTCGGAGGCTGAGGGGTGACCTTATAGAGGTTTACAAAATTATGAGGGGCATGGATAGGATAAATAGACAAAGTCTTTTCCCTGGGGTGGGGGAGTCCAGAACTAGAGGGTTTAGGGTGAGAGGGGAAAGATATAAAAGGGACCTAATGGGCAACTTTTTCACTCAGAGGGTGTTACGTGTATGGAATGAGCTGCCAGAGGAAGTGGTGGAGGCTGGTACAGTTACAACATTTAAAAGACATCTGGATGGGTATATGAATAGGAAGGGTTTGGAGGGATATGGGCCGGGTGCTGGCAGGTGGGACTAGATTGGGTTGGGATATCTGGTCGGCCTGGACGGATTGGACCAAAGGGTCTGTTTCCATGCTGTGCATCTCTATGACTCTATAAGGGCCTCAAAGATGTGACGTTAGAGCAGTTATCCCACAAGATCCATGAAACTGGGAGGATCAATCGTTTAATCTGGTGAACCAACTCCTATTCTCAGGCAAAAAAAAGGTGAAAAATAGTGAGGTTGTTTGCTTCTCATCAGATTGTCACAGGCAGCAGAGGCTCTTCCAAAATGGTGGGGGTGGTGTTGGCAGCATTTGACCCCTCAGGCGTGGGGGCTCGGCTACTTGTGGCTCATTCAGTAGGTTGTGCCACATCCACAAAGCTTCATCATTGTCCTTCCAGCTTGGTAATATTTTTATTTTTGCTTTGGTTGCCCTGGGGCCTCCTACTGCAGTAGGCTGGGGCCCCCTGTAACTCCACACCGGTACGTCTCGGATGGCGACATTGGAAGATAAGTCAGTCGATGTCCGGCATTGGACGAGGTGCGGGACCTACGCAGCATGACCACTTCCAGCTTGGAGGCGGTGGACGCAGAAGCACCAGGGCCGGTGGCAGCAGGACAGGAGTATGTTGCCAGGACCCCTCGGACAGTGGCACTTAAGGAGTGGAGAGGGTGAACTCTGCAGAGAGGGAAAGATGAACTTTTGAAGCTGTTTTAGTTTTAGTAGTATCAATTTAGCATTAATTTATTCAGTATTTTACAATTTATACTATTTATTCGGTAATTTTTTAAATTAAAACTCCCACAACCACCTAACAGCAGTAGTGCTTATTTGTTCCCCAGTACCCACGTCGTGTGTGTGCAGGTGTAGGACACAGTGAAGAATAACACGTGTGTAAATCTTTATTTGTATTCCACCCCCAGGAAGAAAGGAAACACCCAAGTGACGAGCAATGCCCTTCTCATCAAAGGGCGATGCTGCGTGATCAAAAAAGTGAAGGGGAGGGCAGGGATTAAATCAAAACAGAGTTGGAGGGGGAAATAAAACACTCCACTCCCTGCGGTTCCCACCTCTCCCAGAAGATCTTAAGGGTGTTGGTGGACACCGCGTGCTCCTTCCCCAGGGACACCCAGACATAACCGCAGAACAGGGGCAGGCCATCAGCTATAACGACTCCCTCCATGGCCCGCTTACCTGGATCTGTTTATGGCCAGTTTGGCCTGGCTCAGGAACAAACCCATGGAAACCCCCACACACTACCGCCTAACTGCGGTAGTGCTTATATTTTTCCCAGCATCCACGTCGTGTGTGTGCAGGTGTGAGACACAGTGAAAGACAACAAGTGTACAAATCTTTATTCAATTTCCAGCACCAGGAAGAAAGGAACCACCCGAGTGGCCAGTGACAAGCAGTGCCCTTCTCAAAGGGCAATGCTGCATGATCAAACAGTGAGGGGAAGGGCAGGGATTAAATCAAAATAGAGCTGGAGGGGGAAATAATGCTCTCCACTCCCTGTGGTGCCCACCTCTCCCTGAACAGCTCAAGGGTGTTGGTGGACACCGTGTGCTCCTTCCCCAGGGATACCCTGACCCAGACAGAACTGCAGAAGAGGGGCAGGCAATCGGCCATAACAACCCCCTCTATGGCCCGCTGCCTGGATCTGTTTATGGCCAACCTGGCCAGGACCAGGAGCAGACCCATGAGGAGATTTTATTCGGTAATTTATTCTGTAATCCAAGATAGCGCCAGTACGTGGCAGTATTATCCACTTTTCATTGTACCTAGGTGCAAATGACAATATAATAAGTAAGTTGGCAGTTGGTGGCTGGAATGCTTTGCCAAATTTGAGAATCAGACGAAACACAGAAAAACATGAAACATCACAATAAATTACATTGCTAACAGCTTGAGTCATGTCAACCACATCCTGAAGATGGTGCTATGGTAAAACACAGAAGGCTTTGACTTCGCCATAGAATTTCAATGTATACAGTAAAACTAGGCAGGACTTTAACATGTCTTAACATGTGGAATTACTCCACCAACAGGCTTTGAATGTCCAGATTATTTTTCCAGCTGCTGGGAAACAGGTGTTGTTGAGTTGACAGGCAAAAGTGAAGAATGGAGTGTGTTTTCCTGCTCTACGTGGGAATGTGGAAGCCAATGGACCGAATCCTAATTTAAAATTGACCCAAGTTCCATATTCTGGAAAGTACCATTCCAGACTTGTTTCATTTGTTCTTGAGAGGTAACCTTACTAATTAGGTCATGATCTATTCCTCATCTGCAGTTGACCATAACAGTTTGATGCAACTGAGGCGATCATCTCTGCTCTTGCTGGTTGCTTGCTAAGCAACAATTTAATTGTAAAATTCACAATTGTTCAATATATTTGTGCTTAGCCTCATTCCTTCCACTGCAGGCAGTGAGAAGCGAGAAAACTCTTTCGTTCTTGAATTTTGACTTAAAGTCATAGTCATAGATTATACAGCACAGAAACAGACCTTTGGTCTAACTTATCCATGCCGATCAGATATCCTAAATTAATCCAGTCCCATTTGCTAGCATTTGGCTCATATTCCCTCTAAACACTTCCTGTTCATATACCCATCCTGATGTCTTTTAAATGTTGCAATTGTACCAGCATCCACCACTTTCTCTGCCAGCTCATTTCATACACGCACCACCCTCTGCGTGAAAAAGTTACCCCTTAGGTCCTTTTCTTCTTTCCATCTCAGCTTAAACCTATCCCCTCTAGTTTTGGACTCCCCCACCCCAGAGAAAAGATTTTGTCCATTTATCCTATCCACACCCCTCATGATTTTATAAACTTCTATAAGGTCACCCCTCAGCCTCTGACGCTCCAAGGAAAATAGTCCCAGCCTATTCAACCTGTTTTTCTTGAGCACTAAGCTGCCAGAGGAAGTGGTGAAAGCTAGTACGATTGCAACATTTAAAAGGCATCTGGGGGGGATATGAATAGGAAGGTTTTAGAGAGATATGGGCCGGGTGCTGGCAGGTGAGACTAGATATCTGGTCGGCATGGACGAGTTGGACTGAAGGGTCTGTTTCTGCGCTGTGTCTCTGACTCTATGACATTCTTATTTAAATTGCTTTATCACTGGTGCCATTGTTTCAATTGCCTAGGCCCTGAGCTGTCATATTCCTTCCACATCATTGTGCCTCACTTTCTTCTTAAAACTACCTAGTGACCAAGTATTGACCTAATAAATCCTTCTGTAGGTTTACATCAATTTTTTGTAAAATTCATTCCAGGATGAGTGCATTGCTGGCTAGGCCAGCAATATTATCCATCCCTAATTGCTCAGAGTGCAGTTAAGAGTCAACCACATTGCTGTGGGTCTGGAGTCACATGTAGGCCAGACCAGGTAAGGATGGCAGTTTCCTTCCCTAAAGGACATTAGTGAACCAGATGAGTTTTTACCAAGAACCAGTCATTATTAATCTCTTAATTCCAGACTTTATGTAACTCAAATTACACATGTTGAAACCCACATCCCCAGAACATCATCTAGTCTCTGGACTAACAGCCCAATGATAATACCTCTAGGCTATTGCCTCCCCTGATGTTCTTGCTGGATAATATTTAAAATTGAACTGCCTATAGAGTGAGTTAATACATTAAAGCTGCACTAGATTGCAAGTTGTTGTTGTTGTTGTTGTTAAAACCAGAGTGTTTTGGTTGAGATGGTTGAAACTTTTTTTCTCACATGTTTAATTGACTGAATAATGGTGAAGTGATAGTTGAACACTGCTGTTCCTCCAGTATGAGTGCCTGTGCTGAATCCAGTATTTGCCAGGATCTTTTCTTGCATTGAACACCACTGGCCCAGAGAGTGTGAAATAAAGGCACTCTCACACCAACATTGGACATAGCAAGTAAAGGGGTCTGCATTTGGATTCTTCCAGTGGCATAGTTAAATGGGTGTGTCAAATTCAGCAAACAAAAATAATAAGGAGAACAATTTGACTTTATATAGCACCCTATTTATCCTCAAGACATCTCGAAATGCTCCTCAGTCAATGAGGTATGTAACACAGAAACATACAAAAAAGGAGCAGGAATAGGCCATTCTGCCCTTTGAGCCTGCTCCACCATTCAATATGATCATGGCTGAGCATCCAACTCAGTAGCCAGTTCCTGTTTTCTCCCAATTCTCTTTATCCCTTTTAGCCTTAAGAACCAAATCTAATTCCTGCTTTAAAACATTCATTGTTTTGTGCTCAACTGCTTTCTGTAGCAGACACTTCCATAGTCACACCACTGTCTGGCTAAAGAAAGTTCTTCCCATTCCAGTCTTAAATGACCTATCCTGCATCCTTAGACCATGACCCCCTGGTCTTAGACTCCCTAATCATTGGGAATATCCTTTCTGCATTTACCTTTTCTAGTCCTGTTAGAATTTTACAGGTTTCTTTGACGTTTCCCCCTCATTCTTTTAAAGTCCAGTGAGCATAGATTTAACTAATCCAATTACATCAGTCCTGCCATCCCTAGTCTGGTAAACCTTTGGTGCATTCCCTCCATAGCTACAACATCCTTCCTTAGATAAGGCGAGCAAAACTTCACTCCAAGTGTTATTTCACCAAGGTCCTCATTCTGCAAGGCATTCTTGCTCCTGTATTCAAATGCTCCTGTACTCGCTATGAAGGCCAACATGCTTGACTGCTTGCTGCACCTTCTTGTTAACTTACAGTGACTGATGTACGAGAACACCCAGGTCTCATTGCATGACCCCCTTTCCCAATCTATCACCATTCACATAATAATCTGACTTCCAGTTTTTGCTACAAAAGTGGATGACCTCACATTTGTTCGCATTATACTTCATCTGCCAGGCATTTGCCCAATAATTCAATTTGTCCAACATGTCTGCATCTTCCTCACAGTTCCCCCTCCCATCCAGATTTGAGTCAGAAACATTCTTGGAGATGTTACTTTTAGTGCCCTCATTGAAATCACTCATAATATATTATGAAGAGCTGGGGTCGTAGCACTGATCCTGAGGTATCCCACTGCATGCACTCAGAAAAAGATCCTTTTATTCCTACTTTTTGTTTCCTGTCAGCCAACCAGTTCTCTATCCATGTCAGTATACTACCTATGAGTAGTGCAATCCCATGCACTTTAATCGCACATGCTAACGTCTTGTGTAGGACCTTATTGAAAGTTTTCTGAAAGTCCAAGTAAACCATTTCCTCTGGCTGCCACTGATCAATTTTAATAGTTACATCCTCAAAACATCTATCAAGCATGATTTCCCTTTCATTAATCTGTGTTAACCCTACCCATCCTGTTACTGTTTTCTAACTCCTCTGCTATTAAATCTTTTATAATGGACTCCAGCATTTTCCTTTCTACCAATGTCAGGCTAACTGGTCTATAATTTCCTGCTGCCTCTATACCTCCTTCATTACATTAGAAAACCCTCCAACCCATAGGAATTGTCCCAGAGTCTGTAGAATTGCATCCACTATTTCTAGGGCCACTTCCTGAAGTGCTCTGTGGTGTAGATTATCACACCCGAGGAACCCATCTGCCTTTAATTCCATCCATTTCCCTATCACCATTGATTTCCTTCAGTTTCTCGCTTTCAAGAAACGTTGTATTCACCATCATTTTTGGGACGTTTTGTCTGTCTGCCTTTGTTAAGATAGAACTGAAATGTGTAGTCAGTTGGTCTAAAGGCTAATTATTGTTGGAGAGTGAGAAAGGAAATGGAAAATTCTGTGCCAGTTCAGAGATACCTTCAGACCTTGTGCATTAGAGTCCCTATCCATGCAGATAAACACGGTTATAGTTTGAAGAATTTATTTGAGGTTGCTTGGATTTCTGAAGGTGATTACGTTTAAACTGCAAACAGTAATGCCTGACAAATGTTTAGAGACATTTCTGGTACATTCCAAAATGAGCATGTTCCTCAAAAAGGCAAAAGCTTCGCCTGTACAGTGAAACAGTGCGGGTTAACAAATGAAATGAAGCAAGGCAGAAGTAAAGGTGAAAAGCGAGGGGAAGTGGAAATCCAGCACGCTGGGGGTACCGTAAGAAGCAGGAAAGAAAATAATAGGAGTTGTGAAACGGCCTGCAAATCATAAGAAAAGGAGATTGGAGAAAGGTGTGAAGATTTGTGATGCTGATTTGCAGAATGACAGGCTACAAGATCAACATTGTTTCTCTTGCTGCAACCATCTTTATACCAGCCAATATGGTGCTTACTTCTGAATGGTTGGGAGGCTTTTGGCTGTTAAAATACCCTACGCCAGTGCATTCCAAAGTATTTTCCAATTCTGGTGCCATTTTACTGCTTGCTAGTTACCCTGACCCCAGCCCAGTGAGACTGGGGAGGTTATTCAGGTATTTTGGATTAGGCAGTTAGGCCACACGCACACACTATTAAAAACACTGTGATGGTTTAAAGGGCTCAGGCAACTCTTAGCATTCAGATCTCCACTACAATCATTGCTAATTCAGAGCTTGAGACCTCAGTGTTTTGGACCAGTGACGCATATTATCCCAGGATTCGGAGCCAGAGTTCTGGTGTCTTTCACTCGGATTGGTTGGAGTGGGATTTGAGCTCTGCAGCTCCTAACCTCGAAGTAAAATTGTTCCTGAAGGTTCAATCCTGGCAGTCTTTAAGTGACGCTACACACTGAGGTTTTAAGTGTGGTCTATTCAGGTATCATATTAGAACTAAAACATTTGAAAAAACAAACAAGTTTCACCCAAGTCTGGAGAACATTGCCATGAAATGCAGTGACATGTATCCTTTTCACATTTTTGTGGATTAATTGAAGCAGAGATTCCTCCTGTCTTACTTTATCCTTTAGTCTCCTCATCCATCTCACAGGAGGAAGACAGCTGCCATCTCACTGCACTTAACAATTCGAATACAGTTCAGATTCCTCCCAAATACCAGACAGGATAAAAGTCATGCACCAAGTAATCAGTTCATCTCACTCAGAGTGTCAGCTGTGGCTCAGTACTCTTCCCACTTTATTTCAGGCTTTTTTCCAGAACTTGAACACAAAAATCAAAAACTGAGGGAGTGCTGTACTGTCATTCATACTGTCTCTCAGTTGTGAGCTCTTGAGTGGAGCTAAAAGATCCCATGGCACTATATCAAATAAGAGCAACAAAGTTACCCTTGGTGTCCTGGCCAAGATTTATCCTTCAATGGGTGTCTCCATAAACAGACCATCTGAGAATTACTGCATTGCTCTTTGTGGGAGCTTACTGTGTATAAATTATGAGTCACAATTCCTACGCTACAACTTTGGCTTCTTCAGAAGTACTTAATTGGCTGTCATGCACATCAGGATGTCTCACAGTCAAGAATAAGTGGAAATCATATTTTCAACAGAGATGATCAGGTAGTACAGAAGAAATTGGCCCTCATTGACCTCATTCTGAGAGCCTAAAACACCTAGGGCTAAATAATGGCAGGCATGAGGACTTTGAAGACAACTTGGGTAAGGTTGAAAGGTTATTTAAAAAGAACCATGGCTGTGGAGCCAGGAAAACAGAAACGATCCCTAGAAGGAGCCAGAGTAGAAGCATCTGACAACAGCAGCAGCATCTCACCCAGGTAATGAGGGGAATATCTGAACCTGCCTCAAGCCTCCAGGTGAGGTGTGTAAGTCACCAATGCCTGAAATTGCGTTAAGAAGAATTTCAACCCCCATGTTCACTACACAAGGAGAAGTAGCAATAATGGGAACTAGGAATCTAAGCTAGTGTGGGATAAAATGAGCCTTACAGGGAATGGTGGAAGGGGCAACATGGAATGACAGTTTACTTATCTCCCCTGTTCAGCACTGCCTTTGCAGGTCAATGTTGTTAATGTAAATGCAAAAGCATTTGATTTTAAATTATTCTAAGGCCACGTTGGGAGGTGTTTAGTTATATTTGACTGTGAAAACATTTAGAACATTAAGCTAACTCTCATGTTTTGAAATAATCATCATTAGCCATTTTTCCATTGATAGATTTCTAATTACTCATGATATCAAGAGATATGAGGATAATGTGCCGGTGTGGCAGATGATCAAGAATGGTCTATCCTGGCAAAGAAGGCTTAAGGGATTGAATGGCCCCCTTCTGATCCTACATTTCTGCAATTTGGGGATGATGTCTACATAGGGTGATGCGTTATTGCCATAGGTCTTCATGTGACTGAACAGGCCAGTCTCAACACACGGACCTTTGGACCCATGGGTTACAATGCTCCATGAGATAGTGGGATCTGGAGTGCAGGACTTACTTTCTTTACTTTTGTTCTCTACTGCCATTCTGTTTCACCACTACGGCATTGGGATGAATTTAAACTGACAGAATGAAGTCTGTACACCTGTTCCCAAGCACAAGATTCCAATGGACCATTGCACCCATAGGATAAGTTATCAGAGCGGTGGTCTAAAATTTGTTTATTGAATTGGCAGTAACTTTATTAAATTTTAACTATTCCCTGTTAAAAAGGCCCCAGTATCATGTCAGGTGTCTACTGCTTCAGCTGTCCACTGAAGTGATCTGGATGTTTGAATTCTGTTCTAAATTTACAACCAAATCAATAACACTTCAGGTTGCATTTAAGGCTGGAATGTTGTAATTGATATTAATTTGTATGATATATTTTACTGCTGATAGCAGCCTGTTTCTCACATTAATATCTCATTTTTGCACCAGCTCACATTATTGCTGCTAATGATGGTTGTCAGAGTAATTAAAAGCTAAATAAGCTTGTAATGTTAGATAGAGTGATTTATTAAATGCCAGTTATCTGCCTCTCTATGGACAGAGATTGAAAAGGCTCACTTTTAAGCCAATTGTCCCTTTTCTTTTTGTTTTGCATGGCCTATTCATTGGAACTGGCTGGTCCTTCAAATTTATTTGCACAATAACTTAAAGAGACTGATTACTGCAAACTGATTATGAGAGTTGCGGCTTCTCAATCAAAACCTGCTTCACTTGCAATTGTGTGAGAAGGCCTTTCTGTTATTGAGTATTCATCAGGGTGCTGGGTTGCAAGTAGCAAGTAACATTTGCACTGCACAGGTGCCACCTTTAACAACCAAATATCTAATCATTGCCCCTTAAAGTACCATCACTGAAAACCCCACCATCACTGAAAACCCCACAATCACCATCTTAGGGATCACCATTGACCAGAAACTTTTCCGAACCAGTCTGGCTGCAAGGACAGAACAGAGGCGAGGAATTCTGTGAACACGAAATTGCCTGCTATCTCCCCAAAGCCTGTCCACCATCTACAAAAAACAAAGCAGGAGTTTGATGGAATACTCCCACCTGCCCGATGAGTACAGCTCCAACTGCGTTCAAGAAGCTCAGCACCATCCAGGACAATGCAGCTTTCTTCATCAGAACCCCATCCACCACATTAAACATGGAATCCCTTCACTCTAGCATGCAGTGATAGCGGTGTGTATCATCTGCAAGATCCAAGCAAATTGCATCTCCACAGGCACAATTTTCAAAGTTGAATTAAAGTAAATACAATTAGGGGTAGGCCTTCTAAAGTGGAGATGAGCAATTTTTTTTCTGATATGTGACTTTGGAGCTTTGTGGCATGGAAGGTGTTGGAGACATGGTGTCATGATCCAGGCCAGACCCCCTCAGAACATTATAAGGAAGTAGCCCAGATCCTAACTTTGCGAGTTGTTTTAAGCAGGAGTAGAGTGGATATTCCAGAAGTGATGCAGCTGGTCAAACTTATTATTAAACAAAGCAGAATTTATTTACAAAAATACCAAATGAAGCAGAAACAAAAGAGAACAGAATACAGAACAACTTAAGCTATCTGAAAGCCCCACAGATTACTCCTACTTAATGATGCTGTTCCAAATATCTGATCTATAATCACCCCTTGGTACAAAAGGCAAGATCAAACCCAGGGTCATACAGGAGAGATGTCTTTGAGCGAGGGAGGATCAGCATGGACCTGCTTCCTTGGCTCTAGCAGCTTCACATCTAACTGACTGCTTTCAGTGAAAAATATCAGACTGATAAAAACCAAACCAAACCAAAGAAAAGCTGAGCTGGGAGAACTGGCCACTCCCCTTTCATTGTACAAGTATGTTTTAACTTGAAAGCCTTTTTTCTGAGGCAGTATATGTTATCTATAATCCCCTAAAACCCACCTTTGGGAACCGTTGCTTTTACGACCTCTCTGAAAGAAAAAGCCAATGACAGCATAACCTTGTTAAAGGAGCAGCACCATCACACAGAGCTGCTGAATATTCTTAAGGCAGAGGTAGGAAGCTTCTTGTCAGGTCAAGGAATGAAAGGTGATTGAGATAGATGGGAATGTTGAATTTAACATTGACACATCAGCCTTGGACTTAATGAATGGCACCAGAATCTCAAGGAACCAAATGACCTACTTCTGTTTTTAATTTACATGCTTGCATTTCAGAGAGAGATGTGTTCCTCAATCGATGTTCTTCCTAGAAGGAGTGTCTGCATCCCTGGACACTAAGAAGGTACAGATTTGAAATGTTGCAATTGTATGTGAAGATTGTGTGGAAAGTGCTATATAAGTCTTGGTTCTGAAGGAGTAATTATTCATGTAAAATTGAGCACCACCCAGTCTGAGGACATCATTATCTTTGGGTAGAGACAGTTGAGTTCTGAACAAGCACAGGAAGGAAGCTGGTGGACTGGTGATCTGCTGGTTGAAGGAGAGAGATGAACCATGGCACCAGGAAGGACTGAAAATGTGTTGCTGGAAAAGCACAGCAGGTCAGGCAGCATCCAAGGAACAGGAGAATCGACGTTTCGGGCATAAGCCCTTCTTCAGGAATCTTATGCCCGAAACGTCGATTCTCCTGTTCCTTGGATGCTGCCTGACCTGCTGCGCTTTTCCAGCAACACATTTTCAGCTCTGATCTCCAGCATCTGCAGTCCTCACTTTCTCCACCAGGAAGGACTCTCATTCTCTTTTTTGAAATAGTGCTGTGGGATCTTTTACATCAATCCAAGAAAGCAGATAGGGCCGTGGCTTAAGGTCTCACCGAAGTGGCAACAGCTTAGCTAGAGTTGATCACCACCAGTACTGCATTATCCTGCAATGGCTGGTCATGTCTCTGGACTGGAACTAACTGGTGAGGATGCTAACACTGAGCCAGTGTGTAAACTTGCAGGAATGCCAGTAGTTTCACAAACACTTCCACAGTAGAAGTGAACATGCAGTGTGACCCTACAACATTATCATTGCAAGAAAATGTTCTTTTCCTGACATAAAACCAATGCCTTCACACGGAGTGGGTTAAAGAAAATGAGCAACTGAAGGGTAAACTTTCCTTCTTCTCTTGTTCTGGCGAACATGTTGGTGTTCAGTTCCTGTTTGTGCTATTTTAACAAAATTGCCAATCTGTTTAGAGTTAGTGTGCTAAAAATAGGATACAAAGGAAATTAAAAGCCTGTTGCCTTCAGGCAGAGCATGAAACAACCCTTCTCCACTCTTTCCCAATGCTTGCGGTCTGATTTCCGTAACTTCACCTCCAATTTTAACTGATGAGAATGGAGCATATGACTCAATGCATTAAAATATCAGTGAGGCACCATTAACCGTTTATAAATGTGGCATTTCAGTAAAGGTGAGAGAGTCCCTGATACTTTGAAGGTATGGAATTCATCCTCCCTGTGTACTGCCCCAGGAGTGTACAGACAATACAGTTCATTACGGTTGTAACACAAAATCCTGAAGGAGTCAACCTACTAATTTTCCAATTTTTTTTATGAATGGGAATTAACAAGCCAGACAATTTAAATGGATCATTTGGCAGCTAGACTAAATATTATCAAAAGATGTATTATCAAATCAAATAGAATGTAGTTGTGTGAAGACATTGATTTAGATTTTCCAGTTAAAAGATGGTATCAAAGCTACAGTGCTCTCTAGCTGATGTGGGGTGAGGCAATGACCTGATGGTATTACCACGAGACTAGTCATCAAGGGACACAGGTAATGTTCTGTGGACCTGGATTTAAATCATGGTGGATGGTTGCATTTGAATTCAATTTTTAAAAATCTGGAATTAAGAGTTTAATGATGACCTTTGTCAATTGTTGGAAAAACCCATCTGGTTCATTAATGTCATCCTTACGCCATCTTTCCCTGGTCTGGCCTGTATGTGACACCAGACCCACTGCAATGTGGTTGACTCTTAACTGCCCTCTTGGCAATTATGGATGGGCAATAAATGCTGGCTCAACCAGAGATGTCCACATCCCACGAATGAATAAAAAAGCTCTGTCTGCTTGGCATGCATCCAGCCAATCAATGTTTCACTATTACATTTATCAATATGGCATCCTTTGCACTTATGTATGCAGGCCACAGACACTACCTACGAAATACAGTGGCACTGAGTCTTTCACTCCAGTTCTTTCTTATGTTCATACATCAACAATAGTTGTGTACAATGGCTGGTTAATTGTGAGATTAACCTGCAGAATTACACAGTTCAATCACCTTAAAAGTAGGTTACTGATTGACTTTGAGATTGAATTGTTCCGGTGAAAGCTGAAGCACTGGTCAGCAATATTAACTCAGTTTCTATTTCCAAACGTGTTGTTAGCAATTTCTGTTTTAACTATTGATTTGTTTTTTCTGCTACTGGATGGGAAAGTAATGCTAATCAGAAGACCCCCCCCCCTTCCTTTCTCAGGAAAATGATCACCTTGATCTAAATGTGTTTTAGAACTGTGATGAAAGTTCATAATATGTTATTATTATTTGGGAGAGGCTGAACAGGCTGGGGCTGTTTTCCCTGGAATGTCGGAGGCTGGGGTGGGGGTGGGGGGGGTGGGGTGGGGGGGGGGGCGGGTGGAGGGGGTGACCTTATAAAGATTTATAAAATCATAAGGGGCATGGCTAGGGTAAATAGACAAGGTTTCCTCTGGATTGGGGGATCCAGAACTAGAGGGCATAGGTTTAAGGCGAGAGGGGAAAGATATAAAAGAGACCTAAGGGGCAGCTTTTTCACACAGAGGCTGGTGCATCTTTGGAATGAGCTGCCAGAAGAAGTGGTGGAGGCTGGTACAATTACAGCATTTAAAAGGCATCTGGATGAGTACATGAATGGGAAGGCTTTAGAGAGATATGGGCCAAGTGCTGGCAAATGGGACCCAGATTAGGTTAGGATATCTGGTTGGCATAGACAAGTTGGACTGAAGGGTCTGTTTCCATGCGGGACATCTCTATGACACTAAAGTATTTACATGGGTTTTTTACTTTCAATGCTGTGAAGCTCTGACTTTTGTAAGAGTCAAAAAGTCATTTTGAACATTGAGCTAGAGACATTCAAATGGTGTGATATAAGATAAATGAGTCTGCAAAGTACCTGGTAACACAATTGCTGCTTATTATCGACTTGAGCTTATATGATCTAAAAATGGGGAAGAGATCCTCATGATACACAGGCAAAGATCCATACCAGCAGATGGGCTGTTTAGCAGGTTAAAAGTTGTCAAAGCCTTGATTTTATTTCCTAGGATTCAGTGAGAAAACTCAGTGAATTAATTCAAGTGTTTGTTTGTATTAGGAAGACACAGTAATGGGAAAGCGTCACATCTGGTGAATGTGTCTAAATTTGCAAAATGGAAATTCTTGTGATCTTGTTAGTCAGGAAGAAATTTAAAAGTGAAGATAGCTCTGGTACGTCATTGGGATTGAGTGCCTGAAATGGACATTGCTGGGGAACAGGATTAAATTTCTTTTTGCTGTTTATGGGAGAATCTTGTCAAGTTATCATATATAGCTTGTTTTTCTTTTACTTTCTGTTCAATAAACATGTGTCTTTTTGTTAAAAATATGTTCACAACCTCATGTGAATAAGTGCAATGACTGATCACTGTGCTAAACAAATTGCAAAACTAAAAATTATGATCGATCAACTAGGTTCACTCCGTAATCTGACATAGAGTCATAGAGGTATACAGAATGAAAACAGACCCTTTGGTCCAACCCGTCCACGCCGACCAGATATCCAAACCCAATCTAGTCCCACCTGCCAGCACCCAGCCTATATCCCTCCAAACCCTTCCTATTCACATACCCATCCAAATGCCTCTTAAATGTTGCAATTGTACCAGCCTCCACCACTTCCTCTGAAAGCTCATTCCATCCACGTACCACCCTTTGCATGAAAAAGTTGTCCCTCCGGTTTCTTTTATATCTTTCCCCTCTCACCCTCTAGTTATCCCCTCTAGTTCTGGACTCCCCCACCCCAGAGAAAAGACTTTGTCCATTTATCCTATCCATGCCCCTCATAACTTTATAAACCTCTATAAGGTTACTCCTCAGCCTCCGATGCTCCAGGGAAAACAGCCCCAGCCTATTCAGCCTCTCCCTGTAGCTCAAATCCTCCAACCCTGGCAACATTCTTGTAAATCTTCTCTGAACCCTTTCAAGTTTCACAACATCCTTGTGAGGAATAAGAGAATGATCAAAGAAAGAGTAGGGCCGATCAGGGATAGCATAGGGAACTTGTGTATAAAGTCTGAGGAGGTAGGGGAAGCCCTAAATGAATTTTTTGCTTCTGTCTTTACTAAAGAAAAGGACCTTGTAGTGAACGAAACAATTGAGGAGCAGGTAAGCATGCTGGAACGGATAGAGATTGAGGAAGCTGATGTGCTGAAAAGTTTGACAAACATTAAGATTGACAAGTTGCCAGGACCAGACCAGATTTGACCTCAGCTGCTTTGGGAAGCGAAAAAAAAAAATTACTTTGCCGCTTGTCAAGATCTTTGCATTCTTGCTCTCCACTGGAGTCGTACCTGAGGACTAGAGGGAGGCAAATGTAATTCCTCACTTCAAGAAAGGAAATAGGGAAATCCCCGGCAATTACAGACCAGTAAGTCTCACGTCTGTCGTCTGCAAGGTGTTAGAAAGGATTCTGAGGGATAGGATTTATGACCATCTAGAAGAGCATGGCTTGATTAAATGCAGTCAGCATGGCTTTGTGAGGGGCAGGTCATGCCTCACAAACCTTATCGAGTTCTTTGGGGATGTGACTAGAAAAGTTGATGGGGGTCGAGCTGTGGATGTGGTGTATATGGACTTCAGCAAGGCATTTGATAAGGTTCCCCATGGTAGGCTTGTTCAGAAGGTCAGGAGGAACGGGATACAGGGGAACTTAGCTATCTGGATACAGAATTGGCTGGTCGACAGAAGACAGTGAGTGGTAGTGGAAGGAAAATATTCTGCCTGGAAGTCAGTGGTGAGTGGTGTTCCACAGGGCTCTGTTCTTGGGCCTCTACTCTTTGTAATTTTTATTAATGACTTGGATGAGGAGATTGAAGGATGGGTCAGCAAGTTTGCAGATGACACAAAGGTCGGAGGTGTCGTTGACAGTATAGAGGGCTGTTATAGGCTGCAGCGGGACATTGACAGGATGCAGAGATGGGCTGAGAGGTGGCTGATGGAGTTCAACCTGGATAAATGCAAAGTGATGCATTTTGAAAGGTCGAACTTGAAAGTTGAGTACAGGATTAAAGACAGGATTCTTGGCAGTGTGGAGGAACAGAGGGATCTTGGTGTACAGATACATAGATCCCTTAAAATTGCCACCCAAGTGGACAGGGTTGTTAAGAAAGCATATGGTGTTTTGGCTTTCATTAACAGGGGGATTGAGTTTAAGAGTCGTGAGATCTTGTTGCAGCTCTATAAAACTTTGGTTAGACCGCACTTGGAATACTGCGTCCAGTTCTGGTCGCCCTGTTATAGGAAAGATGTGGATGCTTTGGAGAGGGTTCAGAGGAGCTTTACCAGGATGCTGCCTGGAATGGAGGGCTTATCGTACAAAGAGAGATTGACTGAGCTCGGACATTTTTCATTGGAAAAAAGAAGGAAGAGAGGGCACTAATTGAGGTGTACAAGATAATGAGAGGCATAGATAGAGTTGATAGCCAGAGACTTTTTCCCAGGGCAGAAATTGTTAACACGAGGGGTCATAGTTTTAAGCTGTTGGCGGAAAGTATAGAGGGGATGTCAGATGTGGGTTCTTTACGCAGAGAGTTGTGAGAGCATGGAATGCGTTGCCAGCAGTTGTGGAAGCAAGGTCAATGGGGATATTCAAGAGACTGCTGGACATGCATATGGTCACAGAAATTTGAGGGTTTGTACATTAGGTTTACCTTACATGAGGATCGATGGTCGGCACAATACCGTGGGCTGAAGGGCCTGTTCTGTGCTGTACTGTTCTATGTTCTATGTTCTCTCCTTCCGATAGGAGGGAGACCATAATTACACACAATATTCCAAAAGTGCCCTAACAAATGTCCTGTACAGCTGCAACATGACCTCCCAATTCCTGTACTCAATACTCTGACCAATAAAGGAAAGCTGCTAAGATTTGCTGTCCCAAAATGCAGCACCTCACATTTATCTAAATTAAACTCCATCTGCCACTTCTCAGCCCATTGGCCCATCTGATCAAGATCACGTTGTAATCTGAGATAACCTTCTTCACTGTCCACTACACCTCCAATTTTGGTGTCATCAGCAAACTTACTAACTATACCTCTTCTACTCACATCCAAATCATTTATATAAATGATGAAAGGTAATGGACCCAGCACCAATTCTTGTGGAACTCCACTGGTCACAGGCCTCCAGTCTGAAAACAACCCTCCACCACCACCCTCTGTCTTCTACCTTTGAGCCAGTTCTGTATCCAAATGGTTAGCTCTCCCTGTATTCCGTGAGATCTAACCTTGCTAACCAATCTCCCATGGGGAATCTTGTCGAATACCTTACTGAAGTCCATATAGATCACATCTACCGCTCTGCCCTCATCAAACCTCTTTGTTACTTCTTCAAAAAACACAGTCAAGTTTGTGAGACATGATTTCCCACGCACAACGCCATGTTGACTATCCATAATCAGTCCTTGCCTTTCCAAATACATGTACATCCTGTCCCTCAGGATTCCCTCCAACAACGTGCCCATGACCGAGGTCAGGCTCACTGGTCTATAGTTCCCTGGCTTGTCCTTACCACCTTTCTTAAATAGTGGCACCACATTTGCCAACCTCCCGTCTTCCGGACCTCACCTGTGACTATCGATGATACAAATATCTCAGGAAGGGGCCCAGCAATCACTTCCTTAACTTCCCACAGAGTTCTGGGTACACCTGACCACGTCCTGGTGATTTATACACTTTTATACATTTCAAGACATCCAGCACTTCCTCCTCTGTAATATGGTCATTGTTCAAGATGTCACCATCTATTCTACATTCTATATCTTCCACATTCTTCTCTACAGTAAACATTGATGCAAAATACTCTTATTATCTCTCCCATCTAAATTAAACTCCATCTGCCACTCCTCAGCCCATTGGCCCATCTGATCAAGATCCTGTTGTAACCTGAGGTAACCTTCTTCGCTGTCCACTACACCTTCACACAAAAGCCGCCTTGCTGATCTTTGAGCGGCCCTAATCTCTCTCTTGTTACCCTTTTGTCCTTAATGTATTTGTAAAAACCTTTTGGATTCTCCTTAACTCTATTTGTTAAAGCTATCTTGAATCGTGAAACCTGAATGTTCGAAATAACATTGCTACTACTGAGTCCAAGGAGACAGAATTTAGATCCTCGCATGCAGTTATATTTGAGAGGAATTGGGATAATATTTTTGAAAATTGCTGTTAGATTATTTATGTCTACATGAGGGGACAAACAGTGCCTTCATTTAATGTTATCCAAGCAACAGAACTTCCAATAGTGTAGCCTCCTTTCAGTTTTGTCTGTACTTTGCTATCTGGGAACAATAAGGTACACAATTGAACTTGCTGAGTGAACTGTGACCAATAGCCATATGGGGAAGAGACTGCCTATAGGAATGGATGCATTGTACATTCTACACTGCTAGGAATACATTCCAAAGTTCCTACATTCATTTTTATTCATTTTAGTAGATGAGGCTATATATATCATATTGGTACAGTTAATAGAAAAAGGTTAACAAACTCAGTGGCATCCCTTATGTTTCAAATGCTGAACTGTCATCCAATATGTTCAAAGTCAGAAGTCACCCGATGCCAGGTTATAGTCCAGCAGGTTTATTTGAAATCCCCCGTATCGGAATGCTGCTCCTTCATCAGGTGAAGTGGAGGGAATCGCACAAGCACGGAAGAGAGATGCGGAGAGATAATGACAAGATAATTCCACTCACACTATTTATACTTATCTATTGACATGCCTAATTACCTGAAATTATGTTGCCATTATCTCTCTGCCTATATATTCTGTGTCTGTCTTGAGCTTATATGATCTAAAAATGGGGACGAGATCCTCATGATACACAGGCAAAGATCCATACCAGCAGATGGGCTGTTTAGCAGGTTAAAAGTTGTCAGAGCCTTGATTTTATTTCCTGGGATTCAGTGAGAAAACTCAGTGAATTAATTAACAATGCCTGTTCAGAGCCAACAACCTGTCTCTAAACGTGGATAAGACAAAATAAATGGTTGTTGGCTTCAGGAGGGCACAGCGACCACTTTCTGCTGGACATCAGCTCCCCCGTGGAGATTGTAAATTGCACCAAATTTCTTGGTGTACACCTGGTGGAGAATCTCACCTGGACCCTCAACATCAGCTCTGTAGGCAAGAAAGCTCAGCAGTGTCTCTACTTTCTGCACAGGCTGAGGAAAGCCCCCCCCCCCCCCCCCCCCCCCCCCCCCCATCCTCACCAGACTCTGCAGAGGGTTCATTGAAAATACCCTGAGCTGCTGCTTCACTGCCTGGTTCGGAAATTTCATCGTCTTGGATTGTAAGACTGTACAAGGGGATAGTGAGGACAGCTGAGAAGATCATCGGGGTCTCTCACCCCTCCATTACAGATGTTTACACCACACGCTGCATTTGAAAGGCTAAGAGCATTGTGGAAGACCCCACACACCCCTCACTCAAACTCTTGTCCCTCCTGCCATCTGGCAGAAGATACCGGAACATTCAGTGTCTCACGGCGAGACTGTGCAACAGTTTATTCCCCCGAACCATCAGGCTCCTTACCACTGTATGATCAGACTCTATTCCATTTGAAACTCTTTGCACGACTTCAAATCACTGCTGGAACAATGTTTTATTAATTATCATTCTTTTATTACACTGTAATTTGTACAACACTGTGCCTATTGCCTTTACGTGTTGGGAATTACTGTGCTGTCTTACAGGTTTGCGCTTTTGATGCACTTTATGCTGCCCTGTGCATGATCGTGTCGTGTGTGCTGTCCATCTAGCACCTTGGCCCTGGAGGAACACTGTCTCATTTTTACTGTATCGGTTGTCTACGGTAGAAATGACAAACAAAAGCTACTCCTGACTCTTGACTGTGCGCCTCCCTCCACCTGATGAAGGGGCAGTGCTTCAACTGCTTGTGATTTCAAATAAACCTGTTGGACTATAACCTGGTGTCGTGTAACTTCAGAGTTTGTCCACCCCAGTCCAATACCAGCACCTCAACATTGTTGATGATTTGACGTCGAGACCTTTAATAGCATTGCCCGGACAAGGGAGAGTAGAACCAGTTATTCACACAATTTCAAGCATGGACAGATGAAGTTAAAATAAGCTGGGGTGCATCATCAAGAACTAAGAGAGGGGTAAATAGTGAAAGTACTCAGAAACACATGCAAACTGCAACATACATCTCTGGATATATCCTGTCTCATGGGCAGGACAGACCCAGCAGCGGTGGCAGTACAGTAGTAAAACAATTGGAAAGGGTTTGCCCTGGAAGTCCTCAACATTGACTCTGGAACGCCTGGAGTCTCAGGGCTTCGGATTAAACATGGGAAGGAAATCTCCTGCTCATTACCACACATCATCCTCCCTCAAATGATGAATTTGTAGCCCTCCAAGTTGAACAACATTCGGAGGATGCACTGAAGGTGGCAAGGATGTAAAATGTACTCTGAGCGAGGGATTTCAATGCCCACTATCAGTAATGAGCAGTATTACTGATTGAGGTCCTAAAGGACATAGCTGCGAGACTTGGTCTGCAGCAGATAGTGAGAGAACCAAAAAGAAGGAAAAACATACTTGACCTCATCCTTACCAATCTGCCAGCTGCAGATGTATCTGTACATGGCAGTTTTGGTAAGAGCAGCTACAATACAGTCCTTGTGGAGACAAAGTCTTCACATTGAGAAAAACCTCCATCGTGTTGTGTGGCACTTTCACCGTTCTAAATGAGTCAGACTTCGAACAGTAGAAAGTGAGGACTGCAGATGCTAGAGATCAGAGTCGAGGAGCAGAAAAATCGATATTTCAGGATGAAGGGCTTCTGCCCGAAACACTGATTTTCCTGCTCCTCGGATGCTGCCTGATCTGCTGTGCTTTTCCAGCAACACACTCTCGACTCAGATTTCAAACAGATCTAGTAGCTCAAGACTGGACATCCATGAGGCGTTGTGGGCCATCAACAGTAGCCCAATTAGGGAAGGCAATAGCCTCATTGTATTATCACTAGACTATTAACCCAGAGACCCAAGTAATGTTCTGGGGACCCGGGTTTGAATCTTGCCATGATAGATGATGAAATTTGTATTCAATAGATTTTAAAAAAACACTGGAATTAAGAATCTACTGATGGCCATGAAATCATTATCAATTGTCGGAAAAATCCATCTGGTTCACTAATGTCCTTCAGGGAAGGAAATCTGCCATCCTTACCTGGTCTGGCCTACATGTGACTCCAGGCCCCAGCAATGTGGTTGACTCTCAGTTGCTCTCTGAAATGGCCAAGCAAGCCATCAGTTGTACCAATCGCTACAAAGTCTCAGTGGAAAGAAACCAGATGGATCACCAGGCACTGACTTAGGCACCAAAAAAGACAATGGCAGAAACAGCCCTGTCAACCCTCCAAAGTCCTCCTCCCTAACAGCTGGGGGCTAGTGCCAACATTGGGAGAGCTGTCTCACAGACTATTCAAGCAACAGCCTGACATGGTAATAATCATGGGATCATACCTTACAGACAATGTCCCAGACACTACCATCACCATCTCTGGATATGTCTTGTCCCACCGGCAGGACAGACCCAGCAGAGATGGTGGCACCGTGGTATACAGTCGGGATGGAGTTGCCCTGTGTGTTCTCAACATTGACTGCGGACCCCATGAACTCTCATAGCTTCAGATTAGACATGGACAAGGAGATCTCCTGCTGATTACCAAACACCGTCCACCCTCAGCTAATGAATCGGGACTCCCCCAGGTTGAACAACACTCAGAGGAACCACTGAGGATGGCAAGGGCACCAAATATACTCTGGGCAGCAGTAGGTACTACTGATGGAGCTGGTCGGGTCCTAAAGGACAGAGCTGCTGACTGGGTCTGTGGCATGTGGTGAGGGAACCAACAAGAGGACAAAACATTTTTGCCCTCATCCTTACCAATCTGCCAGCTACAGATGCATCTGTCCGTGACAGTATCAGTAAGAGTGACCACCACACAGTCCTTGTGGAGACAAGTCCCACCTTCATGCTGAGAATAACCTCCATTGTGTTGTGTGGTGTTAACACCACGCTGAATGGGACAGACTTCAAACAGATCAAGTAACTCAAAACTGGGCATCCATGATGTGCTGTGGTCCATCAACAGCAGCAGAATTGTACTCCAGCACAATCTGTAACCTCATGGCCCATCATAGCCCCCACTCAACCATTACCATCAAGGCAGGGGATCAAACAGGATTCAATGGAGAGTGCAGGAGGGCATGCCAGGAGCAATGCCAGGGATACCTGAAAATGAGGTGAAACCAACCAACAAGATGAGTTGTATGGCAAACAGCATAAGCAGCAAGTGATAGACAGAGCTAAGCGATCCCACAATCAACAAATTAGATCTAAGCTCTGCAGTCCTGCCACATCAAGAATGGTGGTGGTCACTTAAACGACCCACTGGAGGAGGGAGCGCCACAAATATCCCCATCTTCAATTATGGAAGAGCTCAGCACATCAGTATAAAACATAAGGCGAAAGTTTTCACAGCAATCTTCAGTTAGAAGTGCCGAGTGGATGATCCATCTTGGCCTCCTCCAGTGGTCCCCAGCGTTACAGATAGCTGTCTTCACCTGATTCAATTCACACTATGTGATGTCAAGAAACGGTTGGAGGCTATGGACCCTACCAACATTCTGGCAATAGTACTGAAGGCTTGTGCTCCAGAACTTGTGCTCTCCCAGCCAAGCTGTTCCAGTACAGTACACTGGCAGTACCCAACAATGCTGAAAATTGCCCAGGTATGCCTTGTACGTAAAAAGCAGGACATATCCAGCAATGGCCAATCACTACTCCATCAGTCACTTTCAGTCATCAGCAAAGTGATGGAAGGTGTCACCACCAAAGTTATCAAACAGCACGTGCTCAGCAATAACTTGCTCAGTGCTGCCCAGGTTCAACCAAGGCCATTTAGCTCCTGACCTCATTACAGTCTTGGTTCAAACATGGACAAAAGAGCTGAATTCCAGAGGTGAGGTCATAGTGACAGCCCTTGGCAGCAAGGACATATTTATTTGAGTGTGGCACATAGGAAGATGGTTGTAATTGTTGGAGGTGAGTCACCTCAGCTCCAGGACATCTCTGCAGGAGTTCCTCAGGGTAGTGTCCAAGGCTCAACCATCTTCAGCTGCTTCACCAATAACCTTCCTTCTATCATAAGGCCAGAAGTGGGGATATTTGCTGATGATTGCACAATGTTCAGCACCGTTCACAAGTCCTCAGATACTGAAGCAGTTCATGTTCAAATGCAACAAGATCTGGACAATGTGCAGGTTTTGGCTGATAAGTAGCAAGTAACATTCATGCCACACAAATACCAGGAAATGTCCATTTCCAATAAGAGAATATCTAACCACAGCCCCTTGACATTCAATGGTGTTAGCATCTCTGAATCCCCACTAACAACATTTTGGAGATCACCATTGACCAGAAATTCAACTGGACTTGCCATATAATACAGTGTCTACTGGAGTAGGTCAGGAGTTAGGAACACTGGAGTGAGTAACTCACCTCCTGACTCTCCAAAGCCTGTCCATCATCTACGAGGTACAAGTCAGGAGTGTGATGGAATACTTCCCACTTGGATGGGTGCAGCTCCAAGAACACTCCGGAAGCTTTATACCATCCAGGACAAAGCAGCCCGCTTGATTGGAACCACATCCATAAACATCCACTCCCTCCTCCACCAATGTGCATTCTGCACTAAATAAATCACCTCCTGACTCCTCAAAGCCTGTCCACCATATCTACAAGGCACAAGTCAGTAGTGTGATGCAAGACTCTCCACCTGTCTCGACGGCTTTATCTCCAACAACACTCAAGGAGTTTGACACCATCCAGGACAAGACAGCTCACTTGATTATCACCCTGTCTAACACTGTCAACATTCATTTCCTCCACTAACACGCAATGGCAGCAGTGTGCATTATCTGCATGATGCACCATGACACCTGATCAAGGGTTCTTCAGGCCTGCAATTTCTACAACATTGAAGAGCAGCAGTTACATGGGAACACTACCCCCTGGAAGTTCCCCTCCAAGCCACTCACCATCCTGACTTAGAAATATATCGCCGTTCCTTCACTGTCGCTGGATGAAACTCCTGGGACTTCATCCCTAATAGCATTGTGGTTCTACCTATAGCATATGGACTACAGCAATTCAAGAATGCAACACACAACCATTTTCTTAAAAGTGAGTAAAGGTGGGCAGCAAATGTTGACCCAGCCAGTAATGCTCACATTCTGAGAATGAACTTCTAAGATAATGTTCAGGTCCAGTGTCATGTTTATCCTTCACCAAATCTTTCATTGAGATCCTCTTTGACAGTGTTCTGCAAATGGATATGACCATGTCAGCCTGTTCTCCCTCCCACCTCAGAGGAGAAAAAAGCAGGACCAAGGAAGTTTTCACCCATCTGCTGGTACAGAATCTCCAGCGACTGATATGCATCACCAAACGGAATAGAGACCTCTATAATTTGCAGTCAGTTCCGTGATTTTATCTTTTAATACTATCAATGCCAGAGTAACTCATTTGAGATTACGAGAAGGGATACTCACATCCTCACCAATCCACCTGCAGGAGATGGATCAGTCCAAAGCTGTATTGGTCGGAGTGATCACTGCACAGTCCTTGCGGATGAGGAGTTCCACCTTCACATTAAGGGTATCTTCCACCTCTTTGTGTGGCACTATCACCATGCAAAATAGGATGAATTTATCAGCTCAAGACTGGACATCCTTGAGAGCACTGAGCAGCAGAACTCCAACATATTTTGTAACCTTATGGCCTGGCATAACCCCCTGTACTGTTACCATAGAGTCAGGATCAATCCCGATAGAATGGAGAGTGCAGGAGGGCATGCCAGGAGCCAGGCACACCTAAAAATGAGGTGTCAACCTGATGAAGCTATATAACAGGACCGCTTGCATGCTAAACAGCAGGAGCTGCCAGTGATACACTGAACTAAATGATCCCACAAGCAGTGGATCAGCTCTAAGCTCTGCAGTCCTGCCACATCCAGTTGTGAATGGTGGTGGACAATTAAACAACAAAGAAAAAGATATAGCTCCATAAATATTCCCATTTCACTGGAGCAGGGCAGAACATTTGTGCAAAGGATAAGGCTCAAACCTTTTCGATTATCGTCAGCAAGACGTATTAGGTGCATGATTCAACTCACCCTCCAGAAATCCCCAGCAACACTGATGCCAGTCTTCAGCCAATTTGATACATTCCATATCATTTCAAGGGAAAATTGTTTATCACAAGCAATGTATCGACTATATCAAACCAATATACGCTTGCAAACCATTCAATGCAGTATCCAACATTCGATGAGATTCTGCAATTGTGAATTTGCTGGATAGTCCTGAGTAGAATCATAGAGTCATAGAGATGTACAGCATGGAAACAGACCCTTTGGTCCAACCTGTCCATGCCGACCAGATATCCCGACCCAATCTAGTCCCACCTGCCAGCACCGGCCCATATCCCTCCAAACGCTTCCTAACACATCCAAATGCCTTTTAAATGTTGCAATTGTACCAGCCTTCACCACTTCCTCTAGCAGCTCATTCCATACATGTACCACCCTCTACATGAAAACGTTGCCCCTTAGGTCTCTTTAATATCTTTCCCCTCTCACCCAAAACCTATGCCCTCTAGTTCTGGACTCCCCAACCCCAGGGAAAAGACTTTATCTATTTATCCTATCCATGCCCCTCATAATTTTGTAAACCTCTACAAGGTCACCCCTCAGCCTCCGACGCTCCAGGGAAAACAGCCCCAGCCTATTCAACCTCTCCTTATAACTCAAATCCTCCAACCCTGCCAACATCCTTGTAAATCTTTTCTGAACCCTTTCAAGTTTCGCAACATCTTTCCGATAGGAAGGAGACCAGAATTGCATGCAATATTCCAACAGTGGCCTAACCAATGTCCTATACAGCCAAAACATGACCTAACCAATGCCCTGTACTCAATACTCTGACCAATAAATGAAAGCATACCAAACGCCGCCTTCACTATCCTATCTACCTGCGACTCCACTTTCAAGGAGCTATGAAATGCAAAGAATTATGAGGCAATCAATATTGGTTCATTAGTTGAATTCAATATGATGTACTTGCACGTAATGGAAGCTATATATATATGTATTTTATATATTACAGAGACACTATTCTTTGCAGACTGAAAGCACAAGGACATGCACTGCACCTGCTTCAACTCAACAAAATAGGTGACAGCTAGTTCATTACTGTGAGTCAATCTGTCTGGTTTAATAGTTAAGCAAAGCCTGGCTGTTAATTGTCAATCACAATGAGCTGGTGCATTCTCTATGGTAATGCCTCTACAAATCAGAGTCAACTTGCAAATAATCAGCATTGTCCTCTCATGCAGTATGAATGTTGATGCTGCCCTCGAATTGGTTTTCTTGTGAGTTGTCCTGATGATGGCAAAATTAAAAGCTTCAATGAAGTGTCGTTTTCGGCAAAATTCATCTTACAAAACATAAAAATGCCATAACTTATATGCATCTCCATGTTTAACATGCATTTACAAAATTAACTTCACTGCTCCTTGTCCTATTCTTACCTGCACAGCTCCTTTCTTGATTCAAATTTTGAGAACTCGAGGAAAGGCTTTGACCCATCAGGTTTGAGATTAAGGGAAAGTTTTCTCGAACAAGAGCTGATTTTTTTTTTGCCTTTGAACTTCAATTAACTTTTCCTTTCTGTCAGACTCTGTCTCAGATCTAAAATGGTTTCAGACACAACTTGTGTTGTACTATTAGTACGATACCCCTTTCCAACGATTCAATTAACCAGACTGATTTGATTCTTCACAATTCTCTGCTCCTTCATAAAACTCTAAAAGTAAAACTTATTAACATGTCAAAACCTAACCTTTCCATTACCAAACATATTGACTAAATATATATGAGGACCCTTTATTTTTACCACTTGCTCCGGTAGCCATTTCCACCACCTGTGGTGATATTGTTTCACCTGAAAATTTCGGTCGACCTTCAGACTTCTTGTCTCACACTACGCTTATCGTGATTCTCGTTTTACCTGGATTACTTATCAACTACTGACACAAGTATGGCTAGTAGGGGAAACTGTGCTTTAAGAAACAATTCAGCTGGCATTCCACCATTATTAGTATGAGGTGTGTTATAATAAAATTGTCAGTTTGTAATTTAATGACATCCAACATTGTTTCCAGTTTGAATGCAGCATTTGTTGAACAAGCACACTTTTTGCAATGAGCACTCAGATTCCTCATTTGCAGCAGGATGATTTGGTGTGTGCAACATGAATGTGTTTTGCCCATTGATTCACATGAAATTTGAAAACTCTTCTGATTGACACCGAGGTCCATTGTTCAACACAGTTTCCTCTGGAAAACTATAAACTGCACACAAGCTATTCAAAACTTCAAATAACTAACGAAGAACTGTGGGTGCTGGGAAGAAGGATCATTATATTCAAAATTCTGTTTCTCTCCACCAAAGCTGCCCGACCTGCTGAGTTATTCCAACAATTTCTGTTTTGTTTCTGATTTCCAGCATTTGCAGTTCTTTGTTTTGTTTTGTCTGGTGTTAAACTCACTGTCACAGCTCTTCCAGGTATGCCCAACTTGAAGGTGTTCTGCATCTCCCTCAGAGAGGATGTCCATTCTAATCATTTTTTTCTTGTTCACCGTTATTACTTCCACTTCTGCTCCTGTTGTTTGACACAGCCCCATTCCTCAGTGACTGACTCTGGCCCAGATTCACCCTTTGTGGATTCCAACTTGAGTTTCATCCTTCATGTTTCAAATCTACCCAGGATCACAGGTATCTTCATGGTATACAATGCTCCTGAGCTGGCTGCTCGCACTGCATTCTGAGATCTGCACACTCTCAACCTCTCTCTCCATCAATAGTTCTGAAGAAGTATCTCTAGACGTGAAAACATTAACCCTGCCTTCTCTCCACAGATGCTGCCAGACCAGTTATGTTTTTCCAGCAATTTCTGATTTTGTCTCCATCCAATATTACTTGAACTACAATACCCAGTGAATTCTTGTTGGACTTCCTAGTCCTTTTTATTGCATGGAGCTCAATTCACCTCTTGTTGACTTGTTGCTCTTCAACAACTATTCGTAGTGGCATCTGTTTCCTTCCACAAACATTTTATTTCATGTACCATCTTCCAGAAAGCTTTGGCGTGATCATCCTTCTTTCTTCAGCTGTCAAATAGACAAGTTGTGCCCACCTGTAGCCTGAGCATCAGTAACAGGATGTTGTAAATTGTCTTTATTGTGGCTTTCAGTTTACTCAGCTGTAGCTCAGTACCATCAGCAGATGAGTGACAATTGTTAAATTACTTCTCTGGGGTCACTTTCTGACATTTCCATCAGCAAGCAATGTCAAAGGTTAACTTTGCCAATGTCAACAACAACACGTAAATCTGTTAAAGTGTGCATAGATACATCCCAAAAAGGTCTCTCTTCAAATTCTTGGACAGCATTTGGAGCAATTGCTTTCTGCAATATCCAATGGCTTGGGAACGCAGTGCAGCTCAAGTTAACTAGGAGAAGGTGAGGACTGCAGATGCTGCAGATCCGAGTCGACAGTGCATTGCTGGGAAAGCACAGCAGGTCAGGCAGCATCTGAGTAGCAGGAGAATCAACGTTTCAGGCATAAGCCCTTCATCCGGATTCCTGATGAAGGGCTCCAGCCTGAAACGTTGATTCTCCTGCTGCTCAGATGTTGCCTGACCTGCTGTGCTTTCCCAGCAACACACAGTCAGCTCAAGTTAACACAAACTGGCTGGAAGTGATGTGTCCTATGGTTTGGCAGGGCTGAGAGAATTCTGGAGTGTCTAATACACTTCTGATCCTGCTTTGGCCAGAAATGTCACCCTGTTCCTTCACCACCTCTCCCCTCACCCCACACTCCCCCATGCCTGACTAAGATGTATATTATCAGGATAAAAGCCACTCTTCATACATCTCAAAATATTTGATCATGACTGCACTCCCCCAAGTCTCCCGATTGTACCTGTTTCCCCTACTGGCTTGTTTGAAGCTTATCCCACTCCAGATTTGTTCAGCTGGAGACATCCACAATCCTACTCATTGCCAAACTGCAGGGCGATCAAAAGAGTGTGCAGCACATGGAATGTTAACACTGAGCTCAACATCTACTAATGGCAAAATTGTGATAGTCGATGAGAGGTAGAGAGGAAGGAGTGGGATTGTGGGGAAAGTTCCTTTTCCTCCTCCTTGTCTTCTTTCTATAGGACTGCTCGCAAGTGTATTGCCTTCATGACACGAAGCTGTGATGTGCACAGATATTAGCATTCATCTTGGCACCCACTCTGCCGAGTACCACAATGTTCCACCACAACTGTCCAGGCAGCAGAGACTTTGTCAGCTGGGTAGCCATTCTCTGGTTTATTTTTATAGCTGAAATTTTGCTGGTAAAATGGACTTTGAGAATGAAGGACATCAGGAAGCACTGGGGAATGGTCACTCAGTAGCTGGATGGCATACTGAGGCAGTGGGATCCCTGCAGTTTAGGAACATCACAGAAGTTTCATTCAACATCCACACTACAATGAGTGTGCAATCAATGTGATACCATGGGTTTACGAAAGTGAGTGAGATCATGCTTGACAAAACCACTGGTATTTTTTGAGTATGTAGCTAGTAGAGTTGATAAGGGGTGGCCAGTGAATTTGGTTTGCCCTGGGCATTTAGAAGGCTTTCAATAAGGCCCAATGTAAATGATTACCAAATAAGTTAAAGCAGATTGGAAACAATGTGCTGACATAATTTAAAAACAGGTTGTCAAACAGGGACCAAAGGGTAGGAATAAAGGGTGTTTTCCGAGTAGCAGGCAGTGATAGTGGGGTGTGGCAGGGATCAGTGCTTGGGCCCTAGCTATTCACAATATGCATTAGTGATTTAGATGACAGAACTAAAGCTAATATGTTCAATTTGCAGTTGACACAAAGTTGGGAGGGAGGATGAGATGTGAGGAAGATGCCAAGATGCATGAGTGTGATTTGGACAAGTTGAGTGACCGAGCAAATGTGTGGCAGATGGTATATAATGTGAATAAATGTGAGGTTATCCACTTTGGCAGGATATCACAGGGAGGCAGATTATTGTCTGAATGGTGATAGATTGGCAAATGAGGTAGTGCTTTGTGCATCAGTCACTGAAAGTACACATGCAGATGCAGCAGGCAATGAAGATGAAAAACTGATGTGTTGACCTTCATAGCAAGAGGATTCGAGTACAGGGGCAGGGATTTCTTGCTGCAAGTGTACAGGATCTTGGGAGACCACACCTGGAGCGCTGTGTGCAGTTTTCCAGGTCACCTAACTTGGGGAAAGATGTCCTGGCTGTGAAGGAAGTGAAATGAAGATTTACCAGACCAATCCCCAGGTTGACAAGACTGATGTATGAAGAGAGACTAGATTGGTTAGGATGACATTCACTGGAATTTAGAGGGAGTGAGGGGCAGATCTTACAGAAACTAGACAGGGTAAATGCAGGAAGGATGTTCCTGATGACCAGGGAGACAAGAACCTGGGGTCATAGTCTATGGATACAGAGTAGGCCATTTAGGATTGAAATAGGGTAATTATTTTCACCCTGAGAGTGGTGAGCCTATGGAATTCTCCCGCACAGAAAGCAGCTGAGGCCAAAACATTGAATGTTTTCAAGAACAAGGTGGATATAGTTCTTAGAGCTAATGGGATCAAAGGGTATGGGGAGAAAGTGGGAACAGGTTACTGAGTCGGATGATCATACTGAATGGTGGAACAGGATCAAAGAGCCAAACAATCTACTCCTGTTCCTGTTTTTCTAAGTGGCAGGCACAACGGGATATTAATTACTGAACTCAGGCAACTGGTCTACGCAGAGTCTTTAAGTCAGGTCAAAGGCTGCCAGCACTCACTGTAGACTTCAGCAACCATCAACAATTTCACAAAATATTCCTGCAAATCGCAACACAAACCAGAAAACATCAATTAGCCATTACCTTGAAAAGAATTGAAGATGCCTTTTGAATAGCACCAGAGTGGGTGGTAGCCTAGGGGAAGGTTCTGAGCATCTATGCAGCTGGACAAGTTTTGCACTCCAAAATGACAGTGCTGACATTGAACCAGCAAATGCACACATGCACACTTCTGGCTGTCTCTGCGCAGGCTATTGCCTTTACCACAATGACATCCAGGGCGGCTTCCATCAGAGGTACGTGCAGACACAGATTGAGGATATCTGTTTGCAGGTAACACAAAACCCATAGCGCTGAAAGGTCAAGCACTACACAGCCACATTTTATGGCTTAAAAATTTCAGAATGTTTCAGGCTGAGATGTTATTTTATGGGTGTCATAAAAACTACTTGTTGTTGTAAGACAATCCCAACCTCAGCTCACTGTGAGCAACCCTTTCGAGCATACCTGCTGGTATCTGTAGGAGCACATGAATGGTACATTATTAATCCTGTGATGTACAGGACATTAATCATGGAATACCAGGCCATTTCTCCACAAAGTTTGTTTTGACCCTATCTTCACAACATGTACTGCTGGATAATTAGCTGCTCACGGACTGAGTTTTGTTAGTCTCTACACCAAGTCGGCAAAATAGTTTTAACTTAGCTGTGGGCCATTGTGGGGACTTATTGAAATCACAGGAGCTCGTCTAGCTGGTTGAATGATCTCTTTCTTTCTTTCTTTCACGCAGAGTCCCTCTGCTCCCTGCCTCAGGAATGCTGGAAACGTGCGGTATGCATGCTTGATGTGAGCCGGATTTATCAAGTAGTTGTTCCTTTGACCCAGAGCCATTGCAGAGGATTATAAGGGGACCTGTCTTTTTTCTCTCCACTGTGTTTTGCTGCGTTTTGTTTTTCAAATGCCGTGGCTTGTTTCTCTTGTATGGTCATTCTAATCCTCATAGGCAGCTTTGCTCTTGCAATCTCATTTGGAGTTAGCGTACTAAACTGGCTAATGCATAATTTACATGTAATGGGAATGACTGAAAGCCCTAATATGCCCGAGAGAATTCTTGGAGAGTTTACAGAAGAGCTATTGAATTTCTCTCAGAGGCTGCAATTAGTGAAAGGAGGCATGTGTTCTGTCAAAAGCGACTAATGATTGCCGGGCAGCATGGACTGATTACTGCTGTCACTGTACTTTGACATTCTGGAAATTGGATCATGCTGTGTCCCTTCTACAGGTACAGAATGGGAAGCTAAGGCCAAGTAAAGTGGTTAGCATTGCAGCCACCCATTTCACACCGGAAGGGCACTGCTGAATCCGTTCAGGTTTCCATGTAGTTAGTAGGTCACACAGTTGTGACTGGAATTAGAACCACTGCTTATACAAACCTGTCATATTTCTGTCTCCAGCTCCTTCTTAAAATTATTTCTCATTTTGACTTCTGCAGTCATTTTGCCCATATGCTTGGACACCAAATCAGTGGCTCTTTCAAGGGGTTTGTTAAATGTTGCCAATTAAGGTGGAAGGTAAGTTTAATGGTCGGAGCAATTAGCTGTGATTCTGCTGCCAATTCAGGAGTGTTCTAATTTTTGCTTTTGATAGAAGTTCTGATGTAGTTTTCCATATTTTATTCAGCACTGAAATAGTCATAGAGATGTACAGTATGGAAATGCACCCTTCATTCTGACTTGTCCATGCCAACCTGATATCCTAAATTAAGTTAGTCCCATTTGCCAGCATTTCTCTCTAACTCCCTCCTATTCATATACCCATCCAGATGCCTTTTAAATGTTCTAATCTTACCAGACTCCACCACTTCCTCTGGCAGCTCATTTCATACACGCATCACCCTCTGTGTGAAAAGGTTGCACCTTAAGTCCCTTATAAATCTTGCCCCTCTCACCTTAAACCCACACTAGGCAAAAGACTCTGTCTATTCACCTTATCCATGCCCCTCATGATTTATAAACTTCTATAAGGTCACCCCTCAGCCTTGGATGCTCCAGCGAAATTAATGGAGACTTTTTATTCTAGAGCATCGTAAGTCGCGGTGTGATCTAGCTGCGTTTAAGCTGCCGTGTGTCTCTGAGATCTGTGCAATAATACAGTAGTACAGGCCTCTTGAACAGCAGATTCACCTGGATCTGAGAATATTCTCAAGGATATAAGAAGTTATTTAGGACATGTTGTGTTAAAGATCACAAACACTAAATATTCTGAACAGAACTGTGATAAGAATAGAGGTGAACCAAATAAGAATAATTTGGGTATGCAGACTCGAAAGAGAATGGAAAGACATGGGCCTGACTTCTGAGGCTAGTGGACAGTTTTCTTGGACTTGCAACACTGACATGTCCCTTCCTCAGAGACTCAAATGTAAGCAATGGGTATGCTCCTTTACATCTGACTGTCTTTTTGTCCACATAGACATCCACTATGTTTCATATTGCCATTAAATGTCAGATGTGGCTCAATGGAGTTCTCTTTCATCTTTGAACAGCCGAAGTGCATAATGCAGGTTCACCAGCCAGTGCAGTGCAGAGCACATTCTCCCACTCCGCAACATTAACTCATTTAATTGACTGTAAATGTTCCTAACTGGAACTTCCTGAGGTCACGAAAGACGTCATATAAATACACAACTCTAGCAAGTTGCTTGTGAGAGAGACTATTGATTGTTGCGATATAATAGTATAGCATCTAGCAAAGACTATTAGGCAAGAAGGCCAGATGACATCATAAATTGATAGTATTCAGAATAAAGCCGAGCATGGTTTGCCTGTCTGTATCGCCGAACTCTCTTTCAGCTGCGTTGTTGAATGATTCTTCTGTGTTGTTGTCTCTGAGCTTCTGATAATTGGCTGTGGAATATTGGCCAAAGTGGGTCACAGTATGTGATTTTGGCAGGATTATTTCACTCACTAATTGACAGAAGGGCTTACTAAATTGCTATTTTGTTCAGCAATGTTTTCCTCCTTCATCCAGTACTCCATCTACAATGTGTCGCGTTGGGCTTGATTGGACAATGGAACTGAATTCCACCACAAGCTGTAGAGACTGCATAAATCTCATTGAAACATGATTGTTAAAGGGCTTCACAGCTGAGGGATTGCTTCCCCTCATGCTACAGTCTGGGACCAGACGGCGTAGTCTCAGTATAAAGGGGTACCAATTTAAGATTGAGATGAAGAGGAAGTTCTTCTCTGAAAAGGTTGAGAGTCTTTGCAACTCCTTGCCACAGAGAGCAGTGGGACAAAGTCCTTGTGTATATTTAAGGCTGAGATAAATAGATTCTTGATCATAAAAATAAATGTGTGGAGTGTCGCATCAGCCATGATTCTGTTGAATGACCGAGCAGGCTCCAAGAGCAGGACGGCCTACTCTTGGTCCTATTTTGGTCTTATGGTCTTTTGTCCCAGACTTGCACTTTCTGGCAGTGGAACTGGCTTGGCTGTTGTCAAAGGTTGTTTCTTATTTGGCCATCTCCTACCCTTCTGTCTAATTAAAGCCACCAGGTGGATTCCTAATGCTGTATGCCCAATCAGAAGGCTAGCAACTCAGGCTTCAGTGGCCACACCAGGGGACATTTCTGCTGCTGAGGCAGCTGGGAGGTAATGGAGAGGTAAGTATTATTGAATATTTGGATGGATGAGTACTGAAGATGTTGTATAAGGTCATGATTCTGTAAGAGTTGAATTTTGAAGTATTAAGCTCCACCCGTTTTGATGATGCCACATATCTTGTGGTGGTGTGGACATAGTCTAACATAAGGCCATGGTGGAGTCAGATGTATCATCTCTCACTCCTGTTACCTTTGTCATCATGTTACTCAATGTAACTTGTACATATTGTTCTTTCATGCAATTAACTACATCTTGTTGTTAAGCTCAGTGACTAATGAGTGAGCTAACTCACTAATAGTTTATTCTTTACCAACATTAACCAAAAGGTGTCTTACATACAGTATAGAGGGAAGGGTGCCATGGATAATGTTATTTTGGTTTAATAAGTTTCTATTCATTTTTATTAGTTTCCATTAGCCGTTTGGTTATGTTTTATCACAATGCCCCATCAGGGACAGTCAAACCTAATTAAAGTTTTGTTTAAACGAGTAGAAAGGAGGATTGGTAACAAAACTCTACCCCAACTTCAAGTTGCCAGTAGTTGGCACCGAATATACATCAGGGGGCTCCACTCATCATCCTCCAGAATGATTGTTGGGGCTGCAAGGGGTGTTTCTTTCTGCTTCTACACCCCTCACAGGGCGTCTAAACTTCTGGATCTGATGGGTCATTAGGATGCTGCAAGGAAGCTTTGTCCATCTGGCTGGCAGCCTCCCCATGCAGCAAGGAGCCTCTGTATCTCTGGCAAAATACTGATGGTCCATCTTACTAGCACTAATCAGACCTCCGATCCATCCCCATGAAGTGGACCCCCTCTTGCTCACTGGGAAACCTCTATTATTTACGAGATCTCCCTCTACCCTGTTCCTAGTGGCCTTGTAAAATTCAGGCTTAATCACCCGCTTTGACAAGAAATGATGGGCACAGAACTCTGGCCCAACGTAGTCTTGTACCAATGTTGTTTTAGGGGCCTTCCTTATTTGGAACTGCAAGTCATAAGGAAAAAGTATTCGGGAACATTAAGAGGAAGCATACCCTAGTTGTTTCACAATAAAGACTACTTTTAAAAACTGTTTTGCTTTGTTTCCCATCATCTATAACTATCAGCTGAGCCCAATAATTAGATTACCCTGGCTTGCAGTTTCTTTGATACATCATCTATTGATGTAATGTGTGCTTTGGTATTAATTGAGGCGAGGTGATTATTCATGACAGATGTTGGACAGTTTGCTCAGTGTAATTGAATGTGTGATGTGGTTTGCACCAAAGGATTAATGATTATGAAGTAATTTATGTGCATTTATTGAATGCTAATTAAATCTAATTAACCGTTGATGTGGAGCAAGCCTTTGGCTCAGTGACAATATTTTCACCATGGGGTCAGGTGACACTGGGTTCAAACTTTTCTCTGCACATCCAGTGGAAAATTTGTGTTTGGTGAGGTTGAGTGCTCTCCCCCACTCTCGCACCACCAACCTCATGGTGAGAGCTCTTCAAGTCTTCCAATTGTATACAACCAATAAGATTGCTGGCTGGTATAAAGATGGTTATGGACATATTGAAGGAGCCTACCAGATTGTCAATCAAATGTTCTCCCGGGGAAGAATCTGCAAATGTTGAAAGACCAGTAGGAGATATCACAGTTTGTCATTCATGGCACCAAAAATAAAATGAACTCATGATTAAAGGGAAACTTCCCCAACATCAGGAGGCTTAAATTGAAAAGTAATGAAGTAATCAAACTGTTTACCTTGTCAATGAGATGAAACAGTTTTACCAGAAGATTGTAAACCATTATCAAACCTACAGGAACATACTGTGCTGTAATCTTACACTTGCATCAACCGTGCTGCTTACAAAAGCAGTCTTTTTTAAAACATTTCTGCTCTTGAATCAAGCCCAGTGTTCTTGCCTTAAGAATAGAGCCATTGTGTACAGGATGAATGTTTATAACCAGATAGCTGTGAAATGAAGAAATCTGGTACAACAATCAAGAAAGATAACAGCAGCACACAGTGGAACTAATTGACAAAGTTAGAAGCAAGCCTTTTCTCCCTGTTAATTTATCTCATTTTTAATTCTGATTTTTAAGTTGCAGTTTTTGTAACTGGCTAATGTGCTACTTGCACAAAACAATTAAAAGCAATTCAGATATCTTTTTATGAGCATTGTTGATTGTTTACAGTTAATAGGATGTAGAATCAGATTATGATGTGCATCAAACCCCTCCAGCTCACATACCATTTACAAATTTCCACATCATAAATGTTGACTAAGGGCTTCAGGACCCTGGAGCAACCTTGAGATAATGTCATAGCATAAATAGCACAGTGTGGACGGAGGCTGAACACCACTGCATTTTCTGAAAGAATAGCACCAGAATGTAAAAATCTAGACTGGAAGATTCACTGACAGCAAACAGACATGAACACGCAAAGAAGATAGATTACTCCCTACCTAATTTAACTATAAGGTCAAAGCTTGGAAATCTATGACTGGTATGTAGAGAATTATTCAGTATTAATGTATAAGGAATTATGTTACTTTGAAGACTAAGCCTGAAGACACTTCTTGATTATGTTTACCTGCCAGCGAGTCTGTCTCGAATCCAAACTTATAGTCTGGTATCAAACTACAGGGTTAAAGAAATATGGGTTTAGGGTTAAGAAACAACATTTGTGACACCTTCCACAGCCATGTGGAAATTGTAAAGTGATTATATTTAAAGTTTCAGTTTGTACAGTTAACAAAGTACCTTTGAAGTAGTCCTTGATGTAATGTAGGAAACATGGCAAACAGACACTAATGTGATGGCTATTGCAATCATTTTGAACCTTCCTGCTCTAGTTTCCTTCTCTCGCTTGTAACCTTGGTCCCTGCAGCATTGATACTTTTCGTTGTGAATTTAAAGGTGAGTTACTGATTATTTATCTATTAGCTCTGTTTGAGTTTGTGGGAAGTGCTTGGTAGTTTGAGGAGTTAGCTACAGTTGATGAAGCTGGCAGGATATGGTACTGCACATGGAGAAGGTGTTGATTATGAATGATGGAGCTCTGTTCATATATTTGCTCACGTCAGGAGTGCTACATTGTTGCATAACACTTGGTCTGCAAAGGGAGGATGAGATGTTTGAGAAGGGCTGTCATCAGGAGGCCACATACCTAAGGCTTTTCTGGAACATTTATCTTACATCCACTTAAGTCAGGACAGTGTTTGACATCTGCACATTATAAAGAAGATGCTTATTAAACTCTGCCAGATCTTAAAGAAAGACTGGTAGCCTCAGAACAAATAGAGGGTTGTCCCTCTAGATAGAAGTGGTCATAGATTTGGAAGGTGCTATCTAAGGATGTTTGGTGAATTTTCTGCAGTGCATCTTGTAGACAATACACACTGCTACCACTGAGTGTCGGTGGTGGAGGGACTGGATGCTTGTGGATATGGTGCCAATCAAGTAGCTCGCTTTGTCCTGAATAGTTACATCTTGAATGTTGTTGGAGTTGAACTCATCCAGGTGAGTGGGGAGTATTCCATCACACTCCAGACTCATGCTTTGTATATGAGAGACAGGCTTCCTTGCCCCTGACCTGCTATTCTAGCCACATTACTCATGTGACTGGCCCAGCTCAATTTCTGGCCAAAAGGTTCTACATGGCAATGCATTCATTGACTTCAACTAGCCATGTGAGGTTATTACACTGTTCATGGCACTGCATCCAAACATTCACCACCAGCAGATGGCAGTGCCACTACCTGCGCTGCCTTAGCAATATCTCCAAATGGCCTCCAAAGAATCTCTTGCTTCTTCAGCACCGGAGCCTCATTGTTGTACCTTCAAGAATTGGGACATACTCTGGTCATACCGTGCCATCCTTTAAATGTTCTTCCTTTTGTTTCTCTACTCTTGCAACCACTTTAGCGCCTGCTATGACCAGGATGAACCTTACCTCTAAGGGGCACAGGCTGGCTCTAAGGGAGTGCTGTTATTGCCTTGCATGAAGTTTGGTCTCCCTATTGATGTGTGTCGCCACTCGGCAATATGCTCAACACTTAGCTGCATGCCACTATCATTATCATTAATGGACAGCAGGGGGTTTATTTGCTGCCTGTATTATTTTGAAAGTGTATGGGTTAGATGCGGTTAATTTTGCATCACAATTCCCATGCCCTTTTTGCCAGGCTATGGAGCTATCGCACCACGGCAAGAAAAATATGTTAGACATATTTTTTTGATCATGTAGTAATGAAGGAATGTTGAAGAATATCATCTGTCCCAAAACTTGGCCCAACTTACTGCCTGTGAGAAGCTTGTCCCCCTCCTTCCCCTCTTGCAGGAACCAATATTTCACTTTCTCAACTACATCTATTCAGATATTCTCTCCCATTCATCCTCAGCCTTGGCTTTTCTCTCCATTCTGCTTTGAGGGAGTGATTAGATTCCAGTCTCAGTTGGGAACAACAGAATTTGGAACAGATGGTCTAAAATGCTCCCACAACATATCGGCTAAATTGTGAATAACGTTTTAAACTTAAGACATAAAGACAGTTCTCTCCTGCTGATGGTGTGTTGTCATTACAAATTTTGCGTGGCTGCTGATGGAGTGGCCCATCTGTTCCTCGTAAGACAGCTGACAGCTGTGGGAGCGTGTAAGTGTTGGACTTATCTGGAGTATGAAGTCCAGCTCTCAGGTACAAGTCAGCCGAGGTAAGAAACTCACTGAGCCGATTTCTCTTGGTTGAAGATTGTTCATTATACTTATCAATGGCCCAATGGATAACATCACGACAAAAGTGTCAATTCTGGTATCTGTTTGCAGATGATGTTGTGTAGCTGACGGACTCACCAAGGATTCACCATCTAGAATAATGGACTCACAAATGATATTGCTCGGCACGAGTTGTTAAGATAATGTCAAAGGTATTCTGCGGAGGAAAGGAGGAAATGTATAGACTCATACTGATATCTGGCATCTTTATGAATGTGAGCTTCAGCCTAAATACAATCAGAAACAGCAATGGGCCTTTATGTTGTGCTTTTAAACTAATCAAAGACTAAAGATGCTTCACAACAAAAATAAGCAAGGGGGTATTTAGACAGATTGGGCAAAGTTAATATGTCTTACAGGAGGAGAGGAGTGGTGGATGCAGAGGCTGAGGGAGGGACATCAGAGATTAGGGACTAGCCACATGAGGCATGTTGCCCAGTGCCAACAGACAAAGTGAGTCAGGGGTGTAGAAGAGACCAGAATTGGAATAGTAAGGTCATCTTAGAGGATAGTGGGCAGAAAATATGCCACAATCCCAGCTGATGGTAAGATTGGACAACTCGGATCTCAAAGTAAAACTCTACACTATACCAGAAAGAGTTGAAACAGCCTTATTACAAACATCAGAAATAAACCTTTTACCAGCAACAGCGATATTAAAGGTACTCAAACCTCAGTGAAGGTTCACCCTGTCTCTACGTTTCTTGTTCTCGAGGTATTGCTGGAATTAGTTTCTTTTCAGCAAATTTCCACATTAAATTGATGCTTTTTCTTTAGTTAATATTCAACTGCAATCCCTACATGTGAATAAGATCAACCATTGTCCAGAGCTTCTGTTGTTATGTCTTTCTCTCTCAGTTATACAGAGATACAATGGAAAGTACATGATAACCCATTTATAGTTATTGGGAGGATTACTGACAGCCAGCATTGTCATACGTGCTGTGGGAAGGTAGAGGGAGCACCAGTTTAAAGGGTCAGGTTGTCACCGGGCCTTTGAGCAGAATCAATACTTCATTAGTGGGATGTAGTTAAATTTGATGCAAGATTTCAACAGCTGAATAATAGCACTGGACTGGGACTTATTGAAGGGCATTTGCAAAGCAGAGGAGAGGGAAGTGTGAAGAATAAGGCTACATAGATTTGAGGAAGGAGGGATGTCAGAGAAATTAGGCTAATAAATTAGAGATCACCAAGCACAGTTCGAAGTGAAATTGACAAACGGTTTACTAGTACGGCGATGTCGTGGAAGAGAAACTAACTGAGCTGACACAATACAGACAGTCTGCCCAGGCAGTCGAGAATTTCTCTTCCCTGAGCTGAGGAAGAAGCCAGTTTTTATAATAATCCTGTACAATGAGGCTAATTGAAACAAGGAAAATACAATGTATCTGGAAATGGAGTAATCTAGTTACAATGATGTTAATTGGAAAACAGTTATCAGAGGAATGCCCTAATTCCCTACACAAAGCAACATTCCGACAGTATCGGTGGATCCAGAGCTTCCCTTCCTCTTCGCAGGTAGGTGCTAATGTCTCCTCTGAAGTGGTGAGGTGCTCCCACTGTCCTGTCCTGGGAGTAGTGCTCTTGCTGGTGCCTCTCTCTCTGACCTGTCCTTTGTGTGGCTTTGGTATTGCTGAGTTGTGAAACTGCCCTCGGGGTTTTGGGATAGCTATGGTGCTCTGTAATTGTTAGTGGGAGCTTGAAGTGTATTCCCTTGTCTGCGAGTGCTATCTAGTTTTGCTTGTCAGCCTGCTTGGTCCCTGCTGAGGCATTCTGGGTGTTTTGGCACAGTTTGGTCAATTTTGCTTTTGTCGACCAATTACGGGTTGGCAGGATGGCAGATATTTTCCCACAAAGGACAAAAATGATTTAGTACTAAAAGTGTCAGCCTTTTATCAGAATGATTACGGGTTGCAACCTACGCAATACTAAGTCTTTTCTTTGAACCAAGTGTTCATGCTGCGCTGTCCTTTGATATGAAGTTCAAGGCTATGTAAATGTTGATGTAAAGAATTTGAAGGACACTAGTATGCGGCATGATTAAAAATAAAGCTGCTAACAACTTTCCTGAATTCCAGACATTTCACGAGGAATGTAACCTCAACCTGGCATTCCTCGTGAAGACTGGCCTACAGACAATAAGCTGCATTGAATGGCAGGCGATTCACAAGCCTGGGTTAAAAAGCCACAACTGTAACTGTCCCTCTGTGGCAGTGGTAATAAGTTGAATTTAATGCTCGCCTGTCAGTGGGCTTGAAACCAATGTTTCATCCAGTGAGCAGCTTGCCAACACTGACTCACCATTTTATGCACTTTATTGTAATCACAGCAGGATGGGTAGAGGTGTGGGCAGCCCGTTTGTCCTGTGGGAAAATTTCAGCCCGACTTAAAGGCTTCATTTTGCTATCACCAAGATTTAACTGCCCTCACCAAGCAGCCAACCCAGCACATTTCCCTGTGTGAGCTGAAAAATGTTTTGGGCACTCAGAAATGTTCAGGTCAGATGGTGGAATTTGAACTCAATAAAAATCTGGAATTAAGTGTCTAATGATGACCATGAAACCATTGTCTAGTCTCAGGAACATCCATCTTGTTCACCAAGGTCCTTTAGGGAGGGAGATGGCCATCCTTATGTAGTCAGGACTACATGTGACTCCAGATCCACAGCAATGTGGTTGACACTTAACTGTTATGACACGGGGTAAATGCCCTCCGCTAATTTAAACGAGCAACACAGGAATGATTTGCCCCGTGCAGGTAATCTGTGAAAATTCGAGAGGCTAAGAACTACTTAAAGTAAAAATTAACAACTTTATTTCTTAAAGTATAACAGAGAATAATTAACTAACAACTATTTACAACTCCTTCCTCTAGCCTATCTTTTACTTTCCCATCTATAATATTGGTCCGATAAAACCCCTCAGTACAATTTACCAAAAATTCAGATTTCAAAACCAGGCAGCTGTCGAATCTTCCCTTTGTATCTTCCTCTGTGGATTTTCTTCTTCTTAGGAATTTCTGTTTCACAGGTCATTGATAGATAAAGGGACCTTTAAGAGAGCTGTGTTTCGGGCAGTCTATACATGCTGGTGGCTTGGCAGTTCTCCCTCAACTGTTTACGTTTTCCCGGTTTTATACCGCCAAAGCGGTTGTGTCATTAGTTTTTAATATTGTCAGTATACTAAATTCAAATTTGATTGGCATTTGTTTTTTTTTGCGGGGCGTTCAATTTAAACTGATTGGCCTCATTCAAATTTGTTTTTGTCTCCAGGCAACCAGCTACTCTAGCTGTTGGACCAAAAGGTTACATTGCACTTGTTCAGAACACTTGATGCTGTCAGGTAGTTCTGCAAGCTTTTAACTTTCTTAAAGGTATAGTACACTTCTACACCTTAAGAAAAAATAAACCATCATAATGAAAAGATGACTTTGTTTTTTTCTATTCTTTAAACACATTACCCTACCATACAGATACCTTTAATCTAAGTTCACCTGAACTGCTTCCTATATACTATATATATAAAACATTAAATAAGTACAAACCTCATCTGAACTTTATATGTTAAATCCGTGGTAACGCATTTGCTATTACATTCGTTGGACCCACAACATGTACAATTTTTAAATTAAAAGTCTGTAAGATAAGACTCCAGTGAAATATTCTCATATTCTTTAAAGCATTCTAAGAATGTAAGAGGATTGTGATCCGTGTACCGTCTCCGACACATTATTCGTGACATACACATTAAAATGTTGCAAGGCCAGGACCAAGCTCAAGTTTTTTCTTGTTTGTGGAGTATTTCCTTTAGTGGATGTTGATCTTCTTCAAAAAGTAACCAACTGGCAGTTCAATCCCATCCTCATCTTCCTGTAGGAGTACAGCGCCAACTCCTATGTCAATAGCATCAATGGTTGTGAAAGGTTTGGCGTAGCTAAAACTGGTTTGGTGGTTAAGGTTGCTTTCAAATGGTTGAACACCTCCTGGCATTTTTCTGTCCACCGAAACTGTGTTCTTCTTCAGCAAACAGTGCCACTACACTGTTGAAGTTGGGAACAAACTTCCGATAGAATCCGTTGAGTCCTAAGAATTGAAGCACCTCTTCCTTCAAGGTTGGTCATGGAAATTCCCTCAATGACCTCTGTCTTTGTGTTCCATGGTGTCAACTTTCCACGACTGATGTTATGTCCCAAGAATGTCACCTCTGCTTTCGCAAATTTAGTTTTAAGCTTATTACCAATTTTGCTTCTCGTAGTTGTTCAAAGAGCTCTGCCAACTGTACCACGTGATCTTTCCAGGACTTACTAAAGATCACTACATCGTCCAAATAGCTTGTTAACCCAGCCACAACTCTGTTCATGTGTCTTTGGAATGTGGCAGGTGCGTTCTTCATTCCAAAAGGCATAACTTTAAACTAATATAGCCCATTTGAGGTTACAAATGCAGCAATTCTTTTGTCAACTCTGATAAAGCTACCTGACAGTAACAAGCAATCCAACTTGGTGATGTAACTGGCTTGTCCAACTTTCTCGATGCAGTCCTCCAATCTAGGAATTGGATATGAGTCCGATTTTGTAACAGTGTTGACCTTCCAATAATCCATGCAGAATTGTTGGGTCCCATCCGGTTTGGGAACTAAGATGATCAGTGAACTCTACTCTCACTAGCTTGGTTTGATAATGTTCTCATCGAGCAAGGCCTCCACCTCCATCTGGACCCACTTGGCTTTGAAAGGATTAAGCTGATAGGGGTGTTGTTTTATTGGAGCAGTATTCCCTACGTCTACTTCATGTACAATAGCATTAGTCCTCCCCATCTGATTCTTACATATGTCCTTATACTGCAGTAACAAATATTTCAGCTGTGTTCTATGCTCCCGAGGCAGATAGCTTACTAACCTATCCCACTCCTCAAGGACTTCTTTCTCTTTTAATCTATTTCGAGGCACATTAAATTCCACATCATCTGGATTTGATTCCTTACTCTGCGGGACAGTTACTAACACCTGTTTCTCCAGTTCTTTCTCTCTAGTATAATACTGTTTCGGCATGTTCACATACCTGATACCTTTTCCTCTTTCTGGCATCTTTACTAGATAGTTTACCTGGCTCAACCTTTTCGCAATTTGATAGGGACCACCAAACTTGGCTTTGAAAGGACCTCCTATCACTGGTAACAGTACTAACATGTTATCCCCTCAGGAAATCATTTGCGTCTCAGAGCTTTTATCTGCCACCTGCTTCATTCTACACTACACCCTCTTTAGGTGCTGTTTAGGTGCTAACTCACCTACTCAATTTAATCTCTCCCTCACCTCCGATACATAATCTAAGTGTGAGACCTCTAACTTTGGTCCTGTCAATTTTTCTTTAATTAATTTCAAATGATCTCTCACTTCATGCCCAAATATTAACTCAAAAGTAGTGAACTGAGCAGATTCATTTGAGACATCTCTAATGGTGAACAATACGATTGGGATACCTTTATCCCAATAATTCGGGTAATCCTGACAGAATGCTCTCAACATGGTCTTCAAGGTCTGATGCCACCTTTCTAAAGCTCCCTGGGATTCAGGATGATACACACTGGATTTAAAGTGCTGTATACCTGAGCTATCCACAACCACTTTAAACAGCCTAGTAGTAAAATGTGACCCTTGGTCCAACTGAATGTCTCTGGGTAGCCCCTACAGTGTGAAGAAAGCTATTAACTCTTCTTCTACCCTCTTTGCCTTCATACTCCATAATGGAATTGCCTCTGGGAATCTGGTAGAGACATCCATAATGGTTAACAAGTACTGGTTCCCACTTTTAGTTCTCAGCAGAAGACCTACACAAACAACCTGCATGAAAGGTCCTTCAAATGCCTAATTGGCAACAAAGGGGCTGGTTTTATTATTGCCTGCGGCTTACTTACCATTTAGCATGTATGACATGTTCGGCAAAAGTTAACCATACCATTTTGCATTCCAGGCCAATAAAAATGTTTTTGTACCTTAGCTTGATTCTTTCATACCCCTAGGTGACCTCCTACAGGTAGTTCATGTGCAACCCATAACACTTCCTGTCTGCATGCTAACGGCCACGCAATCTGATGCACTCCAGCCCATTTCTCCCCTGCACTAACCTGCCGTGGTCTCCATTTCCGTCTTAGGAATCTATCTTTCAGATAATAACCCTCCAGAATATTCTCTGCCTCCTTTTCAGAGTATACATCCAAATATATATCCTTTATTGTCTTGTCTACTGTTGCAAGTCCCTTAGCCTTTCAGGACTAAACACTTCTGTCTGACCCTCAGCGTGTTCAGGTTTTTCCTGTACCATTACGTCAAACGGTGTCTGATAACTAATCCTCAACTCCTTCATCTTTATCTTTTCGCTTTATGCTGTGACTTATAATATTGGACCACACAGTCTGGGAAAATACCAGGACATTTCTGTTTTAACTCCTCAGTTTTTTTGGGCTTCCTTGGTCTTCTCCACAACAAGGGATGTCATTCCCACCTTGGATCCTGCTAAATCCTTCCCAAGAACAAACTGAATTCCTGGAACTGACACTGTCAATAACTCCCACTGTAACTTCCCCAGTCTTGAGTTGACACTCCAAACAGATCTTACATTGGGGAATGCTACATTTTTGTTCATCTATCCCACAAATTTCCACACTCTTGGGTAACAGATCAGAAAAAGTTAATGTTTGCTCATCCCTTACTATCAGCAGCTGATTACATCCTGTATCTCGCAAAATTATCACATTTTGTTCTTCTCCCCCTGTTTTTTCTGAATAAACTTTACCCACAAAGGCGGATTATTTGTAGAGATCAGGTACTAACTCCATACCCTGCCCCTGTCTTGGTTGTGCACTGTCCTGCAGCTCCTTGGCTTTTCTTGGGGTCTCCTTTACTACCTTCACTAATGCCACTGGCTGAGCTTCTTTTACCAAATTTTTTCCCCACAGTGCCTTTTTTTAATGACCAGCACTGTGTCTTTAGGGTCCCAACATCTGGCAATGAAAATACCTTTTCCCAGAGCCCATCTAAAACCATCGACACTGAAACTTTCTGTGTCCCACCCCATTACATTGAAAACACCTGAGGCCTTTCACCTCCTTTCCACCCTCTTGAGCTTTTTTATGCTCTGGTAAATTCTTACCAGAGTGCTCTCTACTCTTGGTTTAGTAGTGTAGGATCTCTCCTTTTCCCAACTTCTATCCCTCACAGGATGAAATTCTGGCCTGAAGCTTGTCTAATGCACCAACATGTACTCATCTGCTAATTCTGCTGCCTTTCTCAATTCCTGAACTTTCTGTTCCTCCATGTGAATTCTTACCATCTTTGGAAATGAATTTTTAAACTCCTCCAGCTGAATAATCTCTCATAGAGCCTCAAAGGTCCTATCTATTTTCAAAGCACATGTCCATCTATCAAAATGACTATGTTTAATCTTTCGAACTCAGCATAATTCTGAACTGGTTCCTTCTTTATGTTTCTAAATCACTGTCCATATGTTTCTGGTACCAGTTCATAAGCACTTAAAATAGCCTGTTTAACCTCTTCAGAATCTCTTGACCACTCATCTGACAGTGCAGCAAATATCTCACTAGCTCTGCCTACTAGTTTAGTCTGAACTAGCATTACCCATTAATCCATGGACCACTACATCTGCCTCGCCAATTTTTCAAACAATATAAAGAAGGCTTCAACATCTTTTTCATCAAAGTGTGGCAGAGCTTTGACATCTTTGTATGTATCACTACCTTCTCTTTTAATCTCTATCCTGTTAATTTGACTTTGCTAAGTCGCAACTTCTCAAGTTCAAATTCTCTCTTTTTGCTCAGCTAAGACCCTTCTCTCTCTCTCTTTTTCCTCTCTCTCTCTTTCTCTTTCTCTCTCCCTCGCTCTTTCCCCCCTCTCTCTTTGTTTATCTTATAATTCCATTTTCCTCAATTGTAATTTAAGTTTTTCGACCTCTATTGCGCTTGTCTGTTTCTCTGGCACACCTAAGTGACCGAGTAATTCCCTTACAATTTCAGCTTTACTTTTGCCCTTGGTTAAACTCAAATTGAACTTCTTTGCTAATTCTGAAAGTATGGTCTTTTTCTTCCCTTCTAAACCTTTTTGGCAAATTTGAGAATCATCTTCAAATCCCAGAACCTCTTTAACAATTTTAAAAGCCATTTCTTCACTTTTAATCAACCACAAGTAATTGAAATTGAACAGATTATCTCACCTACATTTTATTTAAAGATCTAGGACAGTAACTTGCAAGTGTTTAAATCTGCTGGGAATTTTCCTACCCTCAAATCCATTCAAATCTGTCTAAACCAGTTCAAACTACGGATCCGAGCCCCCAAACTGTTACGACATCGGGGAAACCCCCACTAATTTAAATCAGCAACACAGAAATGATTTACTCCATGCAGTAATCTGTGAACGTTTGAGAGGCCAAGAACCATTTAAAGTAAAAATTAGCAACTTTATTTCTCAAAGTATAACAGAAAATAATTAACTAACCACTATTTACAACTCTTTCCTCTAACCTATCTTTTACTTTCCCTTCTATAATACTAGTCTGATAAAACCTCTGAGTACGATTTATCAAGAATTCAGATTTCAAAACCTGGCAGCTGTCAAATCTTCCCTTCATATCTTCCTCTGTAGATTTTCTTCTTCTTACGAATTTCTGTTTCGCAGGTCATTGACTGATAAATGTATTTTTAAGAGAGCTGTGTTTCGGGCAGTCTGTACATGCTGGTGGCTTGGCAATTCTCCCCCAGCTGTTCACGTTTTCTCGGTCTTATACTGCCAAAGCATCAGATTGTGCCATTGATTTTTAATATTGTCAGTATACTAAATTCAAACTTGATTGGAGTTTGGGTTTTTTTGGAGGGGGGGGTGAGTATAAGTTAAACTGATTGGCCCAATTCAAATTTGTTTTTGTCTCCAGACAACCAGCTACTCTAGCTGTTGGACCAAAAGGTTACATTATATCTTTTTCAGAACACTTGGTGCTGTCAGATAGTTCTGCTAACTTTTAACATTCTTCAAGGTACAGTACACTTCTACACCTTCATAACAGAACAGCCCTCTGGGCATGGACAAGAAGAGCCTGACCTTGCCAGTGATGCTCTCATCCTGTGAATGAAGTTTTAAAAATTTGACTTGTGTTCCTTTGACTTGTAATCCCTTGGATGATCTAATCAAAGTATCTAAAATGATAAGATCATTCAATAGAGTAGATACGGAGAAACTATTTCCAGTGGCAGGGAATCCAGAAGAAGTGAGCTTATAATATAAAATGCATCTAGGAATGAAACCAGGAAGCACTCGTTCACACAATGGATGGTGAAAATCTAGTTCATTGTCCTGTGGTTGCTGGGGGTCAATTCACTAAAGTCAATAGGCATTTGTTGAGAAGAGGTATCAAGATATTGTTACAGTGCCAAAACAATCAACAATAAAGGACAGGATTTGTCATTGAGTCTACTCCAAAAAATTGCTTAACCTGCTCCCGATTTTAGCAATGTTAATACCATCTTTGTGTCAATGTCTACAACCACCAATCCCATCCAAAACCAAATAGTAATCCATTTAGTTATTGGAGGAGTCAATCAATTGCATTAATAGAAAATAATAATGCTATAAAAAACCTTCCTACACCCCACCAATCTACACTTCTATCCTTCCTTTCATACCTGGTCTTTCATCACGGATAGATCTCTCTCACAGATTAGGTAACAATGCAATCCTTACTTTCTAAACCTACTTCTTATTCCTGACCTCCTTGACATGGGATTAGAGGACTGATCCTTCTGTTATGATTTTACGTAAATGCAACGATGAAGTTATTCATTCTGACATTTCATTTGTAAAGTTATTTGCAGATTAGTGGATATTTCAGACCATGGGTGAAATGTTCTCCTTCACAGTGAAAGTGTTTCAGTGAGTGCATCCAAGTGCATCTGGTGCATCCAAACTCAGAACGAATTGTTTTACAAAATCTTCCTCCATTCAACTCAATAGTCTTTTGGCTCCTAAAGCAGGGCACCACATGGCCGGAGAGCTGGGAGTGGTGGTAGCTGCTAGCACCTTCTGGCTGTCACACTCTTGTCACATATTTAACGCTCAGCTACACACCTCTCCAGATGCTGTGAGCCAAGTGCTGCCTCTCACACTGTGCTGTTCAAGCCTTAATACACACGGACCTGAGGAGAGCAAAGCTCATTTTGTGTTTTGTGTACAGGGGTATGGAGGTGTTGGTGGAGGGAAGGGTGGTCCTTTTTCCTAACTGCCCACCAGAGGAAGCCATTCCCTAGACCAGGCGAGCCTGTTCACAAAATGCAGCCAGAGTCTGCGCCGTGCCCTGAGTAAAGTGGGGTGCCTAGCAGTGCCAGAAGAAAGTCAACCATTTTCTGCACTCTACTAGGATAGGTTGCGCCATCTTACCTCTGCTCCCTCATACTCAGAGGGTGGGCACTCACTCTAACTCTGCCATGTACAGACATTTCACCCAGGCTCTTAACATTCATGCAGCATTTCCACTCTACAGGTCTCACCCACTTCATCCTCCCAATTTTCTGTCCTCTGTGTTTCCTGCTCACTCACGGAGGATACCTCGCCACCACTACCTGCTCTTCCATCCACTTCAATCATTCTCAACCCTCCATCTGTCTTATCACTGGAAAAACTAGTCCAGTCCCCAGACTGATGTATCAACAGCATTTTGACTCCCTTTCCTGTATTCCCCAGCATTGTTGCACTTGACCATTGCATTTGCAAGTCCTGAACTGCGAGGACTTGGTTTCCCAGAGTCTGGTAGGACCAAGCATCTAGCTGACCGTAACCAATCCCCTGGACTGGAATAGAACCAGGCCCTTTAGTGACTGCAGCCAAACCCCCTGATATAATCCCCCTTGTACCTACTAAGGATTATTCCTCTTTGACTTTCACACAAAGCCATTTGCTTGAAGTATGCGCAGTATATTTACCACGTAACCTGCTGGCTTGTGCTGCAAATATGACATTAATGTAGTGATTAGATTAGAGTGGTGCTGGAAAAGCACAGCAGGTCAGGAGGCATCTGAAGAGCAGGAAAATCGACGTTTCGGGCAAAAGCCCTTCATCAGGAATGGAGGCGGGGGGAGCGGAGGGGGCTGGCTGGGGACAAGGTAGTAAAGAGTACAATAGGTGAATGGGGGTGGGGAGAGAGGTGGTAGGTCAGAGGGGAGGGTGGATTGGATAGGTGGGAAGGGAGATTGGCAGCTAGGACAGGTCATGAGGACAGTGCTGAGCTGGAAGGTTGGAACTGGGGTAAGGTGGGGGAAGGGAAAATGAGGAAACTGTTGAAGTCCACATTGATGCCCTAGAGTTGAAGTGTTCCGAGGTGGAAGATGAGGTGTTCTTCTCCTTCAGGAGCCTGTATGACATTAATGTAGCATAACGTGACAAAGCAACATGTCCACCCCCCTGATTGTTCAGCACTCCCCATCAGGACAAGGTATTTGGCTCTCCCTCTGCGCTGAAAGCCAATACAAACCACCAAAGCTGGCAGTTTTCAAGTAAACAGAATAGTGAGTGAGCTAACAGCCACAAGATGCATGTGCTCTTGTGAATGCAAAAGCATCTTATGTAGATGCATAAAATGCATGTCAGTCCCTGTGCGCAAAGCAACCTGGGACCAACATGCGAGTCATGGGTGTCTCTGAGCTCCAAGACAAAGGGTTAAGGGGTTGACATGGTGCCTGAGTTGGTCCGTGAGCAGTAATGGACCTGATGGCTGCTGCTTTGTCGATGTTGACTTGTGCAGATGAAGGGTTAAGGAGGATGAAGGTCATAGATTATGCGGACACATTGTTCTGAAGAAGCAGTTGCATTGTGGCCGTGCCAACTACTTGGTCCAGTTTACACAATCTAATTTCTTGGTGAAGGACAGGAAAACAGGAATGGCGGAGAAATAAGGTGAGTTGGGACCTGTGTGAGAAGCAACTGCAGTGAAACAAGACAGTCGTCGCTCAATGACAAAAGTCAGACATCATCATTTAAGGCTGGAGGAGGAAACAGGGATCTCACAGTCTGATTCTTTTTCATTCTCACTTTATTTTCTCACCTTCCTCACCACTGGTCATGTAACGGACTGGGAATGAAGAATTCCACTTTGAGTTCAGCAGATGAGGGTGAAAGGGAGGTAGGCAAACAAAGAGAGAGAGAGAGAGAGAGAGACAGGGCAAAAACAGCAGAAGGTAGGCAGGAAGAGAGAGATATACTGTGAAAGATAGAAACAGAGGGATACAGGTAGAAACGAACACAGGGAGATACACAGACAAAGAAAAAAAGAGTGAGAATTGGACAGGCAAGAAGACAGACATGACTGGTGGAGAGGCAGTTAATTCCAATTGAGACTTCTGGAACTATTTGTAATTTTTCTTCTGGTGGAGCTGATTGGAACTGTGCTGGTGATTCCGGCTGACTCAACGTTTTCACTAAAATGAAACATTATCAAATTGAAGCTTATTGCAAATGGCAAAATGTTCATTTATTCTTCACAAAGCTTGACCCACTATTGCGTACGCATGCGTGCTCAGAATTAAATTCAAACTGTTCGAATTCAAAGTGCTCATTCAGACATGTATGAAAGTGCTGATGCACAGATTATTCAAACCCAATTTATCCTCCAAGTACAGTTCTTAGGAATCTCTCAACTCACAAATGCACGTATGGATTTAGAGGAGAAGCTGATATTTCGCTCAGGAAGAAATTAAATAGCTTGACGGATTTTAGTGCTCTAATAGAAAGTCAAGTCACTGTGAAACTGCTTCTCAACAGCTCAAGAGCTATTTTCAATAATCTTAATTGAAGTTAATTCAACTGTGTCAGCACTGCCTCTTTGAGTCAATAAGTTTTGGGTTCAAGTCCCATTCCAGGACTAAGCCCAAGAAGCAAGACTGACTCTCCAGGACAATATTGAAAGTGAGCTTCACTGTCAGAGCTGCTGTCTTGTGGGTGAGTTATTAAACCAGATCCTATTGGCTGGACATAAGTGATATCGGCATTATCTCGAAGATTAGCAGATTATCCCTGTTGCACGAGCCAGTATTTACCCCTCAATCAACATCACAAAAAGTCGTTATCTGATCATTATCACATTATTGTCTGGGAGAGCTTGCTGTGTCACTGTATTTGAACTTCAGTTCCAAAGTAACTCATTATATAAATGCAAGTCTATTCATCATATTGTTGTTTGTTGACTGCTGTACAGTATATTCCTATATCATAATAGTGACTATGCTTCCAAAGTGTTTAAATGTGTTTTGGATGGATTGAGGTTGTGCAAGGTGCTGTGTAAATGCAAGTCCTTATTTCATTCTTTCCTTCATCTTCTGATGGATGAAGGTGGAATGAATATGATGTATATCTCCCAATAACCACCGTGACAACCATTATTTGGAAATGCCAGTGTACAAAGTTCAAAATCACACAACGTCAGGTTATAGTCCAGCAGGTTTACTTGGAAACCTGTTGGACTATAACCAGATGTTGTGTGAAAATCATTGGTTGTCTTAGTTACTTTTCTTTGGTGAATTTAAAAATCAAGTGGTGTTAAAACTGAAAACAACAGGTCTTAGTGCCTTCCCCACCTCCGTCATTTTGGGCCAAAGGGCCTGTCTTCGCGCTGTAGGACTCTATGACTATGACTCTAATTTGACTTGCTGCACTGTTGCTGAGCACTTTAGCAGTGATTTGGACAAAGTGCATTGTTTGAATCATAGTCGATATCTGGAATCCTTTGGCACATAAGGCAGGAACAATGGGAGCTTTCAAGGTGGTTGGGATGTTTAAGCAGTCAGGAATACAATAGACACAATGAAAGATAATTTAAAACTAATTTGACTCTTGAGAAACTGAAAAGATAAGCCACAACACTGGTTTTCCACCTGGCTTGACTTTACAATGGAATAATATTGGACTGGATATTAAACACACTTCTCCCTAATGCCATCAATTTGACAAAGAGAGTTTAAATTAAGTTGTTCCATTGGCCTGGTACAGGTCTGAAAAAGTTTTTTTTTGCTGTAGCTGAGTATTATAAATAAATTAGAATGAGCATCTACTTTGTTCAGAAGAATGTTTAAGAGAAAGGCCCCCAATGGAGGAAGAACAGGGAAGTTCTCCTCGTATCCTGAGTCAATGTTCCTCCTTCAATTGATCCCACTGAAAAACAAATGAACTGGCCATTCATCCCCATGCACGTTGTGGGTTCTTGGAGCTATTGAATTTTCCACATTACATCAGTGACTGCACTTCAGTGGCAGTAAAGTAGTTTTGTGAAAGGTGCTATATAAATGCAAGATCTTTTATATAAGGCCCAAAGTGGAGCACAAGTGTGTAAAGAGAGAAAGAGAACTAACTCTAGGTTCAATGGTGACCTTCAGGGAACCCCAGTCTGGACAATAGTTGACTCCTGCACCACAAAAACATGGTTGACTCTTCATAATGGCCTGGAGTGGCTTAACAAGACTCTAAGTTAAAATAAACTGTAAAAAGTATTAAAATGGCACAGGTTGAAAAATCTGAGCTTCAGGGAAAGAAGTGTATAATTTAGATATGAAAAAAATGTCATGCAAACAAATTGAAAGAAGGATGGATTTTGGAAGCTGCTATGTTTGATTTGATTTATTATTGTCACATGAACTAAGATACAGTAAAAAAAGTATTGTTTTGCATCCTATCCAGGCAAATCATACCCTACATATATACATCAGAGTGACAGAACAGAATGCAGAATATAGTGTAACAACTACAGAGAAGATGCAGAGAAAGATCTACTCTGTAAACAAACCACTTAAAATAATGATGGGGCTTTGCATACAGGAGCAGTGTTACATATCATCACCGCTACTGACATTAAGAAAAATGTTCAACATCTTTGCTCTAAAATCAATGCCATGACTTATACAGTCAATACAGGGAATTAAGTACAGCACAAGATTTATTATACTTTAAGGTAGGAACCCTGGGGTTTTGGAAAATAATTTAGAAAAGGTGCTTCTATTTTCAGATCATTGAAGACTCATCTGGCTTTGCTTTACCTTCAGCACAAAAGGGTGATCTCTATTACCTTATGCATCTGAGATTGCTCCCTGTAAATTTACTGAGATAGTCCTAAGGAGTAAAACATTACTCAAGCATTCAAGGTGCATTTAAGGGTTTCCTATCTTTCTCACTAACTTTAACTTGCACTTATGTCGCACCATGAACATCGGAAAAGCCCCGAGGTGGTTCACGAACACAGTCAAATAAAATGTGACACTTAGCCATGGACAAAAAGTATAAAGACAAGCGTCCAAAGTTTGAGCAAAACACAGGGAGGAAAATTTGAAAAGGGATCATGATAGTTGACTAACCCAGACCCATTCAGAGAGAGCTTCATGCTATCTGTTCATTTAGAACAAGGAACAGGAGAAGATCTTTCAGCCCGATGAGACAGTCAATGCTGATCCGAGGTTCAACTTCATTTTCCATCTGTCCCCAATATCCCCCGATTACAATTCACCACCACTTTAAATAATGGTAGAAACCTCTGGGGTAGAAAATTCCCAACGTTCACAGCCCTAGAGAGAAGAAATTGGTGCTCATCTCTATTTTAAATGACTGAGCCCTTGTTCTGAGACAGCGACCTCTAACAGTAATGGAATGGCCCTGATGAAGGGCTTTTGCCTGAAACATCGATTTTACTGCTCCTCGGATGCTGCCTGAACTGCTGTGCTCTTCCAGCACCACTAATCCAGAATCTGGTTTCCAGCATCTGCAGTCATTGTTTTTACCTGGAATGGTGTTCAGCCCAGTGCAAAGTTTGCTTTCCAACAATAGAATGACTCAGCATAAGGCACAAGTTCATGGCAAATGAACCAAAAGCAAGGCTCGCTACTTAAAGACAGCCTGCATCTCTTGAAGGCATATCACATCCTGACTGCAACGGGTGCTGGAACTGGTGATAGACAAATCTAGAAGCAAAAGCAGAGTGGGATATTGCCATAGGCCAGTGAGGTTACCCTCAAATGTAATACTGGAGATAATGGTGCAGGAGATGGGTAGCAAGAGAAAGTCTGTCTTTTCATAATCATACAGATGTTCATTGAATCATAGATTCCCTACAGTGTGCAGGCCATTCAGCTCATTGAGTCCACACCACCCCTCTGAAGGGCCTCCCACCCAAACCCAGTCCTGTACTCGTTTCCTAATCTCCCCTCCCCTCCCCTCATCCCAGATCTAAGCCCCCAACTCGGCACTGCCCTCTTAACCTGTCCATCTTCCTTCCCACCTATCTGCTCCACCCTCCCAACCAACCTATCACATCCACCTATCACCTTCCCAGCTACCTTCCCTCAACCCCAACCCTACTCCTCATTTATCTCTCAGCCCCCTTCCCCCCAGCATTCCTGATGAGGGGCTTATGCCTGAAACATTGACTCTCCTGCTCCTTGGATGCTGCCTGATTGGCTGTGCTTTACCAGCGTCATACATTTTGACCCTATCTAAGTAACCCTGCATTTCCCATGGCCAATCCACCAAATCTGCACATTGTTGGACTGTGGGAGGAAGCTGGAACTCCTGGAAGAAGCCCACACAGACATGGGGAGAAAGTGCAAACTCCACACAGTTGCCCAAGGGTGGAATCAAACCCGGGTCCCTGGTGCTGTAAGGCAGCAGTGCTAACCACTGTGCCACTGTGACGCCCAATGTTATGAAGAGGCAATGGAGGAACACAGTCACCATTATCTTTCTCAGCATGCAAGCTTTGAGGACCTGAATAGTGTCAGAAATAAAGGTCAATGAGACATACAAGTGATCAAGGTCAATGTGTGCATCTTCACGTTTACTCCTTATAAATTAACCACCTGTCTCTCACACACTGCTCAATTCACAACAATTCCAACTTCACTCACCTACTGACAGAATCCATCAAGCTCAGTCTCATAGATCTACATTACCTTGCCTTGCACTCAAAGGTTTAGCACTGCTATGAGCCTCATGCTCAATCTCACAGAATGCAAACTACCAGCTGTGATGGGTGTATCACTCAAACAAATTACACCACATTCTTTGATATACCCCCATCTTTCTTGCAGTACAGTGTGGTCCAAAATCAGAGACATCAGGGGTCCTTACCAGTGGGGTCAGGCACAACTGCATACCCATAATGCCTACAGTTGCTGAAGCAATGTCTGAGGCCACAGTCAGGGGGACAGCTGAAACTATTGAGTCCACTGGCACGTTGCTAAATAATGTGTCTTTTCACAAGCGGATTCCTCCTCTGATCGCATAATCTCCTGCTTCATATACTGCAAATTGCAATACCCCTCTTACCTCATACCCCTCCACCCCCGCCAACACTTCATTCAGCAGAATCTTTCTCACGTACACACAAACAAATGAATTAGGAGCAGGCGTAGACCATTCATGCCAGCTGCATCACTCTAATTCATGGCTGAGCTGATTTACATATATTCTCCCCTTCTCCAATAACCTATAGTCTGTAATGAGATCAGCCAGGTGCATCTCATAGAATATGAGTTCCTGACTGGAGCTGTTAATCTGATCCCTGGCTGATAGAGCTTAATCTGAGGGAGCTGGATCAGTGTCAAAGGATTTTCACGTGTAAATAAAGGGTGACTTGGTGACAAGATACCAGCCTCTGCAGAGTTATTTCAGTAGTGACAAGAAGAAAGCTCACTCCAGAAGAAATTTGCACACAATAGTTGTCTTTGAATTGGGGTAAGCATTTCTGGTATCATACCGCTATTTGGGAAGCCTGACATGTTCAGTCCTGCTGTTGAAGACTGGACCAGTATGTGGAACAAATGTGTTATTTTCTTCCTGGGCAAATGATATTGGGGCAGATGAAAAGCAATGCGTCAGTCTCCTGACAGCTTGTGGACCTGCAGCTTTTTTGGTTATCAGGAGCCTACCTTTCCCTGAGGCACCAAATACTATAACCTTTCAAGAGTTAATGATTCCCTAAAAGAATCTTACAACCCCAAGTCTCCTCTAATTCTGAGATGCTATCATTTTTACTCGGCAATTCAAGAACCAGGGGAATCCGAATCTGGATTTTTGACAGGTTAAGTTGACTGGAAGAAGCATGTGGCTTTGGTTTAACCCTTAGTGAGATGCTGAGAGACCAGTTGGACTGTGGGATTAATGATGTCACCAGGCAAAAGTACCTGCTGGCTGAAGCCCAACTGGACTTCAAACAGACACTACAACTGGCTTTATCATTGGAAAATGTAGTAAGTGGAGCATATGAATTGCAGGATGTTCTGATGGCCAAATGACCTTGGGGAACACTATTTGAGTGAAGGGCATTGCATAGCCTCAGTCAGGACTTATCCTGAACAGAGGGACTCTAGATCAGCTTGCAGCAAAACCTCAAACCAGGTCTCAGCCGAGTAGTTAACATTTTCTTCAAGTCTGGGGCAGCAAGTATTTGTAGTTGCTGTTGGCATGTAGACGTATCAGCAAAAGAGTTCTATTGGGCCTAAACTGAGTAAGAGAACACATAGGCCGGTATCCTGGAGGGTGCATACCCTGGAAAGACCACCTATATCCTGTTTATAATAGTTAAATTTCTCATCAACATCCGAATCAGAGCCAATGAAAATAAATGTCAGGTTAAATGGTCACCCAGTTCTAATGGAGGTTGCTACAGGCACGGCCATTTCAGTGACTACTGAAATAGTCTTTAAATAAATTCATTCTGGACTCCAACCATTAAGTTTGCGCAAGACCTTAGCTAGACTGAGAACCTATACTGGGAACCTTTATAGATTAAGGGTCCATCTTTGGTTCTGGTCTCTTGTGAGAAGCAAATGGTCCAGTTACCACTGGTTATAGTAAAAAGCTGGGGTCCACGTTTGATGGGGTGAAATAGGTTGAGAAAGATTCACCTAGATTGGCTTAATAGTTTTCCATTAGAAAATAGTTGCCTGAGTGAAGTCCTAATTAAACACCTGGAGTTATTCAGGCAGGTCTGGGGTCTATCAAAGGAGCTGAGGCTTCCTAGCATGTTGATCATGATTACGGGGAACAGTAGAGGCAGGAATCAGAAGGCTGGACAGTGGGCGGCACTGTGGCTCAGTAGTTAGCACTGCTGCCTCACAGTGCCAGAGACCCGGGTTCAATTCCCGCCTCAGGCGATTGACTGTGTGGAGTTTGCACGTTCTCCCTGTGTCTGCGTGGGTTTCCTCCGGGTGCTCCGGTTTCCTCCCACAGTCCAAAGATTAGATTAGATTAGATTAGATTACTTACAGTGTGGAAACAGGCCCTTCGGCCCAACAAGTCCACACCGCCCCGCCGAAGCGCAACCCACCCATACCCCAACATTTACCCCTTAACTAACACTACGGGCAATTTAGCATAGCCAATTCACCTGACCTGCACATCTTTGGACTGTGGGAGGAAACCGGAGCACCCGGAGGAAACCCACGCAGACACGGGGAGAACGTGCAAACTCCACACAGTCAGTCGCCTGAGGCAGGAATTGAACCCAGGTCTCTGGCGCTGTGCGTCAGCAGTGCTAACCACTGTGCCACCGTGCCGCCTTAAAGATGTGCAGGTCAGGTGAATTGGCCATGCTAAATTGCCCATAGTGTTAGGTAAGGGGAATACGTAGGGGTATGGGTGGGTTGCGCTTTGGCGGGTTGGTGTGGACTTGTTGGGCCGAACAGCCTGTTTTCACACTGCAATGTAATCTAATCTAATCTGAAGGAATCATCAACCAGTCTGGTTTGTGGAATGGGCCATACCGATTGTGAAGCTTGACAGGTGAGTTCGCCTTTGTGGGGAATTTCAATAAACGGTAACCTGCTTTTTGCAGCTGGATAAATACCCAATCCCTCACATTGAGGATTTATACACAAAGCTGGCAGGGAGGATGTCCTTAATGTAGCAGGGCAGGAGCCAAGGGCACTTGGAATTGTGGTTAGATGAGGATTCGCAGAGGTATATTACAATTAATACCCATTAGGGTTTATACGAGACTGCCATTTGGCGTACTGTCAACCTATGCAATTTTTCAACAGATGATGGAAAACATTTTACAAGGTCTACTCCCGTTCATCATTTCTCTAGATGACATGCTAATAACGGAAGAGCAATAAGGAGCACTTAGGGAACTTGGACATATCTTTTCAACATTTCTTCCAGGCAGACGTATGTTTAAGAAGGGAAAATGTCTGTTCCAAGAACCCCATGTGACCTACTTGAGCTACAGAGTCAACAAGACTGGGGACATCTGTTGGAAGATTAAGTGAGGGCAATCAAAGGTGCCTTGTTTCCCACGTCTGCACTGGAGCTTAGGTCTTTCCTTGGGCTGGTGAACTATTTCATAAGTTTTATACATAATCTGCCCTCCATCTGGCACTTTTACATCAACTTCTAAAAAGAATAAGCCTTGGAACTGGTCATGTAGCCAAGCCATAGCCTTCAGGGAAGTGAAGAAACAGCCATCAGTCTCTAAGGTGTTGATGTGGTCACACTGTGATCACACTGTGATCCCAAGCAAGATCTGGTACTGACTTGTGATGCATCCCCCTAAGGCATGAGGATAGTATTAGCTCATAGATGGCCCCATTGGAGATGAACACCCAGTAGTGTTCCAGGACATTATGCATCCAGGACATTGGCCAATGCAAAGCGTAAATATGTCCATGTAGAGAAGGAAGGTTTGGCGGTCATATTTGTAGTCGGAAAGTACCGCCCATAAATTTGTAATAACAATGGACCACAAACACCTTCTTAAAGAGGACAAGGCAGTGCCAACCATAGCTTCAAGTTAAAATTAGCAGTGGCCTCTAATACTAAGTCCGCATAATTACAAGTTGGAACATTGTCTAGGAAACCAAGTAGCAAATGCGGATGCATTGATCTGCCTCCCACTGGCAGATACACCATCAACCCTTCCCTGTCCTGCTTCAAAAGGATTTACATCCTTTCTTAAATAAGCCAAGCAATGTTGGGTATAGTATGCCAGGGTTGTGGTCTCAGCAATGCATTGTATAAGTGAAGCATTTTGTAGTCTATTTCCCTAGCAATAAACAATAACTTTCTATTCACTTTCAGACTTGCATGCTGCATCTGCACACTAACCCTTTTGCAATTCATGCAAGAGGCACACGGATCCCTCTGTATGTTAGAGCTCTGCAATCTCTCACCATTTAAATAAAATATTTCTTTATAATTCTTCCTGACAAATTGAAATTTCACATTTCCCAACATTATACAGCATTTACCATATCTTTGTCCACTCAACCTATCTAGATCATTTTGTATCCTCCTCATGGCCTCTTCACAACTTATTGCCTACCTGTCTTTGTGTTATCAGAACATTTAAGGACCACACCTTTGCTGCCTTCATACTTGTTGATGATGTAATTTGGAAAAAGTCAAGACCACAGTATAGTCTCTGTAGCATAATACTCATTATATCTTGCCAATCAGAAAATGATTCATCAAACTGACTTTCTGGTTCCTAATAGCTTGCCAATGCTCTATCCATGCCAATATCTTACATTGTACATAATGAGCTCTTAATTTCTACAAGAATCTTTGATGTGATGCCTTATCAAGCGTCTTCTGGAAATCAAAGTACAGTCCATCTACGAGTGCCCCTTTATAAACAGCACGTGTTACTTCTTTTATGAATTCCAGGAATTTGGTTAAATGTGTTTTTATTTTCACAAAGCATGCTGACTCGGTTTGATTACTTTAAGCTTCTCTAAATCTTCTAAAACAGATGTAATAATAGCTTCGAACACCTATACTGTGACATATCTTAGGCTACCTGCCTTTCTGTTTCCCATCACCTTTTTGAAAAAGAAGTTACATTCATTATTTTCCCATCTAATGGAAACTTATGAAAAATGTTGAAAATTTAAAATGAATGTATCACCTATTTTCCTAGCTGTTAGGATAAGCAAATTGTCAGTCTATGGTTCTAACAATTTGTTAAGTACCACTTCCCTGAGTTCTGATATGTTTTGAGCTCCATGCTATCTTCCTTTTGCTGATTTATATCCTCTACAGAGAATGCTGATACAAAATAATTGTTCATTTCATCTACCTTCTCTTCATCTTTAATTACTAATTCCCTAGATAAACCTTCAAAAGGGTCAATACTCTCTTTTTTAACTCCTTTATTTTTAAACATCCATACAAACTCTTACAATCTGTCTTTAAATTTCTAGCTAGCCTTCTCTTATACTCTATTTTTTTCCTCCATATAATTTTTTCAGTCATTCTTTACTGCTTTTTATAGTCCATCCAATCTTTCAGATACCTAAGCAGCAACACCTAGCACTGGCTGTGGTGCATAACCCGAAGTTCAAGAGGTGTAGGAGACTGCTGAAGAAATACAACCAATTAATCTTACACTCTGTGCAACTAGTTCGGATAATGGCGCTGTGTTAGAGAGGAAAATGTGGGTCAAATCCACATTTGCTTCATAACTGGGCACAAATGGCTTTCAGTCTGGGCAGGGGGAAACAACATGGTGGCTCCCAGCTTCCTGGATAGACAGGTCATATCCTTTTTCAGTTGCAAGAGACATTGATGAGGACTTCAAATGGACAGAATACGGAAAGTAGTCGCCCATAGTCACAGAAATACTTAATGAATAAGTAGAGCTGCCAAACTGTTAGTGCCAAGTGCGCAAAGGGATCCAACAATCCAACACCATAGAACTATGCACAGAATATGGAGCCGAGCCTTTCGAGAGTGGGAATAGCAGTCAACTTCAGGAAAATATAATTGAGTGACTGGACCATAATAAAGTGGTTGATGGCTGATTTCTCAGCTTCCATTACAGCACAGACTGAAGGCAGCCAATGTCAGGCAGCTGCAGTGGAAGCTGAGACTAAAATCAGCTTGTTCCTGCCCTGCCAGCATAGCTACAGATACCAGTGCTCCACGGGACCAGCAGCGTCTCACAATGGTCCCAGCAATGCATGCTCTCATAGACTTTCAAGATGTGGAGGTGACGGTGTTGGACTAGCGTGGACAAAGTTAAAAATCGCATGACAGCGGGTTATATTCCAACAGGGTATTTTTGAAAATCGAAGCTTTCAGACCACTGCTTCTTCATCAGGTAGCTAGTGGGACAGGATACATAGGACTCAGAATTTATAAATAAAAGATCAAAGTGTTATACAACTGATGCAGTGTATTAGACAAACCTAGATGGCTATTAAGACTTTAATCACACCAAATAAATCAATCAAAACCTGCATCCCCATTCTAACTGATGCCCTACTAGCAACGTGATGAAGAAGCAGCACTTCAAAAGCTTGTATTGTCAAATAAACCTGTTGGACTTTAACCTGGTGTCGTGTGATTTAAGATTTTGTCGATCGTCAAAACAGAGGAGGCACCATTCCAATGATTCCGAGTGCATGGCCTCGGTCTAACATACTGTGCTGGTCTCCAGCTCTATTCTTTCAGTCAGACAGGGCTCTCTGCTGCTTCCCATGCTGAGGTGCTGCAGTCTGAAGCCTCAGGGCCACTGCATGTCATTAGCAAAAGTGAATGCAGCAGCATCAGTCAGCCACACAGCAGCTGCTGAGAGAGCTCAGGATAGGAGCATTAACACCAATCAGAGCAGCTGTACCACAGGCACTAGTGGAATGCACAAGAGTGCTTGTCTGACTATTATTCTCAATCTTTTGTGGGGTAAAATGAGTATGGGATCTTTGTTTTGTGATACATTTTATTTCAGGATTATGACAACAATGGGATCCAGGGTCGCATTGACAGGAACCAGAGTGGACTCATGCTCTCATCGAAAGCTCATTCAGAGGATGGTTCCTCAGCTCTTCCTCCTCCTGCTACTTGCTGTGCCCATGCTGCATCGCTGTGCCTGGCTGATGCTCAGGACGTGGAGGGGAAACACACACTTGGCAAGTACCTGCTGCAGACCGCTCATGAGAGTACAGCTATCGCCTCAGGGCCCCAGTGATCTGTTTAATGATGGTTCATGGGGCATCTTTAGCCCTCAGTGCACTCAGACTGGTCACGAGGTTGGCTTGTGCAGCAGAATCAAGGGCCCAAGTGTTAGATGGTATTTATTGGCCAAGGGCTACCCTCCATTTTGCCGTGATGACTAAAAAGCAAAAGCGCAGTGGGCTGGTGCATTGTGACAGCTATGGCAGGTATTGACCTGCACAGTGTGCTCCCACACTGACTCCACATCCAATGAGTGGTGACGTTTGTGATTATGGAATTCCTCTGTCTTTTGCTGCAGAGCCTGCAAACCCATGAGTGGCCAGCTGGTGGCACCCTGCACCATGGAGACTGGGAAGGCCCATTATCCTGGCAACGCTGCAAAGCCATCTGCATGTAAATATGATGCACTCCACTCTCCTGGCAACAAACAGCCCCTTTCATCTCTCTCTCTCTCTCTCTCTCTCTCGAGCAGTGAATTAGGAGATGTTCCAAATGCCGTCCCTTCTAGTCTGGAAAGAGTAGGCGTGAAGAAGTTTAGTGTGACTTGCTGTGCTCACCTCGTCCTACTCTGAGGATAGAGGCAGGAGGTGGCAGAGTGCTGTGACCAGTACCTCCATTCATGGCGGTGGGGTTAAGAGAAATGCGACAGAAGTCCTGAGGTGGATAAGGGCTATCTGCTGAGAAACCTTTTGCATCTTTTATTACCACCCCCCACCCCCACCCCCCCAACGCACCCAATCCCCTCCCTAGTCTCTTTGCTACCTCTGCTCCATATGCATCAGGTAAAGGCACTGGAAGCTGTATACCTGTGACTGGGAGCGAGTGGCAGGTCAACCGCATTTGTATTCCCAGCTGAGGTTTCCTTCAGGTGCAGTACCACCTCCTGAAGACCTCCCCAACTTTAACAACTCTTCAAGTTGCCCATCATTTCTACACAATTCAAGTCAGGAAAGACTAACCAGAGACTAAGCAGTGAATTGTAGATGATCCCTTTCAATGCTATTGCTTCGTGGTGGGGGTGGGGGTCTTTCCAGCTATAGGCTGTGTGTTCTGCATGTTTAAGAGTTGGTGTTAGCAGGAGTGACAAGGTTGGAAAGGTAGCGCTGGGGTCAAATCAACATTCGTGACTGATTGACCTTCTGGTCTGCTGACTTTGCTCAACACTGTTGCACTTTGAACTCTTGCCCCGTAGCCCCCTGGCATCTGGCAGACCTGAAATGTCTGTGCATGGCGTGGATGACTCTTTATGCTTAATTGTCATCCATTGCCCCAGAACAATGGGTGCTCTAGAGCCTATTGTTGCACCTGTAGCTTTTAAACAACATCTTAAAAGAGAAGTGAGAGAGAAAGAGGTGAAGCAGTTCAGCGGTTCCAAAGCTAAGGGTAAAGCAACCGATGGCAGAGAGATGAATATCAGAATTACCACAGAATTGGAGGTGTGTAGAGAGCTCAGGGATGTGGGAGGGTTGGGAGAGGATGTGACAGAGACAAGGAATGGGAGAGACATGAAAAGATTGGAACACAAGGAGGAGATTTTGAAATAGGCGAAAGTGAGTACTAGATGCAGCTCGGATGCTGCCTGAACTGCTGTGCTCTTCCAGCACCATTGATCCAGAATCTGGTTTCCAGCATCTGCAGTCATTGTTTTTACCTACGAAAGTGAGTACTGCAGATGTTGGCGATTAGAGTCAAGAGTGCGGTGCTGGAAAAGCACAGCAGGTCAGGCAGCATCCGAGGAGCAGGAAAATCGACATTTCGGGCTTTTGCTCGAAGCATTACGCATGGATGGGATAAGGAAACGGACTCATCCCAATTTCACATTGCCTGCTTTCAGCATGCACAGCTTTACATCAGGAATCCAAACCCACAGAATCCACCCTCCTAGGTTCCAGTTACTTGCCATCTCCACTCTGATGCCTACCAGGTTTGTTCGCAGTTGGAATATTAGCACAAGGAGTAAGATCCTGGCAAGACAATTCACCAAGTCAGTAGACACTGAAAACTGCAAAACAGTTGGGTTCTAATATACCGCGATAGTTCTGTTCTTATGCGATCTTGCATTAGAAGGGAATCGGGTAATAGTCGCATGATTTAGATGAATTGGGCCGGAATTGCGTTATTTCCAATACAGGTAAGGAAAGTTCGTGTTCTCCAAATAACAGGCAAAATTCTTCAATCACGTTGAAGCCAATTCGTATTGAAGAAACACGCGCTATAGCAAAACCGACTGTAATATGAATGGTGGCATACAGGTGCAGAAAAGCGTCCAGTCTAAAGCCCAGTTGATGCTGAGCACAGCTGATGTTAAGTTAAATAATTGTGGTTCTGCCTCACTCAAAGGGACAAAATCAACAGGATCATAGGATGATCTCCAAAGTTCTGCTCAAATTTCATATGGTCTTGACTTAAATATATATTCCATTTCTATGTGACTTCTGGGTTCGTGTCCAGGAGCTCCCTAACTTACAGCACTGTGGAAGCGTTTTCTCTACATGGACCTCAGCACTTCAATATGAAGGAACACTACCTTCCAAGGGCAATGAAGAATGGAAAGGGATTCCGTCCTTATCATTGGGTCAATTTCCTTTCCTTACAGCATGTGGATGTCCCTACAGCCAAAGGACTGCAGTGGTTCAACAAGGCAGATCACTGCCATGTTCTTCAGGACAAATAGGGATGGACAATAAATACTGGCCCAGCTGGATATGCCCACATCCCATGAATGATTAAAAATCAATCAGTAAATGCCCATCTTGTCTGTGGCACCTTAATCCCAGCCATCAGTACATTTTCAAAATGACATTGGCTAGCGAAAGGATAATCCCTGCTGAGTGTAATCCCTGCTGAGGGTAACCACTAGTGAGACTAACTGCTTGCTGAGGGTAATCCCTGCTCAGCAGATTCCCTTGCTGAGGGTAACCATTGTTGATGGTAACCCCTCCTGAGTACAACTTAGAAATCCCCCGCTGGACAATGTGATTGCCAATACCCTTAGTTTTGAGTATGCCCCCCTCCCCCCACCACAGCCAATCAGCCCGGACCCACAGTTAAGAGGACAGGACAGTTTATTTCATGACAAATGTAAGGGCCGGTATCATTTGTACTTTTTTGTATTTTTGATTGCGGATCGAAGTGGAAGAAGAACTACCTGGAAACGGAGGATTGTTGCAATTTTTAAAAGCTCTCTGCCCTTAATACCCATGCATTGTTTTTGTGGCTGTAAGTATGTGTGTAGACAGGGAGCTTATAAGTGGGTCAGTGTTTTCACTAGTCGAGCTATTTGGCAATGGTTCACAATTGTTTGTCTGCAATTAGGTTCTATTTATTTGTAATAAACAGTTATTAAGAACAGAATTCTGGAGGATCTGTGTCGAAAAGACAGGTAAATTGGGGAATTCTGTATACTGTCTAAGATCATTAACTTTTGCTATGACTCAGGGAATAGCTGGGTTTGATTTCCAGTGCGGGTTACCATAGTAAGGGTGACACAAAATACTGCAGTGATTATACCACTTGGCTTGTGATCCCATGGAATGAGTTCAATTTCAGCATGAAAACTCAGGGAATAAAGTTCAGACTTTAAAAGTTTGTAATTAAAAAACAGTGAGCATACAAATGTATGAATTAGGATCCAGTGCACAGCATTAAATAAGATCATGGTTGATCTGATTACAGCCTCAACTTTCCCACTTACCCCCAATTACCTTCAACCACTTTGTTAGTCAAGAATATACCTACGCGGAGGTAGGTACTGCGGATGCTGGAGATTAGAGTCAAGATTAGAGCGGTGCTGGAAAAGCACAGCAGGTCAGGCAGCATCCGAGGAGCAGGAAAATCAATGTTTCGGGCAAAAGCCCTTCATCAGGAATATAACTAACTCTGTCTTAACAATACTCTCTGATATCATCCCCATCGCTTTTCTGAGGAAGAGAATTCCAGAGTCATGACCCTCCTGGAGAGAAAATATTTTCTTCATCTCTGCCTGAAATGGGTGACCTTTTAATTTTAACTGTGTCCCCTAGTTCCAGCCTCTCCCCCATTCTAGAAGGAGAATGTAACCATTGGCTTCTTAGCTGTTTTGATAAGACCACCTCTCCATTCTAATAAACTCCAATTGATACAGCCCTAATTTGTCAAAACATACCTCATAAGATAATGCTAAGCCATCCCCCCCCACTCATGAATTAATAGAGTGAACCATCTCTGACCGACTTGTAATGAAATTATGTATGTTATTAATTGAGGAGACAAAAAGTGTACAAACTTTAGAGGTGGCACACATGTGGCAAAAAGTCTCAAATTTAAACTCCATTCTTCTTGTAATAAATGTCAACATTCTATTTACCTTCCTAATCACTCTCTGTTCACAGCATTCCAAACTTTTACTATTCATCTAACCGGACTCACAGCTGTCTCTGATCTGTAGTCTAACCACATCCGTGTGAGAGACGATAGAGAATTAAACATCAAAGTGAAGGAGGAAGCTCCATAACAATAGGGGAGCTTACAAAGTACGAAGCTAACACATTTGCATCCATCATCAGCGATATTGAGAGTGAGTGATCCATGTCTTCTCCTCCACAGTCTCATAGGTGCCGGTTTTAGCTAATTTGATTTACTTCATGTGATATCAAAAAATGGTGGAAGGCACTGGATCCTGCGAAGGCTAGGGTCCCTGACAAGATGCTGGTGATAGCTCTGAATAGTAGTTCAGAGCTATCTTGGCCCCTAGCCAAGTTGTTCCAGTACAAATGCAATCTGACATTGTAGAAAATTGCCCAAGTATGTCCTATGCATAAAAGCAGAACAAATCCACCTTATCAGGCTCCTTTCAATTATAGAACATAGAACATAGAACATAGAACAATACAGCACAGAACAGGCCCTTCGGCCCACGATGTTGTGCCGAACATTTGTCCTAGCTTAAGCACCTATCCATGTACCTATCCAATTGCCGCTTAAAGGTCACCAATGATTCTGACTCTGCCACTCCCACAGGCAGCGCATTCCATGCCCCCACCACTCTCTGGGTAAAGAACCCACCCCTGACATCCCCCCTATACCTTCCACCCTTCACCTTAAATTTATGTCCTCTTGTAACACTCTGTTGTACCCGGGGAAAATGTTTCTGACTGTCTACTCAATCTATTCCCCGATCATCTTATAAACCTTTATCAAGTCACCCCTCATCCTTTGCCATTCCAATGAGAAAAGGCCTAGCACTCTCAACCTATCCTTGTACGACCTATTCTCCATTCCAGGCAACATCCTGGTAAATCTCCTCGGCATCCTCTCCAAAGCTTCCACATCTTTCCTAAAGTGAGGCGACCAGAACTGCACACAGTACTCCAAATGTGGCCTTACCAAGGTCCTATACAGCTGCAACATCACCTCACGACTCTTGAATTCAATCCCTCTGCTAATGAACGCTAATACATCATAGGCCTTCTTACAAGCTCTATCCACCTGAGTGGCAACTTTCAAAGATCTATGAACATAGACCCCAAGATCCCTCTGCTCCTCCACCTTACTAAGAACCCTACCGTTAACCCTGTATTCCGCATTCTTATTTGTCCTTCCAAAATGGACAACCTCACACTTGACAGGGTTGAACTCCATCTGCCACTCCTCAGCCCAGCTCTGCATCATATCTAAGTCTCTTTGCAGCCAACAACAGCCCTCCTCACTATCCACAACTCCACCAATCTTCGTATTATCTGCAAATTTACTGACCCACCCTTCGACTCCCTCTTCCAAGTCATTAATAAAAACTACAAACAGCAGAGGACCCAGAACTGATCCCTGCGGAACTCCACTTGTAACTGGGCTCCAGACTGAATATTTACCATCTACCACCACTCTCTGACTTCGACCGGTTAGCCAGTTCTCTATCCAACTGGCCAAACTTCCCACTATCCCATGCCTCCTGACTTTCTGCATAAGCCTACTATGGGGAACCTTATCAAATGCCTTACTAAAATCCATGTACACTACATCCACTGCTCTACCCTCATCCACATGCTTGGTCACCTCCTCAAAGAATTCAATAAGACTTGTAAGGCAAGACCTACCCCTCACAAATCCATGCAGGCTGTCCCTAATCAAGCAGTGTCTTTCCAGATACTCATAAATCCTATCCCTCAGTACCCTTTCCATTACTTTACCTACCACCGAAGTAAGACTAACTGGCCTGTAATTCCCGGGGTTATCCCTATTCCCTTTTTTGAACAGGGGCACAACATTCGCCACTCTCCAGTCCCCTGGTACCACCCCCATTGACAGTGAAGACAAAAAGAAATTATCAGCAAAATGATGGAATAGATTGGAGACTGTACTATTTAGCAACACCTATAAAGGAATAATATGCTCACTGACCATTCAGTTTGGGTTCTGCCAGAGTCATTCAACTCCAGACATTGTCACAACCTTGGATAAGCATAGACAGAACTACAATGTGGAGGCGAGAGTGACTGCCTTTGACACCAAAGCAGCATTTGACCGAATCCGGCATCAAGGAGCCCTAGCAAAACTGGAGTCAATCAGAATCGAGGAAGACATTTTCCTGGCTGGAGTAATACTCAGCACACAGGAAAATGTCTCCGGCTGTTGGAGGTCAATCAACTCAGCTTCACATCATCTCTACAGGAGTTCCTCAGGTTAGTGTCATAGGCCCAACCATCTTCAGCTGCTTCATCAATGGCCTTCCCTCCATCATAAGCTCAGACATGGGGATATTTGCTGCTGATGGCACAATAGTTACCACTTTACTGGGTTCCTTAGATACTGATGCAGTCCATATCCAAATGCAGCAACTTCGAGACAACTTTTAGGCTTAGTCTTATAAAATGTCAAGTAACCTACACAGCAGACAAGTGCCAGACAACGAGGATAGAGTCATAGTCGTAGATCTCTGACAAGAGAGAATCTAACCATCGCCTCCTGATTGTTAATAAGATTAACATTGCTGAAACCCCCACTATCAACATCCTGTGAGTTACCATTGACCAGAATCTGAATTGGATGCATATATATGTTATAGCGACAAGAGGCAGACAGAGGCTAGATTGATTCAAGTGACAAAAATACAGAATTTAGTAACAGTAAAGAAAATTATTTGACTAAGCAATTTACATATGATGGATGATCTTGAGTTCATTCACCAAGACACACAAAGACTGTTAATTCATTGCATAATGAGAAAGTACAGACGAGCCCGTCACTCAGGCAGGCTTGTTTATTTTCATTAATCCTGTACATTCATCTTGAGTCCTTTACTGCGAGCGCTCTTTATTGTGTAGGTGTTATCCTGTTGGAACTTGCTAGCTCCTTAAGTGCCTTAATATTTCTTTTTCACTTGACAGTCTTTTAAGTACTTAAAGATTCACCTGATGACCTTGTGAGGTTAAGCAAATAGCAGTCTGCAAATTCCAACCCATAAATAAATTAGCCCAAGCATGACACGGTTGCTAAGTAAATGGTGTGACTCACTAGGCTACACAGGTGTGTAGCATACTTTAGCAGCTTTGAAGTCAAGTTTAAATATATAGGTGATATAAAATATAACATACCACCTTCACCTCCTCATACCAGCTTTTAATTTCCTTTTAAAATGTAAACTCTATTTTGAAGCTGAAATGCCAAAAATATAATCCTCCTTTCTCCAATTAACTCCCAACAGGAGAACTACTCTTTGTGTCAGCTACTTTCTGAACTCTGGTTCCTTCTTTATTGCTTCAGTGTGTCTACTTTCCCAGAGAAGAGGAGAAAGTGAGGACTGCAGATGCTGGAGAGTCAGAATTGAAAAGAGTGGTGCTGGAAAAGCACAGCAGATCAGACAGCACCCGAGGAGCAGGAGAGTCAACGTTTCATCAGGAATGTGGAGGCAAAAGGGGCTAAGAGATAAATAGGAGGGTGGAGTTGGGGCTGGGCAGGAAGGTAGATGGGAAGGCAATGGATAGATAGATGCAGGTGTTGAATAATTGTGATAGGTCGGAGTGGAGGGTGGAGCGGATAGGTAGGAAGGAAGATGGACAGGTAGGACAGGTCAAGAGGGCAGTGCCACATTGGAGGGTTGGATCTAGGATGGGGTTAGGGGAAGGGAGATTTGGAAACTAGTGAAGTCGATATTGATGCTGTGTGGTTGGAAGGTGTCAAGGCGGAAGATGAGGCGTTCTTCCTCCAAGTGGCAGGTGGCTTTGATTTGGCAATGGAGGAGGCCCAGGACTTGCATGTCCTTGGGGAGTGGGAGGGGGAATTGAAGTGGTCTGGTCATGTGATGTTGAGGTGTTTGGTGCGTGTGTCCCAAAGATGTTTACTGAAAAGCTCAGCGAGTTAGCGTCCTGTCTCCCTAATGTAGAGGAGACCAGATCGAGAGCAACAAACACAGTACGTGAGGTGTTTGGATGTGCAGGAAAATTTCTGCTGGATGTGGAAGGATCCTTTGGGGCCTTGGACGGAGGTGAGGGGGAAGGTGTGGGCGCAGGTTTTACACCTCGTGCAGCGGCAAGGGAAGGTGACCCGTTTGGAGGGTGGGTTGGTGGGGGAGGATAAACCTAACAAGGGAGTCGCGGAGTGAATGGTCTCTGTGGAGTGTAGATAGGGGTGGGGAGGGAAATATATCTCTGGTTGTGGGGTCTGACTGTAGGTGGCAGAAATGGCGGAGGATAATGCAAGGTATCCAGTGATTATTGGGGTTGAAGGTGAGGACCAGGGGGATTCTATCTTTGTTGGAGGAATACAGTTCAGGAGTGGACGTGCAGGAAGTGGATAATTGTTTCAAACCAGCATCATGCATGGTATGGATGGGAACTTACAGTTGTTAGTCTTTCCATGAACCTGCTACCCATGTTGGGCGCAGCTGTTCGCAAGTAAAGGGATGGCTGGAAAATGGGAAGCCTTCAGAAATAAGATAACGAGAGTCCAGAGACAGTGTGTTCCTGTTAGGGTGAAAGGAAAGGCTGATAGGTATAGGGAATGCTGGATGACTAAAGAATTTGAGGTTTTGGTTAAGTAAAAGAAAGAAGCATATGTCAGAAATAGACAGGATAAATCGAGTGAATCCTTAGAAGAATATAAAGGTAGTAGGAGTATACTTAAGAGGGAAATCAGGAGGGCATAAAGGGGACATGAGATAGCTTTGGCAAATAGAGTTAAGGAGAATCCAAAGGGTTTTTACGAATACATTAAGGACAAAAGGGTAACTAGGGAGAGAATAGGGTTCCTCAAAGATCACCAATGGTAAGGTCCTCGAAAGTGTTGCTGAACAAAGAGACCTTGGAGTGCAGGTACATAGCTCCTTGAAAGTGGAATTGCAGGTAGATAGGATAGTGAAGAAGGCATTTGGTATGCTTTCCTTTATTAGCCAGAGTATTGGGTACAGGAGTTGGGCAGTCATGTTGTGGCTGCTCAGGATATTGGTGAGGCCACTGTTAGAATAGTGCGTGCAATTCTGATCTCCTTGTTGGAAAGATGTTTTGAAATTTGAAAGGGTTCAGAAAAGATTTACAAGGATGTTTCCAGGGTTGGAGGATTTAAGCTATAGGGAGAGGTTGAATAGGCTGGGGCTGTTTTCCCTGGAGCATTGGAGGCTGAGGGGTGACCTTATAGAGGTTTATAAAATTGTGAGGGGCATGGATAGGATAAATAGACAAAATCTTTTCCCTGGGATGGAGGTGTCCAGAACTAGAGCGCATAAGTTTAGGGTGAGGGGGAAAGATACAAAAGAGATCTAAGGGGCAACTTTTTCACGCAGAGGGTGGTACATTTATGGAATGAGCTGCCAGAGGAAGTGATGGAGGCTGGTACAATTGCAACATTTAAAAGGCATCTGGATGGGTATATGAATAGGAAGGATATGGGCCAGGTATGGCAGGTGAGATTAGATTGGGTTGGGATATCTGGTTGGCATGGACAAGTTGGACTGAAGGGTCTATTTCCATGCTGTACATCTCTATGACTCTATGAGTCTATGTTATTTAAGATGGTAGTCATTGTGAGTTTGGAAGATCATGTTAAAGCAGTCTTGGTGTTTGTTGTATTGCATCTTGTGGTGGTACACATGGCTCCCACTACCAGAGAAGAGGCTTCCAACAGCTTAGCACTTACACTGGTCATGGGTGTTGGATCCACATCCGAAGATTCTTAACATTGTCACCGGAAAAGACTACAACCAGGTGGTTTGCTGTCACTCAGCATAGTGTTGTCTGCACACAAGCTTTGTCATGCTCTTGGTAGAAAGTGAGGACTGCAGATGCTGGAGATCAGAGCTTAAAAATGTGTTGCTGGAAAAGCTCAGCAGGTCAGGCAGCATCAAAGGAACAGGAGAATTGATGTTTCGGGCATAAGCCGTTCTTCAGGAATGAGAAGGGTGTGCCAAGCAGGCTAAGATAAAAGGTAGGGAGGAGGGACTCAGGGGAGGGGCGCTGGGAATACGATAGGTGGAAGGAGGTTAAGGTGAGGCTGATAGGCCGGAGAGGGGGTGGGGGCAGAGAGGTCGGGAAGAAGATTGCAGGTCAAGAAGGCGGTGCTGAGTCTGAGGGTTGGGACTGAGATAAGGTGGGGGGAGGGGAAATGAGAATGTTATTGGTGCTGGCTACAGCTTCAGAAGTGCTGCTGTTTGGCACTCTCACCATTCAAGTAGTTCCAATAAAGTCTTGAAAGGAAGACCTGTAAAAGTGTCCTGTTCAAAGCTGTGGTAGCTGCTGCTCAGCAATGTCCTTCATACTGTTTCCTGCAATCTTAACACTGCAAGGATTCCTCAGGATGTTCTGGTCTCCAGGATGTTCTACAAGTTGAGAGGAGAGCTGTGCCTGCAGATCCAGGCAGTAGACTCCTATAGCTCTCCACCTTCTCAACTACATTCTAGGAAACCATTGTCTGCAATTGCACTAGATGTTCCCACATCTCATCTTCTTGAGTTGTAAATGACAGTGGATGGGCCAGCATTTGTCTCCCATTACTAATTGCCTTGAGAAGGTAGTGGTGGGTCACTTTCTTGAACTGCTGTAGTCTCAGTGATTTAGGTACCTCTACATTATGGTGGAGGTGGGAATTCTAGGATATTTATCCAGTGACAGTGAAGGAACAATGAAATTGTTTCAATTGGCAAGGTGCATGGTTTGAATGGGAACTTACATTTGTTAGTGTTTCCAAGAATCTGCTGCCCATATCATTTCAGATGATAATGGTCATGGGCTTAGAAGATCATGTTAAAGCAGTCTTGGTGCTTGCTGCAGTGCAGTTTATAGGTGGTACACATGGCTACCACTGTGCAAAGATGGTAGATAGGGTGTTGATCAAACAAGCTGCTTTATCCTGAATATTGTCAAACCTCTTGAATATTGTTGGAGCCACACACAGATGGGCAAGTGATGAGTATCTTATGAAGTTTCCAACTTGAGCCTTGTGGCTAGCTTTGACAAATCAGGAGGTGAATTATTCACATGAGAATTGCCAGCCTCTGACCTTCTATTGTAGCCACAATATTTATACGCCTGGTCAGTTCAGTTTCTGCTCAATGCAAATTCTCAGGAAGCTGGTTGTGATAATGCTTTGAAGGCCAAGGGGTGATGGAGAGATTCTGACTTATTGGAGATGGTCATTGCCTGGTATTTGTGGGAAGTGGAATTTACTTGCTACTTATCAGTCCAAGGTTGAATGTTGTCCAGATTGTACTCCATATGGACAAGGGACTACATCAGTATCTGAGAAGTTGCAAATGTACTGAAGACTGTCCAATTAAAAGTAGACATCTCCTCTTTCTGATCTTACTAATTGCAAGTCATTGATGAAGCAGCTGAAGATGGTTGGGCCTGTACACTACTCTGAGGAACACCTGGAGCAATATCCTAAGACTAGGATGTTTAATCTGCGACAACTACAGTCATCTCCAACCATTTTCCCTTGAATCTCATTGACTTCAAATTTGCTAGAGCTTCTTGATGCCACACACAGTCAAATGCTACCTTGATGTCAAGCAAAGTCACTCTCCTCTTACCTCTAGAGTTCAGCACATTTGTCCATGTTCAGTTAAAGATTGTCATGCATTTAAGAACTGAGAGGCCCTGGCAGAAAGTCACTGACCAAGTTATTGCTGCATAAGTGCTCCTTGAAAGCACAGTCGGAACCATTTTCCCATTACTTTGCTGATGATCAAGTGTAGACTGATGGGACAGTAGTTGGGTGGATTGGAGCTAGCTTGATTTTGGAGGACAAGACGTACATGTACTGAAACAGCATGGTTATGGGCATGGCTAGTTCTGATTGAGGAGGGATAATCTGGCTTTCTTTTATTACTCATTCAATTGATTCTAACAAGGTTAATTTAAAAATGGGTCCCTTCCCTTGTGGATACATCATTTTAGATCCAAGTTAACATATGTTTTAAAAAGAGCAAATTTAACCATTGACCAATGTCACTATTGCAAAAGAGGTTGCTTAAAGTGTTGATGTTGATAGTTCAAAAGTCAGCATCACAATCCTTAGCTTTGTTGACTGGTTTAGAATCAGGCATTCTGATTCCGACCAAGTTACAAAGAAAGACTGGTTAGGCTGGGACTTTCTTCACTGGAGTGTAAGTGGTTGAGAGGTGACTTTTTAGAAGTTATAAAATCATGAGGGCCATAGATAAACTTAATGGTAGTTTTTTTCCCTCGGATGGAGGATTGCAAAACTAGGGGGCACTTCTTTAAGGTGAGGGGAGAGAGATTTAAAAAAGACATGAGGGGCAAATTGTTTACACAGTGGGTGGTCCGTGTGTGGAATGAACTTCCTGAGGAAGTGGTGGATGTGGGTGCCATTATAACATTAAAATGAGTACATGAATTGAAAGGTTTGAAGGGACGTGGGCCAGCAGCAGGCAAGTGGGACTAGTTTAGTTTGGGATTATGTCCAGCATGAACCAGTTGGACTGAAGAGTTTTTCTGTGTTGTACGACTCTATGACCATGACTGAATTCCAGCATTCAGAGTGAGACGTAGTTTTTTTTGTTGACTTGTTTCCTTCTGTCTGGAAGATCCTTAGACAGCAACTTCCAAATCCATAACCACTTTCTTTCACACAGAGTGAGAGAGGGTCTCCCTTTACCTGCAACACAGGGCTGTCTAGGGGTAGTTCTTTGATCTTTACAGCACATCATTGCTTGGCCCCAGACTGGTAGCCGTGAGAATTTTCAGTACCATTATCCACTCCTGTCCTTGTATATTTTTTTACAAGGGAAAAATAAACAAAACATGTCTGCAGTTTGGGACAAAGTCCATAGCGGATGGCTTGCTGTTGAGCAGGGGCTAGCAATTCCCAACCCCTGGGCAGATCCCTACTGACAACTATGACAGGCTGCCTGTCTGCAATAATGGGCAAGCCAAACAAGGAAGCTGCAAAGATGCAGGCAAGTACTAAATGAAAGAGCAGCCCTGAGATGTAACCTAGTCTAATCAGTGCCTTTCACTATGCAATAAATGTCCTTGCAGCAGCCTTTCAATACTAAGCAAGGAGAGAGTGACATCAATGATGCATTTGCCCAAGCGTGGCATCAAGGTGCCCGAACAAAACTGGAGACAATGAGAATTAGGGAGGAGTTTCTGCCTTGCTTGGACTCATACTGGCACATAGAAAGGTGGTTGTGGTTGTTGGAGGTCAATCTTCTCAGTTCAAGGACATCGCTGCAGCAGTTCCTCAGGGTATTGTCCTAGGCTCAACCATCTTCACTTGCTTCATCAATGACCTTCCCTTCATCATAAGGTCAGAAGTGGGGACGTTCACCAATGATTGCACAATATTCAGCACATTTGTGACTGCTGAGTTACTGAAGCAGCCATGTTCAAATGTAGCAAAGATCTGGACAACATCCAGGTTTGGGCTGACTAGTAACAAGTAACATTCACACCACACAATGACCAGGCAAAGGCCATCTCCTACAAAAGGGAATCCAGTATTGTCCCTTGACACTTAATGCATTATCATCACTGCATTCCCCACTATCAACATCCTGGGGGTTACCATTGACCAGAAACTGAATGGTCAGAGGCTCGAAATACTGTAGTGAGTAACTCACCTCCTGGCTTCCCAAGCCTGTCCATAATCTGCAAGGCTCAAGTCAGGAGTCTGATGGAATACTCCCCACTTGCCAGGGCGGGTGCAGCTCCAACAACACTCGAGAAGCTTGATACCATCCAAGACAAAGCAGCCCATTTGATTGACACCTCATTCAGAGGCATCCACTCGCTCTACCACCAACGCAACAGGGGTGTGTACAACCTACACGATGCACTGCAGAAATTCACTAAAGATCCTTAGGCAGCACCATCCAAACCCATGACCACTGCCACCTTGAAGGACAAAGGAAACAAGTTCATAGAAGAATTCAAAAGAAGAGTAATATGGGACTTTAAATGTTAACTCTGTTTCTCTCTCTCCACAGATACTGCCAGACCTGCTGAGTTTCTCCAGCACTCTCTCTGTGTTTGCTTAGTAATGAAACCAGTTTCAGTTTTTTTTCAATCTGGCTCACGACAAAAGAACTCAATGTTACAAGCACTACTAACAACAATCACGTGGTATAAATGACAATATGTTGAACTAACAGTGACATTTTGTATGAGCACAAGACACATGCTTTCAAACTTTCATATATCAGTTGGTAAGTCCTTCCAGTCAATTAGCACCAACTAATTTACCTGCTGCTTCTATCTAAAAGTATGTGAACAGAACTATTACTTTGCATTAAATAATGCATATTTTCATATTTTAAATGGAAATGAACCGCACTTGCAAATGCATGCAAGGTACATAAAGCGGGAGAGCAAAGTATTACAGATTTGGAAATGTTAACGATAAACTGAAATGCTGGAAATCCTAAGCAGACCAGGTACCATTTTCTGTGGAGGGTATCAGTGTTTCAGCTCCACAATCCAAATCACCAGCTACCCAGCAGCTGCCTGAGAATTGCTTTGGCATAACATTAAACATTCGCATTTTTTAAAAAAAACATGATGTTTGAAGAAAGCATAAGAAACATGCTAAGGAAACAAAAATATCAAAGTAATAAATTGATCATTTAAAAAGATGGGGTCATTGAAATGTGCCAACTATTGAAGCTGTTATAGAGTCATACAGTGATAGAGCTGTTGCTGGCTGCCTCTCATTGAAGAAGCAGAGCTAGGGAGACACAGATTAGTGCCTGAGTCCTGGTCATGTGGGAAGGCACGGGACGTCCTGGCTGAGATAAGGAGTTGGTTTTAACTCACCTTTTGTCTTTGTTGGTGCACATTCTGAGCTGGCCTTGGCGCAAATTACATGGTTCAAAAAGGATTGCATTTCTGAGGGTTCTCCTGACTTGGTATATGGATAGGGTTTGGGACAGAAAGTGGAGGAGGGAGAGGGTGTCTATCTGTTTGTATGTATATCTATATGTGTCTGCACTGAGGGTGGTGTGTGTGTGTGCGTGCGTGTGTGTATACATGTGCGCATGTGTGTGTTCAGCTTACTCCCAGTCTCAAACATCTCTCCACTCACACTCATTCACTCTCAGATGCACTAGTTCTGACATGTATTCACTCAGTCTCACACTCCTCACTCACTCCCTCCAGACCCACAGGTCTTGAAGCTGACTGTAACATTAACATTCCAATGTGTATGCTGGTGGCTCATGGCTGTGGCATTTCATACAGTTGAAGGCACTGAGTCACATTTATCACCTACTGTTTCCTCCACAGTGCCTTACCAGTTCTAGTCAGGTTACTTCCTTGTTCACCTTATTGGCCATAATCAGTCATGCCAATATAGTCAAATGGATCAGGTTTAAGGTGGATGCCCCATGTGTGTTTTCTGCCTACATATTAATGCTGATTGCAGATAGCATTCAAAGACATCATGGTTATTCTTGCAGTATAAAGGCTAGGCAGTCTTATTGATGAAGTAGTGGAGATCGGTACCCATTCAGCAGCAGTTTGGATGGCCATGCCAGTGAAAGATATGCTTCCTGTCCATTCTATGCAACAATGCAGCTGCCCAGACCTTACCCATGCTGTAACGATTGGCCTTCCATCCTGGCCCCTTCACCTTGTCCCTGGCAATCCTTTCGTCGGTACGCACAGTGTAACACCCAATTCACACACAGCGATGTGAGATGTAATCACTTTATCTGATTTTGTGAACCTCAGTGAGGGTTACATATCAGTCAGGACAACAAAGAAAACTTCCCCAAGATCTTTGAAATTCTATCTGGTATCTTTTACATTGACCCAGTTGGGCCTACAGCATACTGGTTTACAATCTCATCTGCGTTTCTGAACATGCAGCACTCCCTCAGACAGAATGATAGCTCAAGCTATTGGCTTGTGTTTCTGGAGTGAGGTGATGAATGCGACCTAATAATGTCATGGAGGAGCGAGTGCTATGGCTGAACCCCAGCTGACACAGATTACTGCCAAACACCTTTTTACCTCCAGTGCAAGCTTAAAACTTAAGGAAGAGGCACTTTTGAGTATCTGTTAAGTACTGGTGAGAAGGGGTGAAATGGTTCTCTTCTTTTCTTGCCCCGTGTGTGATTCTAATAGAGGCTTTGAATCTTTTAAAGGATGTATTTGCTTCTTTTAAAGGACGTGTTTGTTAACTCGAATAAAGAGTGAGTCAGAAGAAAGTGAGGACTGCAGATGCTGGAGATCAGAGCTGAAAAATGTGTTGCTGGAAAAGCGCAGCAAGTCAGGCAGCATCCAAGGAGCAGGAGAATCGACGTTTCAGGCATAAGCCCTTCTTCAGGAATGAGGAGGGTATGCCAAGCAGGCTAAGATAAAAGTTAGGGAGGAGAGACTTGGGGGAGGGGCGTTGGGTATGCGATAGGTGGAAGGAGGTCAGGAAGAAGATTGCAGGTCAAGAAGGCGGTGCTGGGTCCGAGGATTGGGACTGAGAAAAGGTGGGGGTAGGGGAAATGAGGAAGCTGGAGAAATCCGCATTCATCCCTTGTGGTTGGAGAGTTCCTAGGCGGAAGATGATGCACTCTTCCTCCAGGCGTCATGTTGCCATGGTCTGGCGATGGAGGAGTCCAAGGACCTGCAAGTCCTTGGCGGAGTGGGAGGGGGAGTTACATACATATATGTTTGGTTCAGGCTGTGGAGGCTGGGGCATGTTTTTTATTATTTTAGTGTCTTTAATATTTTCACCTGGGTAGATTTCAGCACAATTAAAATGAATCCCTTATTTGCATGAAAACCTGTCTGACTCGTTCTTTAGCTGAAAAATGTGTTACTGGAAAAGCGCAGCTGGTCAGTATACATTTTAAAATGGAGGAGTTAACTTTGGCCAAGTAATGTCTGAATAAAGAGAAAATGAAAAGGAGGAGTCTGCCAGTTGTAGCTGGCAGTCAGATCTGCCTGGAGCTCTCCAAAGCTTTGTCTGAGGAAATACAGCCTGCCCTGGATGGAGACCGGGGATGGAGACCGGGGACCGGGGATGGAGACCGGGGATGGAGACCGGGGATGGAGACCGGGGATGGAGACCGGGGATGGAGACCAGGGGATGGAGACGGGGGATGGAGACCGGGGATGGAGACCGGGGATGGAGACGGGGGATGGAGATGGGGGATGGAGACCGGAGACCGGGGATGGAGACCGGGGATGGAGACCGGGGATGGAGACCGGGGATGGAGATGGGGGATGGAGACCGGGGATGGAGACCGGAGATCGGGGATGGAGACCGGGGATGGAGACCGGGGATCGGGGATGGAGACCGGGGATGGAAACCGGAGACCGGGGATGGAGACGGGGGATGGAGACCGGGGATGGAGACCGGGGATGAGACCGGGGATGGAGACGGGGGATGGAGACCGGAGACCGGGGATGGAGACGGGGGATGGAGACCGGGGATGGAGACCGGGGATGGAGACCGGGGATGGAGACCGGGGATGGAGACCGGGGATGGAGACGGGGATGGAGAAGGGGGATGGAGAAGGGGGATGGAGAAGGGGGATGGAGACCGGGGATGGAGACCGGGGATGGAGACCAGAGACCGGGGATGGAGACCGGGGATTGAGACGGGGGATGGAGACAGGGGATGGAGACGGGGGATGGAGACCGGGGATGGAGACCGGGGATGGAGACGTGGATGGAGACCGGGGATGGAGACCGGGGATGGAGACCGGGGATGGAGACCGGGGATGGAGACCGGAGATCGGGGATGGAGACCGGGGATGGAGACCGGGGATGGAGACCGGGGATGGAGACCGGGGATGGAGACGGGGATGGAGACCGGGGATGGAGACCGGGGATGGAGACCGGGGATGGAGACCGGGGATGGAGACGGGGATGGAGACGGGGATGGAGACCGGGGATGGAGACCGGGGATGGAGACGGGGATGGAGACGGGGATGGAGACCGGGGATGGAGACCGGGGATGGAGACCGGGGATGGAGACGGGGATGGAGACCGGAGACTGGGGATGGAGACGGGGATGGAGACGGGGATGGAGACGGGGGATGGAGACCGGAGATGGAGACCGGGGATGGAGACCGGGGATGGAGACCGGAGATGGAGACCGGGGATGGAGACCGGGGATGGAGACGGGGATGGAGACGGGGATGGAGACCGGGGATGGAGACGGGGATGGAGACGGGGATGGAGACCGGAGACCGGGGATGGAGACGGGGGATGGAGACCGGGGATGGAGACCGGAGACCGGGGATGGAGACCGGGGATGGAGAGGGGGATGGAGACCGGGGATGGAGACAGGGGATGGAGACCGGGGATGGAGACCGGGGATGGAGACCGGAGACCGGGGATGGAGACGGGGATGGAGACGGGGATGGAGACCGGGGATGGAGACGGGGATGGAGACCGGAGACCGGGGATGGAGACCGGGGATGGAGACCGGGGATGGAGACGGGGATGGAGACCGGGGATGGAGACCGGGGATGGAGACGGGGATGGAGACCGGAGACGGGGGATGGAGACCGGGGATGGAGACCGGGGATGGAGACGGGGATGGAGACCGGAGACCGGGGATGGAGACCGGGGATGGAGACCGGAGATCGGGGATGGAGACCGGGGATGGAGACCGGGGATGGAGACCGGGGATGGAGACCGGGGATGGAGACCGGGGATGGAGACGGGGATGGAGACCGGGGATGGAGACCGGGGATGGAGACCGGGGATGGAGACCGGGGATGGAGACGGGGATGGAGACGGGGATGGAGACCGGGGATGGAGACCGGGGATGGAGACCGGGGATGGAGACGGGGATGGAGACCGGAGATGGAGACCGGGGATGGAGACGGGGATGGAGACCGGAGACTGGGGATGGAGACGGGGATGGAGACGGGGATGGAGACGGGGGATGGAGACCGGAGATGGAGACCGGGGATGGAGACCGGGGATGGAGACCGGGGATGGAGACCGGGGATGGAGACCGGGGATGGAGACGGGGATGGAGACGGGGGATGGAGACCGGAGATGGAGACCGGGGATGGAGACCGGGGATGGAGACCGGAGATGGAGACCGGGGATGGAGACCGGGGATGGAGACCGGGGATGGAGACGGGGATGGAGACGGGGATGGAGACCGGGGATGGAGACGGGGATGGAGACGGGGATGGAGACCGGAGACCGGGGATGGAGACGAGGGATGGAGACCGGGGATGGAGACCGGAGACCGGGGATGGAGACCGGGGATGGAGAGGGGGATGGAGACCGGGGATGGAGACAGGGGATGGAGACCGGGGATGGAGACCGGGGATGGAGACCGGAGACCGGGGATGGAGACGGGGATGGAGACGGGGATGGAGACCGGGGATGGAGACGGGGATGGAGACCGGAGACCGGGGATGGAGACCGGGGATGGAGACCGGGGATGGAGACGGGGATGGAGACCGGGGATGGAGACCGGGGATGGAGACGGGGATGGAGACCGGAGACCGGGGATGGAGACCGGGGATGGAGACCGGGGATGGAGACGGGGATGGAGACCGGAGACCGGGGATGGAGACCGGGGATGGAGACCGGGGATGGAGACGGGGATGGAGACCGGGGATGGAGACAGGGGATGGAGACGGGGATGGAGACCGGAGACCGGGGATGGAGACAGGGGATGGAGACGGGGGATGGAGACCGGAGACCGGGGATGGAGACAGGGGATGGAGACCGGGGATGGAGACAGGGGATGGAGACCGGGGATGGAGACCGGAGACCGGGGATGGAGACAGGGGATGGAGACCGGGTTGGAGACGGGGATGGAGACCGGAGACCGGGGATGGAGACAGGGGATGGGGACCGGGGATGGAGACAGGGGATGGAGACGGGGGATGGAGACCGGAGACCGGGGATGGAGACGGGGGATGGAGACGGGGGATGGAGACCGGAGACCGGGGATGGAGACCGGAGATCGGGGATGGAGACGGGGATGGAGACCGGAGACCGGGGATGGAGACAGGGGATGGAGACCGGGGATGGAGACCGGGGATGGAGACCGGAGACCGGGGATGGAGACAGGGGATGGAGACCGGGGATGGAGACCGGGGATGGAGACGGGGGATGGAGACCGGAGACCGGGGATGGAGACCGGGGATGGAGACCGGAGACCAGGGATGGAGACAGGGGATGGAGACCGGGGATGGAGACGGGGATGGAGACGGGGATGGAGATCGGAGACCGGGGATGGAGACCGGGGATGGAGACCGGGGATGGAGACGGGGATGGAGACGGGGATGGAGACCGGAGACCGGGGATGGAGACCGGAGACCGGGGATGGAGACCGGAGATTGGGGATGGAGACCGGAGATCGGGGATGGAGACGGGGATGGAGACGGGGATGGAGACGGGGATGGAGACGGGGATGGAGACCGGAGATCGGGGATGGAGACGGGGGATGGAGATCGGAGACCGGGGATGGAGACGGGGATGGAGACCGGGGATGGAGACCGGGGATGGAGACGGGGGATGGAGATCGGAGACCGGGGATGGAGACGGGGGATGGAGACGGGGGATGGAGACCGGAGACCGGGGATGGAGACCGGAGATCGGGGATGGAGACGGGGATGGAGACCGGAGACCGGGGATGGAGACGGGGATGGAGACCGGAGACCGGGGATGGAGACCGGAGATCGGGGATGGAGACCGGAGATCGGGGATGGAGACGGGGATGGAGACCGGAGACCGGGGATGGAGACCGGGGATGGAGACCGGGGATGGAGACCGGGGATGGAGACGGGGGATGGAGATCGGAGACCGGGGATGGAGACGGGGGATGGAGACCGGGGATGGAGACCGGGGATGGAGACGGGGATGGAGACCGGAGACCGGGGATGGAGACCCGGGATGGAGACCGGGGATGGAGACCGGGGATGGAGACGGGGGATGGAGATTGGAGACCGGGGATGGAGACCGGGGATGGAGACCGGGGATGGAGACCGGGTATGGAGACGGGGGATGGAGACGGGGGATGGAGATCGGAGACCGGGGATGGAGACCGGGGATGGAGACCGGGGATGGAGACGGGGGATGGAGATCGGAGACCGGGGATGGAGACGGGGGATGGAGAGAGAGCAACTTTTTCCCACTGGCACATTCGATTGACCCAATATCCAAGTACACACGCAAAGCTTGATTGGTCTCATGACTTCACCCTAACTGCCAACAAGCTCCAAAAAAAACCCACTGTGTATTCCAAAAGGTGGTTTTGATTAGCTCAAGCTGGCACAGTCATCTTAAGAAACCCGAGTTCTTTTGACCAAACAATTAACTTCTGCACAGTTCGTTTTCCCTCGGTTGCAAACTGTCAGGTGGGAAGGAAGCTGATTCCACCTCCCTAAGAGTCTTGCAGTGGGGTCTTCACACCCTCATTCAGATGGAGTGGAGTGTGCACTTCAATGCGACGCAAATACAGAGCTTTCTTTAAGTTTTAGTGTATGTCCCTGTTTTGGTTAAAAGTTTTTATTTTCAGAATCCTCCAATATCTGTGCTCGGCTGATAAAGGTTAAGTTAATATTTTGTATGGACATGTCTTCATAATCATTCGAAATAAAAGTACTGACTATCTTCTTACAATTGCCTTTTAAATAATACATTAAGTTATAATTATACACAATTAGAAAATAGTTGTTATCCATCCAGAAATAATGTTTTACCTCTGTTGATCATGAGAGAACTGAAAGTCATTGAACTGTGAGTCTGACAGAGGAGGGAAAAACCAGGACCTCCTATCATTACAGCAGACCAATAAGTCTTTATCTTCAATGGAAGCATAATTGAAAAGCAATAACGAAGTTAGAGTTGTTCAATAGCGATGAGATTGAATATGTCTTTTTGACTGATTGCTTCAATAAAGGATCTGGACCTCAGCTCTAGGCTGTCATACTTGCTATGGCCTGCAGGAGCCCAATTGTGAGTTACGTCAAATCCTGACTGTGTACAGTGATGGGAGAAAAGCTTTGCAATACTGGGAGATAGTCATCACCCTTGTTCACCAGTTAATCTACACCAGGCACTGGCAAGGAATTATTTGAAAAATGCACGATGACTCGTTGAAAGACGCTTTTTAATAAGAAGAAAAACCTGGTGCCATGATGAATGGGACCTTCTGCAAAAATATTATTCAATACTTTATTTGCTAATGTCCTGGTGTGGCTTATATTGGATTTTAAAGAGAAAATATGACTGTAATCTTATTACAGGTGCATAGGTCAGGATAGACCAAGAACCTTTTTAGGATTACATTGTCCATTATAGTGAAGGCTATGAATTTATGAATTCCTTATTATACACAGCTACTTTGAAACATGCAGAAGTGTTACATTCTTTAACCTTCCACAATCACTATCAGAAGCAATTCCATTGTCAGGGGAACATTGTTACATTACAACAACACAGTTAATGCAATAAAACGTCCCATTGCACTTCTCAGAGACATTATATGACAAAATATGACACTGATTTTAATGTTGCCCTGTTTCACATTGTTTTGTTTTATCATTGTTCTGTTAATGAAACCTATGTTCCCATTCGGAGTCCTCTGGTTTGGTTTTTAAATGGTTTCAGGCCAGAATGACATCAGGGTGCATGGCTCAGTGCCATTTCGGAGAAGCTGGTGCCCATCCCTGATGAACCTTTTTGCTGCTGGCCCTTCAGCGTGCCACCTCTACTCCTCCCAAACTCATCCTCTCACCGATTCTTCTTCTCACAGAATCTCCCACTCCAGGACTCTGCTGCTCTCCTGAGCCCGCGCTGTGAATGAGGGAGCTGCTGCAGGGCTGCAACCCTGAGGGTACAGCACAGTGAGGAGCTGAACCACAGCAGGGCTGAGACCCAGAGGGTACAGCTCAGTGAGGAGCTGAACCACAGCAGGGCTGAGACCCTGAGGGTACAGGTCAGTGAGTGGCTGAACTACAGCAGGGCTGGAACCCTGAGGGTACAGCTCAGTGAGGAGCTGAACCACAGCAGGGCTGGGACACTGAGGGTACAGCTCAGTGAGGGGCTGAACCACAGCAGGGCTGGGACACTGAGGGTACAGCTCAGTGAGGAGCTGAACCACAGCAGGGCTGGGACACTGAGGGTACAGCTCAGTGAGGAGATGAACCACAGCAGGGCTGGAACCCTGAGGGTACAGCTCAGTGAGGAGATGAACCACAGCAGGGCTGGGACACTGAGGGTACAGCTCAGTGAGGAGCTGAACTACAGCAGGGCTGAGACCCTGAGGGTACAGGTCAGTGAGGAGCTGAACTACAGCAGGGCTGCAACCCTGAGGGTACAGGTCAGTGAGGAGCTGAACTACAGCAGGGCTGCAACCCTGAGGGTACAGCTCAGTGAGGAGATGAACCACAGCAGGGCTGGAACCCTGAGGGTACAGCTCAGTGAGGAGCTGAACCACAGCAGGGCTGGGACACTGAGGGTACAGCTCAGTGAGGGGCTGAACCACAGCAGGGCTGAGACACTGAGGGTACAGGTCAGTGAGGGGCTGAACCACAGCAGGGCTGGAACCCTGAGGGTACAGCTCAGTGAGGAGATGAACCACAGCAGGGCTGGGACACTGAGGGTACAGCTCAGTGAGGAGCTGAACTACAGCAGGGCTGAGACCCTGAGGGTACAGGTCAGTGAGGAGATGAACCACAGCAGGGCTGAGACCCTGAGGGTACAGGTCAGTGAGGAGCTGAACTACAGCAGGGCTGCAACCCTGAGGGTACAGCTCAGTGAGGAGATGAACCACAGCAGGGCTGGGACACTGAGGGTACAGGTCAGTGAGGAGATGAACCACAGGAGGGCTGGAGCCCTGAGGGTACAGCTCAGTGAGGAGCTGAACTACAGCAGGGCTGCAACCCTGAGGGTACAGCTCAGTGAGGAGATGAACCACAGCAGGGCTGAGACCCTGAGGGTACAGGTTAGTGAGGAGATGAACCACAGGAGGGCTGGAGCCCTGAGGGTACAGCTCAGTGAGGAGCTGAACTACAGCAGGGCTGCAACCCTGAGGGTACAGCTCAGTGAGGAGCTGAACTACAGCAGGGCTGCAACCCTGAGGGTACAGCTCAGTGAGGAGCTGAACCATAGCAGTGCTGATACCCCGAGGGTACAACTCAGTGAGGAGCTGAATTAGCTCTGCCATTCATTGAGATCATGGCTGTTCTGTTAAGCTTCAACTCCACTTTCCTGCCTTTCCCCCCAATCCCTTGATTCCCTTACTGATTTATTATCGGTCTGTCCCAGAATTAAATATAGTTGACAATCCACCTTGACAGCCCTTTGTGGTAAAGAATTCCAAGTGGGGGAAAACCCTTCCTCATCTCTGTCTTAAATGGGTTGTTCCTAATTCTGAGAACATGCCCTCTGGTGCTATACTCTCCCACAAATGAGAAAATAACCTTGTTTCATCTACCCCACCAAGTCCCCTAAACGTCTTGTGTGTTTCAATAAGGTCATCTCTCATTCTCGGCAACTCCAATGAGTCCAAATACAACTGTCCCAACCTCTCCTCATAAGAAGATCCATCGAAATGCGGGATCAACCAAGTGAACCTTCTCTGGACTACCCACAATAGCAACGTAACATTCCTTATATAAGAGGATCCAAACCATTTCACATGTGACCTGACCAGGAACTGAGGGAGGGCACTCAACCTGAAATGTTCACTCTGATTTCTCTCCACAGGTGCTGACAGATGTGCTGAGCTTTTCCCCACAATTTCTATTTTTGTTTGTGATTTGACCAACGACTTGTTTAAATTTAGCAAGAAGCTAGGTCTCCTGGTGCAAGCGCCCTTTTTTTATATTTGCATAATCTGTCCCTCATTGTGCATCCAGTTCAAAGAATTACTCTGCAATGTTGCCGTATTATTTTCGTTTGCCAGTCTACATTGCCCTCCTCTAAAACATTGCCAACTACCTCCCCCCGCCTCAAAATCTCCAATTAAGTTAAAGCTCTGGATTCACCAGCACGCTAGGATACTAGTCACAGCACAGTTCAAGTGAAGCCCATCTCATCAATACAGCTCCCTTCCACCCCAGCACTGGTCCCAGTGCCCCCTGAACTGAAACCCATTCCACCCATGCCAATCCTCGAGCCATACAGTTAACTCCTAATTTACCCTATGTCAATTTGCCAATGGCTCACGTAGTAATTCTGAGACGATCATCTTGGAGGTTCTGCTTTTTAGATTAGTTCCTAACTGTTTAAAATCTTTCAACAGAATCTCCTTTCCAATCCAATCAATGTTGCTTCTACTGACAACAATTGAATCCCCGCTCTCCTTCTCCTGGCCCATTGACATAAGAACAAAGAACAAAGAAAATTTACAGCCCAGGAACAGGCCCTTCGACTCTCCAAGCCTGTGCTGATCCAAATCCACTGCCTAAACCTATCACCTAATTCCTAAAGATCTATATCCATTTGCTCTCCACCTACTCATGCATCTGTCCAGACACACCTTAAATGAATCTACCATGCCTGCCTCTACTACCTCTGCTGGCAATGCATTCCAGGCACCTAGCACCCCCTGTGTAAAATACTTTCTGTATGTATCCCCCTTAAACATTTTTTCCCCTCACCTTGAATGCATGACCTCTCATTATTGAATCCCTCACCCTGGGAAAAAGCTTTTCTCTATTCACCCTGTCTATACCCTTCATGATTTTGTAAACCTCAATCAGGTCCCCTCTCAATCTCCTTTTTTCTAATGAAAACAATCCTAACCTACTCAACCTCTCTTCATAGCTAGCACCTTCCATACCAGGCAACATCCTCGTAAACCTTCTCTGCACCCTCTCCAAAGCGTCCAAATCCTTTTGGTAATGTGGTGACCAGAACTGTACACAGTATTCTAAATGCGGCCGAACCAATGTCTTGTACAATTTTAACATGACCTGCCAGCTCTTATACTCAATACCCCATCTGATGAAGGCAAGCATACCATTTGCCTTATTGACCACTCTATCCCCCTGTACAGCAACCTTCAGTGTACAAGGGACCTGAACTCCCAGATCTCTCTGCTCATCATCTTTTCCCAAGGCTCTTCAGTTTACAGTATAGTTCATGCTAGAATTAGACTTCCCAAAATGCATCACCTCACATTTGCCTGGATTGAACTCCATCTGCCACTTCTCTGCCCAACTCTCCAGTCTATCTATATTCCCCTGTATTCTTTGACAATCCCCTGTGCTTTCTGCTATTCCACCAATATTTGTGTCATCTGCAACTTACTGATCAGACCACCAATGCCCTCTTCCAGATCATTTATGTGTATCACAAACAGCAGTGGCCCCAACACTGATCCCTGTGGAACACCATTGGTCACCTCTCTCCATTTCGAGAAACTCCCTTCAACTACCACTCTGTCTCCTGTTGCTCAACCAGTTCTTTATCCACCTCGCTAGAACACCCTGCACACCATGTGACTTCACTTTCTCCATTAGTTTACCATGGGGAATCTTATCAAATGCCTTACTAAAGTCCATGTATATGACATCTACAACCCTTCCTTCATCTATCAACTTGGTCGCTTCCTCAAAGAACTCTATTAAGTTGGTAAGGCACGATATTGCCCATCATGTTGCCTATCACTGATAAGCGCATTCTTTTTCAAATATAAATAGATTCTATCCCTCAGTACTTTCTCCAGCTACTTTTCCACCACTGATGTCAGGCTCATTGGTCTGTAGTTACCTGGAATATCCCTACTAACCTTCTTATATAGGGGGACAACATTATAACTCTCCAGTCCTCCAGCACTTCAGCTGTGTTTAAGGGTGCCACAAAGATATCTGTCAGGGACCCAGCTATTTCCTCTCGTGTCCCTCAGCAACCTGGGATAGATCCCATCTGGTCTTAGGGATTTGTCCACTTTCATATCCTTTAGCCTGCCCAACACATCTTCCCTCCTATGTCAATGTGATCCAAAGTAAACAAACGTCTATCTCTAATCTCAACATTCATCGTGTCCCTCTCCTCAGTAGACACTGATGCAAAGTAATCATTGAGAATCTCACCCATTTTCTCAAATTTGACAGACAACCTTCCTTCCTTATCCTTTAGTGGACCAGTCCTTTCTCTAGTTCTTCTCTTGTTTCTTATGTATGAATAAGAGGCCTTGGGATTCTCCTTAATTCTGCTCATGAAAGTTATTTCATGACCCCTTTTAGCCTTCTTGATACCTCATTTAAGTTTGGTCCTACTCTCCTGATATTCCTCCAAGGCCTGTGCTGTTCTTAGCTGCCTGGATCTTATGTACACTTCCCTTTTCCTCTTGGCTAATTGCACAATTTCTCCTGTCATCCACAGATCACGAATCTTGCTTTTCCTGTCCCTTGTTTTCAATGGGACATGCCTATCCTGCACTATCTTCAAAGTACCTTTGAAAGACTCCCACATATCAAATGTGGGCTTCCCTTCAAATAGCTGCCCCCAATCCATATGTCCATAATCCTGGCACTAAGCAGACAACGTCATCCCAGGATCTTGAGTTCAAAGCTGCAGAGAACAGTATATATCTCCTACCACTGCCACATTGCTATTTCCTTCCTCCACTTAAGTTGCTCTGGGTACCATGATGTCATTGCCCAGTTGCTCATCCTCCCTACAGTACCACTCTCATCCTCACATGTTCAAGAATCCAGGTATTGTTGTTCAATTGCAAGGACTGAGGCTCCTTGAAAACTGTCCCTTGGGTCCCCAGATCTGCCTGATCTACGATCACATCTGCAAGTTTTGATCACAGATCAAGTTTGAATGGCCTAGTTTAACTGGTGTGACGACCTCCTAGAGCAAAGTGTCCAGGTAACCAGCTGACTCCCTGACGTGATACTGTGTGTCTCCAACTCAGACTCCTAATCCTCAACTCAGACCTGAAGTTTCTCAAGCTGTGAATGTTTGAATAGATAGGATTACTGTGGATCATGTTAGTGTTCAGCTGCTCAGACATGCTGCAGCTGCAATACATTATCTGACCTGCCATCTCTGTCACATTGAATTAAAATATGAATTAAAACTAATATCCCTTCATTTTACACTTTATTTCATTATTTTCCTGTTTCTAACTGCACTAGTAACAGTCTTTGCCCAACAAACTGTGTTTCCTTAAAAAAAAGATTGGAGACCTGAGTCACAAATTGAAGACCCTTGCTTTCACTCAGAAGACTAGAAATGTCCACCAATTAGCTGCTACATTGAGGCAAAATTCAACCAAACACCTTCGTTCTTCCTCCACAGAATTTCTCGAAATGCTTAATTCGTGAACTCGATTATAAGTCATACTTTGCAAGGTGCTTATTACAGGCAAAGTTACAATGTAGAAGTACAGAATTACAGCAAGCATTACTGGCTGGTGTGGTGACAGAAATGTAAATTGTTCTGCACTCCGTTGTAAGTCACACTCTGTAGGATGCTTAACTCCTGCACTCTGTTGTAGGTCACATTCAAGGGCTCAGTGGAATGGATTGGATACTTACAAATGTTCTGAACACAAAAGGTCGAGCTCACTCAGCAAGTGAAGTTCCAGGTTCAGCCAGTTCTTAACTTGTCTGCTATCTCAATGCACCTCTTGAAAACAACCCTGATCAATCTTGCAACTACAGAATTTATAAGCTGTTGATTTCTCTTTAAGCAAAGCACAAATTACAATTTAAATTAGGTTTGCAGAAGTTGAAGATTTAGAAACGTCTTGTTGATTATAATTAGCCCAGCTCAGCCAGTCTATATAATCTGAATCCACACCTTGAAAACCCCAGAGTACCAGCTTCAGATTCCTCAAGCTCCGTCAATGTGGATGAGGCTCAGGCAATGTGAAATTGCTGAGCTGGGGGTGTTATAATTCATCTTTAAAGGTTTGAATTATAAAGAGAGGCTGGATAGGCTGGGACCCTTTTCACTGGAATGTAGGAGATTGAGAGATTGCCTTATAAAGGATTATAAAATCATGTGGGGTTTAGATAGGGTTCACACTAGGTATCTTTTCCCGAGGATGGGGGATTTCAGGATGCGGGGGCATACTTTTAAGGCGAGAGGAGAGAAATTTAAAAACAACATGGGAGAAACTGTTTAACACAAAGGGTGTCTTGCGTGTGGAACGAACTTCCTGAGGAAGTGGTGGATGTGGGCACAGTTACAACATTTAAAGGACACTTAGACAAGTACATGAGAAGGAACAATTGGAGAGATATGGGCCAGGAGCAGGCAGGTGAGACTGGTTTAGTTTGGGATTAGGTTCGGCATGGACTGTGTGGACCAAAGGTTCTGTTTCCATGCTGTGTGACTCTATAACTCTATTTCCTCTATGCAGTCACATCCCCAGGGTCTTAGTACCATCAAACCCACTCACTGAAAGGCAAATCAATACTGGTAAGGGGGCAGAGTTAGATAGAGTCACATGCCATTGGTGATATTGATCAGAGGAATATTAGTGCAGTGGGGAGGATGAAAATCTGATTGGAGGAATTTCAGAAAACATAGCGCAGATTTGAGAGGCTACAGCATGTTGACAAAAGTTGTCAACTAATGCATGGCTAAAGATAGGCTGACAGTTTCAGAAGACCCAGAAGGTTCATACTTGAAGTGAAGGGATGATAACAGCAAGAAGACTAGAGTGATATTTCAGTAGAGACAAATCTACAATGTCAACTAATGTGGCTACCAGGAAGGGAAGTGGTGCGTAGTTTCATGTGAGCAGGGTCAAGAGAGTAGTAGATGGAACACATGGACAAGTTGAGAATGGAAAGAACATTGGGGAAGACAGGAGAGAAGGTAAGAAGGAAACAATTTCAATGGACGAAGGCAGTCAGCAACCTTAGAGGACTTTGAAGTCAAGCTGTGGCAGTATGGTACACAAAAAACTTTGGTTGATCCCCAGTATTGACTGTCTTTCTGGGTAGTGTGGGAAACACCCCCACCAACAAACTGGATTGTTAAAATACAATAAATGAGAATGTGCCCTTCTATGTTTCTATAAGTGATTTGATAAAGCTCCACACACACAGAGGCACAAATTAAACCCATCTCCAGCTTTACTTCCAAGATTCATTCTGTTGTCTGGACTTTAAGGAATTGAAATAACTCCAAAGAGGCCAGTATCCAGTCACTAATTCACACTTTGGTTACACATGGAGAGACCTTGATCAAGCTCCCTCAGAGCCAGCCCTCAGACTGAACAGAAACTCTGACACTCCTGTTGCTATCTGTCAGCCAGGGTTCCCTGATTAGATCAGATTAAGAGCCCCATTCAGGGAACGCATATTCCTGGCTGTTCTCATTACAATCATTACATCCCTTCCCCTCTGAGTCTGAGGACATAGGCCAGTTTTTTTTCTTGTAGCTTCTCCTGGGATATTTTAGCACTGGGTCAAATTCATCTGAATCTGCTTCTGACACAGGCATCATCTAACACACAGTATCCTTGGAGTGTCTCGGAAGACATCCATCCTCCTCTTCAGGTGGTAAAAGTATTGAGGTGGTGACATCCGCTGTGTCCATCTCAGATTCAGAGGTATCTTCAATGCTTGTCGGAGAGGAAGAACCCACTGGATCTGAAACAGTCAGAAAGGCAGTCGAGGAGTTGGGCTTGTTTTGTTCCTGCGCTGTTTGTAAGTTTGCTGCTGCCTTTGGTCCATCTGTTTGTTCAGGATTGTCACACGCACTTGAACTTTGTACGGCACTAGACCTGAGCTCGCATCAACCATGCCTGTTCGCCATGCAGGGCAATTCCTGTGGGTCCTACACAAATTTACATCTCCTGAAGTAAACTGTCTCCCTTGCTTGGCATTGTTTAGTATCTTGCATTGGCGCTCCTGTTGCTGTCACATTGCCCCCACGCACACCCCGAAAAGGTCCAGGAAGATCAGGATTTAACTGGTGTGGAGTCTTCTCCCCATTAGCAACTCTGCTGGAGCTATCCTTGTAATTGTAAGAAGGGGGATCTTATAATTAAATAAGAACCACGACAGTTTGATATCCAGTGAAGGTGTAGCCTGTTTCTTTTAGCCTGCCTTCAAAGTTTGGACTGCTCTTTCTGCCAGACCATTGGATGATGGATTGCATGGAGCTAGCCTGAAATGTCAAATGCCATTTCAATCAGGAAATACTCAAAATCCTTGTTGGTAAACAATGGCCCCTTTATCTGTGACCAACATCTTTGGGTGCCTTGTGTATTGCAAAAGATGCACACAGTTTTTCTATCGTCACCCCCATGTTTGATGAATGAACTCTCTGCACGTCCACCCACTTTAAGTGGGTATCTACAATGACTGAGAACATTGAACTCATGAAAGGACCTGCATAGTCGATGTGTAACCAATTCCAGGGTTTACTTGGCCATTCCCACGAATGTGGGGGAGCTGCTGGCAATAATGTTTGTCCTTGTTGGCACTCTGGACACTGCCCCACCAATGCAGCTTTGTCTGCATCCAATCCTGGCCACCCCATAATGTCTCTCCAACATCTTCATTTTGGAAAACACCCTGGATGACCCTGGTGAAGATTCTGCCAGAATCTGGTGGCAACCTTTGAACAGGACAATCATTCTTGCTTCTCATAATAATATGCCGTCCTCTCTTGTGATCTGGTCTCTCTGGGTCCAAACAGGTTTCAGTTCTAGTTGTGATGGCCCTTTGGTTTCCAACATCATCACCAGCTGTTTCAGTTTTGCCAGGACCGGATCTTTCTGTGTCCAGATACTGTCAGCTGTGACTGGAAGTGTGTACAGAACATTTAACACAATTGCAGACTCTTCCACTGACAGTATCACCAGTGGTCCATTCGCCAGTGGGAGGTGGCTCAATGCATCCACATTTATTACTCAGCTTCCCAGACGATGTTCCACCTTGTAATTATACACACTTAGAATTAGAGCCCATCACTGAATTCAGCTTGAAGACATGGGCAGCATTGCCTTGCCCTCTTCAAGTAGACCTAGCAGGGGTTTGTAGTCCATTATTATTGCAAATTTGCTTCTGTAGATGCATTTGGTGAAGTTCCTGACTCCAAATATGACTGCCAAATCTTCCTCCTCTATCTAGCATATTTATGCTCTTTACTAACCGAAGTCCTGGATGCATATATTATTGGGCGTTCCTCTCCACTGGGCCACCTTTGAGCTAATACTGTCCCAATGCCATACCAGGAGGCATTGTATGTCAATACCAGATCTTGCAGGGGATCATAGAGTCTAATGTCTTAAAGGACGATAGCCGTTTCTTCACTTCCCTGAAAGCTATGGCCTGGCTACGCTCCTGTTTCCAAGGCTGACCCTGTCTTAAAGGTTGATGCAAAGGTGCCAAGCCAGGTCAAACATGAATCTTCCATAATAATTCACCAGCCCAAGGAAAGACCTAAGCTCCAGCACAGACATGGGAGCTGGGGCACTTTTGATCATGCTCAACTTATCTTCCAACAGGTATAACCCAATCTTGTCAACCCTGTAGGCCAGGTAGATCACGTGGGGTGCCAGGAAGACACATTTCTCCCTTCTGAAGCATATGCTCACCTGGGTGAAACACCTAAGGGCAATGTTCAAGTTTCTTAAGTGTTCCTTATTGGTCTTCCTAATTATTAGCATGTAATCTAAATAAATAGCAACCTGGGGTAGACCGCGTAAAATGTTCACCATTGTCTGCTGTAATATTGCACTGGCTGATGGTACCCCAAATGGCAGGATCATATAGGTATATCACCTTAATTGCAGCATATTTCTGGGAATTCTGGTCTGGCAGAAAGAGCGGTCCAAACTATAATACCATGTATGCATGACTCATGCCCAGCTTCTTGAAGGATAGCCCCCTGCCAATTTGTGTATAAATCCTCTATGCGAGAGATTGGGAGTTTATCCAACTGCAATAAGTGGTTTATTGCTTGCTTAAAATACCCGCAAAGGCAAATCGACTCATCAGACTTCACAATCAGTACGACTGGTGCTGCCCATTCCAGAAACTGGACTGATTCGATGATTCCTTCACTTTCCAGCCTTCTGATTTCTGCCTCTACTTTTGCCCGTGAGGTAAATGGCACTGGACAGGCTTTACAGAATCATGGAATTGCTTCCTGATCAACATGCAAGGTGACCTTGGTTCCTTTGATCCTGAAATGTTGATTCTCCTGCTCCGTGGATGCTGCCTGACCTGCTGTGCTTTTCCAGCACCACACTTTCGACTCCTTTGATCGTCCTGAGACCTTTCTGAAAATCTACCAGGTATTTAATTCTGACTTCACTCAGGCAGCCATTTCCTCATCCAAAAGTCTTGAACCAATCTAAGTGAATCTTTCTCAACCAATTTCACCCCGTCAAGCTTTGGCCTGAATCTTTTATACAATCAGTGGGAACTGAACCAGTTGCTTCTCATAAAAGGCTGGAACCGAAGTTGTACCCTTAATCTGTAGAGCTTCCCTGTACAGGTTATCAATCTAGCTGAGGTCTTGTGCAAACCTAAGGGTTGGAATTTAGAATGAATTTTGTTAAAGACTGGTTCTGCAATCACTGAAATGGCTGCACCAGTAGCAACCTCCATTAGAACTGGGCGACCATTTAACTAAATGTTTTAGATTACTTACAGTGTGGAAACAGGCCCTTCGGCCCAACAAGTCCACACCGACCCTCCAAAGAGCAACCCACCCAGACCCATTCCCCTTTGCCCCTAAAACTACGGGCAATTTAGCATGGCTAATTCACCTAACCTGCACATTTTTGGACTGTGGGAGGAAACCCACACAGACACAGGGAGAATGTGCAAACACCACACAGTCAGTAACCTGAGGTGGGCACTGCTAACTACTGTGCCATCCACTATTTATTTTGATTGGTTCTGATTTGAAGCAATTTAACTGATCCAAACCAGATGCAGGTGGTCCTTCCAGGGTCTGCACTCTCCTGGATCCCAGCCTATGAGTTCACATACTCAATTTAGGTCTGGTAGGACTGTTTTGTTGTCTCAGGTTCACATCCCGGCAGCAGTTACAATGGCTTGTTGCCCCAGAACGTGAAGATAATGTTAACCGTTTGGCTGAGGCATGGTTTTGTTTTGGGATTTTGCTGTGGGCTGACCTAGAGTCCCTCTGTTCAGGATATGTCCTGTGTGAGGCGATGCAATTGCTTTCACTCAGGTAGTGTCCCCCCAAGCTCAGTTGGACTGGCGAAGGTGTCCACTTCCATTGGAATCCCCTGCAATTCATACTCTCCAATTGACACATTTTCCAATGCTAAAGCCAGTTGTAGTGCCTGTTTGAAGTCCAGTTGAGCTTTAGCTAATAGGCATCTTTGCATGGTTACATCGTTAACCCTACATTCCAAATGGTCTATCAGCATCTCACTAAGGATTAAACCAAAGTCACATGCCTCTGACAGTCATCTTAGTTTAGTCAAAAATCCTAGTACAGAATCCCCTGGTTCTCACATTGCTGAGTAAAACCAATTTTTCTCAGAATTAGAGAATATTTGGGGTCATAATGCTCCTCAAGCTAAATTTGTCAACTCTTGAAAGGTTTTAGTATCTGGTGCCTCAGGGAAAGGTAGGGTCCTAATAACCAAAAAGGTTGCAGGTCCACAAGCTGTCAGGAGAGTTACTCATTGTTTTCTATCTGCCCCAATAACACATTCTTTCCACGTACTGGGCCCAGTGGCAGAATTCAATGGCAGAATTGAATGAGTCAAGCTTCCCAAGTAATAGCATAATGCCAGAAATGCTTACCCTAAGTCAAAAATGACTGTCACAAGCTATTTTCTTCAGGAGCGTGCTTTTCTCTCATTGCCACTGAAATAACTCCACAGACGTCAATATCCTGTCACCAAGTGACCCTTTGTTTACACATCCTTGATACTGATTCACATCCCTCAGAGGCAGCTTTCAGACTGAACAGAACCTCTGACACTCCTGTTTATATCTGTCAGCCAGGGCTCCCCGATTGGGGCTGTTAATCTGGTTCAATCAGTGAACTCATATTCTATGAGATCCACCTGGCTGACTTTGGTACAATCACTACATGGATCACTCTTCACCGTTCGTTGGGATGTGGGCATCAGTGACAAGTCCTGTATGTTTTGCCCATCCCTAATTGTGTCTTGAACTGAGTGGCTTCCTCGACAACTTCAGAGTATAGTTAAGAATCATATTGGTCTGGAGTTACATGTAGGCCAGATAGGATCAGATTTCCTTCTGTAAAAGGCATTAGTTTATCAGATGGGTACCATCAGTCCTGTTCAAGTGTCCTGCCCTTGGATGTTGCATGAACTAGCACCACACTTTATTCACCCTGACAGTCCAGCTTCTGCAGTCCTCACTATCTCCCAGATGGGTTTTTACAACAATCAGTGGTAGTCGTCATAATTAGCATCACCGAGACTAGCTTTCAACTCCAGATTTATTAACCAAGTTCAAATTTCACCAGCTGCCATGATATATTTCTGTGATGTAGAACCAGTTATGTTAACTCTGATCTCAAACTCTCCTTGGTATTGCCTTCATCATGTCTATCATTTTCTCCTACGTTTAACTCTTTATCGAACTACGCAAGAATGTCATTTTGGTGTAGGATAGAACCACACATCATGCACTCACAATATAACTGTTTACAGCTTTATTTAGGGCTGATTGTGCTCTGTTTGCAATTTCTATTCCTGTTACAATAAGTCTTTTTCTCAATCTTATTGGGTGGTCTCTAGATTGAAATATTTGACTTAAAACCAAAGCAAAAGATTAAGTAAATGTCTTGCATTTTCACCCCACCGTATTCTAAAATTAAATTTAATGGATTGGACATTGTACATGGGACTGCAAAGATTCAAGAAGACAGTCCATGACCACGTTCTCAGGGGCATTTAGGGATGGGCAATAACTGCTAGCCCAGTCAGTGATTGAAAACTTATTTTTCAAAAGTCTAATTCTCATTTTATTGTTAATTTCTGCATGTGCTTTTATTTTTCCTTCTCTTAGTTGCACATTCAACTTACAAAACTATTGTTCCATTAGAAGAAATAAATGGATCATGCCTTTGATTTTCAAATGCTGTATGGATAGTATTCAATGAATTTGAAGAATGTTGGTAACAAAGACAAAGCTTTCTTTACAGACGAGAAAGAGGCGTGAGATTTTATTGTTGCATTAAGTACCATAGAAAATACATGAATGCAATTTTAAATCAGGATTTGGAGGTGCCGATTTTGGAATGGGATATACAAAGTTAAAAATCACACAACACCAGGTTGTAGTCCAACAGGTTTATTTGGAAGTACTAGCTTTCGGAGCATTGTTCCTTCATCAGGTGGTTTCAGCACTCTGAAGGCTAGTGCTTCCAAATAAACCTGTTGGACTATAACCTGGTGCCGTGTGATGTGTAATTTTAAATCAGGTGCATTTTTGATCTTAGAAAGGTTCACAAACAAGTTCTAATTCTCTATTTTAAACTGTATGCTCAGGCTGTGGCATACTGCCAAGACTGATGATTATTCATAAACCACCGGGGTTAGGTTTAAACACTGTTCTCTGAAATAATTAATTTAGTAATACAATGATTAAGCGACCCATCTATACAGCCCCTGCACCCTACTTGAGATTATGGGTAGGAAATTGCCTTGTAGTTTACTACAGGAACCTGGAAACATAGAAACTTGGAGCAGGAATAGGCCATTTGGCCCTTCGAGCCTGCTTCTCCATTCCATATGATAATGGTTGATCCCCCATCTCAATGCCAGTTTTCCGCTTTTTATACCCCCTACCATAAATTTGTCAAGCTTTCTGGCAAGTTCACTAGTGGCAAGTTACGTGGCCAGCCAGCTGGACCTCATAGAATATGAGATCCCTGATTGGGGCTGTTAATCTGATCCAATCAACGAATTCTGGCTGACATAAAAATGTTGAATGGCAGGGATACTGACACTCTGGTGCCTGATTCTATATGAGGCAGTGTTATAGGCCCAACCAGAAACCCTCGAAAGATGTTTTAAGAAGGCAGAGCAACCTAACTTTTTTCTTATTTTAAAGCCACATGCAAAGTGTGATGCAATGCAACTGGTCAAAATACTCGACGTTAAGCAAAACACAATTTATTTAAATACTATTTAATTAAAATATAACTGAAGAAAGAGGAATTTAGAACAACTTAACAGATTGGAAACTTAATAGAATTATAGATATACTAAAAATTACTAATTAACTGTTCCAATATAGTAACATCCCATAAACACACCCCTTGGTAAAAAGGAAAATTCAGACACAGATTCTCACAGTCAGGAGGAAAAAACATCAACATAAAGTTCTGAGAGTGTAGCACCCAGGAGATGTTCATTGAAGCTTCCTACTCTTTTGAAGCCCCAAGATCTTCTCATGTTACTGAAAACTGGTAAACCCAGAAATCCTGATCTGTGAGAGCTGGCCACACCCATTCAGGCTGTTACAAAAAAAACCCAAGGCCTCCCAAGCTGTTTACTCAAGAGGTCTTCAGTACGCAGTTCTGCACATCTGCCTTACAACCTCACTTCAAATAAATGGGCAAAATAACATGTGACAGCATTGTCACAGGAGGTAATATAGTCCAGGATTGCTCATGTATAAATAAAGGGTGAATTGGTGGCAGGAAAGCCCACTGTCTCGAGTTATTTCAAAGACAATGGCAAATTAGGAACAGGTCTCAGGGATTTCACAAGCTTTGAACACCTCCACTCTTCTTCAAATTGAGTCATTGCGCCTTTTATAATTGACTAAGAGAGCAGATTTAATACCCCTCCCCAATCCCTTCCAACTGAGCAACATCCACTCAGGTCTTCACTGGAACACCAACCGAGATTGCTCAAGCCTGTGAAGTGAGGCTTGAACCCACAAGCTCCTGTCTCAATAGGTGAAGGCGCTGCCACTGAACTAAGGCTGGCAGGCCAGTTGGTCCTAACAAAACATCCTGTCCCAGTCACAAAAGACAATCTGGAACCCTGCAGGTTGCAGTAAGCAGCCAAAAGTAAGCATTGGCCACTAAACAATGTATGTTTTCCTTCATCATAACTGGTACACTGTGTGAACCTTCAACGATCGAACAGTTCAGCTGGATACTGTTAAATTGTTTAAAAATTGGTGAAGTGCATAACTTTCTATAAATTCCTCTATCTTATGGTTGAGATTCTTGTGTAGTAGGTACCTCATGGTAAGGGGATTATAACTGTTAAGAGCTATTCATTGGAGTGGATGGCACAGTGGCTCAGTAGTTAGCACTACTGCCTCACAGCACCAGGGTCACAGGTTCAATTCTAGCCTTGGACAACACCCTGTGTGGAGTTTGCACATTCTCCCTCTGTCTGTGTGGGTTTCCTCTAGGTGCTCCAGTTTTCTCCTACAATCCAAAGATGTGTGGGTTAGGTGAATTGGCTGTGCTAAATTGCCTGTAGTGTTAGGTGTATTAGTCAGAGGGAAATAGGTCTGGGTGGGTTACTCTTCATAGGGGTCGGTGTGGACTTGTTGGGCTGAAGGGCCTGTTTCTACACTGTAGGGAATCTAATGTAATCTCTACAGCGATGAACAGAATTTTAAAAATAAGTGAACAAGATGTCCCAAGTGAATATATTTGTAATTTTTTTTTACAAAATCAGCCAAGATGAATGAACTGTTGGAAATACAGTTGGGTGTTTTATACAAATACTAAATCCAGCCGTTCAATATCCGGTTGTACAGATGGGACTGGGCTTTCTTTTAATTTAGAAAAACAGGGAATGACTATTTTTCACCATGATTTACAAGCTGCTGATAAAATTATGGAAAAGTACAGGTTTGAAATACAGTCGTTGTTGCGATGTAGGAAGCAGGGCAGTCTATTTGTGCGCATTGACTACTCACAAACAGCAACGAGATAAATGAGCAGATCATCTGTTTCTCTTCAGTGATGTTGGCTCAAAGACCTGAGCATGTAATCCAGGCAGACACTCCAGTATAGACGGAGAACAGCATTATGAGTATATTCCCCTTTCAGATAGGGTGCAGATAAGGCCCTGGCATTCCTCTAGGGTGGACATAAAGGACAACATCTCTATTCAAAAACAATCAGGGGCATTCTCCTGACCAATATTGAAGCAGTCCACGTCACTAAAACTGATTATATTGCTGATTTTGGCAACTTGCTGTGTACATTTTTCCTACGTTATAATAGTGACTATATATCAAAAAGTACTTAAGTGATTTGGCTGCGAAGCATTTTGGATGCCCTGGGATTATGAAAGGTGCTCTCTACCTTCATGTAAAGGAATCCTGGAGGACACCAACCTATCTTAGCTGTGAACTACCTCATCACTTGTCTGAATAATACAGCCTGGTAATTTCTTTTTCAATTCACCATCTTTGTCAGACATTAAAAAAAACATAATTGTTGTTTTGTCTCTTAGCGTCAGGCACTGTGTTAGACCTTTATTTCTTAAACTTCCATATATTTCAGGTTGATTACTTGTTTATCTTAGTGCTGAGTTTAATGTTATCTACGCACAGCCAACAGGAGATTCCTCGGCTGCTTCAAAGACTGGTCTGTCAGTGACTTAATTCCAAATCTCATCCACCACCCCCATGCTGTCTCCCCACTCAACAGGGCCTTCATTAAGTTTGAAAGTCAGAGGAGAGTCATTTGGGAAAAGTAAAAGGACAGTACAAAGGATTGGAAGGAGGTATGCACACGGCGAATGGTTCTTAAATCCGTGGATAAAGTTTCCTGAGTTCTAAACATTAAGTAAGCAGTGATTGGTGGAAGGCTAGACCAGACAGATCTCTGCTGTTGCTTTCAATGATCCTTTGATTAAGTACTTCATATTCTACAGCTCCAATGACCACATACCAAACATAATAATTGGTCCTCAAAACCTTTCCATTCGAGTTAGAACTTTTTGTGGATTGACAAAATTATTTTGCCTGTTTACGTCGTATCCTCCTATCTTCACAGTAAACCTGAAAGGAAATCTCTCTAATTACCATGGTTTCAAAATGTTTATAATTAAAACTAGATTTATCAGTGCCTTGTGCTATGCAGATTGCTTTGACCAAAGAGAGATTTTGTCTGTTTACACAAAAGCAGGTTATATGGGACTTAGTCTTAGGCAACCATTACACTGGGACACATTTCAATCTATAAGGCAGGGATTGAATATTCTATATCCTTTCAAAGAATTTGATATGATTTCAACTGTCTGTGGCCCTTTAGTTCTCACACATTCCACAATTTGCAAGCCCATGAGTCAGCAGAATGTCTGAAGTTAACTATACTCCATCAATTCCATATATTATTGAAAGAATGCTGTTGAATCCTGCTGAATAACAGGCTTTCACAGATCTGTCTCCACATTCAATGTTTATTATTAAGTGCATTCTCAGGAGCAAAATACATTACCACACCCCCTTCTTCTGCCCTCTGTTTATGTTCAGCAGAAGACAAATTAGCTTTGGTGTTAATCTGAGATGAGTATTCAGGGTATGGAGGTGTGCATAAGTCTAAAATCTACACTGAGCAGGGGCTAAATCAATGTAGTTGGTGAAAGATGTTTCATTATATATAATGTGGAATTAATATATTTTTAAAATAGAATAGCAAGCGTTATAATTTTCTGAACTGAACACATACGTACTGCCTGCAGGAAATACACCCCACTGGATTAGTAAAAGCTTGAACCTCTTTCATAAACTCAGTCAATTTGGTCTCAAGTTACAATTCTTTCATTCATTCAGAGGATGTGGCCAGCTTTTATCACCCACCCCTAATTGCCTCTTGAACTGACTGATTTGCTAAGCACATTTCAGCAAGCCGTTAAGAGATAACCACATCGGCTGGATTTGAAGTCACATGTAGATCAGACCAAGTAAGGACCAAGTAGATTTCCTTATCTGAAGGACATTAGTGAACCAGTTGGGATCTTACCACAACTGGTAATGGTTATCTAGTCACCATTAGACTAACTTTTAATTCCATATTTTTAATGAATTTAAATTTGTCTATTACCTCAGTGAGATTCAAACTAGTATCCCCTGGGTCTCTGCCCAGTACCATACCACCATGCCATTGCCTCTCACTACACAGCAATGTTAGAAGTTATCATTGGGTAGGTCTGACAGACTTCACATTTGTTGTGGGTTCATGAATAAATGACTCTTTATGATTGGTCACAGAAGCATATAACTATCAGAATGATAATTGACAATCTGTATGGAATTCATAAAAGGGGACCAAGCACCATGAATATTGTATACTGTGCTTTGTATTGTATATAAAATACCTGTAAATTGTACTTTACAGGATAAATTGTACTTTACAAACTATGTCTTATCCTAGGAAAATGACTGGGGTTAATTATTTAAAAAGTCTTAATGTACTTAGAAAAGGTAGTATGATTAGTTATGAAAGGGAAATCCCATTTGATTTGATTTATTATTGTCACATGGACTAAGCTACCATGAAAAGTTTTGTTTTGTGTGCAGTGCAGGCAGATCATACCATACAAAGTGCATTATGGATAACAGAACAGAACAAATAATACAATGTTACGGTTGCAGAGAAGGTGCACAGAGAACAAGGTCAACATTAAGTTTAAAATTTGAAAGGTCCATTCTGAAGTGTAACAGCAGCAGGGAAGAATCTGTTGGTAATGTTTAATACACTTATTATATTTTTGAGGATAAATGAAGGAAAACTGGTAGATGAAGTATGCATGAACTTCCATAAATCATTTGATAAGCATTCACACAAAGGGTTAATGCACAAGGTAAAAGCTCAAAGAGTTGGGGATGATATAGTGGATGGGTAGAGAATCAGTTAACAGACAGACAGCAGAGGGTAGGAACAAATGGGGCATTTCCAAGTTGGCAGCCAGTGACTAATGGAAAGTTGCAAGGATCATTGCTGATGTCTAGGTATTTACAATCTTTAGATGAAGAGACAGAGATTAATGCATCTACCTTTGTTGACAATCAAAGTTCGGTGGAAATACAAGTTGGGAGGAGGACAAAGAGAGGCTGCAGAGAAATAGAAGCAGATTATTTGAATGAGTGACAAGGCAGAAGTTGAGTATAGTACGTGGAAATGAGGAGGCATACACTTAAATAATCGTGAATTATGAGAATAGAGATGCAGAATATTTTTAAAAGATGTGAAATGCTGAGGTTCAGGGAGATTTATTTGTACTTGTACAGGAATATAAAAGGTCAGCAGGTATTCACAGACAGCAAATGAGAAAGCAATGCCATGTTGGCCTTTAATGCAAAGGGATTGGAGTACGAGAATAAAGAAGACTTGCTAAAATTGTATGATACTTTGGTGTGACCATATTTCGAATACTGCATGCAGTATTTAATGTATATTTGTGTTGGATGCAGTGTAGTGAATGTTCCCGGGAATAAGGGGGTTAGGCTGATTAAATTGGGTCATAGTCTTTGGAGTTTAAAAGAATGAAAGGTAATTTTATTGTAATATTCACCAGTATGAATATGGCATGATGGGAGGTAATAGGACATTATTTGCCCTGGTCGGGGTATTTAGACCAAGACTGTATAGTTTCAGAAAAAGAACGTATCCTTTAGGACTGAGATAAGGTGAAATTTCTTCATTCAAAAGATTGTAAATCTCTGAAACTTTCTAATATAAATGAATATATTAAGGGTAGGATAGATAGAGGCTTGGTCCCTCAGTGAATCAAGAGTTATGGACAGCAAACAGCCAAGTGGGAAAGTCACAAATGGAGTACTGTATACAATTGTGGTCACCCTGCAACAGGAAGGATATTACTAAACTGGAAAGGGTACAAAAAAGACTTAGAAAGATGTTACTGAGACTGGAAGGTTTGAGTTGTAAGGAGACGATGGATAGGTTGAGACTTATTTCCCTAGAGCATAGGAGACTGAGGACATATAAAAGTTTATAAAATAATAAAGGGCCTAGATGAGGTGAATAGCCAGGTTCTTTTACCCAAGGTAGGGGAGTCCAAAACTAGAGGGTATAGGTTTAAGGTGAGAGGGGAAAGATTTAAAGGGACCTGAGGGGCAACGTTTTCACACATGTATGGAATGAGATGCCAGAGGAAGTGGTAGAGGCTAGTACAATTACAGCATTTGAAAGGCATCTGGATGGGTATATGAGCAGGAAAGGTTTAGAGGGCTATGGAACAAATGCAGGCAAATTGGATTAGTTCAGTTTAGGAAAGATGGTCGGCTTGGATGAGTTGGGCCAAAGGGTTTGTTTCTGTGTTGTATGACTCTACATCTCCATGGAGCTGAAGCCCAGTTTCAGCTGTGATTAAAATGCACATGAATGCCAGCTCGACAAGCTCTATGGTCTACTCCTGCTCCTGTATCTCAGGTTCTTATGTTATGACAATTATATCACATCTATGTACTCTGGTTGCTCATCATCCTGCTAGCAGCAGCAGTTTCTCCCTCGCTACTCTGTTAAAATGCCTTTGCAGTTAAAACTACCATTAACCTTTCCTGCCTGATGAACAAACATTGGAGTAACTCTCTCCATCTCTTTCTCTATACACCTAAAGTCCCTCATCCCCTGCTTCAATCCCTGCCTTATGATTTCGTAAGTGACGACTTGTACACTTTTCACTGTAACTCACTTGTGTACGTGTGACAACAAAGCAAATTCTAAATTCTAAAATTCTAAATTCTAAATCTGGTAAATCTCCTCTACATTTACTTGAATGTACCTGACATGTTTGTGCACTCGTTTAATATTAAAAATTAGTTCTCTTTATCCTATTTCTCACAAAACCCAGGATTAATGGGGCGACACAAATCCTCAGCCGCCACTGTAATATCTAGCAGGATTACTGAAGCAGACTGCTTCAGGGCCCAAACCAGTCTGAAACTTGCCCTATAAGAGGTGGAGAACACCACTTTAACCCTTCTCACAAGTTCAATAATAAATAGCTGGGAACCGTGAATGGAACAGCAGATATATGGAGCTTTTCCATGTGTGTAACATTGAGCCAAACAAGTTACTCAGCTCGGGCTTGTTTAAAATTAAAGAGTAAATGATTTTCAACCTTGTTTTGTGCTGTAATTAGCTTATATCACACAAATATACATATGTCAGTCATGAGGTGAATAACATCATTAAGTGATTTCTGGGCATAATCTTTTATCACATTTGTCTCTCAGATTTTCCCTGCAAGTTGCCATTTTCGTAACTGTGCCTCAGACGTATTCCATTGGGATGCCCTGAAGTTGTGAAAGGTGCTATTTAAATGCAAGTTCATTTTCCCCTTCTTTCTTTCATTTATTATAAAGGCAAGGGAGGGGCTGAATAGGCTAGAGCTATGTTCCTTGGAGTGTTAGAAGCTGAGGAGTGACCTTATTGAAGTTTATAAAATCATGAGGGGCATGTATAGGATGAATAGACAAGGCCTTTTCCCCAGGGGTAGGGGAGTCCAAAACTAGAGGGCATAGGTTTAAGGTGAGAGGGGAAAGATTTACAAGGGACCTGAGGAGCAACATTTTCACACAGAGGATGGTGCAGGTATAGCAATGTATTACTGGAAGTCTGGTATAATTACAACATATAAAGTGTATATGTATGGGTATATGAATTGAAAGGGTTTCAAGGGATATGGGCCAAATGCTGACAAATGGGACTAGATTAATTTCGGATATGTGGTCAGCATGGACGAGTTGGACTGAAGGGTCTGTTTCTATGCTGTACAGCTCTGTGACTCTAGATTTGAATTGTTCTAATTTTCAAATGCTTTATCTGGACACTGACAGTCCAGTTGAAACAATCTGTGACAAAAATGACTCACTCCATTCAGCATACTTCCTTGCATGAAGCACATGTATTTCAAATTGCTCCACTGTTACAGAACCAGGCTTACCCCCACTGTCCACACTTGCTATGGTGAGATGAAATGTCACATATTGCATTTCTGCTCTTGTCTCTGGCATGTTGGCATACCTAGAGTTAATGTACTCGATTCAAAGCAGCCACCCTCCACGGGAATGTGAGTCATGTTTACCTATATAAGGAAACCTGTCAGACTGAGGCCAGCCTTGTTCACTTAACTAAGAGACATATACACACAACACACACCCCGAAGAGAGTGGGAGTGATCTACAATTTGGACAAGAGCACAACCTCCTCAGTAAAAGAGCTCCTGAAGTATCTTTAACACAGTGAGGACCAGACAAGACTGCATTAGAGAGAAAGTGTGAGAGAGGGAGAGACAGATCTATTTTGGAACTAGAAGCTTTGCTTTTTTTACAACTTCAGGGAGCTGCAGCTTCTGGCGAAATGGAGAGTCAGGTAAGTAAAGTTTGAAGCTAATGGGAAGTTCACAGAGAGGTTAAGTTTTGTTTGTGATTCAAAGTTTGACAATCAAATTGAAGTTTTGTTTCTCAATCAAAAAGACGCTGCATATTATATCATAAACTTCTGTGCTACACATTTCTTCTCTTGCACTTGCATTATGTGCTACTATAGGTGAAAACTATATTTTTGCAGAAGGGTTGTCCATGCATGTGGGTTATCCAGAACAGAAATACCTACACTTGTGATTCTAGTCTCAGTGTGTACCACTTCTGACAAAACCCAGATGCACAGCTTTGTCCTAGCAAGGGTAAGTGGAAGGTGGTGGGAGAGAGGGGGAAGGGGCTGTGAAGGGGCAGATTTCTTGTAATGAACGGATGATCTGTAGGCTCAATTGCTGTCTGCAAGCTGCATAATGATCACTAATGGGGATGTGTTGATTCACGGTAAAGGTACCATGTCTGAACAGGCTCTCTCTGTTTATTGGCAGGGCTAGCTTCTGGACTGCAGAGCATGGGAGTGTTTAACCCCTTCAGAATCTGATGGTGTTTATTTTACTTCTTCTGTACAATTCTTTTTTCTTAAATTGCCTGCCTGTAGACCAAATCCTTCAATACTGCTGATAAATGGGGTTCCAGTTTGTGTTTCACTGGTGAAAATGTCTATAGACAGGATTGCAATGAGCATTAAATTTTGTGAATTGTTTTGTTTCGCCTGAAGGATCTTTATTATTTTGAGATGCAATTATTCTTACTGTTCCAACAATTTATGTGTGCCTCAACTAATTATTAGGGTGAATGCAGAAATTGTCTTTGAAAAGATACTTCATCATCCGGTAGTTTATTTCGTTTTTTTGATTCATAATCTCTGACAATTTTTTGCTAACGTTACATCTGTTGGGGTTTTTAACAGCCTTTGCCACTGTTATTATGCTGGAAGCTAAACTGTCAAATATTTAGTCAGAACTTAAACACTGTTGTTCGAGCAGCTTCAGATTTAACTTGACAGTGAATAACTTCCATTCTTGCTTCGACAAGCACTTTGTACCTAAAGCTGCCTAAAGCAATATTCAAAGGCTATCCAAACAACACTGCAAGAGTAGCTTCTCTATCTTTCCCTATCCCCAATTCAGATATCCCTCCCCTTGACTCAAATGCCCCTCCCCCCAGCTCAGACATGCCACCCTCTCAAGTCAGACGCCCCTTCCCCCAGCTCAGATGCCCCTCCCTCTGCCCAACTCAGATGCCCCCAACTCAGACACCCCTGTCCCCATGCACATACTCCACCCCCAACCCAATTCAGGTTCCCTTCCCCAATAAGTACACTCCTTCTCCCCTTAAGTCCAGTTCCCCCCTCCCCCTTGTTCCCCTTCTCTGAATGACTGAAGATTGCTTGTGATTAACAGCCTCACGTAGCCATAACCATGAGAGGCTGTTTTCAGGGCTATGTGATTTGAATGGCAGCTGGCTGTGTCAGTCTCTCTTGGGTCAGTAAAACAGACCTTGCAAATTGAACTGTCTAGATTCCTGAAGACTTTGGAGCTGGTTTGTAGCAAATGGGAAAAAAAAAGAGTTTTGTTTTGTGGGAATCTCAGCCCTGGATTTGTCTTTTAACCTTCATAATGTGTCATAGGAAATATTCTGGAGTTTCTTTCGTGGACTCATTATAAAGTGGTTTTATTTAATTCAGCACTGGATTAAATTTCACCAGCAATTTCGCTGGAGTAAATCAGAGGGATATCGCTGTTGTGTTGGCCAAACTTAGATGGGGAGAAGTTGATTGCAGCAATGACAATTTGGGAATGATTAATTTCAACGTTAACAAAGCTGTTCAAAGTTGTCGTGGATTTTAAGATGAATGATAAAATCAAGTACCACCAAACTCCAACTCTACATCGACATTGTATTTTTAGTTATGGTTTGCAATTTAGAAATTGGAATATATTTCAATCCTTCTGGGATAACAAATCAAATAAGATAAACATATACTCGGTTACATACATACTCCATAGCATTGTATATCATAATCACGAGAGTTGCACTAAATTCTTGCGTAGTTTCCATTCAGTACTCTGAAGTTGCAATGGATTTTGAGACGAATTGACTCTTGCCTTAAACAACATGTAGTTTACTCTATGTTAGCAACTAAGACAAATTACACTGATGTTACAATGTCACAGAGTCAATGAAGAAGACCAAGATGGTAATTCGTATTCCTTCGAAATGCTCAGCTGTTATCCCACCATCCTTTAACATCACTAAACTGAATTGTGCTCACGGCTGTATTCACTATTAACCCACTCAAACCCATACACCCTTATGCAGCAGTATGTATGGTGTGAGCATTAAAGTCAGGCAGGTACAATTCTCCAGCTGCTACTCATGAAAGTCTCAGTGGCTTAGTGCTACACTTTTATATTATTTAACAAATAAACCTAAGAGCTATCATTTACCAGTGGCCATCGGGGAAGGAAATCTGTCACCTCTACCTAATCTGGCCTTTAAGTGAGGCCAACTCCACATTATGGTTAACTTTTTTTTTAAATTGCAACAGTATACTTTATTCACAAAAACATTATGTGTAGGTTCACACGCAGATCCTAAAGCAGTTCGTTACAGTCTTTGCACATAAAGAACAAACAAACATTGGAATTAAACATTCCTTGCAGTGGCAAAAAAGGGCAATTAATTACTCATGCAGGACACGACTTACATAGATTGAGGCAAACTGAACAGACCCCTGGTATATTTTAGCAGGAAGATCTTAGCTAGTGCTCTTCCCCCTTCCTCAGCACATAGTCCTGAACCTTGGAACGTGCCAGTCTACAAAACTCGATTGAGGTCAGCTCTTTCCGCTGGAAGACCATCAAGTTTCGGGCAGACTGAAATGCGTCTTTCACCAAGCTGATGATCCTCCAGGAGCAGTTGACATATGTCACGCTGTGCATCCAGGGGAACAGACCAGCATCATGGAGCTGCTCGGGATGAACCTTGACAAAACCCACTTCCCTTACAAAGGCACATTCCAGAAGGATATGTATGACAGACTCATCCCCCATCCCGCAGCCACTTCGAGGGCAGCTTGCGGTGGTGCAGACTGATCGGGCGTACATGAAGGATCTCACATGTCGTGCCCTTCTTCCTACCAACGAAGCAACATCATGGGCTCTTTGGAAAGTTCTGGTACTGAAGCGTTCTGCCAAATGACTTTGATAGTCCGCTCAGGGAACCACACGACAGGATCCACTCTCTCCTTTTCCCGCATGGTCTCAAGGATGCTACATGCTGACCACTTCCTTTTGGACATTGGTTAACATTTAACTGTCTTCCAACAAGCCACTTGGTTGTCTTGTGTAGCTCACAGACCATAGAGGCTCAAGGAGGTGATGTTTCACTGTCTTTTCAGAGCGACTAGGAACGGGCTAGTTTTGAATTTGTTGCCACTGTTAGAGACATCCACATTCTTAGAATCAATTTTTAAAAATTTACTGCTTAGGATCAAGGTGTGTACGTTTTGTGCTTTCTGTGATCTAGTGATCATGGTTAATATTCATGGCTGTGGAACTGTTCCATTATAACCTTATAGTACAATATATTAACCTTGAGGAACAGATTCCAAAAAGTAGATTACAAATTCTGTTTAATAATTCAAAGAATTTGCCTTAGGAAATTAAAAAAAATCATTTCAAAATTATGTAACTCAAAGGAAATTACCGTATATTGTGGAATAAAGGGGAAGTACATTTAGGCAGGCAAAGTCCTAGTGGTATTATCACTAGACTATTACTCCAAAGTTGCAGGCAATGTTGTGGCGCCCCAAGTTCAAATTCTCCTCTGGAAGATGGTGGAACTCGAATTCAATGAAAATCTAGAATTAAGGGTCGGATGATCATGAAATTGTTGTTGATTGCCAGGAAAATCTCATCTGGTTCAGAAATGTCCTTGAGGGAAGGAGACTGCCGTTCTTACCTGGTCAGGCCTACATGTGACTCCAGACCCACAGCAATGTGTTGACTCTTAACAGCCCTCTGGGCAATTAGAGATGGGCAATAAATACTGACCTAGCTAGTAATGCCCACGGCCTGTGAATGACTTAAAAGAATTTTTTTAAAATTCAGTCTCAGAATATGGCAGCCAGTGGCAAGGCTGGTATATAATTTCTCCTTCGAATCCTCCCACTTCCTCAGGTGAAAGGGGTAGCCATGGGCACCCGCATAGGCCCCAGCTATGCCTGTCTCTTTGTTGCTACATAGAGCAGTCCATCTTCTGCAGTTACACTGGCACCAGCCCCACCTTTTCCTTTGTTACATTGAAGACTGCATCGGCACCATCTTGTGCTCCCACAAGGAGGTCAAACAGTTCATCAGCTTCACCAATACATTCCACCCTGACCTTAAATTCACTTGGACCATCTCTGACACCTCCCTCCCCTTCCTAGACCCCTCCATCTCCATCAACGGGGACCGACTCAACACTGATGTTTTCTCCAAACCACCAACTCCCACAGCTACCTGGATTACACCTCCTCCCACCGTGCCTCCTGCAAAAATGCTATCCCTTGTTCTCAATTCCTCCGCCTCCACCACATCTGCTCCTAGGAGGACCAGTTTCACCACAGAACACACCAGATGGCCTCTTTCTTTAAAGACCGCAATTTCCCCTCCCATGTGGTTGATGATGCCCTCCAGTGCATCTCATCCACTCCCCGCACCCCCGCCCTCGAACCCCACTGCTCCAACTGCAACAAGGACAGAACTCCCCAGTCCTCACCTTCCACTCCACCAACCTCTGTACACATCACATCATCCTCCACCATTTCCGCCACCTACACGTGGATCCCATCACTACCCCTGTCCGCTTTCTGTAAAGACTGTTCCCTCTGTGACTACCTGGTCAAGTCCATGCTCCCCCACCACCCAAAAAACTCACCCTCCCCTCCCAGCACCTTCCCCTGCCACCGCAGGAATTGCAAAACCTGTGCCCACACCTACCCACCCCCACCCCCTCACCTCCTCTAAGGCCCCAAAGGAGCCTTCCACATCCATCAAAATTTCACCTGCCCTTCCACATATATCATTTACTGTATCCATTGCTCCCCATGTGGTCTCCTCTACATTGGGGAGACAGGACACCTACTCGCAGAGTGCTTCAGAGAACATCCCTGGGACACCTACACCAACAAACCCTACTGCCCTGTGGCTGACCAATTCAACTCCCCCTCCCACTCCTCCAAGGACATGCAGGTCCTGGGCCTCCTCCATCACCACTCCCTTACTACCCGATGCCTGGAGGAAGAACACCTCATCTTCTGCCTCGGGACCCTCTAACCCCATGGCATCAATGTGGATTTCACCAGTTTCCTCATTTCCACTCCCCCCACCTTACCCTGGATCCAACTTCCAGCTCAGCACTGTCCCACCTGTCCCACTTCCTTCCCACCTATCTGCTCCACCTCCCCTCTGACCTATCACCTTTACCCCCACCTCCATCCACCTATTGCACTATCAACTACCTTCTCCCCAGCCCCACCCCCCTCCCATTTATCTCTCCACTCCCAAGGCTCCCAGCCTCATTCCTGACGAAGGGCTTGTGCCCGAAACGTCGACTCTCCTGCTCCTCGGATGCTGCCCGACCTGCTGTACTTTTCCAGCACCACACTCTCGACTCCGATTTCCAGCATCTGCAGTCCTCACTTTTGCCTGGTATATTTTGCCCAGACATCATTGCCCTTGAGGTACCCTTCTGAAATCTCCACCAAGCTCAATATCGCCGAGTGAGTTACTCGGCCATTTTAGGAGAGCAGTAAAGAGCCAATCAGCTTTCAAATGGAATGCAGTTGAACCCATTGCTAAAGTTGTTGCCTTGACTAACCAATCTGGTATGTGCTTTTGTCTGTTAATAATACATTTGGAGGGCTATTGTTTCCATAAAAGAGAGTTTACCAAACATATTTGTATGCTTTGAAATGCATGAGGCATATCTACACCTCACATCGTCATGGTGAAAACAATATAACGTTCTTTAGAGTCCTCTCTCTTACACTTGCTCTCACATTCACACGTTTACTCCCATTTTCACTCGCTGATATCAGAGGGAAAATAAAGTTTACCCAACAGTTTTGAAGACACTTTCCCTTTTATTACAGAACTGATTCTGAGTAATATGTCCCTAATTTGGAAGGTCTGACTAATGGGGATAAGGCAATACAATGAACTTGCATCCAAAACCAGTTACATCCTGCTCAGTCATATTTTAAAAACGCAGAAGGAGCCACTTTACTTTCCAAAAAAATGGCTATGAATTTTCATGTCAAAACACAAAGGGCTGTGGTATTATTAATCTGGCTGCAGCTTGCTGGGTGTGACCCCTGCAAGAATATTTCTTAAAAGTTTCCTGACTGAAAACAGCTGTTCGGATCCCTTGCAGAGCGAAAACAGAAATTGAATATGTTGTGGCCTATGATACCCAGATAACTTCGGTCCATTTATTCTCGAGGGACAGAAAGAAAGTTTTTTTAAAAAAATCCTTGCTTCCAATAGTCGTGGTGCATTTCGCTTGCAACGCATTGGTTGTTAAAATGCTAGGATTTGCCTCCAATCGTACGTATAGCTAAAGATACGTGGCCAAAATTAGAGAGAGGCATTTGGAGCAGAAAGAATAGTGCTGGCCACACGCACTCACACAAAAACACACAACATGTTTGAAACATGAATTCAATACTTTGAAATATTATGAAGCAAGGATTTAACCAGTTTGAGCCGTGGATTGAATGAGGCACTGGTACACAGCAAGCCTTTAATTCAAATTACTCAATCCAAACAAATCCCCAATAGACTTATTTAGGTTGAAGTAGAGGACTGGGTTTGCATTTATATAGCAGCTTTCATATCCACAGACTTTGCCCATTGTACTTCACAGCCAATCAACTGCACTTTGAGCTGGCGTTACTATTGTAACATAGGAAATATAGATCCAATTTGTGACTAGCAATTTCCTGGGCTCTGCATTGAAATAATTGCAAGATGATAGACTGAACAGGCTGGGGCTGTTTTGCCTGGAGGGTTGGAGGCTGAGGGGTGACTTCATAGAGGTTTCTAAAATGATGAGGGACATGGATAGGATAAATAGACAAAGTCTTTTCCCTGGGGTCAGGGAGTCCAGAACTAGAGGGCATAGATTTAGGGTAGGAGGGGAAAAATATAAAAGAGACCTAAGGGGTCATGCAGAGGGTGGTAAGTGTATGGAATGAGCTGCCAGGAGAAGTGGTGGAGGTTGGTACAATTGCAACATGTAAAAGGCATTTGGATGGGTATATGAATCGGAAGGGCTTGGAGGGATATGGGCTGGGTGCTGGCAGGTGGGACTAGATTGGGTTGGGATATCTGGTTGGCATGGAGGGGTTGGACCGAAGGGTGTGTTTCTGTGCTGTACATCTCTATGGCTGTGTGACTCTATGATCTCTTTTAGCGATGAAATTAAAAATTACACAACACCAGGTTATAGTCCATCAGGTTTCTTTGGAAACACTAGTTTTCAGAGTGCTGCCCCTTCATCCGAAAGCTAATGCTTCCAAATAAACCTGTTGGACTATAAGGGGTTAAAAGCATTCTGCATTTGTTTATAAGTATTTGCATTGTACAATGGTGCTTGCTGCAAGTAGACACCAACTGAAATACAGAAATGTGTTTCAGAGTCCTCAGGAATGTGACATAAAGGAAAGTAATGTGAGGCTCTTTTGCCCAGTACATCTTCCAAATGAAAGCAGTATTTACCTTCTTAAAGAATCCTGCATTTTATAACATCAGCAAGATACTTCAGAGCTCAAATTGATATTTATTTAGCAAACTTGGTTTTTCTATCGGCATCAATGTGGATGGGTTAAACAGACTGCTATTCACTAATGCCTCTTTTTATAATAGCCAGAAACAACTGAACCCCCAAGTTCCATCTTCTATTATGATGAAATCCTCCAGTTATGTGCATTTCTTTTACACTCAATAAGTCAGTGCTCCCTGTGAACTGTGATCAGCGCACACTCAGCTCCAAGAATTATTAGGTGGCAACATTTAGGTGATCGGGGCGAGGTTAACAATGGGTCACTCAGAACAATTTGGAGGTGAATAAGCAACAATTTAAAATATTACATCTAGGCACTGAAGGTCAGTAAGCATAGAAAGGTGATTATTGTAGACTAGGAGACCGTGAAGACTGCAGATGAGAGTCGAAGGGTGTGGTGCTGCAAATGCACAGCAGGTCAGAAAGCGTGTGAGGAACAGGAGAATTGACGTTCAGGCAAGGCTTATCCCTGAAACGTCGATTCTCCAGCTCCTCGGATGCTGCCTGACTGGCTATGCTTTCCCAACACCACACTCTTTGACAATTGTAGACCCCAATTTAGGAGTTTGGCAATTATCAGCACTGCTGGGAAGATAGCTGAACTAACTAAGATCTCTGTAGACGGTATTAAGTGAGGATCAAGAGCAGTTAGATGGCTCTGTGAGGATAGAATGAATTCCAGAAGGATTTCTAGGAATTAGTAGGCAACTGAGAGGTGATGTCAGGATACAGGAGAATACTTGGGCTGCTGAAAAATTGGGAAGATCACTGGCTCTGTCTTGAGGGAACTGTGAGTGTTTCAGAAGAAGCCTATGAGTTTGAGTTTAGAAGAATGAGAGATGATCTCTTTGAAAAATAGAGGCTTCTTAAGGGGCCTGACAGGGTAAATGCTGAGAAGGTGTTTCTGCTCATGAGAGCATCTAGGAACAGATGTCTCAGAATAAAGGCCCACCAATTTAAGGCTGGGATGAGGAGGAATTTCTTCTCTCAGAAGGTTACGAGTCTTTGGAACTCTTTGTCACAGAGAGCTGTGGGGGCAGAATCCTTATGTACATTTAAGGCGAAGACAGACAGATTCTTGGTCAGTAGGGGAATCAAGGGATATGGGGAAAGGGTAGGAAAATGGACCTGTGGAATATTGGATCAGCCATGATTCTTTTGAAAGGTAGATCAGGCTCAAGGGCCCATTATTATAATAAGCCCAAAAATTAATTAAACACCCCAGGATAAGTCACATGTTAGTGAAACATAGCATAAGTGGCACTAAAATATAAGCAAAATACTGCAGATTCTGGCAATCTGAAACAAAACAGAAGTGGTGGAGAAACTCAGCAGGTCAGGCAGCATCTCAATGGAGAGAGAAACAGAATTAATGTTGTGAGTCCAGGATGACTCTTCTTCAGAACTGAAAGGGGCTGGAGAATGGATTTTATTTTTCATTTTGAATGGAATATTTTATGCTCAAGTGAAGGATCATATAATCCTTACAGTATCGAGGCAGGCCATTTGGCCCATCAAGTCCATACTTGACCTTCCAAAGATCATCCTACCCAGAGTTACTCTCTGTGCTCTATCTCCTTAACCCTGCATTTCCCATGGTTAATCGACCTAGTCTGCACATCCCTGTACAATCTGGGCAATTGAGCATGGCCAATCCACCTAATCTGCACAGCTATGAATGTAGGAGGAAACTGGAGCACCCGGAGGAAACCCACACAGACAAAGGGAGAATGTGCAAACTCCACACAGACACAGGGAGAATGTGCAAACTCCACACTGACAGTCACCCGAAGGTGGAATCAAACCCAGGTCCCCGCCGCTGTGAGGCAAGCGGTGCTAACCACCGTGCTACTCTCAGCTGTGAAAATGAGAAAATAGATCTGCTCTGTCTGCCATATGATTTCACTGATAGGTCTGTGTCCTCACCCAGATTAGTAAATTCACAGCCCAGCATGTTACTGAATCTTTTAAACTGGGAGGAATCTAAACTAAATTTCATTTTTAATTGATTTAATCTGGATTTTGTTTTCCAGTTGGAAAACAAATTACCCTCAGCATTTCCGCACTGGGAAGTGGAAACAACAGGCATGCTTTAGTTTGATGGAGATATACTTATCAACGCCTATACTCCACATGAGCTTCCTGTACCTTAATTCTTTCAATATTTTCCATGCCTTTCTCCCTCATGTTACTCATCTAGATTCTTCTTGAATACATCTATGCCATTTGCTCAACAATTTCTTGTAGTAGCCTATTTCACACCCTTATCATCCTCTTGGGACAGAGGTTTCGCCTGACTTCTTTATCAGCTTTGCTAGTGACTCTCTTATATTCATAGCTCCTAGTCTTCAGCCCCTTCAAAAGCATCTTCTCTACATTTACCTGATCAAATCTCCACAGAAGTTTAAAGACCTCAACAAGGCCACGTCTCAGTTTAAAATCAGAGACTCTAGGAATCGACCATTCAATTGACATCAAGGTCTCATTTAATGGAGTGTCGCATCAAGGAGCCCTGAGAAAGTTGAAATCAATGGGAATCAAGTTGGTATCATGCCTGGCACAAAGGAAGAGAGTTGTTGTTGGTAGAGGTCCGTCACTTCAGCTCCAGGACATGTCTGCAGGAGGTCCTCAGGGTAGTGTACTTGGCCCAACCATCTTCAGCTGCTTCATCGATGATCATTGCTCCAACATAAGGTCAGAAGTATGGATTCACCAATGTCCGCACAACGTTCAGCACCATTACAACTCCTCAGATATTGAAGCAGTCTGTGTTCCTGAAGAAGGGCCTGTGCCCGAAACGTCGAATCTCCTGTTCCCTGGATGCTGCCTGACCTGCTGTGCTGTTCCAGCAATAAAGTTTCAACTTTGATCTCCAGCATCTGCAGACCTCACTTTCTCCTGTGTTCAAACGCAGCAAGACCTGGACAATATCCAGGTTCAAGCTGAAAAGTGCAAGTAACATTTATGCCACACAAATGGCAGACAACAATCATCTCAAATGAAAGCCTGCCCACCATATCTCCAGGGCAATAGTGAGGAGTCTGATGAAATACTTCCCACTTGCTTGGACGGTTATCTCTTCAAGAACTCATCAGAAGCTTGATACCATCCAAGGCAAAGAAGCCCACTTGCTTAGCACCACATCTACAAACATTCAGTCATTCCACAACAGCAGCAGTGTGTGCTATTTATAAGATGCACTTCAAAGATCCATCAAGATAGCACCCTCCAAACCTAGAAGGACAAGGACAGCAGATACATGGCAACATCACCATTTCAAGCTCCCCACCAAGCCATTCGCCACCCTGAATTAGTAATAGATCACTATTTCATCATTGTCACTGGGTCAAAATCCTGGGATTCCTTCCCCAGTGGCACTGTGGGTCTGCCTTCAGCAAGTGGGCTGCAGCAGTTCGGAAGGCAGCTCACCACCATCTTCTCAAGGGCAACTAGGGACAGGCAATAAATCTTGGCACAGCCATCCAAAACTCTGCTGTGTGTCTAAACTCGTGTCTAAACTCACAGCAAATCCCATTCCCTTATTGATTCCCAGTTGAGCAAATTCTAGACTATAAAACTCTCATCCTTATTTTCAAAAACCTCCATAGTGTCGTTGTTCTCCACCATTGTAATCTCCTCAAAGCTTCCTGCCTCCTGAGATAGCTGCACTCCACCAATTCACTTTCATCTTTCCACCATTGATCCCTGTGCTTCTAACTGCCTAAGTCCCGATATTGGGAAGTTCCCTCACTGCTTCTCTCTGCCTCTCTATTTCCCTTTCCTCCTTTGTTAAAATATATCACTTTAACCATACCTTTGATCATCTGACCTCAACTCTCCTTGTATGATCCAGTGCCATACTCTCTCTGATAATACTCCTTTGAAGCACTTGGGGACTTTTCATGCTAGAGGTGCTACGTGACAATAAACTGCTAATACTCACTTTCTAATTAATGTAGCCAAGTGCAGTGCAGTGATGGTGGATGTGTCAGACGTCTAATGGCAGGAGTGTAAGGGCAAGGAGGTTGGAGGTTATGTGATGAAATCTGCTGCAACATGCCCAACCAGAGGTGACAGCCTGCTCAAACAGCAGACCAACACAAAGTCTAGAGATGCCTGTGAGAAACGGTCATTTATTTGACTAAGTTCAAAATCACACAACACCAGCTTATAGTCCAATAGGTTTATTTGGAACTATAACCTGGTGTTGTGTGATTTTCAACTTTGTCCACCCCAGTCCAACACTGGCTTCTCCACATTATTTGAGTAAGACACTGAAGATCTGCCAATCTTGTGGAGATGCACAAGAGTCAGCAACTTCAGGGAACTGGAGTTAACAAATGGTTGGGCAAACTTTTACCCAGAGGGCAATTTGCACATAGAATTAACCACATGAGGAAGCGATGGATGTGGGTACAGTTGCAAAGTTTAAAAGACACTTAGATAAGGACATGAATTGAAAAGATTTGGAGAGATATGGGCCAGGACCAGGCAGGTAGGACTAGTTTAGTTTGGGATTATGTTCAGCATGGACTGGTTGGACCGAAGGGTCTGTTTCTGTGCTGCATGACTCTACAAGTGAAGGTACTGTAGAATGAGGGGGAGAAATATCCAAAAACACATCCTGTAGACAATGTTTCTTCAATGTAATGTGACACACTGCATACCTGTCTGGTAAGATGCGTATGGACAAATCGAACACCTTTCCAATCATGTCATATTACAACTTAGTATAACTCTTCCTCTTACGTTTTACCGAATACAATCAGATCTTGGAACTCTGCTGTGTATTTCAAAACACTCCTGAGTAGAGCTGCCAGTATCCATTGCTTGGCAATGCTCCTTCTTGCTTTTTGTGAAACTGATGTCTTACATCTGACTCTCCTTCACGACCCCATGCAGTAACAACTCCAACAATAGCCTAACTGATTACCGAAGCATTATGAGGAATGCCTTGCTCACTTCTGATATTGTCTCCTGATACAAAGCTGTCTATAGACTCAGCAGCCAGAGGCGAAACCACAGTCTGTATAAACAGAATTGAACTTTTTACAGCTGAACTAGGGTGAATCAGTTACAAAGTAAAGGGAATAGTTGCCTCATTTAAAGATGCCAATGCAGTTGAATTTTAAGAGCAAACAGATATATTTCTGAATTTTTACATGTGAATTTTAGCACTTAACAAATAAATGCTGGTTTATGTTACATAAAGAAATTAGTAATCTTAATTGGATGTCAGCAAACATACAAATGGTCTGAATCCCTACATTATGTTGCTAAAGCTCTTTACCCTTATGTTGTCCCTTAAAAACCTAATTATTTCATCAAACCTTCGGTCATTTTTGCTTATACTTCACAAATGTCAAATGTCAGCTGATAACACTCTGGTGAAGCACCTTGGACTGTTGTACTATATTAAGGGTAGTGCATGAATGTCAGTTTCTTTAACTGGCTCTCAAACACCAGAAAACCTAACGTTTAACTCCTGCCTTAAACTCACTGCCAACTATTTGTTATTCTTTGCAAAAAGATTGTTTGTGTTGTTTTGCAATAAAACCAATGTTTTGACTATTACACAGTGGGCCATTGTGCACAGATGGGAATACATGGGTAATAAAGTAAAAAGAACACAACAGCAGAATGCCATATCCTCAGCTCCCAGGTTACGGTACAGAATTATCTAGAGATCTCCAGCAGTAGATTACTGTGAAATGAATACTGTATTATAATCAGCACGTATGGTGTTACATTAGCTTAAAGAGTTTCAACAGAGGGAAAGGTTCCAGGTTCCACACATAAAGAATATGCATTCAGATGGAAGAAAGAAATATTTGCACTTGCTTTTTCACATTCTCAGAAGGTCCAACAGTGTTCCATCGCCAAAGAATCATTTCTGAAAGTAACTCACTGTTGTAATGTGAGGACACCAATTTGCTCCGAGTGATGTCTAAGCCAGAGAATGAACGCCAATATTAACGGTTACAAGTAGGCCAACAGGAAGGCATTGCTCCTGAAATACTATACTTTTACATCTACCTTGAGGCTGTAAATAGAGCTTCAAATTCATGGGCGCAATCTTCCAGCCCAGAAGCAGTGGGACTGTATGCGGGAAGTTAACTAAATTAGGCAGAATTAGTGATGAACTAGCCCTACTGATCCTGCCTCAATTAGGTGTTGCAAGGAATGGTCAAGCTCCATTTTCTGCCTTGCCATCAATTGAGGCCCTATTAATGACCACTTAAAGGCTTCATTCCACCTGGACTGCATTTAGTTTAGCTCCAGATGGATGGGAAAGAGCTAGTCTATTTGAATGGTTAACCAGTATGGGTGGCAATATGGGGGGCAGTGGGTATTTATTAATCTGCACGCATCTGTGCATGATCAAGGGACCGGACCTAGGGTGAGAAGTAGCAACTGATGATCAATGTCTGCCCTTGCTTTCGACTCCCAAGGACCCCTTATCTCTGTGATTGCAACCTACAACAATTCCCGAGCAGCACTTATCTTTGGGTGAGGCTTTGCCTTGAGAGTCCAGGAGGTGTGGTCTCTGTGGCAGCCATGTGCAGCCTTTGACAAACCCTGGAGTTACCGGTTTCCTATTGGCTGGCAGCTTTTGGCATCCAGGACTTCCTGGTCTGGGGTTCTAATTTTAACAGATTGGCTGCTGACAGCCAATCAGCTGGCTGATGGCCTGCTGGATCTTCCACCATTGCCACCTTAGTATGCCATGGGTTTCTTTCCTGGAAACTCTCCCACTTCCGAACTTAGTCTGAAAATGGGAAGATCGTGGGCAATGCATCATGTGGTGGACAGCACTGCTGATACTACAGCACTGCCTTGAAGTTTCTGGAGGCTAAAACCTAATTCAAAGACTGAGCCGTGGCTTGCTTTCTGTAGGGGAAAGAGAAAATTGGAGTGAGCTGATCAACCCTGATTTGCAGCGATATCTTAGGGAAGAAAATTGTTTGTTTCTATAGCACTGTGCAGACTTACATTGATTTCCAAGAGCAGACAGTGTCAAGAGCATTCCTCACTGGCTTCACTAAAGTGCACTAACACGTGGAAATCAAACTAGTCTGCATAGTTGACAGAAATAGATCACAAACTATCAGCAACCCCCGCCCCCCCCAACTGCTTTGTCTCCCACCCTGCACCTAATGAGACAAGTTACATTCCCCGACCCCCTCACCACGTGTGTTACAGAACACAAATCAGCTTTGTGTAAGTGCTCAATGTTGGATTAACACAGACATCTCAGCGGGTTATCGGGTTAGAGGAAATTACAGCCAGGGGCAAGGCTGGAGATTTGAAAACAAAGCATTTGATATCATTGGCAAATTCACTTTGTTTGCGTTATGTTTCAGAATCCGGGGGGTTAAGAAGAGACAGAAATACAAGTTACAGATGGTTTGAATGGAGAGCAGTAATTATTGGAATGCTTTGTCAGTTTAACAGGGCCACTTCAGTAAAGTCAAAATTGGTTGGGAAGAGATGTGACTATGGGGGCAATTTGATTAGCTCTTTGGGCATGTTCAATGTGGACATGGACAGTGCAGAAGATTATCTCAGAGTACAAATGGGATCTTGATCAGCTGGGCTAATGGAGCAAGGAGTGACAAGTGGAGTTTAATTTAGCTAAGTGTGAGGTGCTGCATTTTGGAAACACAAATCACGGCAGGACTTATTCACTTAATGGTTAGGTCCTGGGGAGAGTAACCAAACAAAGGGACATAGGGGTGTAGGTGCATAGTTCTTTACAGTGAATTGGCCATGCTAAATTGTCCATAGCGTGTTTAGGGATGTGTAGGTTAGGTGCCCTAGTCAAGGGTAAAGGTAGGGGAATGGGTCTGGGTGGGTTATTCTTCAGTGGGTCGATGTAGAGTCAAAGGAAGACTGGGTGGTAACGAAGGCATTTTGTATGCTTGGCTTCATTGGTCAGAACATTGAGTCAAGGAGTTGGGACATCATGTTGCAGTTATACTGGACATTGGTGAGCCCACTTTTAGAATACCCCATATAATTCTTGTCACACTTCTATAGGATGGATGTTGTTAAACTTGAGAGGGTACAGAAAAGATTTAAAAGGATATTACCAGGACTGGAAGATTTGAGCTATGGCGAGAGGCTGAATAGGCTGGTGCTGTTTTCTCTGGAACATTGGATGCTTAGAGGTTTATAAAATCATAAGGGCCATGGTTAGGGTGAATAGTCTTTTTCCTAGGATGGGGGAGTCCAAAACTAGAGGGCATAGCTTTAAGGTGAGGGAAAAGCTTTAAAAAGGACCCCAGGGATAATTTTCCATACAGAGGGTGGTGCGTGATTGAAAAGAATTGCCAGAGGATGTGGTGGAGGCTGGTACGATTGCAACATTTAAAAGGCATCTGGATGGGTGTATGAATAGAAAGGATTTGGAGGGATATGGGCCAAAGCTGACATCACATTGGGATGTGTGATTGGTGTGGATGAGTTGGACCAAAAGGACTTTTGCTGCACTGTATGAATTTACGACTCTATGATTTGATAATATAGATGGAGGATAGTTTTTGGAGGGGATTCTTCCTTTCATTCAAGCTACATCTGGTGTAAGAACCATGAATAATGTTGGGATGGACAGCATAACTGGGCAGGTGAGAGACCTCCTGCAGAAATTCACCTCGAGAGAGTTTACAAAGTGGAATTGATTAAACAAACATCTCTCTGTTTCATATCAGTCCTGACATGTCTCTTAGTCTCTTCCTTCCTCCTGCTCAGTTACACTGGGACTATCCTCAGGATTTTCCAGTAGAAAAGGTGAGAAAGTTAAACAGCCCTCTGAATCTGTCTAATTATTCAAATCTGGCTGATCCTGCATCTCAATTTCTTTTAGATAGCTTAATCTTAGAATCCCTACAGTGTGGAAACAGGCCATTTGGCCCAAAACATCCACACCAACCCTCCAAAGAATAACCCACCCAGACCCATTCCCCAACCCTATTATTCTACATTTACCCCCTGACTAGGGCACCTACCCTACACATCCCTGAACACGCTATGGGAAATTTAGCACAGCCAATTCACCTAACCTACACATCATTGCATTGTGGGAGGAAACTAGAGCACACAGTGCAAACCCACACAGACACGGGGAGAATGTACAAACTCCACACTGACAGTCACCCGAAGCTGGAATCAAACCTGGGTCCCTGGCGCTGTGAGGTAGCAGTGCTAACCACTGAACCACCATGCCACCCAGGCTTAGTTGTGTAATCCTTAACCACGTAGCTCTACAAAGATCGATCAGATTCAGTTTCAAAATGTTGTATTTATAAAAGCATTCTTAGATGTGTTCTTCCAAATTCTGAAGGATTTCTTTTGATAGGGAGACCATTCCTATTGGGAGGATATGTTTGCCAAGTGGCCATTAATATTAAGATACCACTTGATGAATGTTGAAGGAGATTAGGAAAGTTTAGTGGATCTGAGAATTGAAAGCTTTATCACCAGTCGGAAACTCCATTATATTATTAATCAAGGAGGTACATGGACTTTTAAATAAAGGGAAGCAGAAAACAATGCAGAGAAAGAAAACATGGGTTGATGCTACGTTTCTCCAGCAAAGGACCATCATCAATACAATAGGATGAAACGACTTCCTTCTGTGCCATTCAACATATATGGTCTTCCCAGTGAAGAGTCTATTATCTCTTCCCAGAAATGTCTGGCCTCACATCTCTTCTTAGTTTCTCCTTAATACTATAGTGTATCCAACCATAACTCAGAGGCAGCCGTTATGCCTCTCATAGAATCATAGAATCCTCACAGTTTGGAAACAGACCATTTGGCCCAACAAGTCCACACTGACCCTCTGAAGAATACCCCATCCAGATCCATTCCCCTATTACTCTACATTTCCCCTGACTAATGAACACGCTATGAGCGATTTAGCATGGCCAATTCACCTAACTTACACATTTTTGGACTGCGGGAGGAAACCGGAGCACCCAGAGGAAACCCACACAGACACAGAGAATATGCAAACTCCATGCAGACAGTTGCCCAAGGTTGGAATCGAACTCGGGTGCCTAGCGCTGTGAGACAGCAGTGCTAACCACTGAATGTTCAAAATGCACCCTTGATGGAATGGGTGAGTAGAGATCAAAGGCCCCATTCTTTGGTTGCTGCTTGACATCCAATGAGATACCTCCAGCTGATGGGAATGGAGTGACATCCCCTGCAGACACCCTCACCCCAATCCTCTCCTTGCCCCTAGTCAGTGTCTGCTGATCATGCTAACAAACCTGTCCACATACAAAGGGTGCAGATTCCCAGAAAGGCTCCAGAAACCCAGAACAAAATCCATTATAAAAACAATGTACTGCAGATGTTTTTATGAATCACTCTCGAGATGTGGGCTGGGTCACTGGCTGGGCCAGCGTTTATTTTGCATCCCTAGGTACAGGAGATCTGGAAGTTCTGGCGAAACTCAGCAGCTATGGCAGCATCTGTGGAGAAAGAAAAAAAAGTTAATGGTTCGAGTCCAACATGACTGTTCTTCAGAATTGAAGGGGACTGGGGAATTAATGGATTTTATAGAGAGCAAGTGGAACTGATGGTGAGGGTGCCCAGAGCCGTGGACAAAGGGTGTGTTAATGTTCATAGAGGAGTCATGTACATGAACAATAGATGTCAATAACACGTGTCCGTCACAGAATAATAAGAAAATCACACAACACAACACTGAATCTTCCTTCATAAATCTCTTCACCTCCATTTCCTTCTTAAGATTCTCCTGAAGCGAATCATCTTTGATTAGTCCTAATAAATCTTCATGTGAATTGCTGCGAAATTTGGCTTGATAATGCTTCTGAAATACCTTGATTATTTTAAAGGTAAGTTATTGTAATGGACTCAAAGGCAGCTGCTCAAATTGAGAGTAGGAACTCGAAAGTTAAATGCAGACCGAGAGTAAAATGCTGCATGTAGGTTGGTAAAGATCAAGAATATTCATAGATGATGGACAGTTTTGAAAGAGATCTAGAAGTCCTAGGGAAGTCAATATTCCTTGTGTCAAACTGAAGCTTAGCAACCAGAAAAGCCAAACAGTGGAAGCAGAATGTAACAGCTAGTCATCCCACAACCTATAGGTCAGACCCAACCACTGCAGTTCTGCCACATCCAGTCATGAATGGCAGTGTACAATTGAACAACTAACAGTACATGGAGGCTCCACACGTAACCCTATCCATAACAGTTGAGGAGCACAGGACATCGGTGTCAGAGATAAGCTGAAGTATATTGATTGATGGCCCATTTCCATCTCTTTCTGAAATCCCCAGAATTACAGATGCCAATCTTTAACTAATTGATTTCACTGATCTGATCTCAAGAAGTAGTTGAGGACATTGGATATTGTAAAGGCTATGGGCCTTGACAACATTCTGGCAATACTGCTGAAAATATGTGCTGCAGAATAAGCTGTGCTCTGAACCAAGCTCTTCCAGTATAGTGACAACACTGATGTCTACTTAACAATGTGGAAAATTCCCCAAGTGTGTCCTGTCTAGAAAAAGTGGAACAAATCCAATTTCCGCCCTAGGAATCAACTCTCAACCATGAGCAAAATAATGGGAGGGTCAGTTAAATTGTTACCAGGCAGCTTCTGCAAAGGAATAGCCTGCTCATTGATACTCAGTTTGAATTCCACCATGGTCAGAGCTCTTGACCTCATCACAGCCTTGGTTCAAACAGAGACAAACCAGTGTAACTCCAGAATGATTATCCCTGACATCAAGGCCACATGTGACCAAGTGTGCCATCAGGGAGTCCTAGCAAAACTGGAGTCAATGGATATCAGCGGGCAAACCCTCCGGTGGTTGGAGTCATATCTGACACATAAGAAGATGAGTGTGGTTGTTTAAGGGCATTGGTCTCAGCTCCAGGACATCTCTTCAGGAGCTCCTCAGAGTAATGTCCTCAGCCCAGCCATCTTCAGCTGCTCCATCACTGACCTTCTCTCCATCATAACCTCAGAAATTGGGTTGTTCATCAATGATTGCACAATGTTCAGCACTATTCGCAACACCTCAGAGATTGAAGTAGTCCATGTCGAAATGTAACATAACCTGGGCAACATCCAGTTTTGCACTGATAAATGTCAAATAATATTCCTGTTACACTAATGCCAAGCAATGACCATCTCCAGCAAGATAGAATCTAATCATTTCTCCTTGACATTCATTGGCATTATCATTATTGAATCCCGCACTATTAGATTCCAGGGTTACCACTGACCAGAAACTGAACTGAACCAGTCATTTAAATACTGTGATAACAAGAGCAAGTCAAAGGCTATGAATTCTGCAGTGAGTAACATCACTCCTGACTCCCCAAAGCCTGGCCAATATCTACAAAACACGAGTCAGAAGTGTGATGGAATATTCCCCACTTGTCTGGATGGATGCAGCCCCAACAACACTCAAGAAGCTTGACTCCAACCAGGATAAAGTATCTTGTTTGATTGGGAGGGCAAATGCATCTTGACAGCGGTATTGATGACATCTTCCATTCTTTGATAATTGAAAGTAGTTTGATGATATGGTAATTAATTAGATTGCATTTGTTCTGCTTTTTGTAGACAAAACCCAACTGGCTAATTGTCAGGTAGATACCAGTGTCCATGTTGTACTGCAACAGCTAGACTAGGGATGTGGTTAATTCAACTGCTGGAATATTGAGGGCTATAGTCTTTGCTGTATCAAATATTTGCAGCTGTTTCTTGACAAATAAATTGAATTGAATTGGCTGGAGATTGGTATCTGAGATAGTGAGAAATTGAGAGGCGTTTTAGAATGGGTCACCTTCTTGTGGGAATGGGGGGAGGTGGAGTAATAATTCAGGGTGGAGCCTGCTGATAACAGAATTCCCAATCGGACTTAAAATTCCGGTTCAAAGGTCATTTCGTCACGCCCTCACCATTTCACTAAGAGACTGAGCAGGCTGGATAATGGAGTTTTGAAACCTTTTAATTTAGTACCACTTTTAAAAGGAACTTTCCTTCGCTGTATTTATCAGCTGTCATCTGTAAAGTGGTGTAAATTGCATTTAAAAATCTTTTAGAAAGGTTGGAGATGAGTGTGTCTTATCTTCCTTCAGAAAATAGTGTCCTTTTTGCAGTTCCTTTTCCTGGGAGTCTCTCAGGAAAGCAATCTGAAATGGAAGCATTTGCTTCAGAGTGCAGGTATTTACACTGTAGTCCACCCTGATTTTAAACTAATTCACCCAGAGAATATAAGGCGGCTTCACCACAGGATGGCTATTTTGAAGTTGTTGGGTAAAATCAACAGCTGAAAGTATTAGATACAGCAAAGACTATAGCCATCAATATTCAAATTGGCTGACTCAGGGCTGCCTTGAACAGCCACTTTTAGTGGAGAAAATGCATTAGTATGGTACATATCCCACTGTTGTAAATGCTGGACCCACTGTAAAATTCACAAGTTCCTCTTTTCAGAGTACCCAGGTCACAGAAGAATCTTTCATTCTTGTCAGAATTCCCTCACTCTTCCTCACAACATCCAAACCCTTGCTTGCTCCAACATTCCCAGCTGGGTAAACCCCCACAATCTGCAGATCTTAGCTCTTCGACTGCTCTTAGATATATACCTTCATCCCAGCACTCCCATCTCGAAAACATTTCCTTTGATCGCAGATCCTGGGAAATCCTCCCGAGTGCTCAAAAGCCCCTCGATTGTCCTGTTACTCTGAAAGAATGGGATTGGCCCCAGTTTTTGGATCACACACCACCCCAATCCAGATTTCTCCCTCTGTTCCTTTCTGCAATGCCACTGCAGGCATGAAGGGTCGAATGGCCTTCTTCTGCACCTTAACATCTCTTTGAAGCTACTAAACCCTGCAATGCTCACCCAAATCTTCTCACGCCTTCTCTTCAAAGTAGCACTGGACCATCATATCCCACACTGCAATACCCCAGGCCATCTCTCCCAATACACCACTGCCCCCCTCTCCAATCCAGCAGATGATTGAATGTCCATGTCAATAATATGAAATACCACTGTTTAAAAAATATCTGAGTCACCACAAGCAGCAACATGAGGCATCGTCTAGTAATATTTCATATCTTTACAAACTCTGTTCTCATGTTGCCTTCATTATTGAAATGAATGAAGGATTTGTATCACAATTGTGCAGGTTAACTGCAGGTAACAGTTTGCTTCTGGCTTGCATTTTCTTTCAGCTGTCAGTAATGTTCCGATAAGCTAACCTGATAGTCTTGAGCAAAGAGAAATTGACTCCAACCTTCCCCACACAAAATTTCCACCAGCTTGTGCTTAAACCAAAAAAAGCAAACAAGTGGCAATTGTTTGAGGATCAGTCACGGAACAAAGGTGCATTCACAACAGGTGCTCAGCGCATAATGGTTGGAATAAACTGTATTCCTAGTCAATCAGATACGACAGTCAATTTTCACTCTTTTGCTGTGTGCTGGAGGTCAATAGTTCAAATATTGGTCTCCCGGAAAGGAGTCAATTAGTGTTCTCTTTGCCTCAACTCAAGGCCTGAAATTTCCTGGAAAGTTTCATTGCATTCCAGCTTATGAGAGGACTCTTAAGATTCTTTTGAGGAAGAGTGAGTTTAGCGGTTTTGTCTGCAAACATCACTACAAGCAAGTTTTAATCGATCATTGTGGCCCCGCGTCTGAATAAGTATGGTGTCAATCCTCACCTTGTGTCACAAAAGACCAGAAAAGTTCCCTGAAGTAGCAAAGTGCAAGACTTAGTACTGCCAGCAGTCACTATTTGTGATGTATCATGGCAATTTTAAAATGATTTATTTACTATTGCTTCACTGAGATTGTACATTAATTTCAATACTTTAGTCGTTGGTACCATCAGATTCTTTTCCATTAAAACACAGTCATACTTTCTGAAGCATGCAATTTTGGTGTGTACTAATGATGGAGTGAAGGACTCACACATTAACTTTAACTTTTTAAATTAATTCATGGGATGTGAATGTCATTGACTGGGCCAGCATTTATTGCCTGTCCCTAGTTATATAGTCATGGAGATGTACAACACGGAAACAGACCCTTCAGTCCAACTCGGCCATGCCGACCAGATATCCTAATTTAATCTAATCCCATTTGCCAGCATTTGGCCCATATCCCTCTAAACCCTTCCTTCCTATTCATGTACCCATCCTGATGCCTTTTAAGTGTTGTAATTATACCAGCCCCTACGACTTCCTCTGGCAGCTCATTCCACACACGCACCACCCTCTGCAATGCGAAGGTTGTCTCTTAGGTCTCTTTTATATCTTGCCCCTCTCGCCTTAAACCTATGCCCTCTTGTTTTGGACTCGCCCACCCTGGGGCAAAGATCTTGTCTATTCACTCTATCCATGCCCCTCATTATTTAATGAACCTCTATAATGTCCCCCCTTCTCTCTCCAATGCTCCAGGGATAATAACCCCAGCCTTTTCAGCCTCTCCCTATAGTTCCAAACCTCCAATCCTGGCAACATTCTTGTAAATCTTTTCTGAACCCTTTCAAGTTTCACAACATCCTTCCTATAGCAGGGAGACCATAACTAAACACAGTATTCCAAAAGTGGCCGAATCAATGTCCTGATTAAGCTGCAAAATGACCTCCCTTGAGAAGATGGTGATGAGTTGTCTTCTTGAACCACTGCAGTTCGTGTGCTGTAGGTTGACCCACAATGTCCTTAGGGGGGGAATTCCATGATTTTAACCCAGTGACAGTAAAGGAACGGCAAAATATTTCCAAGCTAGGATGGTGAATGGCTTGGAGGGGTGCTTGCAGACGGTCCTGTTCCCATGTATCTGCTGCCCTTGTCCTTCTAGATTGTGGAGGTCACAATTTTGGAAGGTATTGTTATGTGTTACTGCAGTGCATCGTGTAGATGGTGAGGCATGGGCTGCCAGTCAAACAGGTTGTTTTGTCCTATCGAGCCCCATGAATGTTGTTGGATCTGCATTCATCTACTCAAGTGGAGAATATTCTATCACAGTTCTGAATTGTACCTAGTAGATGATGAACAGACTTTGGGGATAAATGAGGTGAGTTACTTGCCACAAGATTGCTAGTCTTTGACTTGTCCTTGAAGTCACATTATTTATATGGCTAGTCCACTTCAGTTTCTGGTCAATGATATACCCCAAGATGTTGATAGTGTGGGATTCAGTGATGGTAATAGCACTGAATGAAAAGGGGGAATGGTTAGTTTGTCTCATGTTGGAGATGGGCACTGTTTGGCACTTGTGTGATGTGAATGTTAATTCTGACTTACCAAACTACTCCTGAAAATTACACAGGTCTTTCTGCATTTTTGCATAGACTACTTTGGTATTCAATATTAATAAGAGGGATTTACCAAAGAAAGATTCTCCAAGCTTATCTTGGATTGTGCTAAATTATGATCATTTCTGCTAGACTTAAAGCCACTAATGCAATTTGGTGCAAAGTTACTTTGCCATAATTACCATAGAAACAAAGAGTTTCGATGTGACTTTGAATCCAGGACATTCTGGGTCTATAATGCAGAATGAACTGAAGTAATTACATTTGAAAAAAGACACATGCTGCCAAAATATTTTATCTGGCCCTCAGCATGAAGAATACAAGAGTGCAAAATTTCAAACCACCATAACATCCCTATTACAGACAGGAATAGCACTGATTGAATGATAAGAACTAAGGTATTGCCTTGGAGGTAGTATCCATAGGCTCCCTAAACGCTCGGGTAATTTTAAAAAGTGCAAGACTTGAATATATTGCTTTCGTTTGCATAGAACGGATCCATGCATATGAATGTGTTCCTTCTAGCAAGTTAATGAGCCAAATTACAAGTTCAACTCACTCTATTATGTGAGTCATTAGTACAGCTAGTGGCACATTCAGGATTCTTTAGCAGTGCTGCTCAATGATAGAACTACACCGAACAACAAGATGTTTTATTTTGGAATTTTGCAAGGGCGCACTGCACTCTACCTATTATGAACAATGAAAGTAACATGCTATTTGATTCAATCAGCCAGTCACTGGTATCACACCATTTTGTGATGTGACTGACTACAGCCCCCTGTTCCTGGAAAATACCTCCATGCAATGGAAGTGAAACAGCTTGCTTAATATGTTGTTCAAATTTCCAAGCAAAAGTTTAAAGCTTTTAATGTGACATACTTTCTGCATGGCAACATTTCAAGCAATTGTGATTGACTGTCACTCACCATTCTTTTCTACTGTAGTAAATTGTTGTGATCATTTTAAATTGGCATTCTTGCATTTGTCCTGATGAGGAGAAGATGAAAAGCTTTGGTAACATGCCCCTCTCTTCAGCAAGATTTAAGTTCTGTAAGACCAAGTAACTGGAATATTATCTCAAAGGAGTCAAGCATTTAACTCAATAAATGATTCTTCAGCAAATAAAACCAGCTGAGTTTACCCTTCTGAAATTCATAAGAGTGCTGCAGGGCCAGAATGGCTGATTCAGACTGTTTGAGAATTTAACTTCACATAAAAAGAGCTAAATAAAAAATATTAAGGGTCAATGTGAAACTGTAAAAATCTCAGTGGTCCACTGATGTCCTTGAGGGAAGGAAACCACCAGCCAATATCTGGCCAACTCTGCATTTGATCTTATCAAAGTAGTTGAATCAAAGCTTGAATATTAGCGGCCCTCTGAATTGACCAAGCAAGTCTCCAATTACATCTAACCTCTACTACAAAAGATAAAGAACATGCAGCAGCTTGGAAAGGCAGCCCTGCACCTCCCTCTCAAGACATTTGGGGATGGGCAATAAATGCCACCTGTGACAGTGATGCCAACAGCACAACTTAATACTTGTTAAAATTCCATATCAGGCAGTGCATTGGATTACAAAAGGGATAAAACAAGCTTCTCTACAATAACTCCTTTTATTTCATACAGTAGGCTGTTTATTCGGATCCTGGATGAGCCCTCATTTCTTTGGGCTGCACGGTAGCTCAGTGGTTAGCAACACAGCCTCACAGTGCTAAGGATCGGGGTTTGATTCCAGCCTCAGGCAACTGTCTCTGTGGGTTACCCCTATTGGTCCAAAGATGTGCAAGTTAGGTGAATTGGCCATGTTAAATTACCCATAGTGTGCAGGGACCTATAGGTTAGGTGCGTTAGCCATGGGAAATGCAGCATGATAGGGTGCGGCAATGGGTCTCGGTGGGATGCTTTTTGAGGGTTGGTGTGGGCTTGTTGAGTTGAATGGCCTGTTTCCATGCTGTGGGGATTCTGTAAAAGAACGAGATTATGAAATCTGCTTGTTTTACAATTTGATCTCACAGTCATACAGCTTTGCATCCAAAGTGTCCCTAAACTATCACTAACATCAAAAATGCTCACGTACTTTCACAGTGTTGCAAATGGAACCATTTGACTTGATCATAAGATGTAGGAGCAGAAGTAGACCATTCAGCCCATCTAGTCTGCTCCACCACTCAATGAGATTGTGGCTGATCTGATCCTCAGTTCCACTTTCCTGCCTTTTCCCATGACCCTTGATTCCCTTACTGATTAAAAATCTATCTTAGCCTTGAATATATGTAATGATCCAGTTTCAACAGCTCTCTGCAATAAAGAATTCCACAGAATCATTACCTTCTGAGAGACAAAATGTCTTCTTATCTCTGTCTTAAACGGCAACCCCTTACTTTGGCCGCATAGAAGATGAAACATTGAATGAGTTCAAATCTTTGTTATTGAGACAGGCAATGGGACAAGTCTCATTGCGCAGGTAACCAACATGAATAAAATACTTTGTGGGCAGAGTATAGAAGGTGCAAAATTGGGCTCAATAACAAGTGTTGTTCTAGATCAAGGCACTGCCCGATGTGGGCGCACACACACTGTCAATGAAGTTAGCAAGAATTCATTGAGTCGATTAATGTGTCACACTAATCCAATGCCAGTACTACCAATTTAAAACTCTTGTGCCCAGCACTTTTTTGTTTCAATTCATTTGTGGGATGTGGGCCACACTAGCTGGACCAGCATTTATCCCCCAACCCTAGTTGCCATTGAGAAGGTGGTGGTGGTGGTGAGCTGCCTTCTTGCACCTTTCTTCAGTCACACACAGCCCAATCAGCAGCAAGAAAGAGTCCCCCTCTGCCCGATTGTATACCAGCCCTCGTTCTATTTAAAGGAATCAACTATTGACAGGTTGGTTGCTGATTGATTGATTTCTTATGGCTGTTGATACGAGGCTATGAGTGTTTCGCGGCCTTCGTCGTTGTTTCAATTTACAAAGGACCACAGAGAGTGGGGTGACAGGTGCAGAAGGCCATTTTGCTGACATCTAGGCCTCAGCCCAGATTTCTTGCTCTCAGACACAAGGACAGTAATAGGAATTCCCCTTAGAATATAGCACAACAGAATGAACTACGGTCACGAGGAGCAGGCCCAGCTGCTGGATGGGGGAAGAGTAGGAGAAGGACTTTGTTCAGGAACCACTCTCCTATTTAAATCACTGTGAGAGAAAATGTATGGGATGTCTGCGCTTCAGCAAGGATAGATTCACTGAAACCTGCCAACAGCTGTAGCCACAACTGAAACCTCAAAGCAGGTTAAGGATCGCATTGCTGAGGGATGTGGAAGTGATCTTGGCAATCAATTTTAATGAGTCTGATCCTCTCCTGTCTGATCCCAGAGATATTAGCTACATCTCACACTTTGCTATTCATTGTTCCTTAAGGGTGGGGTGGGGAATGGGTGGTATGTTACTGATGCTTTTAATTCAATGCAAGTTAATTATATTTCATTGTCTCCTCCCAGAGGCAGAAAACACAAAGCCTTTCTAGGATTTCAGGCTTCTCTGTGGCGCAGGATGTCGCCGTCTGTGTTCACAATCCATTATGTGTCACCTCCAATCCTGTCCTATACCAAAAGCAAAAAAAACGTCTCCACTCCCTCAGTGTCCAGGGCAGGGCTGGCTGGCACAAGCACTGCCAAAGTGGAAGTAGAGGGTGCATGAAGCTTAGAATCTGCTCAGACAGCACCTCAGTGATCATTCACTGGAAGACAGGCTGCTGGACTGTCGTGGTGCATTGTAGGCCCCTTGGAGCAGTAGCATCCACAGCCGTGGTGGGAGAGTTGGAGCCTCCATGGCAGAGCCCAGACCTTCAGTAGAATCTGCTCGTGCTTCAATGGACGCATCTGATGCTGCATAAAGGTTGATCCAGAACTGTGATGATAGGGCTGGCTATGGCTTCCAAACTGAAAAGGATACACTCCAACTACCGCTTGACGCATTGTGACAGGTTTGTGTTGGGCTCATCCACACTCCTTTAAAATTGAGTAAAGGCTTCCCAATGCACTACCCATCGTGCTGTGTACACCCATCTATGCCTTGTGTATGAAACCCCAGCAAACTCTTCATCTGAGATCTCTGCTGCATATGTCTTCCTCCCTCTCCTCCAGTGAACTGACGCTTGCTCAATCCTTGTCCACTGCTCTGCAATCGCGCATTCATGTCTGGTGTCTCACTCAAACACCGTCTCTAATTTGTCCTCAAAGAATAGTGTTCCGTCAACTGGGTGTCTGCAACTGTGAAATCATCATTTCTTACCACATCTCTGTTCCCTGACTAGGTTTGCAGATATCTAAAAGTAAAAATCCCAAGGATAGGACTGTGCTGTGATGACAGAGATCAGAAAGAAAAAGCTACATCATCTGCATTACACCCGGAGAAATGGTGAAATAATGGGAAAATGGGAGTGGGAAGGATGGTTGGGAATGAAGATTCCCCCATTTTGAATGGTTTCTGCCCTATCACTGGCCAAAGACTTAACAATAACCACCATCATAAAGGCAGAGCCATCTCCTCCTTGGGGGGGTTAGGTGTGCCTCTCCCACTCTGGTCAGTTCCCCCATCCCTTACTGTGCTGTATCCTGTCCTGCAAGATGAGGGGGTGGGGGTGGTAGGGCAGTGAGTGTGGTGCAATCTGGTTTGGTGATGTGGCTGTCGTTGTTGAATATCTGGCAGACTGTGAGGTTTGAAGGTGTGGGGCTTGGAGTCACACTAAGATATGAGGGTGTGATTACACAAATGAATGTTACACACATAGGTCCTGACTGATAGAAATGGTTGGTCAGTGGTTTGACCAGTGGCTGAGGCAGATCATGCAGTCTGTGAGGTTTGACACTTGGAAGTGGATTCATTGGCCTTGCCCATTTGGATGAGGTCATTGGGTTTGCTGTGACACTGCACCCAGCTCCTTGGGCACTGACTGCTGGAGCAGACCGCCATTGTATCTTCCCTCACTGCTTTTTGACGGTGAGTCTGCTGTGCCTTCTGGACCTCTGTGGTCTCCTGTGTACCACCTTCTCTAAGAATTTACTGCAAATAAATGTTTCCTCATATTCTTTTGATGGCTTGGCTCTTCGTTTAAGATTAAGACCTTTACTGTTAAGTGTGGCTGCTGCTCTTGCCTACATTATAGTGGCTATGAGACAGTGAGGTTGGGTCACAACAAACTGGTGTTAACAAATTGACAACTTATTTGCGGACCCCTCTGAATTTTTGTCACTTTTACCAGCTGATTCTACACAGTGAGGTCTGCAGATGCTGGAGATCAGGGCTGAAAATGTGTTGCTGGAAAAGCGCAGCAGGTCAGGCAGCATCCAGGGAACAGGAGAATCGACGTTTCGGGCATAAGCCCTTCTTCAATAAGCCTCATTCCTGAAGAAGGGCTTATGCCCGAAACGTCGATTCTCCTGTTCCCTGGATGCTGCCTGACCTGCTGCGCTTTTCCAGCAACACATTTTCATCAGTGATCCCAATGCTAACCAAAGTGATCTAATTATCCTTAACCATTAGACATCATGATTCCATTTCGTGCTGACGTTATAAAATGATGAGATGGTGCCAGAACGCAGATAAAAGTTCCCAGAAGCTTCAGCCAGTAGAGAGAAAAGAAATATGATGGTTTTGGTGGAAAGGTCATTTTCAGTTCAGTATTCACAGGTGGTGTGACATTGAAGTTACATTTGACCTCGGTGCAGCCACATCTGGAGTGCTGTCATTTTGACCCCCGATTACAGGCAGGTAGTACAATTTGAAGAATGCTGACCTTACGACTGTGTTTCTTAAACGGTCTCAGTTATAGCAACAGAATGTCTCTCTTGGCCTTTTTTTTCCCTGGAGGAGATGAGGACGATTGGTGATCAGGGATTGTGGGCAGTGTGTAGTCCACTGCAGCCTTCTGACTTTCTAAGGTGTGGAAGAATTTAGGTCTTGATATATTCTCCTGTCAAGAACAGGGTCAAAATAACACAGCAGATAAAGGCATAATGTTCCCCCAAGAAGTACACAATAGAACAGCACAATAGATTAACATTATGGTTGGTAAATCCTTGGAACTAGTCAACCCTCTAGTGCAGAAGGAGGCCATTTGGCCCATCATGCCCATTCCAGCTCTTTGAAAGAGCTGGCCAAACCTGCTCTTTCCCAAAAGACTTGCAAAATGTCCCCGCTTAAGCAATTAATTTCCTTTTGAAAGCTACCATTCCATTATTCAGATATTCTCAAGTATTTAAGCAATTCACTTTTGAAAGTTACAATTCCATCTGCTTCCAAAGCTCTTTCAGGCAATGCAATCCAAGCTACAACGACTTGCTGTGTGGAAAAATATTATTTTCATCTCCTGCTGGCTCTTTTGCAAATGATTTTAAATCTTTGTCATCTGGTTACAACCTCCTGCCAGTAGAAACTATTTTTTACTTACTTGAGCCATCAAAACCCCCTAGTAATTCTGAGCAACTACATTAACTCTTCTGGCAACTTTCTTCGGAAAATCAATGCACCAGGCGCTCCATGTCTTTGACATCCCTTGGTCCATTTTGTGTCAGTGCTGCCGATGTACCTTGCAGCCTCTGAGCTTCAACCCATGTTAAGAAAGAGATACAGGACTAACCTTCCCAGAACCACAGTGAAGAAATTGACAGTACATTTGGAAGGACTGGTCTCCCTTTATCAGTATAGTTGCACTCAAAATTAAACATGGTCTTTTCATATTTGCATCCTCCAGCAGGAAAAGTCAGCCTGCTTAGCTGCTCCTTCCTTTGCATTGTGATCACAGTGTAAATAAAGGCTTGGCAGAGTTAGCTTTTCATCTGTCTTGTGTTTCCAGGCAACAAGGGACTTAATGCGACTCAACTGCCACCTGTAGTCAGTGCTGTCTTGTAGAGACAAGATTTATATTGTCTGAGAGGTATAATTTAAATAGAACAGAACTCAAATTGACACCTGCATGAAGTAATCAATAAGTCAAAGGCAGGGGCATTTACTGTGGAGAGCTATTGATTGAGGTCCTCTAACAAGATGAAAGGATTGGATGCAACCCAGTTTAGGTAGAATGTTTGAAATGGATAAAGATGGTGGAATTAGAGGTCATGTCTATAAAATCTGGTGGCACGGTTTACAGGTCGGGTCATATTTTTGCTGTCCTTGTCCACTGAAAATATTACCATGATCTGACGGCGATTCAGGAAAGCTGCAATAATTCTTTACAAGAAAGAGGTTTCTGGAAGAAGGCAGCAGGAAGACAAGGGGAGATCATTCAGTCCTGGAGCTTGTTTGTTCACTGTTCAATTAGATGTGCACTTAGCATCCATTTTCCTGCCTTTTGCTCAATCTCTTGCTTGTGCCCAGATGAAGAAGGAGTACACAATGTCCACCAATACTCTTGATGCCTTTAGAAAAAGGTGTTACAATCAGGGTAGGGATAGACTGCTTTATCTCCCCTTCCAATTATTTCAATTTAACATCCCTTCCTTTCTTCCTACTTCTCTCTCCCCCTTTGCACTGCCCTTAATGGGCTGTATATTAATCAGTTGGGATTCACGGATGACTTACTGATGGTGGTTAATTGATTGAAAAAACCATGGGTAGTGATGGAAAAATTAGTGTTCAATCCCTTGCATAGGGACACTTGAGGTCCAGTAGTAACATCCCTTTCTCTGGGTAAGGAGACTCAGTTCAAGACTCTGTAATAACATCTCTGAATAGGTTGATTAAAAAAGATATTCAATTGCCAACAAAAAAAATGTTCAGTTTGCAGAGATAGGACAAATTGGATTCCTAATGATTCCCTGGGCGATGATCCAGTAAGCTACCAATTTGATTTAAGGTTGAAGAACCCAGCACCACCTTTTCATGGAAGATGAGGATGGGCAACAAGTTGTTGACCATGCTCGTGATTCCCACTTCTGGAAAGAGTTTAAATGTTGCCTGTGTGAACTAATACCTTTGAGGGATTTGTTGCTAAAGGCATGAGGTGTACATCTGGACCCTAACGCTACAATGTAAAATGGATGACACCAAACCAAAGGAATAGAAATTAATTTTAAAATCGGTCGAGGGATAATATCAGTCATGGTATCTATTTTAAACTAATGCATAAAGTCAAAATTGTTCTGAACATCAATTTGGGGGACTGTTCCATTTACAGTGAAATGCATGTGAGCTTATTTACCTGGCTCCACTCCATCATTTTCAAAAAAACCATCATACAAATGATAGGCTTTTAAAAAAAACATATACTGTGGATTCCCAAATGCAATCTTTATGCAAAGTATTTCTAATTTACAAAAACAATTTGAAAAAAAAACAAAGTACATCTGACACAAATACATAATTTGCGGTTGTTTCTTAAGGGGGTTATGGACAGGCAGGAATGCTTTTTTTTGCAGCAGAATACCATTTTTCTTAGAGCTTCAGTCAATTCCTTTTATGGATAAAACATTCTATTTGCTGTATGAGTTCCAGGGGAAGGTGTTTGTCTACTGGAGCACTCAGAGCATCAGATGCTTCCAAACTAATTAAAATAAATCTTATAAATACGGAACGGGAATATGCCAGGATCAAATACTCCTCTACGACATATTGGTTTCACAGTCAAACAGAGACAATTGCTGGAAGATTATTGTGGAATTAAGTAATACTACTTTGTAATTACCTCTCAGGTAAGTGCTGCTTAATGTTTTACATTTTCTTTTTGAGAGGTGTTGCAGTTGCTCGGGAGAGGCTGTCAATTATAGTCCCTTAATAACGAAGGCAGAGAGATGGGGGTTAACAAAAATCATGTTTTCATGTTGACAATCTGTGACAAGAAAAGCGAAGTTGAAAGGAGTGCTAAATGATCAGGGTTAGGAGATCAGATCAGGAATTAAAGTGGGTGAGTGCTGGGGGCTGGCGTGGTTCTGTTCTCCTTCAAATATCCCGAAAGGTTCAAGCGAAAGTGAAATGGTGAGCCGGGGCAAATTTGAGGCAGAAATACTGAATTGTTCTATTGGTTCAACCCAGACTACTGCCTGGTCCCAACACTGAAAATCTCGACTGGACTTTGCCCGTTGACTTCCAATATTTGTCTGTCATTTTGACATTAATTAGTGCATAAATTTGTTCCAGCTCCTTTTGAATTCGATCTGCTTTTGTGCACATTTCATTTGCAAAATGCAGCACAGATGTTGGAGTTTTGACTGACCAGTGAGGGTAGATAAAGTGTGCAGTCTTGCCCCCACACAAATACTCGCACACAAAGCAAAACCTAACAGTTGATTATAGGTTTGATCTGATTAATGGGTAAATGGCTTTGACAGCTTTTGTTTACACCCTGTAGTTTTGTCATACCGGTGTGTTTTATTGATGATTAAAAACAATGGGAGTTGTGGTAATGTTACAGTGATGACAGGTGAAGAGTGTGTAAGTCTGCTTCATGGAGGGTGACATAACCACAGGCATGGCTGCTTATTAAAAGTGTCAGTCATAATTTCAGTCATTGTTCAACCAGACTTGCGTTGAGACTTATTACCAGACTGAGGATTAATATGGGCATGTGGTATTGCTAGGGCAAAAGCAGAAATTGCTGGAAAAGCTCAGCAGGTTTGACAGCGTCTGTGAAGAGAAATCAAAATTAAAGTTCCAGTCACCTTTCCTCAGAACACCGGACCTGAAAAATTAAACTTTGATATCTCTTCACAGAAGCTGCCAGACTTGTTGAGTTTTACCAGCAACTTCTGCTTTTGTTTCTGATTTACAGCAACCACATTTCTTTCAGTTTTTATTTAGTATTGCTGGAATTTGGGGCCAACGTAAAGATTTCCTATCAATTGTTATCATGTCTCCTTCCATGCCACCCAGCCCCACAGTTACTTACATGAGGAGGGATCAAAAGCTGCATTGTGTTGTGTTGGGATGGCAAGAGAACAGGAGAAAGTCTTTTGAGCCTCAGTCCCATTCTTAGGATTTGGGCATTGCTGCTAAGGTGAGCATTTATTGCCCATTTCTAATTATTTGAGATCATTGCGAGCCTTCTCCTGAGGCATGGTCGTGCTCACATGTCCTATGTCTGTAAGTTATTGAACCATTGCTGTCCCTGGTGGCAAAAATATTGTTAGATAAGGAGTTCCATAATTTTGCCCTGGATCAAAACCCTGGGACTCCCTTCCAAACAGCACCTTGGGTGGACCTGGACCACACAGGGAGGCAGCTCATCATCACCATTTCTTGGGCAATCAAGGGATAGGCAGTAAGTGCTAACCCAGCCGGCGATGCCATGTCCCATGAACCTTCGACGTGCAGTGTATTTTGAATGAGCAATAACAAAATTGTGACAAATCGCCGAATCTGGATGGTGTGTAGCTTAGAGGAGTCCTCAGTAGTGCTGGTCTTCCCATACATAGCTGACTTCTGGATGCTGTAAATCACAGATTTGGAAGGTAATAGCAGGTAAATCTCAATGAGTAGCATTTTATAGAAAGAACATACAGCAGCCCCTGCAATGAAGGTGATGGGTGAGCTATATTGAGTGTTGTGACAGCCAGTCAAGAGGGGAGTACTCTCCTCTCACTTCTAATGGGTCTAGTTATCCGTAGTGATCCCACTGCGTCCCCATAGTAAACAGCTTTCTGGTAGTTTATTGGCTTCGGAGAATAAGAGTTAATCAATTTCTTGATGTTCAATCACACAGTTTGAACTAATGCTCTCCTTTATCTGGTATCCTGTGAGTTCTAGTATCCAAGATAGTACAACTTTGGTATTACTGCTAATCAGGCCTTTGGCCTGATTAGCTGATATCGTAGCACAGGATTAACTTGTCAATTAAGGTTTACTTTCCCCATTTCTTCTCTCCTCACCTGCTCCCTTCCTTCTCTGAGGCTAGATTTTAACTCTTCAACTCCCCCTCCCACTCCGCCAAGGACATGCAGGCCCTGGGCCTCCTCCATCACCCGACGCCTGGAGGAAGAATGCCTCACCTTCCGCCTTGGGACCCTGTAAACACACAGCATCAATGTGGACTTAACCAGCTTCCTCACTTCTCCTCCCTTCACCTTATCCCAAATCCAACTTTCCACCTCTTGATCTCTCCTACCTGTCCATCTTCATTCCCACCTATCCGTTCTGCCCTCCTCTCTGAACTATCACCATTACTCCCACCTCTGTCTACCTATCACACTCTCAGCTATCTTTCCCCCAGCACAACCTCCCTCCCATTTATCTCTCTACCACCCTCGGCTCACAAGCCTCATTCCTGATGAAGGGCTCTTGCCCGAAACGTCGATTCTCCTGGTCCTCGAATGCTGCCTGACCTGCTGTACTTTTCCAGCACCACACTATCGACTCTGATCTCCAGCAACTGAAGTCCTCACTTTCTTCTAGATTTTAACTATCAGGATGTCAGACAGCCATTCTGAAGAAAGGCACTCATTAGCATACTGAAAATGCATACAGTAGAAAGAGACACCTTTACACTCAGCAGTATTTCTTGGGTCACTGGGGTTAAGTTTCCCGATGCTTTCCTTGTAGCTTAAGGACAATGAGGCGGCACAGTTGATTTGGAGAACGTTTCCTTTGTGTTGCTTTGTGTAGGATTTTATCGACGTATTGAGGGAATGCAGTGCATTGTGAGAAAAGCTTCACCCACTCAGGCAGTTATAGAAGAGCAGAGGAGGTAGAATACTTTGTTACTCCCTTCAACATGATCCCACCTAGCCCTCACTCCCATCAACCCGAGATTGAGCCCTTCCTCCACCCCGATCTCAGTCAGAAATCCCCCACCCCCTCAATCTCTGACAGGACCCTCATCCATTCCCCCCTCTCCCCACTGATCTCAGATTACCTACTGCCCAGCTCACGCCAGGCAGCTGCTTCACATCCCTACTCTCAGACAATTGACTCGCTCCCTCTGATACCACTCTGATTAGTGAGCGGGAGAGAGCAGGAGGTTGTTTAAATATGATTGTGCTGGTAAACCTGGCGGGGCTTCCAGAACTGTGACCTTAGCCTTTATTTCCTCATGCCTCCACCCTCCACTTCACCGTCCCCATTAAAATCAAGTCTGGAATAACTGCTGCTAGGCTGTCTGTACCAGCACTTTCAGATCGAGTGGTAAGGGAAGCTGAGCAACACCTCTCATGCATTATAAGGGAAAGATAGGAACTGAAATCTAATTAACCCTTGGGTTTATCAAGAACATAAAAAGATGACCATCAATGGACTGCATAGTCCCTCAAGCCTGCTCCTACATTCAATACAATCAGAGTAATCTTTGGCTTTAAAAAATCCCTTCTACTCCTCATATTCCTTGATCCCTGAGACACCATAAATCTCAGCCTTACTGAAGAGTGTAATGAGTAACACTCTGGCTTAGAGAATTCCAAAGGTTCACAGCCATTTTAAGTGAAGAGATTACTCCTAACCTCAGCCCTAAATTATCAACCCCTAATAATGAGTCTATGGCTATGGATGTAATGGAAAACCAAAATGTGGCAGGGCAAGCTAGAAGGGTCGAAGGGCCTGGTCCTGTGCTGTTTTGCTCTTTGTATGAGATAAAGCATTGGGAAGTCTAAGTATATTACATTTACTGATGCCCCTTTGTCCATCCTACTCGTTACATCTTCTGAAAAATTAGTAAATTTATTAAACAGGATTTCTTTTATTGTAAAACCATATTTACTTGTTCTCATCATATTGTGCTTTTCTAAGTACATTGCCAAACTTGATAATAAGGAATTTTAACATTTCCTTTAACTTGCCTATCATTCTTACTTTCTCTCACCATTCTTTCTTGAATATTTACTAACTTTCTATCCACTGGGACTGTATCAGATGTTAGGAAATTTTGGAAAATTATAGCCATTATCTCTGCAGCTACTTCTTTTAGAATGTAGACCATCAGGTCCTGGGGATTTGTAAGGTTTTGAACCCTTACATCTCTTTGGCACTTTTTTTCTCTATTGAAGTTCATTACTATAATTCTCTCACTTTCATTAACCCCCAGTATACCTTCTGTGAAGAAAGACACTGACATTTGTTCAAAGTATCTATGTTTTTCTCATTTCCTACAATAACTTGTTTCTGTCTAAAGGAAAAAATGTTTCTGTTCGCTACTCCCCTTTTTAATATATCTTAAAAGTTCTTAATTTATTTTATATTTCGAGCTTTGATCTTTTTTTTCAATTAGCTTTTTGATAATCCTTTGGTTTTTAAAAACATTTCGAGCTTCAGACTTAGTAATATTCTTTTCAACATTATAAATCTCTTATTTTAATCTGATACTATCCTTAACCTCCTGCATAAACCACGATGCATGTCTCCAACTGAATTTTATTTTTCAGTGGCATATATTTTTGTGCACATCCTGAAATGTCTTTTTTAAATGTCCCCCCCCCCCCCTCCCGTTAATCTGTTTTTAGTCTATTCATCTAATTAACCATAGTCAGCTTTCCCCTCATCACTATGCGGTTGGTTTTCTTGAAGGCTAAAAGTTTTGGTTGAGACTGGAATATGTCATTTTCAAAAATAATGTAGAGTTAAATTGTATTCAGATCACTATTTCCCACTGGATCTGCCATTCAACCGGATAATGGTTGATATGTATCTCAAATCCATTTATTCCTCTTTGATCCAGAGCCCTCGATATCCCTACCTAATGAAATTCTAGTCATTCAAATCTTGAAAGCTTCAATCGTTCCTGCAGTCTTTTGACTAAAAGGAATTTCCAGATTTCTCCATATGCATGTGTACTCAGCACAATACAACTCTTTCAGGGAGCTCATGATGAGTCCAAAAATGGAAAGCCCTTTCAGTCTATTTAATAAATTAATCGATAAAGGTGATCATTTTGATTTGGTTAAACATTGTTCCTTGATAAACCTAGTCTGCAGATTCTCGACGAGAGCCTTCACTATATCAATATGTACTGAAGGAGTTAACTGTCTTATGATGCCAGAATGAATAAGTGTCTTGTTTAAAGAAAGCAGGAGTCTCAAAAGTAGCTTCAATTATTCAATTCTTTGAAACGTTGTATCTGCAATCTATCACCTGTCAGATCAAAGTGTTGCTCTGATTTTAATGCTCAGGTCACCCAGGTCAAGATCCATTAGCCATTTGTACTAAAATATATATGGAGACTTAGGATGAGGACTCAAGGTCATCAACCACGTCGTACTTGGTGTCCGTATCATCCTCATGGCATTCCTGTACTCTGCTGAATTATGAAGTGTCTTGTCCTGTTCTATTCGAATAAGATGAACTTATTCCATCAGCGTAAAATTGCTCCAGTTAAAGGTGAAGAGTCCCAAATAAAAGTTACTCAAAGGTTGTAATTAGTCCACTCCGTATTAATTACCACATATCATTTAAGAGAAGGCAGAGGTCATCCCTAAAGGCTTTACCCCAGTGAGGTAACTTTACAGCATAGTAACAGTGGCAACATTGGAATCACAGCAACATCCCACAAAACGCAATGGGAAAATCGAAATGGAAGAGCAGGAGGAAACCTCACTTTCACCACTCAATCAGGTTAGGGTTGACGAGAATTTAATTCCAGCGACCTGCTTTGGTACTGCAAATTCTGTCCATGTCCAACAAAATTCTATCAATGTAACAGATGATTAGACCTTATTTAATGATGGATAAGTATTGACTAAGACAACATGTGAACGTCCCTGCTTATCTTCAAAAGGTGCCATGAGATGTTTCATGTGAACCTGAGAGAGAGCAGATGGGCCGAGGTTTAATGTTCCCTCTAAAAAGGACCCCTGACAGGACAGACCTCCCCCAGTTTTGCACTGAAAGGGTCAGCTGAGGTTATGTGTTCAAACCATTGTCTTGAGGGTTGAGCCCCAACTGAGTCACAGATACCAGAAACACAAGTCTTTTAAGTACCTGAGATAATCCTTCCTTAACGTTACTGTGGTTAGGAGCAGATATTGTCGTTTGGAGATATTTATTCTCAGGGGTTCACTTGCTGTAAATGATAACTTCCTCAGACCAGTCACAATAAAGAACGATGGTTAACGGTGCAATTTGTATTGTCATTAAAATCTTTATCTTCAAAATCTAAGCCAATTTCATCTTGGGTATTATAGTTTGAGATATAGAAAATATTTCAATTGGAATTTTTGTTTTTTAACCTTCACCTCCTGCATTCTCTGTGCTCCAGAACCACATTTGCATTCCCTGCCTCTGCAACTGTTGAAATGATCAGGGATAGAATTTGCTTTTATATCTGATCCTCTCTTTCTGTCTCTCTTCTTCATCTCACGTTGCAGCACATGTCACTGCCAAGTGTAAGACCATGGCAAAATTTCTTCCACGTTGTGCATAGGCATTAATACCAATTGTAGCAAGGAACCTGTGACTGAGATCACCTGACTCAGCATGAACCAATCTTTAGGTTATATGACTTACTACTCTCAAAGCGTTTTGTCTCTTCAAATTCTGACTGTCAGGCTTAAACTTGTGGGTTTTTTTGGATATAAAGAATGTCCCTTTCTGGGTGATTAGTGCATGAAATTCAGGACAACAAGGGAAGCAGTTTAAACGATGACAAGTTAAAGCAGATAAGATCACTGTGTCAATGAATGAAGTGTAGTATTGTATAATAATAATAACAATAATAATTTGTATGTGATCCTCACAAAAAGAAAAGTTATACAGGACATCTCACAACTGCCTCATGATTTTAATGAATTGCCTTTGAAGTGATATGGAAACAATCATGTCAGTGTGTTACCTGTGAAACATGACTGTGTAGTAGAGTGAGTTAGCCCTATATTACTGAGGATACAATATAGGATGTCAGTGTAAGTAGAAAGCATGAAAAAAGATTCGCAAATTTGGAATATCCCTAAATGCTTTACAGCTAATGAGTAGGTTTTGAAGTGTAGACTTTTGGTGAGGGGTGGGGGTGAGTGGGTGGTGCAGTGAGTGGGATTGGGGGGGGCACGAAATCTTATAGCAGTATATAAAATTATGAAGGGAAAAGATAAGGTAGAAACACAGAAATTGTTTCCACGGGAGGGTGAAGCTAGAACTAGGGGTCATAGCCTCAAGAGAATGGGGAGCAGATTTCGGACTGAGTTGAGGAGGAACTTCTTCACTCGAAGGGTTGTGAATCTGTGGAATGCCCTGCCCAGTGAAGCAGTTGAGGGTTCCTCGTTCAACGTTTCTAAGGCAAAGATACACCAGGCAAGGTATAAAGGGTTATGGTGAGTGGATGGGTAAGTGGAGCAGAGTTCACGACAAAGATCAGCCATGACCTTATTAAATGGCAGGGCAGGCACAAGGGGCTTACTCCTGCTCCTAATTCTTAATTTCTTATGCTCTTAAAATGACAAATATGACAAGCACTATATGCAGAGTAAGAGACCACTATCAGGAGTATGATAGTCACTGTGTCAAATACTGAGTCAGATACTGGGGTTTACTCAAATAAAAAAAAAATGCGAAAGAAGTCAGGGCTATTAATCAAACAGACAATCAATGTCTGCTTAAGAGGTGTGGACAGATTTTGACAGATTCAGAAAGACTAGCAATAGTACCAAGAAAGGGTACATAATGGAATTCAATAGATTATGTGCAAGACTGCAGAAATTTCTTTTGGAAATTCCCCAAGCTGTGCTGGTATTTATGTTATTAAACTGGGCCAAAGTACCAACTATGGACAGATGTTTTGACCGGAGTTAAATCTGTGGATAAACATATATTACCAGAACAACTGTTGGCAGCATTTTAAAAATTGCTAAGAAGACATTCCTTTCTAGCAGCAGTCACAGCATAAAGGGGGAAATGATGATTAGATTAGATTACTTACAGTGTGGAAACAGGCCCTTTGGCCCAACAAGTCCACACTGACCCGCTGAAGCGTAACCCACCCATTCCCCTACATTTACCCCTTTACCTAACACTATGGGCAATTTTGCATGGCCAATTCACCTGACCTGCACATCTTTGGACTGTGGGAGGAAACCGGAGCACCCGGAGGAAACCCACGCAGACACGGGGAGAATGTGCAAACTCCACACAGTCAGTCGCCTGAGTCAGGAATTGAACCCGGGTCTCTGGCGCTGTGAGGCAGCAGTGCTAACCACTGTGCCACTGTGCCGCCCTCATGTCAGAAAACATGTCAGAAACTGTCAAGACCATCCAGATACAGGTTCCAGGTGACAGTGCAAAAGGAAATCTGTCATTAACAAAAATGAGAATGCAAATTCTAATGAGAGCAAAGAGAATTTGGGATTTACAATAAGGAAACTAATACTTAATATTCAGAATTTCAGGTGCAATTCAAAATTCTATGAATGAAATACCCCCCAAACTTAATACAGCAATAAAATATTCAAATCTAAACATGAAATAGGAGACTCAGAGAAAGATGATGGAGATACAGGTCAAAGAAAGGTCATTGCATTTGCACAAGAAATTTCAATTAATTGATTAATGTATTGGTGTCAGAGTCTTTGAACTATGCAGTATTGGACAGTAGATGCACACTTCCGGTGTGTGGAGTAAACAGGTTGAAATGTTATCTGGAGTTTCCAAGTGAAAAGGAACAAGACAAAGGCAAGGGATGTCCAAGGTTCCACCAGTTTCACATTTGGAGATGATAACATACTGAAATCTTTGAAAAGAGTGATTATTCATTGTAACAGAGTTACAGTCAATAATTTTATGAATATAGATGTCGTATCCAAAGCTATATCCTTATAATGATAGGCTGTCAATGTAAAAAGCAAGTATTAAACCGGATATGGAAAATGGGAAAGCTACTGTATTTGGAAAATCTGTGAATTTGCAATTTACATAACTGGGGATGCTATTAATGGAAAAATAATCTCTCCACTAAATTAATTATTGACATCAGTGGGTCGAAATTTGGAAAACACAAAGTCAGGTGTGTTACAATTAGACATTCAATTTGCCCAACCATCCTCGAAAAAGGTAAACGTTTTTAGTAAAGGATGTAGGAAAAAGGGATAGGGAATATAGTCAACTCACAGAAGAGGTGTGATGGAAATAGGAAATATCAAAGGATACCATCACATCTATTGTATTACAACCCTCAGCAGGAGATTTCAACAAGGTAGTGGTTATGGATCAAAAGGTATGTGATAAAGAAAAAATATATCATTTTACATATTGTAGATTTAGCAACCAGGATTAGTTATTCAACAATGCCACATAGTAAAGATAAAATAATTTTGGATCAAGTCATGGAAGAGAGGGCATGGACCAGACTTGGACCATCAGTAAGATTCTCCCAGATAATAAGATGGAGTTTGCTCACGGTGAATTCAGAGATGTATGTGTGGTTTTAAACATAATAGCCATGAATATGACAGCAGAAGCCTTATTAACAGTGATGTATATGAGTGGAACCATGTAGTAATGGGCAAAATGGTCCATGTAATTTTGGTAGATCAACAAACTGTAAGTTATTATCTGCATTAGTATGGGCTGTACATCTTAAGAATTTGTTGCAGATGGTAGAGGATTATTATCCAAATTAGTCAGTTTTTGGCAGATATCATGAAGGAACATCAGTAATAAATGGTCAATTCCAAGCTTGTGAAGGGAAATCAGTCTTATTTTTTCAGAGCATTTAAAGAGCATACTGAAGTAGTCCATGTTCAAATGCAATAAAATTTGGACAATATCCAGGCTTGGGCTGACAAGTGGCAAGTAACATTCATGCCCCACAAATGCCAGGCTATGACCATCATCAATAAGAGACAATCTAACTACTGCCCCATGACATTCAATGGTGCTACCATCACTGAATCCCCCACTGTCAACATCCTGGACAGAAAGTCAATTGGTCTTGCCACATAAACACAGTGGCTACAAGAGCATGTCAGAGGCTAGAAATGGTGGTGAGTAACTCACCTCCTGACTCTCCAAATCCACTATCTGTCCACCATCTACAAGGAGAAAGTGAGGACTGCAGATGCTGGAGACAGGAGTTGAAAAGTGTGGTGCTGGAAAAGCGGCAGCAGGCCAGGCAGCATTCAAGGAGCAGGAGAATCGACGTTTCGGGCATAAGCCCTTCTTCAGGAATGAGGCTGATGTGCCAAGCGGGCTGAGATAAAAGGTGGTGGGAGGGGAAGAATTTGGTGGCGGGGCGCTGGGAATACAATAGGTGGAAGGAGGTGAGGGTGATAGACTGGAGAGAGGGTGGCGGCCGAGAGGTCGGGAAGAAGATTGCAGGTCAAGAGGGCAGTGCTGAATTCGGGAGTTGGGACTGAGATAAAGTGGGGGGAGGGGAAATGAGGAAGCTGGAGAAATCTACATTCATCCCGTGTGGTTGGAGGGTTCCTAGGCAGAAGATGAGGCGCTCTTCCTCCAGACGTCGTGTTGCCAGAGTCTGGTGACGGAGGAGGCCAAGGACCTACATCTCCTTGGTGGAGTGGGAGGGGGAGTTAAAGTGTTCGGCTATGGGGCGGTTGGGTTGGTTGGTCCGGGTGTCCCAGAGGTGTTCCGCAAGTAGGCGGCCTGTCTCCCCAATGTAGAGGAGGCCACATCGGGTGCAGCGGATACAGTAAATGATGTGTGTGGAGGTGCAGGTGAATTTGCGATGGATATGGAAGGATCCATTGGGGCCTTGGAGGGAGGTGAGGGGGAAGGTGTGGGCACAGGTTTTGAACTTCTTGTGGTTGCAGGAGAAGGTGCCAGGAGTGGAGGTTGGGTTGGTGGGGGGTGTGGACCTGACGAGGGAGTCGCTGAGGGAGTGGTCTCTCCGGAACGCTGATAGGGGTGGAGAGGGAAATATATCCCTGGTGGTGGGGTCTGTTTGGAGGTGGCGGTAATGACGGAGGATGATACAGTCCATCTTCCGCAGCTACACTGGCACCATCCCTCACCTTTTCCTCCGCTACATCGATGATTATATTGGCGCTACCTCGTGATCCCACAAGGAGGTTGAACAGTTCATCCACTTTACTAACACCTTCCACCCCGACCTCAAATTTACCTAGACCGTCTCAGACTCCTCCCTCCCCTTCCTAGACCTCTCCATTTCTATCTCGGGCGACCGACTCAACACAGACATTTACTACAAACCGACCGACTCCCACAGCTACCTAGATTACACCCCCTCCCACCCTGCCCCCTGTAAAAACGCCATCCCAAATTCCCAATTCCTTCGCCTCTGCCGCATCTGCTCCCAGGAGGACCAATTCCAATACCGTACAACTCAAATGGCCTCCTTCTTCAAAGACCACAATTTCCCCTCTGACGTGGTCGACGATGCTCTTCACTGCCCGCTCCTCCGCCCTTGAGGCCCGCCCCTCCAATCGTCACCAGGACAGAACCCCACTGGTCCTCACCTACCACCTCACCAACCTCCAGATACATCGTATCATCCTCTGTCATTTCCGCCACCTCCAAACAGACCCCACTACCAGGGATATATTTCCCTCTCCACCCCTATCAGCGTTCCGGAGAGACCACTCCCTCCGCGACTCCCTTGTCAGGTCCACACCCCCCACCAACCCAGCCTCCACTCCCGGCAACTTCCCCTGCAACCGCAAGAAGTGCAAAACCTGCGCCCACACCTCCCCCCTCACCTCCCTCCAAGGCCCCAATGGATCCTTCCATATCCATTGCAAATTCACCTCCATCTCCATACACATCATTTACTGTATCTGCTGCACCCGATGTGGTCTTCTCTACATTGGGGAGACAGGCCGCCTACTTGCGGAACATTTCAGGGACACCTCTGGGACACCCGCACCAACCAACCGAACCGCCCCATGGCTGAACGCTTTAACTCCCCCTCCCACTCTGCCAAGGACTTGCAGGTCCTTGGCCTCCTCCATCGCCAGATTTTGGCCACACGACGCCTGGCGGAAGAGAGCCTCATCTTCCTCTTAGGAACCCTCCAACCACACGGGATGAATGTAGATTTCTCCAGCTTTCTCATTTCTCCTCCACCCACCTTTTCTCAGTCCCAACCCCCGGATTCAGCACTGCCCTCTTGACCTGCAATCTTCTTCCCGACCTCTCCGTCGCCACCCCCTCTCCAGTCTATCACCCTCACCCTCACCTCCTTCCACCTATCGCATTCCCAGCACCCCTCCCCTAAATTTCCCCCCCTCTACCTTTTATCTCAGCCCACTTGACACACCAGCCTCATTCCTGAAGAAGGGCTTATGCCTGAAACGTCGATTCTCCTGCTCCTCGGATGCTGCCTGGCCTGCTGCACTTTTCCAGCACCACACTTTTCAACCACCATCTACAAGGCACAAGTCAGGAGTAAAATGGAATACACCCCCTTGACTGGATGAGTGCGGTTCTCAAGAATTCTTGACACTATCCAGGACAAAGCAGATCGCTTGATTGGCACCACATCCACAAACATCTGCACCCTCCATTATGGATGCTCAGTAGCAGCAGTGTGTCCTATCTACTGATGCACTGCAGAAATTCGCCAAAGGTTCTCAGGCAGCACCTTCCAAATCCATGACCACTTCCATCTGGAAGGGCAAGGGCTTATGAGAACTCCAGCACCTTCAAGTTCCCTCCAAGCCACTCACCATCTTGATTTAGAAATATATCGCTATTCCTTCTCTGTCACTGGGTCAAGATCCCGGAATTCCTGCCCTAATGGCATTGTTGACCTACCTACAGCACATGGACTGCAGTGGCTTTAGAAGGCAGCTCACCACCACCTTCTTCAGGGCAACAAGGGAAAGCCAGTAAATGCTGGCATCACACAAAATGCTTTTCAAAAAAAATTGAAAGTATTGTATGCAGACAGAGAGGCTTCCCTTGAAGCCAAAGTCTCAAAGAATTTGGTGAGCCCTATTAGAAACTGGTTTAAATCAGTGAGATATAGTTTACTGTAAGAGAGGGAGCTTAAAGAATGGATAGATCCAGGGAAGGTGATTGATAAATACAGAAGAAACAATAGCTGTACAGACATAGTTACCAAACGGATCAAGTGCACTTTTCAAGTTTTTTTATGAATTACAAGCTTGCTGATTCTGAAGGAGTTATAGAAAATAACAAGGAGCTAAGTACCTCTCATACCCAGCTGTCGTACAACTCTGAAGATCAGAGTGCTGCAGTTGACAGTTTGTTTGATGATGGGCAGATCAGATCAGAGCACAACTGGGACCAATATCTGCAAAGTCATTTTTTTTTAACTGGAAAGGGCTAGTTAACGGAGAAATGTGACTATTGTAAATAGAGTGTGAAAAGCCACTGGAAAACATAAAATCTGGCTGAATGTACAGGATGCTTGGTTGGGGGTTAGGTTTATGGATTGCGAACACAAAGTAGAAAGATGGAAGGCAAGGAAACGCAGTGTAAGCCCAAATAGAGGCCCTAGGAGTGAACGTGCCCAATAAAGAGATCATGAACTGTCGAAAGTAATCCTAGTGATCGGAGAGGGAGGTCAGACAGTAACAGCATAGCAAGGTACAGAAGGCAAGAGAGAGAGAGAGAGAGCATAGTTTCACAAAGACAAGAAATATAGTACAAATCAGAATATCACCAGGAGCAGAAGCCTATGGGATTGGGAGTGTCTCAGTGGGCATGAACAAATTAAAAGACAAGTTAATAAAAGATACAAACAACAAGAAATACAAAACAGGAGAGGGTGTACACAGGTGCCATGTTGGGGACAACCAGCCCTATCACATCACTTAGGTAGTTATGTACAGTAAGGGTGCCTTCTGATGGGACGTATCAGACTAAAGTAGGACTCGTGGCATAAGGTTTCAAAGGAAAACTGGGGAGACCAAATGTAAAAGAATAGATTCAACAATAACAGGAAAAACAATTCTGAACATAGGCTTCGCTTTGCAACAAATGCTTGAGAGTGTAGATCAATTGATATTTACGCTGAATTTTTGCAAGGCTATCAGCTCAAGAGGGAAATGCCTTTCATCCTCAAAAAGATGCAAAGAATCTCTGTAAATTATATATACGTGTGTACATGACCTAAATGTTACTTTTGCAGTTTGATAAGGTATGATGTGTCAAATTATAATTGGATTGTCTTCAGTTAAGAGCAGGCCCTGTCATGTTTTATTGCCCCCATGAGTTGCTGCTGTGTGGTATCTTATCGATGCATGCAGCTGATATTTTTTGTGGGTTGCAGGAGTGAATTGCATTGGAAATCAGACAGAATGAATCAAGTGTCACTTTACATTAGGAAACTGACTTGGAAAATGTTAGCCCCATTGTCATTAGTCAAAGTATGCTCTCAGAAAAAGGTGCAGTGGCTTCCCAAATTGAAATAGAGGAATTGTGAAATCCAATTGGATAACTTGGCATCTAAACAAGGCTGGATGCCATTTTGAAGTATTAGTTGTGATGAAGAGTCACCGAACCCGAAACAGTAACTCTGCTTTCTTCCCACAGATGCTGCCAGACCTGCTGAGTTTCTCCAATAATTTTTGTTTTTGCCTCAAAACTCCAGCATCCATAGTTGTCTGTTTAATTTAAAGTATTAGTGTTGAGTATAACGATGAAAGAACCCTAGTGGAAGATATTATTTGGACAAAGAAGCATTGAAAAAATAAAGCATGGAGCATTGTGTCTTGAAATTTCCATCATTGGGGATGACAGCAACGTGTAACTTGTTGTTATTAATTATCTTTCTTATGCAAATCTCCAAGATGGATTCTTCAGTGCGAGAAAATTTCTCACTTTTCTTGTGGGAAAGGGAGGTGAATGTGGCTCTTTAGCTTGGAAAGCTAAATAATTCAGAAGAATAACAAAAAGTACCTCACTGACAGAAATTCTCATTCTTGGTGAGTTTGGTAGACATGGCATGTTTCGTAGCAAAAATATTGGAAGACATTCTAAAAATGGATTCAGCAACAATGCCCATGAAGTGCAACATTGATAATTAGTCACTATGGGATAAGGTACACTCAATTAAATGTGTGAATGAGAAAAGACTGAGGATCAATGTCACTATTTTAGAACAGATGGAGAAGACAGGTCCACTTTGAAACTGGTGGATAGCAGTTAATTATCTGATTGTTTTACAAATAAAGGAACAAGTTCTAAGAAACTATTGGACATACAGAAAAAAGGACCCATGGAACTTGAATGTGCAAAGAAAAAATGGGAATATGATATGTTGTCATTTTGTATATTTTGTTTGCTTTATATGTATAGACTTATTTAAAAAGGAAATGCAAACTCCATCATCATCAAATATGGCCTGAAGGAATCCCTGAGAGCGAATGGAATGAGGGAATAGGTGATGGATATATTCATTCAGGCTTAACTGGGTATGCATTTGTTGTATAAATATGGGGAGCTAGTAATACGTTTTGTGGTGTTTATGAAGTGTGGTTAGCTGAAATAAAGCTCTCATTAAATGTGTGGATATGGACTTGGTTTAGCTATTGTCATCTTCCAGGGTGTAAATATATCTTAGTACTACACTGGAATATCAACCTACATTTTGTTTTCAAGTGTTCAAGTGGGGTTGGAATCCTTGATGTGTTGACACAGAGATGAGAATGTCACTGTTTGACTCACACTGTATGTTGGATTTCTGCCTCAGGTTTATACAGTATTTTAGGGCCGTGATATTAGACCTCAGGATATGGATTTTCCTGGATGGTAAAATATGGAAATCATCATGGTGGTAAGATTTTTATCTCCACTATTTGGCTGCAACTAAATGAGGCTGATCACTCACCCTTTATAGAGACCAACTATGCTTCATTCCACTGATTTCAATGGAGCACAAAATTACAGCCCAGACTGTGAAGACCAAAATCTATCCCACTGTCTCCTTAACAGTATCAACCTTTATTAAAGGCCCTTTGTATCTTGCAACAGTTAATTCCCTTGGCAGAAATGTATAACGGAAATGAAAGGCAGTTTGCTGTCTATCTCCTTGTACAGCGTCTACTCAAACTGACTTAGTAGCTTCCCTTATGTCATATCAAGTTAATAGAAAATTATAGTGGGAACATTACTTTGGCCTGAAGCTATTGTTACTAGATGGTATCATTGAGCATAAATACAGACATATGTCTGCTCATTCCTGTAAGTACCTCATGAGTGAAATTGGTGACCAAGCACAACCTCTCATTGGTTAACGGGAAATATTTTTGTGGAATCGATGATTGGTAAACATGTTCTATTGACGTATCACCCCTCTACTCATTCTCTTACATTGGCTCCTGGCATCAATTTTTAAAATTCTCAGCCTTCTGTTCAAAACCCTCTGTGGCCTCACCCATCCTTTGTTTAAACAGATGTGGTCCCACATTCCTCACAAAGCAGTGAGCCCCTTTGGTTCTGCTTTCTCTTGCATCTTCCTTTTCGTTCACACCCATTGTCAGCCAGGCCTTCAGCTGCCGAGACCTTGTCCTCTCGAGTTTCCGACTCAAGCGCCTTCTCTGCCTCTCTCTGCCTTGCCTAAACGATGCCCTTTAATCTCCAAACTTTTAATGGTCTCACCTTGTGTGGCCCACTGTTATATTTTATCTGATTGCCTTCAGAAGAAGCAAGTGTTCCTGTATTAAAACTGCTTTATAAATACACGTTGTTATTACTACTGGCCACACAAGGTGCCTCTCATTGTTGAGGGAACCAACCATAATTTATGTGTTAGTGGCAACTGGTGAAGCAGCATCGCAAGATAATATACAGGTAAGAATATAAAGCTGTAAAAAAGCAAGATCAGCAGTAGGCCATTTGGCCCCTCGAGCTTGTTCTAGGATTCAATAAAATCGTGACAGATCTTATTATGACCTTAACTTCACTTTCCTGCCCGATCTCCTTTAACTTTGGATCTCTCATCATTCAAAATATATCAAGCTCAGCCTTGAATATATTCGATGACCCCATTGCAGTGCTTTTTGTTGAAGGGAATCCTAAACACTCCTTCTCTCCATATTCAATGGCAGACCCTTCAAAAATGTACTGTCTTGATCCCAATTTCCTCAGAACATGAAACACTGTCTCATCAACCATTCCATCAAATTCTATCAGAATCTTAAACTTCAATAAGATCACACTTATTCTTCGGAACTCCAATGAGTATAGGCTCAACCTTTCCTCATCAGTCAAATTGCTCATCCCAGTAATCTTTCTAGCTAATCTCATTTTAACTGCCCCCAATGCAAGTATATCACTTCTTTGGTGAGGGGACCAAAACTATACAAATTATCTCAATGCACTAGTGCCTTTTAATAACTTGTGGGATAATGAGACTTATGTACATTTAACCTCTCATGGGACCTGGGTGTTACTGACCAGCCAGCAGTTATTGCCTGTCCCTAATATTATGTATGTAGTTGGGTATGTGTTGCCACTTTAAGATAGCAGGTCAGCTGAACAGGTGGGGAGTTGGGAAAGCAATCTAAAAAAAGTGATGGTGAGCTGCTTCTTGAACCATTGCAGTGCACCTGCTGTCAGTTGACCCACAATGCCATTAGGAAGGGAATACCAGGATTTTGACCCAGCACAGTGAAAGAATGACAATATATTTCCAAGTCAGGATGTTGAGGGGCTTGGAGGGGAACTCAAAGGTGGTGGTGTTCCCATGTATCTGCTGCCCTTTCCTACTAGATGGAAGTGATCATGGGTTTGGAACGAACTGTCTGAGGATCTTTGGTGAATTTCTGCACCTGTTTCAGGTTAATGGTAACCCCAAGGATGTTGATAATGGGGGAATTCAGTGATGGCAACAGTATTGAACATTAAGAATTGGTTGTTAGATTGTGTCTTGCTGGAGTGGTCATTTTCTAATGATGATGTAGTAGATAATATGAATTTGACATCAGTGAGAGAGAAGATGCCAGTCTTGAATGAGCGTGTGACAGGAAAGCTCTTAGCCGCTATGTTGGAGAGCTGTATTTGATAACTTTTCAGTTTCTCAGGTTGCATTAGAGTTTCAGTATTAAATTCACAGGACCTTTCAGGAGGGTCAGCTTTATGAACTGTAAATCTCAGGAACCTCTTGTGCATTTATTAACAGGTCAGGGGTGGGCAATAAATGGCAGTCTCGCTGAAAATGAATTAAAAACATACTTAAGTTCTGTTCCACCTCTGGTATGACAGAAGCTATGGATGTTCCCTCCCTGTCCTGAGAAAACAAAATATCAGATGGCTTGTCTTATTGACCAGCAACCCCTCACAGTGTAGGCAGAGGACAGAGAGCAGTCTGTTGCCCATTCTATTAACTTGTACCATAACTTGTACTTCTGTCTGAGAGGGGGAGTAGAGAGGGCACCTGAATAAGTGAAGAAGAGGCTAATAAAAATGAATGTAAAATATGGCAACCTGAATTAAATTTATTTGAACAAAGTGTAAGAGTGTAATCAGTATTAAACATTGCTGTCAAACAATAACTTAAGAATTTATAATTTGACATTTTTCTTATATTTAGGAGAGAGAATACAAGGACAGAATTCCTGCAGCAATAAACTTCACTTTAATTGCATATACTCAGCTTTATTAAGGATAATCTGTTTTATCCTTCAATTTTCAACAAAGGCTTTTATTACAGGGCTGTTAAATGTGTGGTACCACTTATAATTTACAACTTTGTATGTAAATTTAATGCTGCAATATGTTATAGGGATAAAGTGATTTATTCCTTTCTGGCTGAGTGCATGTTGCATAGTTAGAGGCATGTCAGGGGTTTTAGATAACAGTTATAAAGTGCAAAAGCAGACTTCAAATGATTTATGAAATGCCTTTGACTGTCTGGTTTGTCATTGATTTGGCGGGATTCCTCATGATCTTTCGTCTTAACATACATGCTGGGGTAGCCATTCATGTGGTTCCACTTTCAAACTCAGAATGAGTGCTGAACTTACACAGGCAGCTTCCACTCAAACCAGGAGACCAGGGGGCTCAATACGGGGCCTTAAATGAGCTGTCAGTGCCTGTCATGGCTCCTTGGGCATGTTGCCCATCAGTCAATTCAATTTTGTGTCCCCTATCTTGCCAGCTCTGGCTTCATGCCAGGTTCCTGGATCGGATGGAAGGTGCCAAAGTGACATTGGATAGGTGCCCAAACCGGTTTTACTGAGGAGTCACAGCTAACCTCTAGCAGTGATTCTCGAGTGTGTTGGCAGCCACTGAGTGTGGGGGGCCAGATAACTCCTGTGCTGATCAGCAAGTAATGTTGGATGGCAGGTACTTGTCGTGGAGTTTAGGCCCCTCCTGCTCACCCATGCTCCTGGTAGATCAGGAGTTCACCCAAGTAATCTGCTCTTATTCTCCATCTTATCAACAATGTAAACCAGGTCACAGAGATTGTTGTGTTGCACAGAAGGCTGCCAGTATTGCAAGGCCATTTGTTTTACTTGTGAGTGCTCCCACACAGCGTGATAATGTTGAGAAGTGCCCCTTTATCATGAGTGATTCGAGCAGTATCTATCAGTTTGCAGTGCAGACAAACCAATCCTTCTTTGCTTCAGGATCTACAATCCACCATTTATCAGTAAATCTCCAAGATCTCTCTGGAATTTCTTGGAGCCTCCTGCCACATGAGCTAGTCACTAGCGTAAATGTGGAGAAGCCTAGGCTTTTCTTGTTTTATGTAATACATGTTGATTGGTGAAAAATGGTGCCATCAATTTTGCAAATCACGAATGTCAGGGACCATCTCCACTTAGGTAACATGGATCAGTGTTATTTCTTTTAATGGAAAATTAAAAACAAGAAAGAATATTTACATAGTTTCTGTTATAACCTCTACAGTGTCAAGGTGTTGCAAAGCCAATGGGCTGGACTTTGGTTACTGAAGCAGATAGATCAAATCAGAACAATTCCCAACTTACTGGACCAGTCTCGGTAAAGAATTCCCACAATGTAAGACCATCCCTTTAGGAGGGAGTGGGAAACAGACTGTCCCAGACCCTGGAAACAAAGTGAAGGTGACTATGGGCTGGTGCTTTAGAAATAGTTAGGCCTTCTCACCCTCATACCCCCTAATCCTTCCAAAGGTAATTTATATTCAACCACACCCTCCCATAGATCCTACCTTCACGGCCACTCAGCTCTGAGCAAACCTCAGTAGATATGTAAGATATGTAAGAGTGGCACGGTGGCTCAGTGATTAGCACTGCTGCCTCACAGCACCAGGGACCCAAGTTCGATTCCAGCCTCAGGCAACTGTGTGGAGTTTGCACATTCTCCCCGTGTCTGTGTGGATTTCCTCTGGGTGCTCTGGTTTCCACCCACAGTCCAAAGGTCAGGTGAATTGGCCATGCTAAATTGCCCATAGTGTTAGGTGCATTAGTCAGGGTGAATGAGTCTGGGTGGGTTACTCTTTGGAGGGTTGGTGTGGACTTGTTGGGCCAAATGGCTTGTTTCCATCCTGTGGGGCTTCTAATCTAGTCAAAACTAATTAGGTAGCCATCCAATGCAGCTCTCACTCCTAAACAATTGATAGCAAAAAACAACTTCCATTCATAAGAGCCAACTCAAAGTTTTTAGGTTGTAAAATGTTTAGTCTTTTATTAAGAGCAGTTATTTTCATAAATTTATTTTAATTCAATCATAGGACATGGGCATCACTGGCTGGGCCAGCATTTATTGTTCATGCCTAATGAAATACAGATGATCGTTTAATAGACTCTTTAAATTGTCAATCGAGCAGTGAACTCAGAATCCCACACTGAGGTCATTGTAGTTTTTAAAATTCAGCCAAGCATTCACAACAATATAATGACAGCTTTTGCGGAAGAGCTCTTTTCAAACTGTATGACAAACTGCATAACCAGTCGTTATTTTGCTGGTGAAGGGCTTATGCCCAAAACATCGATTCCCCTGCTCCTCGGATGCTGCCTGACCTGCTGTGCTTTTCCAGCACCACACTCTCGACTCTGATCTCCAGCATCTGCAGTCCTCACTTTCTCCTGTTTCTAACCTGTGTCTGCCAATCAAAGCCATCCAGCAGAGAGTTTTTATTTGGAACTCATTGATAGCTGCAACCTGTTTCTTTCCAAAGTTTCAAGAGTGGAACATTTAAAATGGAGTCTTGATGAGTTTGTGATTCTCTCCTGTGTAATCCATACCCTATCTCCTTACCCCTGGCAACTAACATTCGATCTGTTGGAAGAAGAGACAGGACATATACGCCTGGGTCCTGCCCACTAATTTTAAAAAGTCCAATCTGATGCAATGTTTTTGACATGTAGCCAGTGTAGTAATGGTGGAAACATTGCTGGTGTGAACAAGCCATTCTCCCAAGCAAGGTGTGTATTTGGTGATGCCAGTTGAAGGATAAATATTGATCACAACCTCTCAGTAATCTCTCCTGCTGTACTTCAAGAATATTGTCTGGGGATGTTTAACACCCATCTGAGAGGGTAGGACCAGCTGAACAATTCATCTAAAAGACTCCGACAATGCTGTCATCCTTCAATAATGTAGTGGCATGGGTAGTTATATACTGAAGACTGGAAATGAACTTGAGCCTCTGGCATCTGAATCAGAGGTGAGAGCTAAGCTGACAGATAGGATTCTCCTTACTTCATCCCTTGCTTCCATTCCGTAAATTAGTGTAACATCTTTTGCAAGTGTGCCAAGGTAACTAACAAATTTAAGAGTGCATTTTAATGTCTGCATTTTAGTGTTCACCCAATAATGATGCAATTGCGTCAGAGTTTATTAAGGCTGGAAAGCAGTAAATGTTTGAAGTTATGGTTGCCTGTCGAGAGTGCTAGCATGGAATTGGTCTTGGCAACGAGGTAATACAAAAGGGGTGGAGTGAATTGCCAGCCTGTTTTATATTCCATCCATTGGAAGATAATCAAGTTGGATGTAAAACCGACAGCCAATTCACTTGTCACCTTATTCCACTTTTGGCCAAGACTAATTCCACCAACCATTTTCAAAATGTGCCAACCAGTCTCTCTGTTGTTGATCCTAAACGTTGTAGAATAACTTCCTGCTGGCAAACAGCTGAGACTTTTGAATTATTTTTGTTGTATGCATATGCATTTGAAGCATCGACAACTCCACACTCCAACTCCCAGCTTCACTGATAAAGCCTCATATTAATCTCGATTATACAGTTGGAAGAAATCCTTCTGTATGATACAGTTCAATTGCTGGTAATGCTCCCTTTCCAAGATTTCCCTGGCTTTGATGATCTTCTTCCAGAAATACCTCCCTCCCTGCAGAAAGAGAGAGATCAAATTGTGGGAAAGGGCCAATATTCCACCCTTGGAGGTATTGCTATTTAAGGATGGGAATTTTAAATTGAAGACAAAAGGGTTCAGAAAAGATTTACAAGGATGTTGCCAGGGTTGGAGGATTTGAGCTACAGGGAGAGGCTGAATAGGCTGGGGCTGTTTTCCCTGGAGCATCGGAGGCTGAGGGGTGACCTTATAGAGGTTTATAAATTCATGAGGGGCATGGATAAGATAAATAAACAAAGTCTTTTCCCTGGCGTCAGGGAGTCCAGAACTAGAGGGCATAGGTTTAGAGTGAGAGGGGAAAGATATAAAAGAGACCTTAGGGACAACCTTTTCACACAGATGGTGGTGTGTGTATGGAATGAGCTGCCAGAGGAAGTGGTGGAGGCTGGTACAATTGCAGCATTTAAAAGGCATCTGGATGGGTATATGAATAGGAAGGGTTTGGAGGGATATGGGCCAGATGCTGGGAGGTGGGACTAGATTGGGTTGGGATATCTGGTCAGCATGGACGGGTTGGACCGAAGGGTTTGTTTCCATGCTGTATATCTCTATGACTCTATGACATAGTCGAACCGAGAGCTGACACAAGTGAGCAAGACCTGCAGCAAATTCAAATATGGTGCAGTTGTTCTGGATGAGCTGAGGTTTACAGAGGGCATAAGGTTAGCCAGACGAAAATGCCATCACCAAATAGATCCTTTTTCTGTAGAATTAAGGATATGATTGTTGTCCTCTCATTTTCCTGGAGTGAACAATTGCAAGATGCAGTTATTGTATGCAAGTGGACTGGCAAATGTTGGCTTTGATGCATGATGGATAGGCTGATTACAAATCATTGATAATTTATTGGGCTATAGTTGGCTTCAGCAGCCTGGGGGTGAAGGAATTGAGAAAAGATTACTCCTCTCAAAAATATCTTCAGCTGGAATTAGCCACAGTTTTGACAGCGAGAATCAGTGAGGGTGTAAATTTACATGGTCCAGTGTGGAAAGCAGACCATCTATGAATCATGAAAGCTTCTGTCACAACCCTGCTTCTTACATTTTACCATTTCATCCCCAATGGGCTCTCTGTGTGGGCTCTTGGATGTAATGGATACTTTATGAGGGAGCAGAGGACAAAGGTTTCCCTGGAACTGCCCCTCAATTGAAGCTGTGCCTTTTAGAAGGGAGGGAGAGAGAAAGGTTTCGATTCAGAAAGTCTTCTTTAAGCCAGAATTTCATCCAGCCCACCGATACCAAATGGAAGTATTTATATTTATTTGCAAATCTTGAAATATTTAATCCGAGACCAATCCAAATAGAAATACCCGGTCAGTAATCCATGGCATTTAGAAGTTGGCTTGTTTAACCGTGAGAAATAGACATTTGAGATGTATCTTTTGTCCCCTCTATTAGTGCTGCTCCCTCCGTACTGTGTCTTAATGTTGTTAACCTAGACATAATGTTATGCTGCAAATAAAGTATGCCTTGCATTTATTTGATAGCCATATAAGCTGCACAAACAACATTTTCACAGTATGCTGCATTAAACCTCACATCCTGTACAGGTACTAACCAAATTATATGCTGTTTTCTGTATGTTCTTCTTTATTAAGAAAGTGTTAGATGCCGTAAGTATCACTACTAAAAAGAAATACCTTGATATCTAAAACATACCGGACAATCTGATTACATCTGAATGCTTGCAATTCTCATTTCTTCTGAAGAGACTGATAAATTTTTCAGTTACGGGCTGACACATTCCAAGCACATAAACTGGGCTGATTAATACCAATGGCTTCCCTTCCCATTCCTGCATAGGTATCTCTGGTGTCTCCTGGAATCTATCCTTAACCCCTTCCTATTTCATAACTTCAGTGCTCTCCCCAGAAATATCATGGAAAACATATCAATTTCCACACAAACACTGATGACTTTCAAATTTCTCCCCCCTACAACCATTCACAAATAGCCTTCCCACTGACTCTAAATGATTAGACTTGCCTGATTCAGTACTAGATGACCAGAAATTTTCTCCAATTTAAGTATTGAGAAGACTGAAGCCATTGTCTCCAATCTCTGCTCAAAACTCTATACCAACACTGTCTCTATCTCGAGCCAACGACTGACGCTGAACTTGATGGATTAAAACCTCAATGTCATACTTGACCTGGGGATGACCTCTGAACCACAGCACCTTATCTATCATTGCACGTTTACGCCCTTTCCTCAGTTGTTCTGCCTGAAACCTTCACCATGTCATTGTCACCTCCAGACTCGTTTATCCCAATGCATCCTAAGGTGGCCTCTCATGTTCTACTCTTCATAGGATTGGGTCTCTCCCAGACTCTGCTGGCTATGAACTTACATCACATATCATAACCGTGAACTGACATTTGATCTTAGCTAATTACTGCCTCAAATTTGAAAATTATCACCCTTGTTTTCAAATCCCTCCATGACCTGGCCCCATGCTGCCTCTATAATCTCTGACTCAACAAGTTATCTAATTCCAATTTATTGAACATCATCAGTTTTTAACCTCTCCATCATTGGTGGTCATGTCTTAGACTCCAACTACTGGAATTTCACTTCACCTCCACCTCACTTTCCTCCTTTAAGACATTCCTTAAAACCCACAACTGGATGAAAGCTCAGATCGCCTGTCCTAATCTCATAAATAGCTCAATATCATGGGTTGTTTGATAAAGCTCCTGTGAAGTGCTTTATGAGGTTTTCTTATGCTATCACAGGCATATAAATACAAATTGTTCCTATATCTGATCAGAGGGTGCTGTAACTGGGTAGCTACTGGAAGCAAGGACCACGCCCTGTTGTTTTCCCTCACTGAGATGACTGCGCTCATGGCTTTTGTTCTATGTCTTGGTTGCAATCAGGTGACACACCGTGTTCAAGCCTGGGCCTTCAGCAGTCTGTCAAGGGCAGGATTACCCTGCAGGCTCCTTCGAATCATTGTCAGGTAGAAACGGGAGACAGACGCCTCACACCGTACAGGAAACACTCACTGTTAGTAGTCGCCAGTTAGTGGCAAGAGGGTGGATTTACCATCTAATCAAGGATGCCTGGGGCCTCTCTCAGATTTGAAAGGCCAATCATGGGCCTTCCAGCCTGAAAGCAGCAAGGAAAGAGATATCACCTCAAAAGAGAATCACCTGCCCTCCAATCTTCTCAAGGCTATGACTGTGCCTGCCAGCAGGGAGAAGGTATAAGCCAGCCTGAAGTGATGGTTGCCCTCAGGAGGTCAACACCAAACAGTTAAAGTACTCACCACCACCTCCAGAAACCTGAAGGCTGAGTGGGAAATTCCAGTCAGGATCATTCAATGGGCTTTCATAGACCCTTAGATATCTCTACTGGCTGCCCAACTAGGGGTATGCAGTCGTGGTGCAAAATTTCTCACCTGCCTCCAATCCCAGCCTGGTGGGGGCTGAAATTAAGCCAAGCGTCAGCTGTGGCATTTAGAAGTTTGAATTAGAAATTTGTGTACCAGAGACTGGTGATTGAAATCTGGTGGATCTCATTGATTATGAGATCCTGATGGGCGTTGTTAACCTGGGCCAATAAGGGAGCCTTGGCAGACAGATATAAACAGGAGATTCAGAGAGGCTCCTGTCCTGAGACACTGACTCTGAGCTGGCTGGTCATAGCCAGTGTACTGTGCACATGTAAATAAAGGGTGACGGGATACTGGTTTCTGTACAGTTATTTCAGAGATCCCAGTCTAGAATCTCAATGGTATGGATTTTACAGTGGCATATTCAATATTGGAGAGGCCCAGAAACTTCTGGAATGGACACTGCAGTAAGCCATCCTACACTGTTCCTGAGACTTTACAAATTCAACCATTGAGTTTTCAATTTGAGCAGTGAGCATGCAACAAGCACGAATCCAGACTAATTGCTCACTAAGAATGTACTATTTGCACTGAAAATTGTTACTGTTGATATCTTCTCTGATTTTGTAAATACTAACTAATGAGATCATCGCCAGAGGCAATCTCGTAATTTTCTAAAATGTATTTAGTAAAGGAGTTGCAAAACATTTAACATGTCACATTCAGAGATCTGATGATATTTATCAGCCCTTCTTTGCGTTTCCACGTACATGACGACATTTAATGTTGACTACATTTCTCTAACATTTGAAATCAGATTATTATTGTTGAACTTCACAGAGATCAGAAAAAACTTGTTCGAATACTAAAGATTAAATCATTTGAAATATTTGAATCTCTATGACCTTTTAAGTACAGTTTATCAGATTGTTTTAAATGCTTTAATATTTACCATTTTTAAGCCTATTTATCTGACTTCACAATGTGAATAACATAATTCATTAACACAAACTTGATTAATTCTATCACATCTTTAAGTGTTTACATTTTCAATGTGGCGAAGCGATTTCTATCAAATAACTCGACACTAATCCTTTGTTCCAGTGCCTTCATATCATGACAGATGCTGTAGCAGCCTGAAGTAGATTGACTTCACAGGCATGGCTTGCAGGTCTAGCACCATGTGATCACACATTCCAGAGTGCCGTTGGGCTCCAATGTCAGTGAATCATCCTTCCTTCAAATTCTAACCCTCACCCCGGGGATTGCATTGAGCGAGTCTGTAGTTTGTTCTGAGGTCAGAGGCGAGTGCTGTTACCTTGCTGTGCCCTGAAAAATCCAGCTCACAATTTGTTGCATAAGTGGCTCCTGTACCATACTGAGGGACGGCTGCTCTGTCAAATGGTGGTCATCCTTCAGTTCAGAGATTAAACAAAGGTTTTGTCTGTCCTGTTAGGAAGCTACAACAGATCCCATGGTACAATTCAAAGAAAGATAATATTGCTCTCCCGGTGTTCCACACTTCTCTCTTAAGCGATATCGGATTCAAAAATGGAAGTTGCTGGAAAAGCTCAGCAGGTCTGGTGGCATCTGTGGAGAGAAATCAGAATTAACGTTTCTGGTCCAGTGACCCTCAGCAGATCCGAAACGTTAACTCTAATTTCTCTTCACAGATGCTGCCAGAGCTGCTGAGCTTTTCCAGCAACTTCCATTTTTGTTTCTGATTTGCAGCATCCGCAGTTCTTTAGGTTTTCAATAAAACAGATTATCAGGTTATGATAAACGCTGCTTGTTGCAGTAAATTATAGTTTCCTACAATACAAAAGCAACTATACTCAAGAATACATCCTTTGGGGTATTGTAGAACAGTGATAACGTTTAAATCCCACCTACTCCAGAGGTACATCATAATGTGTCTAAACAGGTTGATTTAAAAATACCTAAAAATACTTCATCGGTTGCAGACTGTTTTGAGACACTGTTGTGTAAGGTGCGAAAAAACTAAAGTTATTTCTTATTGAAAATAACGATTCATTAGGCTGTTGCTGCAGAACTTTCTCAGTTAATGAAAGCTATTTGTTGGGTCACAGTTGTAGCATATGACCTTTGAATTAAAGATATGTTCCATTGATAACTAACATTGTGGAGAATAAAATTCAACAGGCATGACCTTAGATTGTTAACAAGCACCTATAACAAGGCTGTTGATTCATGAAGTCTCCATTATTAAATTTATATGGTTGACTACAAACATTCTGGCCCGTGAAGTGTTTGGCAATGTTCCACTTCCATTATTGCTGAATGTTCTTTCTCTTAACAAAGTTTTGCTCGCCTGACCTGCATTACTGATACACAATGCGAATCTGTGCACTTTGGCAAAACAGATTGTCTCACTGACGATACAATAGAGCCTCTAGTTTCCCAGCTGACAAGCCTTCCAACATGGTCTTTGTTTATTGGTTCTCGAAGCGTGGACATCGCTGGCAAGTTCGGCACTTACTGTCTATCCTTAGTTGCCCTGAAGAAATTTCTACCGGGCCTTCTCTTGAAGCTGATCACATGGTGAAGGTGTGCCAAGACAATGCTAAGTGAAAGATTGCAGGATTTGTCACCGTCTGCCACTGAAGGAACAGTAATGCATAACCAAATCTAGATAGTTGAGGGGCCTCAGGACGAAGATCTCAGGACGTTGCTGAACACAAATTGGACTCTCGGACAAGTGTTGAAAGTAATTTGTCTATTTTTTTGATGGAAGAGTGGTTACTCATCAATGCTGTTTAGCGCTCTGCTGATAACTAAGTGTTTTATAAATACCATTTTGAATGATGATGAATGAAAGAGGATGCAATGCCCTCCGTAAAGGGACTACGTAAATTTAGCGTCCCATAAAGAAGGTAAATTTGGAGAAATTGATAAACCAATTGGTCACTTGAAGATTATGGAATCATCCACACACTGCCAGATCCTGTTGAAGAGCAACAATGACATTTACATATCACCCCTCACGGAATAGAATGCCACAAGGGAAAAGACTGGATGCTGATTCAAATAACGAGACACAAAAGAGGTGCCATAAAGCTCAAAGATGAGATCCTATGGGGAGTCTTAACGGGGAAACTTAAAGAAGTAGAAGGAGGCACAGAAATTGTAGAAGAAGCTGTAAAGTTGTGAATTGAAGAGATTGGGCTATCAATAACGGATAGCATGGCTCTCAATGACGGGCCAAAAGCAAAGGAAGAGTTGAATGTAGGGGCAGAGCTAATCATGTGCGATCATGAAAGAAATTAAAGCAATATTGACACATTTTCTCAGATCTACTGAAGAAAACTTTCACTTCCGAGCAGAAAGAAACTCCTTTCTGAAATGGCTGGGGGCCATTTTGTTTTGGGGCAGCGTGGTGGTTGTTGGAGGAGCCATAACCTTTACAATACTCCTTGGACGGATCAAGCCCAATCTTTACACCTAATTTCCAGTCTGACAACACGGCTGTTCGCTTTGAATTGATAAACACTCTAAATCTCACCGTCTGAATTGCTGGACTTTGCTCAGCCAAAGAAACAGACCAGAGACTGTTTTCAATCACAAGCTCAGTTGTTTAGCTTTGACCGACAAAATCCAATCCCAGGGTCACTACACATCTCTCAGAAAGTCCTTGATTGGAGTAGGCTAATCCTTTGAGTATTCCCTGTTCTTCCCGTTTTCCAGAATAAGCTCCCCTTATATCCTCTGACACCTTTAATCTTCTGCATAGTTCCGACAGTGAAACACGGGAATTGGGAAGAATGCCTAAATCATTGAGGACTTCTTAAATCTGTAATACATTTCGACTTGACTGAAAATGACTTAAAGGGACCTTCCTCTAATCTTCAAAACAAAATGGAATACTTGAATGCCCCTTACTTACTAAAATTCTCCTAAATTTCTGTGTTCTCATTACCAGCAGGATTTCCTGTGATTTACAGGAAACCTGAGCACAGATGCAGGAAGAAAAATACAAAATGAAGGCAAGTAACCAAGGGCGTAAATGAAAGAGTAGAACTTGATTGTGATCTTGGAAGGCTCAATTTATAAACATTACATGAATCAAACTTTTCCTCGTTTGGCACATCAGTTAAAAATGAATCAAAATCTGAATGGAAACCTCTGTTCTGTTTTTTCCTCATGGTGACATGGATGGAAAAATACAGAGACCCCACCACCACCCACCACTCCCCCGCAGAAAATCTAGAATTCGGGGTTTGGATCTGTGCAAAGTTACAGGAAAACAATGACATGCTTAATTGACACTTCCACTGGTTAGGCTAGATGTTCACTCTCTTTACCATTCATACACCCCGGAGCCATGTTGCACCATCTACAAGATGCACTACAGCAAGTTGACAAGATTTCTCTGAGTGTGTTTTCCAAGTGCAATGTCTTGAAAGACAATGGTGGCAAGCGCATGGGAACACTGACACTTCCCAGTTTTTCACTGACCCAGACATTGCCCTGATGCTGACATACTTCACTGCTCCTTAAAACGTCACTGGATCAAAATCCTGGAATTCCATTTGTATTAGCACTACATTCCCTACACAGCTTGCAGTGGTTCAGGGTGAAGGCCAATCTCCCCTCTTATAGGTACCGGCAGTAAATACCAGCTTTGCCAGTATTGGCATCATCTCAAACGTGAATCATAAAGGGTGTATGTGATCCAAGAATCCTACATATCAAACTAACATGCAGGCAAAAGCAAGCCAGGTGGGCAGACAGGCCTGTAACAGGTGATGATGAATCCTGACCTGTGCACTGAGCAGAGATTTATTGATAGTGAGAAGGTTGCACTCATTCCAGTTTGATTACAGGGAATTCTTCTATAACACAATGGTTACATTCGTGTGGAACCCTGTGTTATAGAAAAATTGTGGTTTAGAAACAGCGCTTACAATGTTGGCGGTCTAATCACGTTACAACCAACACACATTTTAAAAGTTCACGCTTTAGGAACAGTGTCCCCAGTTCATCAATCATGTTACAGTGAATTTGCGTTGACGGAATGCACATTATAGCAGAACGACCTGTAATTTCTTTGCAATGGTTGGGGTTGAAATGATTAGAGATCAGGGCCAATGGCCCCCAAATCATATTATACCCTGAGTATTTGACACATGTCTTTTATGGGAGGAGACCTGCTGACATTACACATGACTCCAATTCCACAATAACACAGTTGACTTCTAACCATGCTCCAGTGTACCTAGCAAGGCAGTCAACACTGCATCACCTTTGTGGGTGAACTTGAACTGAGAATAAACCTTACCAGTGACATTCTGAGAATGGGCAGAGCAAAATTCAATACTAAAACAGCCAAGCTGATGAAAAAAAAATGCCCAGAAAGGTTAAAGCCTGCATGTATTGAGATCACATGCCCAAATACATTGCCAGGTACTCATTGTGCATTTACAACAGAACTACAATTAACTGCATCTTAATTTGCAGTTAGCCATATATGGTTATTCACTAATAGTTTGGGTTTGAAGTGGGTGGCAAGGCAGGCTGACTTCGTTGTAAAATTGAGCGGTTTTCTGGTGCTTGGCTAAGAAATGGAAATGGGATTTAACAAATGAGAAAAACACTTCTTGTCTAAGTATGATTCTGATCCACAGAGACTCCTTCATTACCAGTTCGAATAATCAGCACGTAAACTGATGACAAAGAAATATTTGCCACCATTAGTAATACAGGCCCCTAACGCTGATTCCACACAAATGGCCATCATTGAAGCTAGTTTTCTTTAGTTCCAGTCATAATAATATGTACCAACAGGTGTCAGGAAATGAAAGGAGAGCAGAACATTCCAGAACAGAAAGTTGTTCCAATTATTCAAAGAAAAATGTGGCTCCCTTTGTCATGACCCATAGCAACAGCAGGGACTGCTACATTCTCAGATTAGAAATTGCTTTCTAAGGCAGGTTTGTAATTCCAGGATGTGTTGTGAGTAAAACTATTTCTGGATAGGATAATAATCACATTAAGAGTGTGACAAGTGTCCTATTCATTGCAAACAGGCAAGTACTCTTTGGCTGTTCTAGCGACCTACTATGTAGAATGGGCAGAGCAGAATTCAATACTAAAACAGCCAAACTGATGAAAAAACATGCCTAGAAAGGTTAAAGTCTGCATGTATTGAGATCGCATGCCCAGTTACATTGTCGAATACCATGTAAAAGGCTCTATTCTCGCTCACTAGCCATGTTGGGGTCCAATGAGCTGTAGGAGGAAAGGATTTTTCAGTCTATTTTCAGCCAGGGCAGCATGTCAAATAATCAAGGTCATCCATTGTAAATCAAAGCAACTCTTCTCTGAAAAGTAGACTGACATCTCCTTTCGTGCCCTCTTGGCTTTTCAGAGGTGTCACCAGTTTCCAAACGCCAACACTTTAATTTTCCCAGACCCACCTCCCGTTGTGTTCTTCCCCTGCGTGTTCCAGGTTGCAAGGAAATCCTCCAGGATGTACGTGAAAGTCAAGGGATACACAGCAGCTCACAGTAAGCCACACACCACCCACACTGTAACCAGAACTGAAGGGGACCAATTAACGAGACAAGGGAGGCACTATGAATTCTTGTTTACTTAGTCACTTCAAAAAAATCGTGCCGCTTACATTTCAAAGATCCCTTCACTTCCTCATGGGTTTAATAGAGAAGCCTGTAGCTGCTCCCAACTGAAAACGGAAAAGAATATTATGCATTGTTTGGTTGGAAATTTAACACTGCGACAAATCAGGGATCACCAGCATCTCTAAACCTTTTGATAATAGAAACAGGGCTTAGGTAGAGAAGCACTGAAATGCTTTCAAACTGACCAATAGTACAGAAACCACAAGCAAGAGCAGTTTGTTGTTGATTTATTGTTTAAGCTAGCCCTCTGTTTCACATGGCAAGGTTCACAACATTGTGGTCATTATTAGTGAATGATTCCACTTTATATTGTGCAATACTGTTCAAATACAGTCCAGCTTACAGTGTCCTGCTATATAGAAGAATAGAATCCCTACAGTGTGAAAACAGGCCATTTGGCCCAACAGGTCCACACCAACCCTTCAAAGAGTAACCCACCCATACCCATACCCTATTACTTTACATTTACCCTTGACTAATGGACACATCCCTGATCTCTATGGGCGATTTCCCATGGCCAATTCAGCTAACCTACACATCTTTGGACTGGAGGAGAAAAACAGAGCACCCGGAGGAAACCCACGCAGGCACAAGGAGAATGTGCAAACTCCACACAGATAGTCTCCCGAGGCTGGAATCAAACCTGGGTCCATTGTGCTGTGAGGCAGCTGTGCTAACCACTGAGCCACCGAGCTGACCCACTTGATTGCAGTCACTGATATCTTTAACCAACCTGTTCAGGCATATATATATCTCTGGAGCAGAGGGCCTCAAACCCAGGTCTTCAGGCCAAGGGTAGGGACACAACCACAGTGCTACAAGAGACAATATGATAGCAATCATATCTTTGCATCAATTTACAGATTCCTGTAATAGGAATGACTCTGTTGTTTATTTTTCCCCTCACGCAGCTTTCTGCCTCTGCTTGTTTTATTTCTGTCCTTTCCTCATTTGGTCTCCATTCCCTGCTCCATGCTACTCCAGGTTACCTTGAAGGTGGTCTGCTGGTCTTGTTACCCAATCCCTACAAGTAACCTCCCTGGGAGAGCCAAACAAGGGTAAAGAAACAGGGACAAATAAAGGAAAAGTTTGGAAAATTCCTCGCTTACATCACGCCCTCCCTTCCTGAGGCAATCTGAACAAGTCCAAGAGAATCCATGAACCATATGTTATGGGTAGCTCATGGTCAGTGTCTTGTAGCACTTGCAAATTCACACAGCCTGGGAATCAACTTTGTCTTTGCATGCCTGCCGCCTTGATCCTAAACACATAACGTCCAGAATAATTACCAAAAATTACATCCCTCCTACTACCAGCCAACCCATTGCAGAAACGAACAACCACACTCCTGCCAGACGTTGATCATTTGACCATTCTTCATCTCACTGGCTGACTAGCAGTACCTCAGCAGCAGACACCGCTCAAACTCAAGGTCATGACTTCAAGTCCCACAGCAACATTCACAGGAGCTTAAGGAAGAGATCTCAATATCCTGCTAAATCTTCAACCCTTGATGTCAATTACTGAATCAAGCTAGGTCGCTATGTCACTGTGAGCTTGCTCTGTGCAAACTGGCAGCTATGTTTCTGATGTTACAACAGTGGCTGCAGGTAGCTAATTAAAAAAAACTCTTCATTGGCTAAGTGCTTAAGGGCATCCTGAGTTTGCGAAAGGTGCTATATAAATGCGAGTTTTTCATTTTAATGATTAATGGATTCAGGCCTTACTTAGCCTTTAGTTTGGTATGTGCAATGATTTTCAGACTGTCATTACTAGATTTGTGAAGAAACTTGGGAGCCTTTTGAAGTTAGTGACCTGTAGTACATTTCTTCTGAAAACCTTGATGACAATGAGGCTCTGTTCGTGAAGTTAAAATCTCATTCATCAACTGAGCATTCAAAATCTTTACTACAACAAGGCTTTGAATTTCATTTGAAATTCAACAGAGATTTAAAGGTTTACTTATGAGACTGGGCTGCCTGAATTGGATTTGTATTCCTTTGAGTGCAGAAGATATAAGGACAGATCTAATGCAGTTGAAAGATGATTAAAGAAAATGATACAGTAAACTGAGAGAAATGGTTCCCTTTAGTCGGGGGTCAAGAACAAAAGGACTCAACCTTAATATTGCAGCGAGGCTGTTTGGAAAGGATGTCAGCAGATGCTTCCTCACACAGATATTGCTTGAATCATGAAATTCTCTTCCCCCCCAAAAAAAAACTGTCAAAGGTGATGGTCAATTTTAAGATTACAATTAGAATTAGCTTTATTGTCACACAGTAAAAGATTTACAAGTCGCCACTTACAGCGTCAACTTAGGCACCAAGATACCTAGGTACAGATTCTTAAGCACAGATTCTTAGGGGAAAGAAAACAGGAAAAGAAAGAAATAAAGAGTCCGGCAATAAGTTAGAAAAATTAGCTGTGCAGATCTGTTTTCGTTAGATAAGGGCTTTAGGGATTTATAACAAAGGTAAAAAACTGGAATTAAACATAAGGTCTGAATCGCAGAGCAGGCTCTATTCCTGATTTTATGACTGAACATGGCAAACACGTATCTCCTTTTTTCATTTTCACCAGCAATGACTGTTTGCAGATTTCCATCTTGGAATGGAACTCAATTCCATTGTGCAATGTGAACATCCATTCTCTGGCGTACCAGCCCAGTAACATAACCACCACATCCCAAAATTGATGGTTTCGTTTCCAGTCACTAATGAGTTAATTGAGGGGGTTAATTGTTGGATTAGAATTAGTCTCAATTGTCAGCATCCTGTGCTAGGTAGATGAGGTCACAGTCTAGAGAACCCTGCTGGTCAGTGCATGTAGATTGTCCCAATGGGGTCAATGGAATAACCGTTTATCAATATGCCCCTTTTTACAAAGGGGTACAACTTAAAACATAACTTTTTTTAAATGCCCTTGGTCAAAAAGCCGCAGGTCAGGAATCACAGAAGACAGCTCCCTCTAGGCTGAGCTCACGACCTCCTTTTACCTTTGCATCGAGAGCAAATATTGAGTCATAGAGATATACAGCATGGAAACAGACCCTTCGGTCCAACCCATTCATGCTGACCAGATATCCCAACCCAATCTAGTCCCACCTGCCAGCACCTGGCCCATATCCCTCCAAACCCTTCCTATTCATATACTCATCCAGATGCCTTTTAAATGCTGTAATTGTACCAGCTTCCACCACTTTCTCTGGCAGCCCATTCCATACATGTACCATCCTCTGTGTGAAAAAGTTGCCCCCAAGGTCTCTTTTATATCTTTCCCCTCTCACCCTAAACCTATGCCCTCTTTGTTGCATCATTTTCCATAACACCCATTTTCAAGGCATCTCATTGTCATTCGGTGCCAAAATATTTTAGCCTGTGGACTTGTCTTGACTTGGAACTGAGTTGAAACTGCTCAATCATGCAGGAAGCATATAGCCTTGGATTGGATTGAGTCCCAGATTCTACATTTTAAATGTCATGGCACCAATTATACCCCATCCTAGTTCAGAGATGTTTTCCCTTGCAAGACACAGAGCCATGCTCTTATTTGTGAATCGTGGTAAAGTGATAGGAAGAAATGATTATCAGTTTTAATGTTTACTTCCACAATAATTCTATTGTACTTCTGCATCAGCTAATGATGTGATGCAATTAAAGGAACACTTCAAGTGCCAATTAATATATCCTACTGCACAGGATAATCCCCAGTCATAATAAAACATTCAGATCCATCTTAATACATTCTCCCAAGCTGCCAATGTCACACAAGCATTGTAACGGTATCTTGTCGCTTTTCCATTTGGTGCTACAAAGTTGATTTTTACGGTAGTTTCTGAAGATTATTCATTATACATACTGGAGGAATACTGGCACTGGGCTGCATGAAGGCTCTCATTAAATGATCTTGATGAGGAGTTAATTAATATTGTTGATGAATAACTCATCAACCCTTTTTTTTCCATGATGAAAGTATTATCTGCTCATGTAGTTGTGGAAGGTAAAATTTAAATCACTATCAGATAGGACATCAGTACTAAGTGTCATGTGTCAAAACAATTGTGTGTGTATGTGTGATGTAATGATGCTGACACCGTGGGGTTTTTGATTCCAGCACACCTTCCACTTAAACGTGTCGTCAACACGGTTAAAATGTTCTGAGGTTAGCCTAAATTTGACATCAAGCCAACATCATTACAACTTGTGTCCACAAACTTGATGAAGAAAGCAAGATTTTGAGAAGTCTCTGAAAGGATGGGAGAGAGGTTTAGGAGGGAATTCTAGAGTTCAATTCAGGATTGGAGGAAATTAAGTTTCCCAGAGGTTGGCAAAGTCTGGAGATTACACAGTTCTTTGAAAGAGCTATCCAATTATTTCCAGGTGGCCATGCAATAATTCTCTTTTCAAGTATACATCCAAGTTCTCTTTAGAAAATTGCTGCTGAATCTGCTTCTATTCATGCAATGCATTCCAGATCGTAACAACATGCTGCGTAAAATTCACCCTCTGGTTCTTTTGCCAATTATCTCAGAGAGCAATTGTCATAGTCAATCTTTACATCTAATAAGATAGGCTCCCACTGGAAATAAAAAAGGGTATTGAGAAAGGATATCACAAAATAATCTTCACTGTTTTATGTGGCGTTGGCTATAAGGCCACTTTTGTGACTTATTTTCCCTTACAATAGTATCCTGCCTCAAAAATATACAGAAGACTTACCATTTAGGTGTTAGACTGAGGAATTTTCATTCCATACAATTTTCATTCTTTCAAAACTGAATCATTTCCATAGGTGATACCCAAAAGAACTTTGTGATTTTTTTTAACAGCTTCAATATTTTTAATTGAATATTTTGGAGATGATGAAAAGACTTCAAGAACTGAAATTCTCTTTGAGCAGCCACAGAGGAAGCAATATGGTGAAATTTTAAACAAGAGCTCTTAGTAAGTAAATAGATGGCAAAGCTTTTCTATGAAGGGTCTAATTGAGTTGTTGACAGATGTAGTTAGGACGGGATACCAGAACGTCGTCACTTTGCAAACTCGTCAAATACAATGAAATGCTTGTACATGGTGGGATGAGGAGGCCAGCTGGTCTAGACTATGCCAATACAGAGGCAACCTGGACTTTGGCCAAAATAAGTCTCCCCTTCTAACAGGATATGTTTTCCAGTCATGTCTTCACACATTCAGGTGCTGATAGGCTGTGCCAACAATCGATCGCAACCATTGAAAGATGAGTGGTAATCTTTGCTCTCCAAAGAGATTCAAAAATTATCTACACACTTCAAACTTTCCAAAACTGGATTGTTGCGACCTGCTGATTGATGAATTGCTAATTCAACCTTTGCTTCACAGAGCTCAGCGATCCCATATCAACGGATCCGACCTAAGCACTGTTGTCAGTCACATCCAATCACAAATGATTGTGGACAGTTAAACAACTCACAGAAAGAGGAAGCACCAGAAGTAACCCCCCTCCTCAATAATGCAGAGCCTAGCACCTCAGTGCAAAAGGTAAGGGTGAAGCATTTTCAGCATTCTTCAGTCAGAAGTGCCAGAAGGATGATCCATCTCAGCCTCCTCCAGTGGTACCCAGCATCACAGTCGCCACTCTTCAGCCAATTCAATTAAACCCACGTGATAGCATGTGAAAGGGTTGACAATGGGCCTGACGACATTCCAACAATAGTACAGAAGACCTATGCTTCAGAACTTGCCAATCCTGTTCACACAAGCTGGTCCAGTACAGTTTCAACATGGAAGATTGTCCAGGCATGTCATGTCCACAAAAGACAGGACAAATCCAACCCAGACAATTACTGTCCCATCAGTCTAATCTCGATCATCAGGAATGGAAGGTATCATCAACAGTGCTATCAAGCAGCACGTGCTCAGCACTAACCTGCTCGGCGACACCCAGCTTGGGTTCTGAGAGGGCCAATTAGCTCCTGACTTCATTACAGCCTTGGTTCAAACATGGAAAAAGGAGCTGAATTCCAGAGGTGAGTGTGAGAGTGATAGCAACATCTTGATGTCAAGGCTACATTTGACCGAGTGTGGCATCAAGGGCCCCTAGCAAAACTGGAATAAATAGGTATTGGGCAAACTCTTCACTGGTTAGAGTCATACCTGGCACGTAGGAAGATGGTTATCGTTATTGGAGGTCATTCATCTTAGGTCCAGGACATCTCTGCAGGAGTTCCTCAGGGTAGCTTCCTAGGCTCAACCAAGTTCAGATGCTTCATCAACGACCTTCCCTCCATTATAACGTCGGAAGTGGGAATGTTCGCTGATGATTACATAATGTTCAGCACCATTCGCGACTCCTCAGACACTGAAGCAGTTCAAATTTAAACAAAACATAGACAATAACCAGGTTTGGGCTGACAAATAGCAAATAACATTTGTGCCACTCAAATGCCAGGCAATAACCATCTCCGATAAGAGACAATCTAATCACTCTGCCTTGACATTCAATAATTTTACCATCACTAAATCCCTCACTATCAATATCCTGGGGTTACCACTGGCCAGAAACTCAATATAAACACAATGGATACATGTGCAGGTCATAGGCTAGGAATACTGCGGTGAGTAACTCACCTCCTAACTCCCCAAAGCCTATTCACCATCCAAAAGGCGCTAGTAGGGAATGTGATGCAATACTTCCCACTTGCCTGGATGAGCACAGCTCCAACAACACTCAAGAAGCTTGACACCATTCAGCACATAGCAGCCCTACATCTACAAACATCCTTTCACTCCACCATCGATGTTCAGTAGCACAGTGATACAATTTAGGAGATGCACTGCAGAAATTCACCAAAGATCCTTCGACAGCATCTTGCAAAGCCACCATCACTTCCATCTAGAAGGACAAGGGCAGCAGATACATGAGGAACACCACCACCTGCAAGTTGCCCTCCAAGCCACTCACCATCCTGACTTGCAAATGTATCAACATTCCTTCATTGTCGCTGGGTCAAAATCCTGGAATTCTCTCCCTAAGGGCATTATGTATCTACCTACACACATGGACTGCAAAAAGGCAGGTTACCACCACCTTCTCAAGGCAGCAAGGGCCGGACAATAAATGCAGCCTAGCCAGCGATGCCTAGATCCCACAAGAGAATAAATTCTTAAAATAATTGGGAACTTTGAATGGTCCTGCCCTAGCAGTGTGACTGAATTCTTCTGAAGTATAATCTTCTAATTTAGTTACTGTCTTCCAACACAGTCTATCTGACCAGGCTCCCATTTGCAATCTGTTTAAAAAGATTACACTCCATGCTTGTTTAGCTGAAGGATAAAGGTTCTTTCTTTTCAAGTTCAATGATGATATTTTAAAAGTTCTTTAATTGGTTTAAGAGTGAAACAGAACTTACACTTCTGTACCCCAACAACATGTCTCAACTCAGCAAGCCATACTACTGAAATTTCCTTGCCCACCTTGTTACAAATGTGAGGTTTTATAAGATTGTTGATGTCTTCTGTGTGCATCAGAGCAACTGTGGTGATGAGGGATAGATTGCCAGTCTCCTAGCCCTGGGATATGTCAGAACTGTTAAGTTTTGTAAAGGGTTATAAACTGCCTAATTAATTTCATGCTAGCATTGAATTGGGGGCAGATTGTTTAGCATTTCTACCTGAATAAAAGACCCATGTGATTCATGTTCCCTTTGAGATGGCTCTGGTAGGGAAGAGTCCACAGGAAGGCAGCTAAGGTTTGGGTTACAGGCATTCCAAAAAGTATCATGAAATTTTACAGATTTGATCAGCTGGTCAGAATGTGACCAGAGAGTCAGATGTGAAAAGCAGCGAGTCTCTATTATTCATTATATTAACGGCAGATGGAAGTTTGTGCTTGAATCAAAGAGTTCACGGTCGTGATTGTTTGAATCAAGTAAGGAAGATTTGCCAAGCTGACCAGAGGGAGGAATCTTCTGGGTACACTCTGTCCCCACCAGGAGAGTCTGTTCAGGCATTAGATATTATTCAGCTGGCAAAGGAAAAAGGAATTAAAAATCACGCTGGACTGGTTCTGAGAAAACATGGTGTCCATTTAAAGTATTGCTGGACTGTGGGATTTTTTGGTGATTTTAAATGTCAAAGGGGGATCTTTGCTGTAATTGATAGGACAAATTGCCTATTGAATAGTGTTTAGTCAATGTTATTGAATCGAATTGAATTTATTGTCACATGTACCGAGGCACAGTGAAAAGCTTTGTCTTGCAAGCAATACAGACAGATCACCAAGTTAAGTAGCATAGATAGTAAATAATAGGTAAACAGTGGCAAAACAAAAACACAGGTACAGGCAAATGTTAAGAGTTTGTGAGTCAATTCAGTATTCTAACAACGGTAACATTGAAACTGTTTTGAAACCATGTGTTCAGGCTTCTGTATCTCCTCTTTAATGGTAGAGGTTGTAGAAAAGCATTGCCAGGGTGGGATGGATCTTTGAGAATGTTGGCAGCCTTTCCTTGACAGTGGGCCTGGTAGATGGATTCTATAGATGGGAGGTTGGCCTTTGTGATTGTCCAGGCCAAGTTCACCACTTTCTGTAACTGTCTCTGATCTTGAATGGTACAGTTGCCATACCAGGTAGTGATACATACAGACAGAACACTCTCGATGGCACACCTATAAAAATTTGCAAGGTTATTCACCGTCATGCCAAACTTCCTCAGCTGCTTGAGGAAGAAGAGACATTGTTGGGCCTTTGTAACCAGTGTGACTACATGAAGAGTCCAAGAAAGCTTGTTTTGGATAACCACTCCCAGGAGCTTGACACTCTCCACTCGTTCCACCTCTGTGTTGTTAATGTGTAGGGGGGCATGAGTAACATCCTGCCAAAAATCAATAATGAGTTCCTCGGTTTTGCCGGCACCATTTTTCCAGGTCTTCCATCTCCCGTCTGTAGTCTGTTTCACTGCCATCTGAGATTCGACCAAATATGGTGGTGTCATCAGCGAACTTGTAAATGGCAGTCGTCTGGTATTTGGCGATGCAGTCAAGGCATACAGTGAGTACAGTAGGGGGCTGAGTATTTAGTATTCAGTGTCGAGGGGATAATAGTGTTGAAGGTTGAACTGCAGTCAATGAGTAGGGTTCTTACATTGCTGTTCTTAGTGTCAAGGTGTTCTAGGGAGGAGGGAGGGGAAAGTGATATGGCATCTGATGTGGATCTGTTGGTCCAGTAGGCAAATTGGCGTGGGTCAAGAATAGTGGGGAGGCTGGAGTTGATTAATGCCATGACCAGCCTTTCAAAGCATTCCATGACCACCAAAGTTAGGACCACTGGGCAGTAGTCATTGAGACATGCTGCATGAGCCGCCTTAGGCACAGGGATGATGTTGGCCTCTTGAAACAGGCAGGGACAGTGGCCTGCTGCAGGGAGAGGTTGAAGATGTCCAAGTAGACCTCTGCCAGTTGATCAGCACATGCTCTGAGTGCATGGCCTGGTACTCTGTTTGGTCCCATCGCTTTCCTTGGATTCACACGAAGGAAAACTGATCCGACCTCTGATGCAGTGACTGTTGGGATAGGTTTGTAAGGACATGTCGGAATAGGTGTTACCTCTCTGCTGAAATTCTGCTCAAAGTGAGCATAGAAGGCGTTGAGGTGATCTGGGAGGGATATGTCATCGTCTGCTATCTTGCACTGTCTCTTTTTAGAGCCTGTGATTCCATTCAGCCCTTGCCATAGTCACTGGGTGTCTGTCTGGGTCTCTAGTTTGGATCGGTATTGGTCCTTGACTGTATTAATGGCTCTGCGAAGATCATACTTGGATTCTTTACATCTGAGTGGGTTATTTGAGTGGAAGTTACTTTTAATCTTTGTGTTATGTATAACCTGCAACCTTCCTTTATAATCCTTTCAGCTATTTAATGGAAATCTGCATTTTGTTTTTTTAAATAAATATCAGTCTCTATTTTAATTGTAGCAATATACAATGATCCTATTGTCATCTAACAAATTCAAAATATTTCTGGGTATGACATTAAACCAGGACCCTTTATGTCCTTTCAGCTGGATGTAAAGCAATCCTATCTGAAGTGGAATTGGGGGAGTTCTGCTTACTCCTACCACTTAGTCACCATCTCCTGGGGAGAAATAGAAATATTTGTGCTAATTCAGTCCTATTTTTGGATCGTACTCTGCACAGATTGGCTACCACATTTTATATAATGGCTCCATCTCAAACAGCACTTCATTGGCTGTAAGTAACATTGGGATGCCTTGAAGCCATTAAAGATGCTTTATATCTACAAGCTCTTTCTTCCTCCACTCCCATTTGTGATCGTCTGGTTGTGAACAGGTCGGGAAACAGAAAAGTAGAGTTGCTGACCAGAAACTTCTGGTACGATGATGGAGTGTTGATGTTCCTCCACTAATAATTTACGACATTTAAATTCAATTGCTGCTATGCCAACTTTAGGATTTAAATAGTGTTTTTAAACAATATCTGGAAGTTACAAAGCCGGTACTAGTAAAAGTGACTGTGTAGATTTCACAGAAGCAATTTTGAAGGTTTTGTTTTAAAAATCCATTAGCCCACCAGTTCCCACCCCTGCCCTCTGCTCTTTCCAAATTGTACCTTTCTGTGTGTATATCCAATTCCCATTTGAAAGTCATTATTGAATCTGCTTCCACCAGCTTTGCAGGCAGTGCACTCCAGATCATTATTTTCTTTCTAATAATAAAATTGTCCCCATTTCTTGACTGGTTCTTTCGGCAATCATCATAAATCTGTCTCCTTTGGTTACTAACTCTCTTGCCATGGAAACAATTGCTCCTTATTACTCTGTCAAAACCTCACATAATGCTCAGCAAATGAATTCAATCTTCCATTTAGCTCCTCTAGTGAACAACCCTCGCTTCTTAGTCTCTCCACATAACTGAAGGTTCTCATCCCGGGTACCATTCCAATCTCCTTCACATCTTCCCTAAGGCTTTGATATCTTTCCCCATATGTATTGCTCAGAATAGTTTTCAAAAGTCTTGATTTTTACAGGGAAGAAAGAAAAGTATGCAGAGGTGGCCAGAACCATATGATACACCAGAACCATAAATCCTAATGACAAGGGAGTGCTGTACTGTCTTAGTGACTGTACTGAGAGAGTGCTGCACTGTCAGACAATCAGTGCAGAATGAGTGCTGCATTTTCAGAGGGTCAGTACTAGGGGAGTGCAGCACTGTCAGAGGATCAGTGGTTGGGGAGCATTGCGCGATTGCAGGCTCAATACTGATGGAGTGTTGGACAATCAGTACTGATAGTATGTACCTATACTTATTTAAGTCTTTACTGAATATGGATTTTTAAACACTCATTCATGTAATGAGGGCATCCCTGGCTAGGCCAGCATTTATTGCCCGTCCCTAATTTCCCAGAGGGAAGTTAAGAATCAACCACATTGCTTTGGGTCTGGAGTCACATGTGGGCTGGAACAGGTAAGGTTGGCAGTTTCCTTCCCTAAAGGGCATTAGTGAACCAGATGGGCTTTCCCTGCTGGTTGACATTGGATTCATGGTCATCATTTGACTCTTAATGACAGATTTTTAAAAAAAATATTATTAGAGAATTCAAATTCCATCATCTGCCAGGGCAGCTTTCAAGCCTGGATCCCCAGAACATTAAGCGCCCAGAGATAATACCATTCGGTTATTGCGTCCCCGTTTGTGGCTTAGAGTCAAAGGAAGTGGCATTTCAGAGAAAGAGATAGATAGCAGAAATATTTACCAGTGTTGGCCTGTCTATTTTCTCCTTGGTGTATGCACTTCCTGTTTATCCTTTCTATTTTAAAAAAAGTTCTACTTAGATTCATTGAGATGTACAGCATGGAAACAGACCCTTCGGTCAAACCTGTCCCTGCTAACCAGATATCCCAACCCAATCTAGTCCCACCTGCCAGCACCCAGCCCATATCCCTCCAAACTTTTCCTATTCATATACCCATCTAAATGTCTCTTAAATGTTGCAATTGTACCAGCCTCCACCACTTCCTCTGGCAGCTCATTCCATACACGTAACACCCTCTGAGTAAAAAAAAGTTGTCCCTTAGGTCTCTTTTATATCTTTCCCCTCTCACCCTAAACCTATGCCCTCTAGTTCTGGACTCCCCCACACCAGGGAAAAGACTTTGTCTATTTATCCTATCCATGCACCTCATAATTTTGTGAACTTCTATAAGGTCATCCCTCAGCCTCCGACACTCCAGGGAAAACAGCCCCGGCCTGTTCAGCCTCTCCCTGTAGCTCAAATCCTCCAACCCTGGCAACATCCTTGTAAATCTTTTCTGAACACTTTCAAGTTTCACAACATCTTTCTGATAGGAAGGAGACCAAAATTGCACGCAATATTCCAACAGTGGCCTAACCAATGTCCTGTACAGCTGCAACATGACCTCCCAACTCCTGTACTCAATACCCTGACCAATAAAGGAAAGCATACCAAACGTCTTCTTCACTATCCTATCTACCTGCGATTCCACTTTCAAGGAGCTATGAACCTGCACTCTAAGGTCTCTTTGTTCAGCAACACTCCCTAGGACCTTACCATTAAGTGCATAAGTCCTGCTAAGATTTGCTTTCCCAAAATGCAGCACCTCGCATTTATCTGAATTAAACTCCATCTGCCACTTCTCGGCCCATTGGCCCATCTGATCAAGATCCTGTTGTAATCTGAGGTAACCCTCTTCGCTGTCTAATACACCTCCAATTTTGGTGTCATCTGCAAACTTACTAGCTGTACCTCTGATGCTCGCATCCAAATCATTTATGTAAATGACAAAAAGTAGAGGACCCAGCACCGATCCTTGTGGTACTCCTTCTTTTCTCATTTATTAAATCAAAGACAACAGGGTTAAATTTTCAGGTACATTTTGTGTCAAAGTAACAAACTAATGCTGAGTCCTGTCTGTCCCAAATGAAGTGGTTCCTGCATTTAATTAAAGAATACGTCGATCATTTTGATGGGTTGTATCCTGTTAACTGAACACTAGAGGGCACCACTCTGTGGAGTCAAGCATAGTGCAGACAATAGACTCCAGAGTCTTTCACTGAATGGCAGAAAGGTCTTATTCCTTAACATCTCTTCATATATTGTAAATGTTTTAGTCAGAAATAAAAAAAACAAAGAGATTAAAACCCTAGTTTGCTTAATGATTAGACTTGATAAATTAAATTTTCAATCCAAACAGCTGTATGATTGGTTTATATTCCCCTTTTCCTTTGTTTGTTGCCTCTTCCTACTTGCCTGTCCTGAGGGGACTAACTGCCTGCTAGGAATGTAACTGTCAATATCCTAATCCTCATGCTGAGAACCCAGAACAAACATGACAGCACCTCTTGCATTTATGTAGCACCATCCATAACCTCATGTTGTCCTAAAGTGTTTTATAGCCAATGAGGACTTTTGACAAGTGAATGCTATTCTATTGCAGGACATGTTTGAATCAGGTTGTGCGTGGCAAGCTTCCACAAACCAAATGGGACCGTGCTCAGATAATCTGTCTTCTAAAGATGTTGGTTTCAAGTGGTCAAAGTTAAAGACCTTTCAGTCATAGAGTCATACATCATGGAAACAGACCCTTTGGTCCAATCAGTCCATGCCGAACATAATCCCATACATAACTGGTCCCACCTGCCCATATCCCTCCAAATCTTTCCTATTCATGTCCTTTTCAAAGCGTCTTATAAACGTCGTAATTGTGTCCACATCCATCACCTAGAGTCATAGAGATGTACAGCACGGAAACAGACTCTTCAATCCAACTTGTCCATGCCGACTAGATAACCCAACCCAATCTAGTCCCATTTGCCAGCATCCGGCCCATATCCCTCCAAACCTTTCCTATTCATATACCCATCCAGGCACCTTTTAAATTTTGCAATTGTACTAGCCTCCACCACTTCCTCTGGCAGCTCATTCCTCTGCGTGAAAAAGTTGCCCCTTAGGTTTCTTTTATATCTTTCCCCTCTCACCCTAAACTTATGCCCTTTAGTTCTGGACTCCCCAACCCCAGGGAAAGGCCCCTGTCTATTTAGAGCCCTATCCATGACCCTCATAATTTTAAAAACCTCAATACGGTCACCCCTCAGCCTCCGGCGCTCCAGGGAAAACAACCCCAGCCTGTTCAGCCTCTCCCTATAAGCTCAAATCCTCCAACCCTGGCAACATCCTTGTAAATTTTTTCTGAACCCTTCCAAGTTTCACAACATCCTTCCAATAGGAAGGAAACCAGAATTGAACACAGTATTCCAAAAGTGGCCTAACCAATGTCCTGTACAGCCGCAACATGACCTCCCAACCCCTGTACTCAATACTCTGACCAATAAAGGAAAGCTTACCAAATGCCTTCTTCACTATCCTATTTACCTGTGACTCTACTTTCAAAGAACTATGAACCTGCACTCCAAGGTCTCTTTGTTTAGCAACACTCCCTGGAACCTTACCGTTGAGTGTGTAAGTCCTACTAAGATTTGCTTTCCCAAAATGCAACATTTATTTAAATTAAACTCCATCTGCCACTCCTCAGCCCATTGGCCCATCTGATCAAGATCCCATTGTAAGCTGAGGTAACCGTCTTCACTCATTTGAGCATCACATCCAAGACTGACCCTAACCAACTCATGTTGGTAAACATGAATTTCTTGTAAGGGTTGTTGGACAGTGATCAACTTTTCCACATGGCTGAGATCAATTATTTCTGCAGGTTACGCGGTCTTCCTGATTCCTCAGCTATTTAATGGGATAAACACCTTTTGAGGTGCCTAATTGTTTTTAAAATTTTAAATTCTTTTCCTCTCTGCTCATGATGGGTACATTTCTGTAATTGCTACATACCCATGCTGTCCAGCAGGGGTCTCTGCAATGGGAGTCCAGCTGACTTTCTGTCACGTGATGCTGACAACTAAAATAGAACAGAAATTGCTTGATAAACTCAGCAAGTCTGGCAGCTTCTTTGGAGAGGGAAACAGTTAGTGTTTTGAGTCAGTATGATTATTGGTTGGACAACTGAGCTTGAATTTATGCCAACTACCATCACCCACCTGGGCATGCACTGGTAATCTTGGGTTTGATCCTATGACATTCATATTACTGTGATTAATTCAGAAAATGTGAAAGTAACCAGAATGATAGAACAGGCTCGAATGTCTGAATACCTTATTTCCTATTTTCTTTGTTTATATTACATAATCTGGCCTATATGAGACTGTAGTGCCCACAAAGATAGTTAATTCATACTTGCCCTGTCAAGTGGGCGAGCAAATCACTCAGTTATTATCAGTGATTTAAGAAGGCCACTTCTTCAGGGTAACAAAATTCCAGCCTTGCTGTAGATTCCCTACAGTGTGGAAGCAGGACATTCAGCCCATCGAGTCCACACCGATCCTCTGAAGAACATCCCACCTAGACCCACCACCCCCCAATCCTATAACCCTGCCTTTCCCATTGCTAACCCACCTAGCTTGCACATCCCTGGACAGTATGGGCAATTTAGCCATCCACCCAACCTGTACATCTTTGGACAGTCGGAGAAAACCCACTGAGAAACAGGGAGAATGTGCAAACTCCACACAGACAGTTGCCCAAGGGTAGAATCGAACTCAGGTCCCTGGTACTGTGAGGCAGCAGTGCTAACCACTGAGCCACTGTGCCACCCCATACCATGTTTCACACATCCCAGTAATGCGGTGGAAAATACACAGATCAGGACCTACAATTAACATTTTAAAAAAGGGGACTTTCACTACCTCAGCACTTTCCCAAGACAGTTCCTAGCCAAAGTATGTGTTACTTCACACCATTTTTAATGATATTTCTACATTTGTACCTATTGGCTACCCAAGACATATAGAGGTGATGCACCTTTACGCCATATTCAGTCCATTATTCAGTTCTTCACAACATGAATTGGCCAAAAGGTTCAGTAATTTCCCACAAACAGATTTGAGCAAGTTTTCTAACTACGTGGTGAAGGATTCGTTCACACGGACTGTACAAGACTTGCACATTTAAAGCAATGCAGCGTCCCCGTGTTCATGTGCCATATATTCACCAATGCAACACTAGAGGAAGCCCACCTGTACTGTAGCATTATGTCATGGTGATCTAGTCTCACTGACATTGAACTATGAACTCATCAACTTGCACAGTTCAGGTTTAATGGCACGATATATCCCTATATAGAATGGTGATGTCGTGGGATCCTCTCTAAGCCCGAAGTAAGTGTCCCACTGCTCACACTGTCTGTCGTTCCATTGAGGGCTGAGTCTTGTGGAGGCCGAGGACAGGCAGTGGGTACCCTTCCCTGAAGGACATTCATGAACTAGTTGAGTTTTTATGACAATCGAGACACTTTTCATGGTCACTACTGCTGAATGTCTTTCACATAAATGACCAGATGCAATGAACTCCATTTCGTGACCTCTTAAGTGTCTTAGACGGTTCTTTTTCTCATACTCATCTCTTCCCAATTTAAAATTCTTTTATGGAGAATCATAGAGGCACATTTATCACCAAGAAATTCAAACAAACAAGATTTGAAATTGAGTCAATTCATCAGGACTTCAAACCCACTGGATTTTCAACATTTGTCTGGTTTGTCCGTGGGAAAAGATTTCAAACATCAGTGCATCTGGAAATGTATCAAGGCACATCCACCCAAGTGAGTGTTCCAGTGAACTGACTGTGAGACAGGTCTTGAACTGGTTCCACAGCCTGAATAACATCACACCATTCACAGTGAGGAGAAACTGTATCCTTGTCCTGTGTCTGGGTGAGGAGTCAGCTGATCATCCAATATGGAGAGACATAAGAATGCCTGCACCACGGAGAAACTGTGGAAATGTGCAGAGTATAGGAGGGGATTCGAATACCCATCTTTGCTGGAAATACACACACTGGGGAGAGGCCGATATACTTGACTGAAGTCTGCCTCATCGTTAGCCACGGGTGAGGTCCCGGAAGACGGGTGAGTAGCGAATGATGTGCCATTATTCAAGAAGGGCTGCAAAGGGAAACCTGGGACTATGGACCTATAAGCCTAACATCTATGGTAGGTAAGTTACTTGAGAAGGTTCTAAGATATATATGCATTTGGAAAGACAAGGTTTGATGAGGAGTAGTCAGCATGGCTTTGTGCTTGGGAGATCATGCCTCACAAATTTGTTAGAGTTCTTTGATGAAGTGACCAGGAAGGTTGATGAGGACAGGGTGGTAGATGTAGTCTGTATGGATTTCAGTGAGGCCTTTGATGAAGTTCCACATGGTAGGCTCATCTGGAAGGTTAGATTGCATGGAATCCAGGGAAAGCTGGAAAATTGGATATAAAGTTGGCTTGATTGTAGGAAGCAAAGGTTAATAGTCAGACTGGAGGCCTCTGACTAGTGCCTCAGGGGTCAGTGATGGGCCCATTACTGTTTATTTTTTATATCAATGATTTGGATGAGAATGTACAAGGTATGATTAGAGAGTTTGCAGATGACACTAAAATAGGCTGTATCGTGGTTACTGAGGAAGGTTATCAGAACTTGCAGCAGGACCTTGAGCAGCTGGGAATGTGAGCTGAGGATTGTCAAATGGAGTTGAATATAGATAAGTGTGAGATGTTGCATTTTGGAAAGTCAAATCAAGGTAGGAATTTCATGGTGAATGGTAGGGCCTTAAGGAGTGTAGTGAAACAGAAGGATCTTGGAGTTCAGGTGCATGTTTCTCTGAAAGTGGAGTCACAGGTAGATAGGGCAGTGAAGAAGGCTTTTGGCACACTGGTCTTCATCAGCTAGGACGTTGAGTATAGAAGTTCGGAAGTTATGTTACAGTTGTACAGGACATTGGTGAGGACACACCTGGAGCATTGTGTTCAGGTTTGGTCACCTTGCTGGATGAAGGATGTTATTAAACTGGAAAGAGTGCAGAAGCAATTTGTAAGGATGTCACCAGGACTCAGGGGTTTGAGTTATAGGGAGATGTTGGACAAGTTCGGACATTTTTCTTTAGAGCATAGGAAACTGAGTGGGTGGGGGTGGGGGGGGGGGGGGCGTGGCAGGGTATCTTTTAGAGGTGTATATAATCATGAGAGGAATTGATAGGGTGAATGCGCTCAGTCTATTTCACAGGGTTGCTTTGATGAGGGGGCATGTTGGTCACACTCTTGTCTCTGAGTTTGAAACTTATGGATTCAAATCCCATGCTGAAGACCTGAGACCAGAAGTGGTTGGGGCAGGTACATTAACACCATTTAAAAGGCATTTGGACAAATACATGGATAGGAAAGGTTTAAAAGGATATGGGGGCCTCATTCCTGATGAAGGGCTTTTGCACGAAACGTTGATTTTCCTGCTCCTCGGATGCTGCCTGATCTGCTGTGCTTTTCCAGCACCACTCTAATATAGACTCTCATCTCCAGCATCTGCAGTCTTCACTTTCACTTAGAAAGATATGGGCCTAGTGCAGGGAAAGGGGGTTAGTGTAGATGGACATTTTGGTCAGCATGGACCAGTCTGGGCCAAAGGGCCTGTTGCCATGCTGTAGGACTACATGTACCTATGACTGACAAATGTCTTTGATTGTTCAGTGAGGAACATGTCATTGATGGAATGACACCTAACTTCTTCCTCTTTGCATTCTTCTGATGTATAGATAAAATGTTTCCTTTATGTGAATTGTAGCCCCATGTAAGAATTTCCTTACACATCTGACTATGCCCCATGCTGCCTCAAATTCATGTTTGAAACATAATGGTCAAATGATTTTCCTTTCTTTGATGACCTGGTTGGGAATTAGGAGGTCCTGTACTGCTGCCTATTGCATACCTGCCTTTACTGGTCAATCTTCACATTGAGCTTCTATGTGTTATGATATTAACCTTATCAGCAACATCATAAGTAGGGCACAAGCTATTCACTCACAATGTCTGTGGGATGAGATGATTGACCTGAAACATCATCAAATATTTTCCCTTATTCTAGATATGACTCCAACCAATGGATGTTTAACACCCAATTCCCATTGATTCCAGTTTTGCTAGGACTCCTTGAAGCCATACTTAGCCAAATGTAGCCTTGATGTCAAGGGCTGTCACTCTCCCCTCCCCTCTGGAATTCAGTGCTTTTGTCCATGTTTGAAGCAAGGCTGTTATGAGGTCAGGAGCTGAATGGCCCTGGCAGAACCCAAACTGGGTGTTACTGATCAAGTTATTGCTGAGCACGTGCTACATGATAGCATTGTTGATGCCAGCTTCCATCACTTTACTGAAGATTGAGATTAGAGTGATGGGGCAGTAATTGGCTGAGTTGGATTGGTCTTGCTTTTTGTGGACAGGACATACCTGGGCAATTTTTCACAGGTTGGGTAGATGCTGTACAGTGTTGTAGCTGCACTGGAACTGCTTAGCTACAGGCACGGCTATTTTTGGAGCATTCATCTTCAGGGCTATTGCCAAAATGTTGCCAGTGCCTATAGCCTTTGTAATATCCAGATGTCTTTAGCTATTCCTCCTGAGGTATATTAAATTGCCTATGATGATGGGACCATCTGGAAGAGGCTGTGATGGATCATTCGCTCGATGCATCTGTCTGAAGATTGTTGCAAATACTTCAGTCTAATTTTTGCACTGATTTGCTAGAAACCCTGTTATTGAGGATGGGGAGATTTGTGGAGCCTCCTCCTCCTATTTAGTTGGACACCATCATTCACAAATTGACATGACACTACTGCAGAGTTGAGATATATTCTGATGCTTGCGGGATTGCATAGCTCCATCTGACACATGCTGTTTCTGCAATTCGACACACAGGTAGTGTGTTGTCTTGTTGCCAGGTTTCCAACTCATTTTTAGATCTGTTTGTTGCATGCTCTTGTGCAGTGTTCATTGAACCAGGGTTGACCTCCCAGCTTGATGGTAATGGTAGATGGTGGAATATGCTGGTCTATGAGGTTGTAGATTGCAATTGAATACAAGTCACTGTTGGCCCACATACCTCATGGATGCCCAGTTGGAGTTTGAGATCTGTTTGAAGTCTTTCTCATTTAGCCTGCTGGTCATGTCACACAACACCACTGAAGATAACTTCAATGCAAAAACGGGACTTCATCTCCACATCTGCTCTGTTTCATTTCAGTGATGTGTACCGGTGACAAATCACTTGCTTTCTTGTTTTTTTATTGAAGTTTGTTGCCATTGCAACCAGCTTGCTTTGAACACTTCCCCCTTTCTCTGAATATAATTTTGTGTTAGCAAGTCAAGAGGTTGCTGAGCCTGAATCAGGCACTCTAAATATGAATCAAAGGGCTGGAACCCAGTGAAATGTGACATGTTCAACACTATCATTTCTCTCACCAGGAACAATTTAAATGTCATCCTACTTAGTCTTTTGACATTTTGTTTGTACCAACACTGACAGCAAGCGGGAGAGTATAATTATTGCTAGAACTCCCTCCCTTACATCACTGTGGGGCTGTCTACAGCACACATAGATTGCCGTGTTCATTAAAAACAGCTCTCCACCACCTCGAGGGCAGCCAGGCAGAGGCAATAAATATTGAGCTAGCCGAACCCTCATATCCCATGAAAGAATAATTAAGCATATGGAGTCCCTGGAAAGAATTTACAAGGATGGGAGGCATGAACTCTTGTGATATCTAAAAAGACTGAATGAGCTGAGAATCCTTTCTCCAGAGGAGAGAAGACTGAGTGGTAAGATGATAGAAATCTTTGAAATGATGAAGAGACTCGATCAGGTTGATGGGGAGAAGATACTTTCACTTGTAGGAGCATGCAAACTCGGGGCCATGACCACTAATACATCCAGGTGAGCTCAGCAGAAATGTCTTTACTCGCTGAATATTGAGCATGTGGAACTTGTTGCCAGATAGAGCAGTGAGGATGAATGGCACGGACATACTTAGGCATAGCGTGAATAATTACCTGACGGAGTGAGAGAATAGAAGGATATGCTGCTGGGTTAGATAAAGAGGGGTGAAAGAAGGCTGAATTGCCTGGTTCTGGGTGGTCTCTATATTATTCCGTGTAAAATCACTAACAAGGAATGGAATAAGAAGGCTGAGATGTGGGCATTTATTTAACCAAATGCTTTCAACCTGTAAATCAAGAAGGATTAATAGAGACTAGTTTGTTGGAGATGTACACAGACTGGCAGTTCAATTGTAAATAGTCAGGACAGCATTAAAAATTAAAAGGAGAAACTGATTTTGTGTACATGATTAATTAATAGGAAGTGTTAGCCTACAGACTACTTTTGTGTTTAACCATTATAACAAATGGTTTTAGTTTTTACAAGAAAGGGAATTGTTGTCATCTACTCCATTCCAGTCCAAACTTGAACATGGCCCGTGGGACAACAGAAGGTAAGGGAGACCCTAAGGAGCGCATCTGGCTAGATAATCGCTGGCAGTGTGTGCTGTACAACCCACTTCAGAGCTGGCTCTTATTTCTTACAGACTCTGTTCAGTATTTGCTTTGTTTCAGTAAATACTCTTGGCAAGTAGCCAAATCCCCAAGAGTTGCTCTGTTTTAAAATGCCTGGCTTGATCCTGAACACACGAGGAACTATAACGCAGCATTATTGACAGCTTGAAGTGAGATTACAGAATAAAACTGCTGACTGGATTTGCTGTCCTTGTTTGTAATACTTGTCAAGTATTTCAGACCAGTCTTTCATTTTCCCTCATGCTGCTGGAAGTGGTTCAATTTATATCAATGGCTCCAATCAAACCATTGCATTGAAGAACGAGACAGCACAGATGGAAGCCATTCAGCCTATCATATCTGTGTTGGTTTTTGAGTACAGCTGTCCAATCAACCTTTCCCAGTTTCCTTCCCCTTGGCGCTGTAAATATTTTCCATCTATGTATGTATCCAATGTTCCTGTGAATGTTGTTATTGAATCGTCTTCTGCTATTCTTTTAACACATACATTCCAGATCAGATCAACTCACTGTGTTAAAGGTTTCCTGATCTTGCCTCAGTTACTTGAGTAAGTTTATGCTAAGTTCATGTGACAAAACAAGTCTTTGGTGACGTGTTAATGTTTCCACCTTTGAGTCAGAAAGTGCTGGGTTCAAATCCTTCCCTCGGTTTTCCTGATCTGGTTCTGAATTTTGCTCTGACATTGAGCAGGAAATGTGGGTTTGAGACGGCCCATAACAACCTCACACTGTACAGCGCTTACAACCAGATCAGTTGGTATATCCATGACTACGCCCATGAAAGGCTGTCCATTCCTTATGCCACATTCAAAAGACCAATCATAATTTTACTGGTTACCAACGTACTGTGAGTTCTTCATTTGCACAAATTAATGAAGAAACTGGCAAAACTCCCCTGCTGTTCTTCAAAATAATACTAACAGAAACTTTTAGGTCCATCTAAGAAAGTAGACATGGCTTTGCTCTAACTTCATATTCATAAGATGGTACTTCTGACAGTGCAGCACTCCCTCAGTATGAGGCTGGAGTGAATGTCTGGATTCTTGTCCTCAGGTCTTCAGCATGGAATTTGAACCCATAAGCTTCAAACTCAGAGACAAGAGTGTGACCAACATGCCCCCTCATCAAAGCACTTCCAGAACACGGTGATTCAGTGGTTAACATTGCTGCCTCACAGTGCCAGGGACCTGGTTGGATTGCAACCTTGGATGACTGTCTGTGTGGAGTTTACGCATTCTCCCCGTGTCTGCCTGGGTTTCCTCTGGGTGCCCCTCCCACAGTCCAAAGATATGCAGGTCAAGTGAATTGGCTGTGCTTAATTGCCTATAGTGTTCAGGGATGTGTGGATTGCAATAGTCAGGGGTAAATGTAGAGGAATAGGGTAGGGGAATGGCTTTGGGTAGTTTACTCTTCGGAGGGTCAGTGTGGACTTGTTGGGCTGAAGGGGCTGTTTCTACACTATAGGGATTCAATTGAAAATACTGAGGTCATGAAAGGCACGATGAAAATGCAGGTTTGTTTCTTTCTCAATGACTGCCTGAGTAGATATATTAATACAATTTATTCATTTGTGAGTCTTGGATTCGGGAACAACCAAATAGAATGAAAATTTCTGTTCAAGAGTAGTGGAGATTTTAGAATGGTTATCAAACATTCACCTATTCTAATCCCATTTCTCAGCACATGGCCCATTGCTTCACACGCTATGGCATTTCAAGTGCTCACCTAAATAGTACTTAGAGTTGAACTCTTGAGAGTTCCTGCCTCCACTATCCTTTCTGACAGTGAGTTCCAGATACGCAAAACCCTCTGGGTGAAAATGTTTTCCCCCAAAACATTTCTAAACCTTATCTTAAAACTGTGCCCCCTGGTCATTGACCCATGTATTGTGGGGAAATGACAACAAGTTTCCATTTTTAAAGAAGGTCCAAAGCAGGAATGACATGCCAGGGTTCTTCGGGGCCAGTACGAGACAAACTTGGGCATTGAGCCAAATTGGGGAGGTATGAGAAAGGATGACCGAATCCTGGAACAAAAGCTGGATTTTAACTTGGCATTGAAGATGGTGAGTGATGGAAAGAGGCATTTCGGGATGGAGTTTGGGATCCAGGTGACTGAGGGCATGTACAGCCAAGTTGAGGCTTGAAGGAAGTCTGGGAGCAGAATTGCTGCATATTAGGTTGAAATTGGAGAATTGAAAACTTTGAGGGGTCCAATTACAGATAGGAAGGCAACTACGGAGGGGCTGAGACAAGCCCTCTGCTACCCACCAACCTCTTCATATCTCATCTTGAATGTTTAAACTTAAGCATTGTAATGTAAGATTTGAGGTGTTCATATTGTGGGATCCAATAGAGGGGTGATTGATACGTAAGGCTCAGTGCAGAATGGCATAAGAACAGAAGAGATTTAGAGTATGGAGCTTATGGAGTATGGGAGACCAGCCATTAGAAGATTCAGCTCACAGTTGAGTAGGATGTCAAGGTTATGATCAATCAGCCTGGTTCAGTCTGAGTCAGCATTTCTGAAAGAGGATGAAGCCAAGGTGAATGATATGGACCTTGTGATGACGGCTGAATGCTGAAACTTATGTGTTCAGCATCTTGAGGGACAGAGGAAGAGGACTAAGCCATTCCATCTCTTGAGAAATTTCCACCTTTCTTTTTGATTAGGGCTAGTTTGTTTTATATCAAACCTGTTTCTCAAAGAAAATCCTATCAATCGCGGTCTTAAACATTTCATTGGACACAATGTTCTCAGCTGTTCAAGGGAGGAGGAGGAAAGTAGAGGTCATGTAAGACCAGATATCAGACAGAGACAACAGTGAGGTTGAGAGAGTCAGTAGAGAGATCTCCAGCACGTGTCTTCAGTGTACAGGTGGTTAAGTTGTCCGGTGTCGGTTAAAGATGTCACCAAGGGACCCAAGTTGGATGAAAAGGAAGATAAGGACAAGAAAGAATCCTTGAGCGACTGAGAAGAGAAACCATGGGTAAGAGTGCTGTATGATCTGATATGTAAAACTGAGGTGACAAATGCAGAAGATGTATTGCAACAGCCTGGGGCTGTAAACCTCATGGGAGATTTTCTTCTCTCATTTCTAAGACAGCTTGGAAGCAATTTTAAACTCTTCCACCTCCTATTTTCTCCACATGGGTTGCACCTAAATTGGAAGGGGAGTAATATACTTGCAGGGAGATTTGCTACAGCTGCATTTAAACTAATAAGGTGGGGGGGGGGGGGTGGGACCCAGGGAGATAGTGAGGAAAGAGATCAATCTGAGACTGGTTGAGAACAGCAATGAGTCAAACAGTCAGGGCGGGCAGGGACAAGGTAGGACTAATAAATTAAACTGCATTTATTTCAATGCAAGGGGCCTAAGAGGGAAGGCAGATGAACTCAGGGCATGGTTAGGAACATGGGACTGGGATATCATAGCAATTATAGAAACATGGCTCAGGGATGGGCAGGACTGGCAGCTTAATGTTCCAGGATACAAATGCTACAGGAAGGTTAGAAGGTGGGGGGTGCAAGAGAGGAGGGGGAGTGGCGTTTTTGATAAGGGATAGCATTACAGCTGTACTGAGGGAGGATATTCCCAGAAATACATGCAGAAAAGTTATTTGGTGGAACTGAGAAATATGAAAGGGATGATCACCTTATTGGGATTGTATTACAGACCCCCTAATAGTCAGCAAGAAATTGAGAAACAAACTTGTAAGGAGATCTCAGCTATCTGTAAGAATAATAGGGCGGTTATGGTAGGGGATTTTAACTTTCCAAACATAGACTGGGACTGCCATAGTGTTAAGGGATTAGATGGAGAGGAATTTGTTAAATGTGTACAAGAAAATTTTCTGATTCAATATGTGGATGTATCTACTAGAGAAGGTGCAAAACTTGACCTACTCTTGGGAAATAAGGCAGGGCAGGTGTCTGAGGTGTCAGTGGGGGCGCACTTTGGGACCAGCGACCATAATTCTATTAGATTTAAAATAGTGATGGAAAAGGATAGACCAGATCTAAAAGTTGAAGTTCTAAATTGGAGAAAGGTCAATTTTGACGGTATTAGGCAAGAACTTTCAAAAGCTGATTGGGGGCAGATGTTCGCAGGTAAAGGGACGGCTAGAAAATGGGAAGCGTTCAGAAATGAGATAACAAGAATCCAGAGAAAGTATATTCCTGTTAGGGTGAAAGGGAAGGCTGGTAGGTGTAGGGAATGTTGGATGACTAAAGAAATTGAGGGTTTGGTTAAGAGAAAGAAAGAAGCATATGTAAGGTATAGACAAGATAGATCGAGTGAATCCTCAGAAGAGTATAAAGGCAGTAGGAGTATATTTAAGAGGGAAATCAGGAGGGCAAAACAGGGACATGAGATAGCTTTAGCAAATAGAATTAAGGAAAATTCAAAGGGTTTTTACAAATATATTAAGGACAAAAGGGTAACTAGGGAGAAAATAGGCCCCTCAAAGCTCAGCAAGGCGGCCTTTGTGTGGAGCCACAGAAAATGGGGGAGATACTAAACGAATATTTTGCATCAGTATTTACTGTGGAAAAGGATATGGAAGATATTGGAAGTAGGAAAATAGATGGTGACACCTTTCAAAATGTCCATGTTACAGAGAAGGAAGTGCTGGATGTCTTGAAACGCATAAAGGTGGGTAAATCCCCAGGACCTGATCAGGTGTACCCAAGAAATCTGTGGGAAGCTAGGGGAGTGATTGCTGGACCTCTTGCTGATATATTTGCATCATCAATAGTCACAGGTGAGGTGACAGAAGACTGGAGGTTGGCTAACATGGTGCCACTGTTTAGGAATGGTGGTGAGGACAAGCCAGGGAACTATAGACCATTGAGCCTGACCTCGGTGGTGGGAAAGTTGTTAGAGGAAATCCTAAGGGACAGGATGTACAAGGATTTCGAAAGGCAAGGACTGATTAGGGATAGTCAATATGGCTTTGTGCATGGGACATCATGTCTCACAAACTTGATTGAGTTTTTTGAAGAAGTAACAAAGAGGATTGATGAGGGCAGAGCAGTAGATGTGATCTAAATGGATTTCAGTAAGACGTTCGACAAGGTTCCCCATGGGAGACTGATTAGCAAGGTTAGATCTCACGGAATACAGGGACAACTAGTCATTTGGATCCAGAACTGGCTCAAAGGTAGAAGACAGAGGGTGATGGTGGAGGGTTGTTTTTCAGACTGGAGGCCTGTGACCAGTGGAGTGCCACAAGGATCAGTGCTGGGCCCTCTACTTTTTATCATTTACATAAATGATTTAGATGCGAGCATAAGAGGTACAGTTAGTAAGTTTGCAGATTACACCAAAATTGGAGGTGTAGTGGACAGCAAAGAAGGTTACCTCAGATTACAACAGGATCTTGACCAGATGGGCCAATGGGCCGAGAAGTGGTTGATGGAGTTTAATTCAGATAAATGCGAGGTGCTGCATTTTGGGAAAGCAAATCTTAGCAGGACTTATACACCTAAATGGTAAGGTCCAAGAGAGTGTTGCTGAACAAAGAGACCTTGGAGTGCAGGTTCACAGCTCCTTGAAAGTGGAGTCACAGGTCGATAGGTTAGTGAAGAAGGTATTTGATATGCTTTCTTTTATTGGTCAGAATATTGAGTACAGGAGTTGGGAGGTCATGTTGCGGCTGTACAGGATATTGGTTTGGCCACTGTTGGAGTATTGCGTGTAATTCTGATCTCCTTCCTATTGGAAAGATGTTGTGAAACTTGAAAGGGTTCAGAAAAGATTTACAAGGATGTTGCCAGGGTTGAAGGATTTGAGCTTATAGGGAGAGGCTGAACAGGCTAAGGCTGTTTTCCCTGGAGCATCAGAGGCTGAGGGGTGACCTTATAGAGGTTTACAAAATTATGAGGTGCATGGATAGGATAAATAGACAAAGTCTTTTCCCTGGGGTGGGGGAATCCAGAACTAGAGGGCATAGGTTTAGGGGAGGAGAAAGATATAAAAGGGACCTACGGGGCAACTTATTCATGCAGAAGGTGGTACATGTATGGAATGAGCTGCCAGAGGAAGTGGTGGAGGCTGGTACAATTGCAACATTTATATGAGTAGGAAGGGTTTGGAGGGATATGGGCCAGGTGCTGGCAAGTGGGACTAGATTGGGTTGGGATATCTGGTCGGCATGGACGGGTTGGACCAAAGGGTCTGTTTCCATGCTGTACATCTCCATGTCTCTCTGACTTGCAGCCTGATGGAAATGAATTATAGAAAATAAGGAGGTAGCCGATGAATTAAACAGGATTGTGTTTTTGCATCAGTCTCCACTGTGGGGCAGTTGCAAGGAATATCCAAGGCCCATCAGGAAATGGAAATGAGTTAGAAACTCAAGAAAATTACAATCACCAGGGAAATGATGCTGAGAGAATTGTTGGAGCTGCAGGCTGATTAGTCCCACGTCCTCAGAGCCTTCTTCCTGGACTCGGTAACAGTGAGATAGTCAATACACTGCTTTTAATTTCCCTAGATTCAGGGAAGATCTCATTAGATTTGAAAGCAGTGACAATGCTGAATGTAACTCTCTTATTCAAAAAGATACACAGATAGAAACTACAGCTTAGTTAGAGTGACATCTATCGTAGGCAAGATATTTGAAGCTTGGATTGAAGACATTATCACAAGGCACTTAAGGAAATTAAGCAGAGTCGACATAGTTTTATTAAAGGAAGATTGTGTTTATCCAATTTATTAGAGCTCTTTGAAGAAGTAACATGTCCTGTGAATAAAGGGGAACTGGTAGGTTTATTGCACTTAATTTTTCAGAAGACATTTACTAAGGCCTAACCACATCAAAGGTTGTAGTGGGCAATTAAAGCTTGTGGTATAGGGGCTAATGTATTGACAGGAATAGAAGATTTACCAGCCAACAGGGAACAGAATAGCCATAATTGGGTAGCTTTTTGCTTAGCATAGTTCACCAAGCAGTGTGCCAGGGCCTCTAACTTTTACAATTTTTATAAGTTAGTTGGAGCAAGAGACTGCAGGTATGGTTACCAAACTTACTAATAATATGTAATGTAGATTTGTGAAAAGGACAGGAGGAGACTAGAATGGGATATGGATGGGTTACATGGATGGATCACATGAGTGGGTCACATAGATGGGTCACATGGATGGGTCACATGGATGGGTCATATAGATGAGTCACATGGATGGGTCACATGAGTGGGCATAAATCTGCAAATAGAAAAAGAGGATAATGTGGGAAAAGGTACAATTGTTCCATTCTGAAGAAGTAGAGGTGTAAACAAACATATGATCTAAGTAGTGAGAGATTGCAGAGTTCAGATGTGTGTGTCCTAGTGCACGAATCACAGAAGATTAGCGCTGTATACATGTACAACAAGTAATTGGAGAAGCCAATAGAATGCTATGATTTATGCAAGGGGAACAAATTACAAAAGTAGGAGACTTATATATCAGTTCTACAGGACATTGGTGAGAGCACAACTGGAGTACTGTATGTAATACTGTTCTCCTTATTTAAGACAGGATGTAAATGCATTAGGATCAGTCCAACGAAGATTTACTAAACCAGTGCATAGGAAAGGCAGATTGTCCAATGAATAAAGGTTGGAACAGCTGGGTTTCTATCCGCTGCAGTTTCGAAGTGTGAGATATGGAAGTGAGATCCCAAGGCATCTTGGCAGAGTAGGATGCTTCTACTTAGCAGAGAATCCAAAACTAGGATTTGATGTTTAAAAATCAGAGGTCACCCATTTAAAACAGAGATGAGGAGAATTGTTTTCATTCCCCCAGAGGATAGTGAGTCTGTTCCTCAAAAGGCTGTGGGAGCAAAATCCTTGAATAATTTTAAGACAGAGGTTCCTGATAAAGTAGGGCATGAGAGTTATGGTAGGGAGGGTGGGGCTCAGTGGGAATGTGAAGTAATATGGGGATCATAGTTGTGTTCTTATGTCATTCATTTGTATGTTCATATGTACCACAAGAAGGGATATCAGGAATAAAAGAGTGGGGCGAGAGCAGCATATTTCTAGCAGGATTCCTGATGCTCAGTGCATGGAGACCTACAAGAAGTGTTTGAAGATGGACATGTTTGAAAGTTTACAAGTTTTGAAAACTTGCGCCATACTTGGCTTTATAGATTGAGACAGAAATCACAAAATCGAGAAAATTGTATGAAATGGTTAAATCACTGGTTGACCCTCAGCTGGAGCATTATATTTAATTTTGCACAAAACACTTCAGAAAGCATGTCAGCATCTTGTGGGGGATGGGGTGCAGAAAAAAACCTACTGCAATGGTACTAGCGGTGAAGGGCTTCAGTTGTGTGAAGGAACTGGGATTGTTATCCTTTAAGCAGAATAAATGAAGGGGAGGTGTTAGTAACTAGGCAGAAGCCAGTTCCATTGATGGGGAGGGATGGTAACGAAGTGATCAAGATAACTGAGCTGCTGTCTTTTAGAAAAGACATTAAACTGAGGCTCCATCTCTCAGGTGAATGTAAAAGATTGCATTGCTTTATTGTGAAGAGGAGCTTTTCACAGTGTTGGGGCCAATAACGATCTCTCACTAACAGCTAACAACTGTTTATAGGATCATTTATCTCGTTGTTGTTCGTAGAACTTTGCTGCATTCAAAATGGCAGTTGCAGAAATATAGGCAAGTTCTGCTCCCTGAACAAATCTAATCCCTGGTTGCATTTAAGACCCTCATTCAAATGTTTATGCTGCCTACATGTTTCAGTCAAGTGCCTTTAACCAGCTTCCAAACTGGTGGCCAACCAAGTTCATAGTGGGATTGGATGCTGAGAGCAGGCCTGAAAACCCTTTTCTTAAAGAATCATCTTCTCACATGGAGTGAGATCCTATTTCCAAACCATGTCTGGCCCCACTCCGATATTTTTAAACAGAAACGTTATTGAGGTTGTTTGAAAGTAGTATTATCCTGACACGTATAGAATCTCACTCTGTTAGATTCAGCCACAGGAGTGCACTGAGCTCAGTGAGAGAAATGGAATGTATGTAATGTCCAAAAATGAGAACAATTGCAGAGCACTCAGTCAGCAGCTGCTGGATGACTGAATCAAACATTCCCCTCGAATGAATGTGTGTGACTCAGGCTGCACAGTAATTAAAACATTCATATCCTCAGGCACTGCTGAACCATAAACAATTAATCGCATTGCTCAATGGCAAATGCACAACATCCAATTGTTTAAAAGTTAGGATTTCGTACTTTCATAGTCCTAATCCGAAATGAGAGGTTTTGAGTGAGATATTTGTTTCCTCCTATGCACTGAAAGATGACAACTTAATCGAATGTATCGCCTATAACAAATCACATTTGACAATCTCAATGTGATATTTGTCAGGTTTGACTTTCTTAATAAGATGTATGAGATAATCTGCAGCTTTCTGGTATTCAGCCACTCAAGATTCCAGCTCAGCCCCTGTGATCAGCAAAAAGCCGCTGGTTAAATTGTGTTATTTCAAGGCTGTCAGCACTCACACTACACTATCATTCTCAGGTTACAAACCTTCCATTCTCCACCCCACTCCCTCCCTCTCCCCCGCCTTCATTGTCCTACCCACATCATCTACAACATGCACAAATCTAAACAGATAAACAGCGAGTCACTAATGTTATCCTTGCTCCACACACCCCTCGCTCCTGAGGGAGGTGAGTGATGGATGACTCAAATAGCTTTCAATGCAAAGGCAGCTGAGGCACACTGACAGGCTTTCCAGAGCCATCTTCTCCACCCATCTCTCTCACAACCGCAGCTGCTATCCATCCCCTACCTCAGGAGGGCCATCCACACCACTCCCTCCGTTCTCAGAGGAACGAAAGCACTGTGGGGAGGGATGTTTCATCACTTTTCACGGCCAACACTGCTTTGACTCAAATCCGAACAGATGGCGCAGTGGCACACATGGCTTTGAAGAATCAATGCGCTCGCTTTAAGAAGTCAAGCAACGGAGGGTCTAAGACTTTTCTCGTACCTCTGTTGTGTCAGGCAACATCACACAGAATCAGTGTCTCCTTTCGCAATGCGCAAGGGACAAGTTAGAATGGCCATTCCTGTCTCATTCATAGACTCATAGAGACTTACAGCAAAGAAACAGATCCTTCGGCTCAACTCATCCATGCCGACCAGATATCTTAAACTAATCTAGTCCCATTTGCCAGCACTTGGTCCATATCCCTCTAAGCCCTTCCTATAAAGCCATCCAGAGATTCATAGAATAGAAGGGTGCCATTCAGCCCCTCTTGTCTGTATCTGTTCTTTGAAAGAGCTGTCCAATCAGTTCCATTCTCCTGCTGTTTCCCATTGTCCTGAAAATCTTACTTTTAGTTCCTTTCTTCATTTATGCTATGTGGCCAGGCCAGCATTTATTACCCATCTGTAGTTCCATTAAGTGTCAACACGTTGTTGAGTCACATGCAGGCCAGATCTGTAAAGGATGGATGTTCCCTCCTCTAAAGGGTATTAGTGCATTTGTTCAATTGTGTTTGAAAATTATGATTGAATCTCTCCATTGAGACGTTCAGGCAGTGTATTCCAAATGAAATCTAATCGCTGGGTAAAAGTCATTTTCCCTAAACGCTCCCTTATTCTTTAGTCAATAAGTTTAAATCCTCATCCTCCAGTTACTGCCTGTTTTTTGCAGAACTACAGAAAGGTTACAACTTATTCAGCTCATCATGTCTGTGCTGAGTTTATGCAGGAACAATTGACCTGGGGCAATTCTACCATCTTTTCCCAGTAGATCTGCAAATGATTGTTTTTCAAATAATGACCCTTTTCAATGCAATGATAGAATCTGCCCCTGCCACATTTGGACACTGAATTCCAAATCCCAACCACCTGCTTTGCACAAAAGGTTTTCCACACATCACCATTGCTTCTCTCACTGATCATCGCTGATCTCATTGAGGATGTAACTCTGAAGATGGACAAGGGAGATCCAGTAGATGTAGTGTACCTAGACTTTCAGAAAGTTTTTGATAAAGTCCCACATAGGAGGATAATGAACAAAATTAGGGTGCATGGTATTGGGGGCAACTTGGATTGAAAGTTGGTTGGCTGACAGGAAACAAAGAGTAGTGATAAATGGCTCCATTTCGGAATGGCAGGCAGTGACCAGTGGGGTACCGCAGGGATCAGTGCTGGGACCGCAGCTTTTTACAATATATATTAATGATATAGAAGATGGTATTGGTAATAACATTAGCAAATTTGCTGATGATACAAAGCTGGGTGGCAGGGTGAAATGTGAGGAGGATGTTAGGAGATTACAGGGTGACCTGGATAGGTTAGGTGAGTGGTCAGATGCATGGCAGATGCAGTTTAATGTGGATAAATGTATGGTTATCGACTTTGGTGGCAAGAACAGGAAGGCAGATTACTACCTAAATGGAATCAATTTAGGTAGAGGGGCAGTACAAAGAGATCTGGGTGTTCTTGTACACCAGTCAATGAAGGTAAGCATGCAGGTACAGCAGGTAGTGAAGAAGGCTAATAGCATGCTGGCCTTCATAACAAGAGGGATTGAGTATAGCAGCAAAGAGGTTCTTCTGCAGCTGTACAGGGCTCTGGTGAGACCACACCTGGAGTATTATGTGCAGTTCTGGTCTCCAAATTTGAGGAAAGACATTCTGGCTATTGAGGGAGTGCAGCGTAGGTTCACGAGGTCAATTCCTGGAATAGTGGGACTACCTTACACTGAAAGACTGGAGCGACTGGGCTTGTATACCCTTGAATTTAGAAGACTAAGAGGGGATCTGATTGAGATATATAAGATTATTAAAAGATTGGACACTCTGGAGGCAGAAAACATGTTTCCGCTGATGGGTGAGTGCCGAATCAGAGGACACAGCTTTAAAATACGGGGTAGACCATTTAGGACAGAGATGAGGAGAAACTTCTTCACCCAGAGAGTGGTGGCTGTGTGGAATGCTCTGCCCCAGAGGGCAGTGGAGGCCCAGTCTCTGGATTCATTTAAGAAAGAGTTGGACAGAGCTCTCAAGGATAGTGGAATCAAGGGTTATGGAGATAAGGCAGGAACAGGATACTGATTAAGGATGATCAGCCATGATCATATTGAATGGTGGTGCAGGCTTGAAGGACAGAATGTCCTGCACCTATTGTCTATTGTCTATTATCTTAAATCAATGCCCTCTGGTTCTCAAACGTTCTGCTGGTGGGGTCAGTTTCTCTCTATCTACTCTTGTTTTATTGGGCTCTGGTAGCAACTATTGGTCATCAGTCCTCATTTACACTTATTTTCTGATCAATCTGTTCAGAGATATGATCACACACCTTTGGTGCAGGTCAGACTTGAACCCAAGTCTCCTAGCTCAAAGGTAGGGGTACTACAACTGACCTTATATAAGTCTTAGTTATGTTTCTAGATATCTTCTCATCAATCTCTGGAGCCAGTGAAACTTGAACCTGGACCTCTGACACAGAAAACTATGAGGCACTTAAATTGCTTGCAGATATTTTCACATCAAGCTGTTCAGAGATGTTATGACACAGCTCTGGATGGATGGAGTTTGTACCAAGTTTGACTGGGTCTGAGGGCCTGTCTAATTATCAATAGTACAATATAGATCACTAGACAGTCTTCATTAAAAGCACTGGGCTTACATAACAAGGCATAGTTTATTTCATAACAGCAATAGGAATTAAGATGAACTCATTAGGCATAATTATAATAATTCAGAGCCGAGTCTGTCACATCTAATCCCATCAGAACGTAAAATAAATTACTCTTTTGCCACCCAAACACTGTATGATATTATCAGATTGGGTGGAAACTAATGCAACTTCAACATCAACTCATTCAGACCAATTACTTTAAACAACAACTTTGTACTCACTCTTCACAATTTTAATTGTCTCTCTCCAAATCTCCCCCCAATCTTCCCTTCTCAAAGTAGAACAGCCCCAAATTCTACTATCTATGTAACTGGAGTTTCTTCATCTTCAGAGCCATTCTCATGAGTAGTTTTCCATACCCAATGCCCTCACATCTGCTGGAAGTTCGGTGTCCAGACTTTGACTCAATACACCAGTGGAACCAAATGAGTTTTCATTAAATACTAGTTCATCATAATATCTTGTTTTTGTTCTCCATGTCCCTATTTATAATGCTGGGCTAACTCAATCAGTACAGCATGAGGCTCTTAGTCTCGCAGTTTTTACATCCGAGTGGTGCTGGAAAAGTACACAGGTCAGGCAGCATCCGAGGAGCAGGAACATCGATGTTTCGGACAAAAGCCCATCATCAGGAATAGAGGCAGGAAGCCTACAGGGTGGAGAGATAAATGGGGGTGGGTGGAGCTGGGGAGAAGGTAGCAAAGAGTACAATAGGTGAATGGGAGTGGGGTGGGGATGGAGGTGATAGGTCTTCTTAATCTCGCAGTCATTGGAAATGTGAATCAATGAGTTCAGCTGGTTGGATGGCTGGTCTGCAAGGCAGAGTGATTCCCATCCTAGCTCAGGTTACCATGCAGACTCCCCTTCTCAACATCTCTCCCTGCCTGAGGTGTGGTGACCCTCAGGTTAAAAAACCAACAGTTGACACTCTGTAATGAGAGATTAGGACAATGACAACTTTACCCTTTTGCCAAGGATATGGACCAATTACAAGATAATGGAATTATAACAGGTAGTTGTTTTTGACCAGTGGAATATAATGGACGATAGGGCCTTTTTCTGTGCCGTCATTCTCTATGACTACGATTAAACTCATAATCCTGAACACTCAATAATCAAAACTGAATACTCAACACTCTTCTGCCGGTGGAATAGGTTTCACCCAATTTAGTCTTCCAAAATCCTGCAGGATTTTGAACACATCTATTTAATCTCCCCTAAACGTTCTCTCTTAAAGGAAAATGAAAACAATATGTATTTATATAATGCCTCTTCTTAGCGAAACATCTCCAAGCATTTCACAGGAACAAAATGAACCAGCAATGAGCCACATGAGAAGAGATTAGGTCTGATGACCAAAAGTTTCTTGGTGAATACTGATATTTAAATCAATCCAAGAGCCTGACCTTTGCTGCCATGGTGACAGGATTTGGGCCGACTGGAGTAGTCCTGTATGCTTGAGATAAATAAATAAATAAATAAAGAAGGACCCTGCTGATGTTTATTTTGGAGAAAGGGTGTATACTTGTGGGCTGCTCACGGGAGCCAGTTAAAATGTGAAATAGTAGCAGGTTATATGCAGAATAAAAAAAATAGGTAGTACCTGCCCATTATCTGAGATCCCACAAATCAGCTAACATTTTTAATCGAGCACAAACTAACATACATTCGGTTTTCAGTGAAAGTTAAAGATTTTTTATTTTCACATTAAGTAGGTTCCTGGTTTAATGGGCATGAGTAACGGTAGTTGACTTTCATTGACTAGATATTTCAAGTCATTTCATTTTAAACATACACATACCTATAATTCAAAAGTGTGGCGCTGGAAAAACACAGCCGGTCAGGCAGCATTTGAGGATGGTAATTCTAATAGAATGCCCAAATGTGCAATGGAAAAGGATAGACCAGATCTAAAAGTTGAAGTTCAAAATTGGAGAAGGGCCAATTTTGACAGTATTAGGCAATAACTTTCATAAGCTGATTGGAGGCAGATGTTCACAGGTAAAGGGACGGCTGGAAAATGGGAAGCCTTCAGAAATGAGATAACGAGACTCCAGAGACAGTATATTCCTGTCAGGGTGAAAGGAAAGGCTGGTAGATATAGGGAAAGCTGGATGACTAAAGAAATTGAGGGTTTGGTTAAGAAAAAGAAGGAAGCATATGTCAGGCATAGACAGGATAGATCGAGGGAATCCTTAGAAAAGTATAAAGGAAGTAGGAGTATACTTAAGAGGGAAATCCGGAGGGCAAAAAGGGGACATGAGATAGCTTTGGCAAACAGAATTAAGGAGAATCCAAAGGGTTTTTACAAATATATTAACGACAAAAGGGTAACTAGGGAGAGAATAGGCCCCTCAAAGGTCAGCAAGGCGGTCTTTGTGTTGAGCCACAGAAAATGGGGGAGATACGAAATGAATATTTTGCATCAGTATTTACTGTGGAAAAGGATATGGAAGATATAGATTGTAGGGAAATAGATGGTGACATCTTACAAAATGTCCATATTACAGAGGAGGAAGTGCTGGATGTCTTGAAACATCCTCAGGACCTGATCAGGTGTACCCGAGAACTCTGTGGAAAGCTAGAGAAGTGATTGCTGGGCCTCTTGCTGAGATATTTGTATCATCGATAGTCACAGGTGAGGTGCCGGAAGACTGGAGGTTGGCAAACGTGGTGCCACTGTTTAAGAAGGGTGGTAAGGACAAGCCAGGGAACTATGGAACGGTGAGCCTGACCTCGGTGGTAGGCAAGTTGTTGGAGGGAATCCTGAGGGACAGGATGTACATGTATTTGGAAAGGCAAGGACTGATTAGGGATAGTCAACATGGCTTTGTGCGTGGGACATCATGCCTGACAAACCTGATTGAGTTTTTTGAAGAAGTAACAAAGAGGATTGATGAGGGCAGAGCAGTAGATGTGATCTAAATGGACTTCAGTAGGGCATTCGACAAGGTTCCCCATGGGAGACTGATTAGCAAGGTTAGATCTCATGGAATACAGGGAGAACTAGCCATTTGGATCCAGAACTGGCTCAAAGGTAGAAGACAGAGGGTGGTGGTGGAGGGTTGTTTTTCAGACTGGAGGCCTGTGACCAGTGGAGTGCCACAAGGATCGGTGCTGGGCCCTCTACTTTTTGTCATTTACATAAATGATTTGGATGCGAGCATAAGAGGTACAGTTAGTAAGTATGCAGATGACACTAAAATTGGAGGTGTAGTGGACAGCGAAGAGGGTTACCTCAGATTACAACAGGATCTGGACCAGGTGGGCTAATGGGCTGAGAAGTAGCAGTTGGAGTTTAATTCAGATAAATGCGAGGTGCTGCATTTTGGAAAAGCAAATCTTAACAGGACTTATACACTTAATGGTAAGGCCCTAGGGAGTGTTGCTGAACAAAGAGACCTTGGAGTGCAGGTTCATAGCTCCTTAAAAGTGGAGTCGCAGGCAGGTAGGATAGTGAAGAAGGCATTTGGTATGCTTTCCTTTATTGGTCAGAGTATTGAGTACAGGAGTTGGGAGGTCATGTTGTGGCTGTACAGGACATTGGTTAGGCCGCTGTTGGAATATTGCAGGGGATTCTGGTCTCCTTCCCATCAAAAAGATGTTGCGAAACTTGAAAGGGTTCAGAAACGATTTACAAGGATGTTGCCAGGGTTGGAGGATTGGAGCTATAGGGAGAGGCTGAACAGGCTGGGGCTATTTTCTCTGGAGTGTCGGAGGCTGAGGGGTGACCTTATAGAGGTTTATAAAATTATGAGGGGCATGGATAGGATAAATAGACAAAGTCTTTTCCCTGGTGTGGGGGAGTCCAGAACTAGAGGGCATAGGATTAGGGTAAGAGGGGAAAGATATAAAAGCGACCTAAGGGGCAACTTTTTCACACAGAAGGTGGTGTGTGTATGGAATGAGCTGCCAGAGGAAGTGGTGGAGACTGGTACAATTGCAACATTTAAGAAGCATTTGGATGGGTATATGAATAGGAAGGGTTTGGAGGGATATGGGCCATGTGCTGGCAGGTGGGACTAGATTGGGTTGGGATATCTGATCGGCATGGACGGGTTGGACCGAAGGGTCTGTTTCCATGCTGTACATCTCTATGACTCTATAACTGTCGAATGTACGAATGGATTTTCTTGATAACTAATCTCTGTAATGAATGTTGTACGCCACTATTCACCATGATGCCTTGTGTATCGATCAGCGTTAAGACACTGCTACATAGAATTTTCAGTGGCTAATAATGCATATATTTAACTATGTAATGTATTAATATGAGGAACTATCATTTCTTTACATTAGGAATACACCATATAATAACTCTGTCTATTTATGTCAGAAAAATACTTAACATTGACCTAGCCTTGGTTCAGTGTAGCAATCCTGCCTTTGAGTCACAAAATCAAGTGTTCAAATTCCAAAACTGAGACTTTGAGGATATAACTCATGTTGACACCCCCAGTTCAATATTGGGACATTGGTACATGGTCAGTCATCTTTCAGATGAAACCAGACGACTATAAATTATAGAAGCGAAGATAGACCATTCAGCCCATCAAGTCTGTTCTGTCATTCAACGAGATGGTGGCTGATTTGAAAATCTTCCACTCCGGCTTTATCCCCGAAACCCTTCAACCCCTTACTGCTAACAACTCTGTCTGTCTCAATCTTGAATATATTTCATGACTCTAGCCTCAAATGGCCTCTGTAGTAAGGAATTCCACAGATCACTACACTCTCAGAGAAAAAAAATTCTCTTTATCTCTGTCTTAAGTGAGCAATCCCTTGCTCTGAATTTATGACCCCGGTCTTAAGTTCTTCACATAAAAGGGGAGAATATTTCTGAATCTACCCTGTCAAGTCCCTTAGAATCTTAAAGTCATACGGCACAGAAACAAACCCTTTGGTCGAACATGCCCACGCCAACCAGGTATCCAAAACTGAACTAATCGCATTTGCCTGCACTTGGCCCATATCCCTCTAAATCTTTCCTATTCATGAACCTCTCCAAATGTCTTTTAGACGTTGTAATTATACCCGTCTCTTCCACTTTATCTGCCAGTTCATTCCCAAACACACACCATCCTCTTGTGTGAAAAAGTTGCCTCCCAGTTCCCTTTTAAATCTTTCCCCTTTCAACCTTAACCTATGTCCTTTCGTTTCGGACTCCTCTACCCTTGGAACATTACCTTGGCTATTCACTTTATCTATGCCCCTTATGACTTTATAAAACCTTATAAGGTCACCCCTCAGATTTCAGAGAGAAAAGTCCCAGCCTGTCCTTATAACTCAAACCCTCCAGTCCTGGCAACATCCCTAAATTTTTTCTCTAGCCTTTCAAATTTAACAACATCCTCCTTTCACAGGGTGATCAGAATTGTACGCCAGTATTCTAAAAGTTAAGAATCATGTATAATTCAATCAGGTCCCCTCGCATTCTTCGAAACTTCACTGAGTACAAACCTAGTACTCAGAAGAACACTCCTCCATACCTGGAATCAACCTGGTGAATCTTCTCTGGACTACCTCCAATGCCAACATATCCTTTCTTAGATAAGAGAACAAAATTGTTCACAGTATTCCAGCTGTGATCTAACTAGTATCTTGTATAGTTTTAGCAAGACCTATTTTTATATTCCATTCCCTTTGAAATAAATATTCATTTGTGTTCCCTATTATCCCCCTGAAAGTCTGTGTAAGGTTTGTTACTGATTCATGAGCCAAGGACCTCCAAATCCTACTATGCAGCAGCTCTTTCTTTTCCCCATTTAAATAATATTTAATAATTCTACACTTCCTGCCAAAGTGTAAAGACTCACCTTTTCCCATTATATTTTCCATCTGCCAACTTTTTTGTCCACTCACTCAACCTCACTACTTCTATGTCATCTCTAAATAACGATAAATCATGATGGTCCCAGCACTGATCCCTGTGTCACTCTATTGCTGCATCCTGAAAATGCCGCAGTTATCTCAACTCACTGTCTTCTATTATTTAGTCAATCCTCTGACCATGCTAACATATCACCCCAATGTCTTAGTGAGTAGCCTTATATGCAGTACCTTATCAAACACCTTTTGGAAAACCAAATATATTACATCCACTACTTCTCCTTAATCTATTCTACTTGTTACCTCCTCAAAGAGTTCTAGTAAAGTTATCAAACATGATTTCCCCTCCACGAAGCAATTTTGACTATATTTGATTTTGTTATGTATCTGTAAATGCTCTGCTATTATGTCTTTACAATAGACAAACATTTTCCCATTGATTGATGTTAAGCTAACTGACCTATAGTTATCGGTTTATTTTGCCTCCACACCTTTTTAAATAAAGGTGTTACTTTGGCAGTTTTCCAATCCTCTGGGACATGTCCAGAATCTAAGGATTCTTGGAAGATTGCTATCAATGCATCACTGTCTCCATAGCTACTTTCTTGAAGGTCCCAAAATGCCACGCATCAGGCCCAGGGACTTGTTGGCCTTCGGCTCCAGTAGTTTCCCTCATACCTTTTCCTGAGTGAAACTCATTGTGTACATATCCGCTCCGCTTTCAAACATAGAATATAGAACATAGATGTTGTGCCAATCTTTTATCCTACTCGAAGATCAAACTAACCTATATATCCTGCATTTTATTATCATCCATGTGTCTATTCAAGAGTCGCTTAAATGTCCCTCATGTATCTGACTCAACTACCACTGCTGGCAGTGCATTCCACACACCCACCACTCTCTGTGTAAACAGCCAATCTCTGACATCTCCCCTAAACCTTCCTCTAATCACCTTAATATTATGGCCCCTCATGATAACCATTTCTGCCCTGGGGAAAATGTCTCTGGCTATCCACTCTATCTATACCTTTCATTATTCTATATATCACTATCAAGTCACCTCTCATCCCTCTTCGCTCCAATGAGAAAAGCCATAGGTCCCTCAAACTTTCTTCATAAGACATGCCTTCCAGTCCAGGCAGCATCCTGGTAAATCTCTTTTGCACCCTCTCCAAAACTTCCACATCCTTCCTATAATAAGGAGACCAGAACTGAACACAACTTTCCCTTTGATGTTAACTATTTTTGGAATACTATTCATGCCCTCAATTCTGAAAACTGATATTTATGCAACTCCTCTGCTATTTCCTAGATTCCCCATTGTTATTCCCACAGCTAAGTTATCAATCAGCATGACCCACACGCCACAACGTGGTGAAGTGTATGCATCCTATCATAGCTCTCAGGTGTTAATACAAAATGGGGTTTCACTGAATTGTTAGATTGTTTTTGGTGAGAATATCACAAAATTACAATAAAAATGTATCAAGGGTGAGATTCATATAATTTAAAATTTCTGAAAGGCAGGAACCCTGGCCAATTTGCCCTCTATAACAGCGTGGACTGAGGCCAATTATAGTAAGGTGGGATCACTTAACACTGCACAAACCAGTGAATGAACCTGCAACCTTCATGGCTATTGAGGCTAAGTTCCTTTACCAGCAGATCCAATGAGTCCACTTGAAGACCTTTCCTCCGCATTAACTAAGTTCATGTCTTTTGATGCTGTTAGGGGTCATTTTATTAACTCTTTGAAATCCTGAGCACAGGTCATTAGGTGCTAATGCTTTCTCAAGGTGAAGCAATACACTGCTGATTCAGCTTTGCACTTGTCTCAAAGGCATGATATTAATTTGGAGACTGTGTTTTTTTCTCTCTGACCTCGCTCTTCATTGTTTGATTTTAAAAGATGCTGGTCACAGAGTGCACAGTTGATGAGAGTTGAATTAGGAGTCTGGGGTGAGTGATGTCAGGGCCTTTATTATCTACTTGGAGACCCATCCATCAACCTGTCACCCTCTGGCTCACAGTCCTGGCTCCCCTGGTGCAAAAGGTGACCTGTCCAGACAGGAATTGGAAACGTGTTCTCTCAGTCACTGTATATGAGGATACCTCTGTGTAGTCCTTGGATAAGAACAACCAAGGGCAAATAAATATGTTCGGATATGTACTGTAATGAACTGAGTAGATGCACAGAAGGCCAGTGGCTGACTATGAATTTCATTTATGTTTGATTCTCGACTGAGAGGAATGGTTCTTTTCCGCAGGCACATCATCTTTGTGCCGAGAACCTAAATGTAAACCTGCACTGACCAGATAGGTTATGTTTTCAAAAGCTTTCTGAAGATTTAATGAGCAGTGGCCTAATTCCAACAAAACCTAGGGAGACTCCTGTCTGTTGAAGTCATTTAGTGACACATGTTCACTCTCTCTGCCTCTCTCTCTCTCGCACACGCACACTTTCTCTCTAGAGAGTAGGAAAGAGATTAGAATGTAGTCATAGAACACACTGATGACCACAGAATGATAGCCTTCGCTTCCTAAGGTTCTTACAGCAGATTGGTTTGTCCTTTTACTGCAGGGTGCCTGGACTGTGCTCAGAAATACAGACGGTAAGATGTTTGGATGTTTGACTGTAAAGTCATTGTCTGATATATATGATTTGCTCAGTTTTGTCAAAATTCAAGTAGTTCTGTCATTATGCCATTCTGTCTTTCTTGCTCAGTTGTCTGTGTGTAACGTTTATTGGGAAGGCTTCTTCTTTTTGGGAAGGTTTGTAATTAATAAGATTTTTAAGGAATTTCATATTAAGAAATCCACAGTGATGGGATTGGCTGTTTAAGTTAAAAGTAAGAGGCAGCAAAACAACAGCTTTGCACTGTCCGCTAAAATGCTAAATATGCAGGTCAAGGAAGAAACCCCAAGCAGCTGTTTAAAGCCACAATACCCTGGTTAAGTGTTTCCTGCTGTACTTTGAATGGGAAACTTTCACGGCGTGTTGAGAACTGTGCTCTTTGATTTAACTCTGACAGCTTCTGCTTCTTGGAAAGTAGTGCTGGCTGTGAATTCTTTAAACCCTCTATGCCTCTCCACGCTAATGTGGAAAATGAATTCAATCTATCATGCTGCGATATAATGTAACATTGAGTACAAATACTTTCCTTTGGATTTTGTGTTAATACTTCAGTGTTTGTTTCACAATCTTAGATGTATATGGAGTTTGTTAAATAACTACATATACGAAGACAAAGACGTATGAAAAATGATAAACACCTTAAAAATAATCATTATTCTCAGAGTATGTCCATATGCAATTTTTTTTTTATCACTGACAAGAAGATGGGGATTTGATGTTTCAACATTGCAGTTCAGCATCCCATTCCAACATCTCTCTCATTTCATTTACTGGACAGATTTATTTCCTGGATTAGAGTGAGGCTTTGAGCATCGATAAAGACAATGGCATTGCAATGGAGAGATTTGGAATAGTAAGCGAAACTCTCTGGAGCCCTTGCTTGTTCAGTGCCATATCAAGTTAATGGTGCTCAGACACTCATTTCACACCCACATCATCACCAGAGCTGTTCCACCAATGCTGAACATCCATTTTTATTTGTTGAACTAAACTCCCCGTGAGTATTCCAGGAGACCAAAACTGTCTAGTATGCTGGCTTGAGTTGCTTTTTGAATATTTGTGTTGATTTTGAAACTGGAAGATTTTTCTGATTTTGGATATCGAGATGACTGAGTTTGATCTTTGCTGTTAACTCATTACCTATATCAATTTAAACAAGTTTCCAAAATGAATAGGACTGCATTTAGTGAACATCCTAACTCTCTCTGAACCATGCAGACAGGCATTATAGTCCCTGATCACTCTAATGTTTAAAGTGATTTTCTCTCAAGTGGAAGTTTAGATTTCCATTCAGGGACAGTCTTGTAGAAACTGAAATAAATTATGTTTTACAGTGGGAGTTTGATCTTGCAAGAGAGTAATCAGCTGACAATAATTTGACAAGTTTAAACCTCAAGACTTTTACAGATTAAATCTTACATGTGAATAGTGGTTCTAAGCTCATTTGTTGTACTGAGGGAGTGCTGCATTATCTGTGGGGTGGTTATTTAACCTGTCTGTGCTGTCAGTGGAGAGAAGAGATCCTTTGGCCCAACTTGGAAGGTGAGCTGGAAGGAGAGCTCTACTTAACCACCTAACAATTGCACAGAAGCAGATTATTTTATCAATCTTATTGATGTTTGTGGGAACTTGCTGTGTGTAAATTGGCTGCTGCATTTCCTACAATAAAGCTGTGACTCCATTTCAAAAGAGATGATTTGGCTGTAAAATGCTACAGGCAAAGATGTGAAAGATATCTTTTAAATGTAAGTATGTCTTTAAGCAACACTCATTACCCAGTTTTCTTTAAATAATATCTGACTGCTGCATTTTCGCTTCAACAAATTCCTAATTTTAATTTTGGAATATGCTTTAAATTCTCGGAGTTCCATAGTTACCTTACTCAGAGATCTGGATTTATAATATTCTAACCTCCATCGCAATTGACCCTTGGTGCATTGGAAACTGCAATATTCCTTCTTCACTTTTGCGAGAATGGATCATTTCTAATCAGGTAACTTAGCTGATCCAGAACCATGACATTGCACAACCTTCCCGAGATAGTCAAACCAAATTTGATGAAATTATCATTGGAGTTAAACATAAATAAACTTTAACACAATCCCTGACCTCCTGTGTGTGCTAATATTATAACATCATTGCAAAATGATGGATTAAAAGTTCACTGAAGGTCAAACTACTCTGTCAGTCTTTTCAAGAGCAGGATTATTAAAAAATGTTTCGATGGTACTGATCTGCAATGTACTGTCAGGATGATGGAGGCAGATTCTGAAGGAACTTTCAACACATATTGAATAAATAGTTGAAAAGAGAGCAATGGAGAAAGAGTGGGGCTAAGTGGTTAGCTGTCTCAAGTCATAGTCATAATGGATTGAATAGCCTGTTTCTGTGATGATAGAAACATTGATTCTAAAGCAAAATCTGTAACGCAATTCTACAGTTTCTGGTGCAGCCCCAGGAAGAATTTAAACCTGTCTGGATTTAGTGAATTGAACTAAAGAACTCACATTTCTATCATACATTTATAAGCTTCAGCTTAGAGGACAGATTGGGCCTGAGTTCAAATGTCTCATCTGAAAGACTGCACATTTCACAGGGCAGCTCTCTCAGTACTGCAATCGACTTGTTAACTTCAGTGAAGTTGCGTATGTATATTGGTTAAAAAAAAGATGGAATCAACATTGCTATTGTATTGAAACAATTACCTAGTTTGGGAACTGACAGTTTAAAAACAAATCACAGTCCCTTGCCAATGATGCAGTGAATGTCGGGTCACCCCTGAGGGGATAGTTTGAAATTCACATCACAGTGCTCTTTGTTGAGGAGCTGGTTCAGTTCGATTGGGGCCTAATTGAGTTGATCATTAAAAGCTACACCTCCCAGCTGCTACCTTGACACAGCAGACAAAGGGAGATTAAACACAGGTCCACAATGACAAGCCCAGCTCCTGTGGGACAAACCTATCTGTGCATGCCTTTTCACTGAATTCTCTGAAAATTTGGTTTGATTTTCAATCAGAGCTTGTTTCTGGCAAGCACAGGAAAGAACTTTTCAACCTGCATATAAAGAAGTAACTTGCATTTGTCAAAACCTCCGAATGCCTTTAAGTGTTTTACAGCCAAGTAAGCAGGTCTTTTTCGAGCGTCTGTTAGAGGAAAGATCTGAAAGGAAGAAGCTTGTCCTTGTGTTTGGTTTGGTTTCGGTCTGCCTTCATCAAATGGGAAGAGGATCTGTTGAACGTGAACTCCTCTCAACTGTCCTGTCACAAAGCAGTGTCCACTGTTAGACAGTGAATCCTTGAAGGTGTGCCTTGCTGATGAAGCACACCCACATTGCAGGATTCTGAATTACTTGTTTGGCTTTCACATGGACTGTCAATGGCTGACAGCAATATGAGACCTCAAGGTCAGCATGGACATTCATGGCAGTGAACCCAACAATGGCACTGAAATAGTCATCCTAAGCAGTGTGATTATATCAACAAAATGCACAACATTCTTAACAACTGGTCCAAATTTGTTTCCTTTGGATCTGTCATTTACAATGATCAGACAGCCCTACTTAAAAGCAAATGCCAACAGCCTCACAGTGCCAGGGACCTGGGTTTGAATCCAGATTAAATGTCTGTGTGGAGTTTACACATTCTCCCCGTGTCTGCGTGGGTTTTGTCCGGGTGCTCTGGTTTCCTCCCACAATTCAAAGATGTGCAGGTTAGGTGAATTGGCCGGGCTAAGTTACCTATGGTGTTAGGCGCATTAGTCAGAGGGAAATGGGTCTGAATGGGTTAATCTTCGGAGGGTTGGTGTGGACTTGTTGGGCCGAATGGCCTGTTTCTGCACTGTAGATAACCTATGCTGGACTTCTGTAAGAGCGAGTTGCTGCCGGATGATATATATGATAAGGTTCGTCTTCACTGCTCACTGAGTCAGGACACATACAGGTTATCCAAGACACACAAAAGCGATGGCACTTTATGCTCTGTAGCTATGGCCAGTTCTGCACAACCTAAATCATCTCAAAAGAGATGATTTGGCTGTAAAATGCTACAGGCAAAGATGTGAAAGATATCTTTTAAATGTAAGTATGTCTTTAAGCAACACTCATTACCCAGTTTTCTTTAAATAATATCTGACTGCTGCATTTTCGCTTCAACAAATTCCTAATTTTAATTTTGGAATATGCTTTAAATTCTCGGAGTTCCATAGTTACCTTACTCAGAGATCTGGATTTATAATATTCTAACCTCCATCGCAATTGACCCTTGGTGCATTGGAAACTGCAATATTCCTTCTTCACTTTTGCGAGAATGGATCATTTCTAATCAGGTAACTTAGCTGATCCAGAACCATGACATTGCACAACCTTCCCGAGATAGTCAAACCAAATTTGATGAAATTATCATTGGAGTTAAACATAAATAAACTTTAACACAATCCCTGACCTCCTGTGTGTGCTAATATTATAACATCATTGCAAAATGATGGATTAAAAGTTCACTGAAGGTCAAACTACTCTGTCAGTCTTTTCAAGAGCAGGATTATTAAAAAATGTTTCGATGGTACTGATCTGCAATGTACTGTCAGGATGATGGAGGCAGATTCTGAAGGAACTTTCAACACATATTGAATAAATAGTTGAAAAGAGAGCAATGGAGAAAGAGTGGGGCTAAGTGGTTAGCTGTCTCAAGTCATAGTCATAATGGATTGAATAGCCTGTTTCTGTGATGATAGAAACATTGATTCTAAAGCAAAATCTGTAACGCAATTCTACAGTTTCTGGTGCAGCCCCAGGAAGAATTTAAACCTGTCTGGATTTAGTGAATTGAACTAAAGAACTCACATTTCTATCATACATTTATAAGCTTCAGCTTAGAGGACAGATTGGGCCTGAGTTCAAATGTCTCATCTGAAAGACTGCACATTTCACAGGGCAGCTCTCTCAGTACTGCAATCGACTTGTTAACTTCAGTGAAGTTGCGTATGTATATTGGTTAAAAAAAAGATGGAATCAACATTGCTATTGTATTGAAACAATTACCTAGTTTGGGAACTGACAGTTTAAAAACAAATCACAGTCCCTTGCCAATGATGCAGTGAATGTCGGGTCACCCCTGAGGGGATAGTTTGAAATTCACATCACAGTGCTCTTTGTTGAGGAGCTGGTTCAGTTCGATTGGGGCCTAATTGAGTTGATCATTAAAAGCTACACCTCCCAGCTGCTACCTTGACACAGCAGACAAAGGGAGATTAAACACAGGTCCACAATGACAAGCCCAGCTCCTGTGGGACAAACCTATCTGTGCATGCCTTTTCACTGAATTCTCTGAAAATTTGGTTTGATTTTCAATCAGAGCTTGTTTCTGGCAAGCACAGGAAAGAACTTTTCAACCTGCATATAAAGAAGTAACTTGCATTTGTCAAAACCTCCGAATGCCTTTAAGTGTTTTACAGCCAAGTAAGCAGGTCTTTTTCGAGCGTCTGTTAGAGGAAAGATCTGAAAGGAAGAAGCTTGTCCTTGTGTTTGGTTTGGTTTCGGTCTGCCTTCATCAAATGGGAAGAGGATCTGTTGAACGTGAACTCCTCTCAACTGTCCTGTCACAAAGCAGTGTCCACTGTTAGACAGTGAATCCTTGAAGGTGTGCCTTGCTGATGAAGCACACCCACATTGCAGGATTCTGAATTACTTGTTTGGCTTTCACATGGACTGTCAATGGCTGACAGCAATATGAGACCTCAAGGTCAGCATGGACATTCATGGCAGTGAACCCAACAATGGCACTGAAATAGTCATCCTAAGCAGTGTGATTATATCAACAAAATGCACAACATTCTTAACAACTGGTCCAAATTTGTTTCCTTTGGATCTGTCATTTACAATGATCAGACAGCCCTACTTAAAAGCAAATGCCAACAGCCTCACAGTGCCAGGGACCTGGGTTTGAATCCAGATTAAATGTCTGTGTGGAGTTTACACATTCTCCCCGTGTCTGCGTGGGTTTTGTCCGGGTGCTCTGGTTTCCTCCCACAATTCAAAGATGTGCAGGTTAGGTGAATTGGCCGGGCTAAGTTACCTATGGTGTTAGGCGCATTAGTCAGAGGGAAATGGGTCTGAATGGGTTAATCTTCGGAGGGTTGGTGTGGACTTGTTGGGCCGAATGGCCTGTTTCTGCACTGTAGATAACCTATGCTGGACTTCTGTAAGAGCGAGTTGCTGCCGGATGATATATATGATAAGGTTCGTCTTCACTGCTCACTGAGTCAGGACACATACAGGTTATCCAAGACACACAAAAGCGATGGCACTTTATGCTCTGTAGCTATGGCCAGTTCTGCACAACCTAAGCTAGTCATGTGGTTGGGTCAATTGCAACAGGTTTTAAGCAGGTTTTCCACTTACACAGTGAAGTATCTGTGTACACTTGTGAAGAATCTGTGTACACTTGTGAAGACCATACATCAAGAACAATGCAATGTCTACATGTGACATTGCTAGTCTATTTACCAACGTACTACTTAAGGAAGACATAGACGTCTACTTTGCAATTCTATATCATGGCGATCTAGACCCACCAACAGTGTGGGAATCATAAGACCATAAGGTATAAGAGCAGAATTAGGTCATTCAGCCCATTGAGTCTGCTCCACCATTCAATCATGGCTGATGTGTTTCTCAACCCCACTCTCCTGCCTTCTCCCTGTAACTCTTGATCACCCTTACTAATCAAGAAACTATGTATCTATGTCTTAAATACAGTCAATGACTTGACCTCCACAGCTCTCTGCAAAAATGAATTCCACAGATTCACCACCCTCCGGCTGAAGAAATTCCTCCTCATTTCAGTTCTAAAGTGTTGTCCCTTTGCTCTGGGGCTGTGCCCTCAGGTCCTAGTCTCTCCTACTAAAAGAAACACCTCCATGTCCACTCTATCAAGACCTCTCAGTATTCTGTAAGTTTCAATCAGATCCCCCCACTTTCTTCTAATCTCCATCGAGTGCAGACCCAGAATCCTCAACTGCTCCTCATATGATAAACCCTTCATCCCTGGGATCATCCTTGTAAACCTCCTCTGGACCAGCTCCAATATCACCACATCCTTCCGAAGATAAGGGGACCTAAATGCTATCAGACCAGCATCTTTACAGAGCCTCAGCAGTACGTCTCTGCTGTTGTATTCTAGTCCTCTTGAAACAAATGCTAACATTGGTACAGTGGCCATGCTCCATGTGCAGGCTCGGTACAGTGGCCATGCTCCATTTACAGGCTCGGTACAGTGGCCATGCTCCATGTGCAGGCCTGGTACAGTGACCATGCTCAATGTACAGGCTCGGTACAGTGACCATGCTCAATGTACAGGCTCGGTACAGTGACCATGCTCCATGTGCAGGCTCGGTACAGTGGCCATGCCCAATGTACAGGCTCGGTACAGTGGCCATGCTCCATGTGCAGGCCTGGTACAGTGACCATGCTCCATGTGCAGGCCTGGTACAGTGACCATGCTCCATGTGTAGGCCTGGTACAGTGGCCATGCTCCATGTGCAGGCTCGGTACAGTGGCCATGCTCCATGTGCAGGCTCGGTACAGTGGCCATGCTCCATGTGCAGGCCTGGTACAGTGGCCATGCTCCATGTGTAGGCCTGGTACAGTGGCCATGCTCTATGTGTAGGCCTGGTACAGTGACCATGCTCCATGTGCAGGCCTGGTACAGTGGCCATGCTCCATGTGTAGGCCTGGTACAGTGGCCATGCTCCATGTACAGGCTCGGTACAGTGGCCATTCTCCATCTCCAGGCCTGGTACAGTGGCCATGCCCAATGTACATGCTCGGTACAGTGACCATGCTCAATGTACAGGCCTGGTACAGTGACCATGCTCCATGTGTAGGCCTGGTACAGTGACCATGCTCCATGTGTAGGCCTGGTACAGTGACCATGCTCCATGTGCAGGCTCGGTACAGTGACCATGCTCCATGTGCAGGCCTGGTACAGTGGCCATGCTCCATGTGTAGGCCTGGTACAGTGACCATGCTCAATGTACAGGCTCGGTACAGTGACCATGCTCCATGTGCAGGCTCGGTACAGTGACCATGCTCCATGTGCAGGCTCGGTACAGTGACCATGCTCCATGTGTAGGCCTGGTACAGTGACCATGCTCAATGTACAGGCTCGGTACAGTGACCATGCTCCATGTGCAGGCTCGGTACAGTGACCATGCTCCATGTGTAGGCCTGGTACAGTGACCATGCTCAATGTACAGGCTCGGTACAGTGGCCATGCTCCATGTGTAGGCTCGGTACAGTGACCATGCTCCATGTGCAGGCCTGGTACAGTGGCCATGCTCCATGTGCAGGCCTGGTACAGTGACCATGCTCCATGTGTAGGCTCGGTACAGTGACCATGCTCCATGTACAGGCTCGGTACAGTGGCCATGCCCAATGTACAGGCTCGGTACAGTGACCATGCTCCATGTGCAGGCCTGGTACAGTGACCATGCTCCATGTGCAGGCCTGGTACAGTGACCATGCTCCATGTGCAGGCCTGGTACAGTGGCCATGCTCCATGTACAGGCTCGGTACAGTGGCCATGCCCAATGTACAGGCTCGGTACAGTGACCATGCTCCATGTGTAGGCCTGGTACAGTGACCATGCTCCATGTGTAGGCCTGGTACAGTGGCCATGCTAAATTGCCCATAGTGTCCAGAGATGTACAGGCTAGTTAGTTAACCATGATAAATGTGTGGGGGTTTGGTTTGGACGGGATGATCTTTGGAGGGTCAGTGGAAATCCAATGGGCTGAATAGCCTCTTTCCACACTGTAGGGATACTATAATTCTATTAGTGTAACTGGACTATAAATTTTCAAAGATAAGAAAAACACTAAAGAAAATGCACAACAAAATATTTGGATAGCTTTTACTTCAGTCCTTTCGAAATGAATGCTGATGATGTATTTGCCTTCCTAAATGCCAACTGAATCCGCATGTTTACCTGAAGACAATCCTGAACTATGACTCCCAAGGCCCCTTGTGCTTCAGATTTCCAAAGCCTTTCCCTATTTTGAAAAGCCTATGCCTCTATTCTTCCTACCAAAGTGCATAATCTCACACTTGCCCACTATTCCATCTGTTACGTCTTTGCCCACTCTCCTAGCCTGTCCAAATCCTTTTACAGCCTCCCTGCTTCCTCATCAGTATCTGTCCCTCCAGCAATCTTTGGGTCATCTACAAATTTAGCTGTAATGCCCTCAGTTCCATCATCCAGACCATTAATGGATAACTTGAATAGTTGTGGTCCATGCAGAACTCCACTAGTTATTGGCTGCCATCTTGAAAAAGACCCCTTTATCTCTTCTCTCTTTTTTCTGCCTGTCAGCCAATCCTCTATCCATGCCAGTACCTTGCTGCTAACACCATGGGCCCTGATATTATTTTGCAGCTTCTTGTGTGGCACATTGTCAAAGGCCTCTGGAAATCCAAATAGATCACATCCACTGGCTCTCCTTTGTCTAACTTGCTTCTTAAGTCCTCAAAGAATTCTAACAGATTTGTAAGGCATGACCTCCCCTTGATGAAGCCATACCAATTCAACCCTATTTTATCATGAACTTTCAAGTACTTCTCAATCTCACTTTTAATAATGGACTCTAAAATTATATTAACAACCGAGGTCAGGAAAACTGCCTGCAGTTTCCTGTCTTCTGCCTCCCTCCCTTCTTAAACAGGGGTGTTACATTAGCCATTTTCCAATCCTCTGGCACCCACCCTGACTCCAGTGATTCCTGAAATATCACCATCAATGCCTCTACAAACCCCTCAGTTATCTCCTTCAGAACCCTGGGGTGTGGTCCATCTGATGAGGGTGATTTATCCACCTTCAGACCTTTCAGCTTCCACACCACCTTCTCCTTAGTGAAAGCCACTGCTCTCACCTCTGCCCCCTGAATTTCTTGAATGTCTGGTGAGCTGCTGGTGTCTTCCATTGTGAAAAGTGATGCAAATTACCTATTTGGTTCATTCACCATTTCTTTGTTCCCCGTTACTATTTCTCCAGCCTCATTTTCCAGCAGTCCAATGTTGATTCTTGCCTCTCTCTTCCCTATTTAATATCTGAAAAATCCCTCATATTTCATCTCCTCCCCCCTTACTGCTTTCTTTAGTTGTCCCCTGTTTGTTTTTTAAAGGATTCCTCATCCTCTGGCTTCCCACTAATCTTCCCCAGATTGTGTGCTTTTTCTTTTGTTTTTATGCTGTCCCTGACTTCCCTCACCAGCCATGGTTGCCTCGCCTTCCCCTGAGTATGATTCTTCTTCCATGGGATGAATTTCTGCTGTGTCTCCCAAATTATCCCCAGAAACCCCCACCATTGCTGCTCCACCATTTTCCCTGCTAGGTTCCCCAACTCTGGCCAGCTCCTCCCTCATGTCTTTGTAGTTACCTTTACTCAATTGTAACACGTTACATCTGATTCCCTTTCAAACTGCAGGGAGAATTCTATCATGTTCTGGTCACTGCCCCCTAGGGGTTCCTTCACCTTCAGCTCCCTGCCTCATTACACATCACCAAATCCAGAATTGCCTGTTCCCTAATGGGATCTACCACAAGCTGCTCCAAAAACCAGCCCGTGGACATTCCACAAATTCAATTTCTCGGGATGCATGACAAACCTGATTGTCCTGGTCCATCTGCATTTTGGAGTCCCCCATGATCATTGCAATGGTGCCTTTCTAACATGCCTTTTCTATCTCCTGATTTATTTTCTTCCTCACATCCTGACTACTGCTAGGAGCCCCGTAAATAACTCCAACAAGGTCTTTTTTCCTTTATGGTCCTCAATTTTACTCGCACAGATTCCACGCCTTCCAACTCCATGTCACTTCTTGCTATTGATTTAATTTCACTTCTTGCTAACAAGGCAGTCCTATCCCTCTGCCTGTTTGACTGTTGTTCTGATAGGACTGTATCCTTGGAGAATTCCCAGCCCTGATCCCCTCATAGCCACGCCTCTGTGAAGCCCACAATCCACCAATTTCAATCTGCAATATGAGCTCAGTTACCTTGCTTCATATACTGAGTGCATTTAAGTACAACACCCTCAGACCTGTGCTGCTTGCCCTCTTACCTATTGTGCCTTAAGTTAGATTCCTGACCCTTTCCATACTCTTGTCCTATAACTTAATAACCTCTGCTGCCTTCCCCCCCCCACCCATTAACCTTTTCCCTAATCGTCCATGTAACTGAACCCCACCCCCTACTATTTAGTTTAAAACCCTATCCATAGCTTTAGTACTCATTAAACATGTGAACGCAGCAACTGGTGCAATTTTAATGGACCCCATGTATGTCCAAATGTTCTCGTGGGATCCCCATAGGCCCAGCTCACATCTATGTTGGATTCCACGAAAAACCAGTATTCAATGGAATGTCACCTAACCTCCTACCCCTTGCAGATTTCCAGTATTTGCTACATTTGACTCCGTAACTGCATGTCGAAATTCCTTACCTGTCTTAATGGACTCCACCCTGTGCTCAAATTCATGTGTAAAATGGAGCAGTCAAATGAGCTCTCTTTTCTGATGTCCCAGTTGAGAAATCGGCTGGGGGTTTTCTCCTGCTGTCCATTGCAAATCTCCCTTTGCTGAGCAGGACACACAAACAGGATTCCTATGCTTTCAAGCACTATAAGATTGACCATTTGCTCCCCTCCCAAAACTAGACCGCATAGGTTTAAAGTGAGAGGGGAAAGATTTAAAAGGAACCTAAGGTACAATGATAATCACACTCCATAAAGACACAAGAAGATTTTAAACAAATACAGATCTCTCTTTAATCCCTCCCCATCTCTTCCTTCAATGCATCTCTCCCATTTCCAGTCTTTCGACCTGAGCTGTCTCTCTCCACATGCAGAATCACAAGGTCGCATACCTGTTATAGCACTTATTCCTTTATTTGCTCCTCTTCATGGTTAGCTTCCTACTTCCAGGAAGAAACTGGATAATGACCATCGTACAGATGAAACTGCACAGATTTCCAATGCGGTGATGAGTGGGTTTGTCTGCGGATGATCGAGTCATTTGTCACTGTCCTGCAATAAATGGCCCTCAGCTGCTAAACTCTTAACAGACACACAATTTGCTCATTTACATTTATCAATGCAAAGAACCAATTAGTGCGGACTCATGGCACAACTCAATTACATAAACATACCTAAGATTCAGCAGGAATTGCCAAGCCCAGAGGCAGTTAACACTGTGTGAGGGGTCAGATGGGCTATCAGTGAACTTTTCCCATCTTTCATGTTGGCAGCTTTCACTAATTGGGATAGACAAGCCCATTCGTTAAGATTCAGTCACCTTCCCAAAATGCACCTGAGGCACTGCACAACCATAATAACCAATGAATCACTGGAGGTGCTTGGGAGGGGGCATGTCCCCTTGTCAAACTAGTTCTTCTTCCAATACCCACACACGCAGAGGTAAAAATGAGCACCAATAAATTATTAAAATATCCTCTCCTGCACCACTGACTACAAAAAGGGATGATGAATCCAGGAGTCCTCAGGGGGTTGAATAATTAGAAAATTATCAGCCAAACTTCAGGAAAAATAGTGCTGTACACTTCCCCTGGATGCGCTGAATAAACAGGGTCTTTCAACATCTAAAAGGTATGTAAAAGATCTACAATTGTGAGTGTCTATTGTCGGCTAAATAATCCTCTTTGTCCAAAATGCTAAGATTAAAGTTAATACCTCAGAACCTCAGAGCAATAACAAACAGCAGTCAATACTATTATTTTTTTCAAACATATGATTGAATTAGCAATGCCCCAATTCTAATATCAAACACTGGGCACACCGTTCTCACTAAAATCACTTAGTGATCCAGGAACCTATATATAAATAGGTATATACTCAGTACGCTGTCCTTGTGTTTGGTAAGAAAGATCTAGATTTGCCCAGCCTTCAATTGTACCATTCCCAGGATGTCCCAAAGGACTTTATGTTCAATGGATGATTTCCCATTGTGACACATTGTTATTTGATAGCGCAGGGGTTCTGTTTTAAGATGTCCATGGAAGGATGCAGAATGGAGATCCTGAACACTCATCACAGACATAGTACAAGAAGAAGTGGGGAACTGAAGAATTTTAAATCTTTGTGATAACTCCTCCAAGGGATATGGGAATCACTAATTACCCTCCTTATGGAAATCATTGTTTATGAGTAACAGGTAATGGCCTGTCCTGTTGGACTCATGACCCAAGCCCTTTATAAAGCAGATCCAGGGATGGTCTGCACAACTGTACGTTGCTGGCTGGGATCAGCCAATGTTGGGGTGTGGCTCTACTTTGGTGTTCTACAATAAACTACATGCCTTTCCAATGTTATTACAATCTTGTTCTCTGAGCTGGCAGTTCGAAGGACTGTGAGTCAGAAACAGGCTACTTGTGACTCATTGGGAACAGGAAGCTATCATTCAGCATTTCAGTCCTAATCCACCATCTGATGGGAATCTTGACTATCCTGCTCCTCCACACCATTTACCTGCCCCGTTCTGTCTACAGTTCATGACCCTTACCCAACCAATATCTCATCACCTCCATCCTGAAAGCCCCAACTGATCCTCAGCTCTTTGGAGGACTGAAAGATAGGAAGACTTCCAGATTTCCACTGCACTTTTGTGTGAAAATGTTCCTCCTGATAGTAGCCCTAAATGAGCCCAAATTTTAGGATTTTGAACCCTTGTTCTCACTTTCCCGAAGCAGAGGAAATAGTTTGTTTCTAACAACTGTGGAAAAAAAAATCCTTTTTAACATTTTGAGAAACTCAGTTATTTCTTTCTCACACCACTGCCCCCAGTTTCCACTCTTCCAATCTCAAGGGGAATTCGAGCCAAGCGTTATGAAAACTCTCCCGTTTTAATATAGCAGGAATTAAAATGCCTGAGGATAACAGAAATCATATCACACTTTACTGTCGATCCCCTTAAGAATCAATGGCACAGTTATTAACGTGCAAAAGAGAAAGATCAAAAAGTCTCTGCCATTTTAGTAGGACAATATTGTGAGGATTGAGGATGAAGGTTTTGGTGATTTCAAAGGAGAGGATGGAATTTGTGAAAGACTTATCAGGAAGATATAAGCAATTGCACTGTATCGTTAGCCCGGGCATAACTTGACATAACTGGGCTACAAAGGAGTAAACGCTTCTATGAGCATCTATCTTTGTTACCTCAAATGATGAGGCTGTCTCTTCCTTTCTCCTTTATGCACTTATCTAGCTTCCACTTCAACACATCGATGCTGCTTTTCTCAACTGCTTGTTGTGGTTCCACATTCTAAGCTTTTCAGATCCGCACTGCTGCCTTTTGATGCCATGTCAGAAAGTATTTCATTGACTGCAAGGTGACTTGGGACATCCAGAGATCATGAAAGGCAGTATAGAATTGAAAGTTCTTTTCCTGGCATCCAACAAAAGTTGAGCTTATCGGAGTACATGAAGACACTGCCACTGTCCTGCGAACAGCTCTGTTTTTCTACCCTTGAAGGCGGAAGAACTCAATGGTGAAGGTATGGAGTGTTTGTAATGCAGCATCTGCTTGGCCTGCCACCTGCAGTGTTCCTTTGTTCCCTGTGTTTCACAGCCAGCAATATTTCTGTCACTGCTTTCCGTCACATTCTGGTGTTCAATTCAGTGTGGCGTCTGCTAGGCTCAGTAAATCTTTCAGTCAGTTACATTGTGTAGCTCAACAATATCAAGACCCTGTGAGGGCATTTTGACCATTGTCCCAACCACTTTCAGTGACCATTAAACTGCCTACTGAACTAATCTGAGCAACATTTATGGAAAAGGATGGAGAGAACAGTGCTCCACTTCCAAACACATGGCCAACGTATTGAGGTATGAGCTGGGTTGCCATTTATTTAATCTGTTTTAATGTCTGTTCATTAAATTACTTTTGTTCCTCCCCATTTGTACCTATAACTCACTTCATCTCAGGAGGCAAGGGGCAGCTTCTTCCCTCATTCAGACATTTCTACAGAAGCATCCTGGCCATCTGAGAGGTTGGCACTGCCAACATTCCCATTGGTCCTTCAGTACAGCAATTGGGAGGAAACTTGGATGGGCTGCATACCAATATTTTATTGACAGCGTTGCTAACAGCCATGATTATTGACAGGAATAGCAAAGGAGCATCTGAGGTAACTTACAATGGGCCTGAAACAAGGCCATTCGGCCCATGTGTTAGTGGTTCTGTTTGACATGAACCCCTTCACACTCTATGTCATGCAAATCTATCAACACTGCTCCTTCATCAGGTACCTGGCGCTCTGAAAGCTAGCACTTCCAAATAAACGTGTTGGACTATAACCTGGTGCTGTGTGATTTTTAACTTTATCCTCAGTGATGGCACTCAGCTGTCTGAGTAAGATCACACGACATTTAAGTCTCTTCATGTTGAAAAAATATTTAACAAAGGGCACGTTTTATTGCAGCTACACACTTCTTTTTACAGTATTTTTGCATTGCTCAGTATTACAAATGGATATTTTCTTTAAGACATATAGCTCCTGGAGTGATACTGACAAGACGTCAGATGCACAAGGGCTGCATGTGTGGTGAGGGCATCTGCTGCAGTGTGGCAACAAACACAACCTTCCTTTTTTATAAACTCAATGACCTTTCTCCGGGGTTGCTCATAGCAATGTCCTGGAGATTAGCCATTAATTCTGGAAGACTCCAGGATTAGTCTGGCGTGTTGATGACCATTTCACCTCCTTCGAATGCAGGGGCCAGAGAGTCACCTCTGAGCCAAGGCTGAATCTTAACAACAAGCTTTATTGTTAAGAGTTTATGTGTGAATTTCGTACGCTAGGTGTGTGAGATTGAAAAACACAAATTGAATTTGAATGGGAGTGGCCACAACAGTGGGTCTCAGAGGGTGTCCTATATTTTGATCAAAAACTCCTTGTTTACTGCTGAGCATCTTCCTGACTCCTCTTTCATGACATGAATGTAAAACAATTTATGCAAAGCATTGACCTTCTCCAATAATCTGCCTTGGGGTCAGTCTTAACAGTTTTAAAGATAGGTATTAATTCAGAAGGAAATTAAAAACTGCAGCAACAGGGGAGCATTCGACCAGAGTACTTGTGAGAATTCAAGCCAACGTAAGATTGAAAGGGACAATTACTTAATCAGGTTGCTTCCTGAAGTTGCTAAGTGAGTTAGACGTGAAATGAAGCAAATTATATGTTCAGACACATGCGGTGATTGCTCGTGGAGGTTGTATCAACAAGGGACATCTGTGAATCACCTATTCAAATAGATTGCAATTTAACCTGAGAGTTGAGGATGTTGTATTGCACGAGTAGTGTCCTAACCTCTGAGCCAGGAGACCTGGATTCTAAGCACCAGAGGTGTGCATTATTCATGCCTGATCAAGTTGGTTAGAAAACATGTACAATACCCCAGTGACAGAGTTAAATCCTTTTCCTTCCATTTGTCAATACTGACTCACTGCAGATGGCAGACTGTGAAAAGAATGATGCTTTACTACAGGTGCCAACAGTTACCTTATATTAAATTACAGATAGGCCACGGATTGGTTTCTCACCATCTGTGAGCCATGTAACCATTTTTCTGTTTAGCTTCAGTGCGTTTTATTATTCTTCATGGCAAAAAGTATGGTGTATGTTTGCGAGGGAGTGCGTGTGTGAGAGGTGGTGGGATTGTACCGCTTTAATCCTGTCTGCCCAGAGAACAGACAAAGAGGCAATTGCAATTTCTCTAATTAGGTATTGACCTGGAGTTGCCAAGAGCTGATTTTAGCCTGTTCCACTCAGTGGCTGTCCCCATCCCCCCAATCCTATCTGCCAGAGACATCAGAGTCCTCCCTGGCACCTACAGTTCGGATCCACATGACATCATTGAGACCCCAATCCAATTTTCTCTCAGACCTCAGTGAATGCAGGGTAAAGGTCCCAAAAATGTTGGTTCGATTTTTTTCACCTTTCTGTGGCCAGGAAAGGCAGTGATTCCTTACCCAGTTTTATATGGGTCTGAAAGGGTTAATGCAAAGGTGCACCATAAGTACCTCCCACTATGATGAGATCATATGGCATGTGGGCTATAGTGAGTCCTCCGAGCTGATCCTCCTCAAAATCTCTGGAACAATGTCCTTTCGATCAATGTACCCTGTAACTAGTTGCTATAAACGATATATTGTTAAGCAGGAAGTGTGCTAACCATGAACTCGTTCAGCCAAATGGTCAGCTTCCATGTTAAAATGTCTGTCCTCTCTACTGATTGCAAGTGCATACCAGTTTCACTCAGAGCAATCAGGTTGTCTGATGAGGTGACCTTTTGTTGGTGCTTAATCCT